>NC_066617.1:283320207-283965734 GCF_025201925.1 Gopherus flavomarginatus | reverse complement strand
GGTTTTCCTTGCCTTATTTTCTTGGCATTCTGTTATCTGTTTGTTTTCTGTAGTGTCCAAGGCCGGATTTCCAATTAGGCAAAGTAGTCACATGTCTAGGGGTACTGACATTCTAGGAGCGCCTAAAAGTTAAATGTGGGTTTAAACAACCATTTTTTTATGGAAAACACTAAGATCAGCTGTAGGCTAGGGGTACTGAATATGCGCTGCCAAGGGCTGTGTAAGGAGTAAATCCTGCCTGGCAGTGTCCCCACCATTATAAATTTTTCAATTTTAGTCAAACCTGTTCCCTGATTTCACATCCTACTCTTCCTCCAATGTCTACATTTATCCTAAAACGATTCCACTTTACATATGCTATCATAAAAACATAAGCATGACCATACTGGGTCAGACCAAAGGTTAACCATGACCACTTGGAGCTGCGAGTGGCAGTACCTCTGGACGCTCAGGTAAACAAAGCATCTCGCGGCCCTCCAGCAGCTTACCCTGAACAAGCCGCGAACAAAGTTTGGGAACCCCTGATCTAGCCCAGTAACCTGTCTTCCTTTAGTGACTGATGCCAGATGATTCAGAGGAAAAGTGTAGAACAGGAAAATAATTGAGTGATCCATCCTCTATTATCCAATCTTTCAAATAATTCTCATCTGTTGCCTCCAGCCTTCTGATGTCTGTTTCATTTAATGCAACTGCTTCCAGACAATACAGTATTACTGTTAGTACACTAGTTTGATATTTTTTTACTTTGGCACCAAACACAAGATTTTTATCAATTTTTGTGCAGCATTTATAGCCAGGGCACATCTTTTAACCTCATATTTGATGGAACCATCAGCACTGATCAAACTTCTTAGGTACACCGAGGATTCTACCTGTTCTATGACTTAACTACTGCTACATTTTAACATATTACCTGTGTCCCTTTTCCAAGACACAATCACTTTTTTTCCTTGGCATTTATTGTACATCCAAGTCAACTCTTCCAATTTTCCACAATAATGAAGAGTATGATCATTAATTCAAACATGTCTGCAAGTTGTACAATATTATCTGTATAAGCTAAGGAGTTTAATTCAATCTAGATCATCCAGTATCATGTGCTCCAACTCACTGAACATTCTTAATGTCTACTTTAAAAACACAATGAAAAGAGACAGTGATTTCATGCTCTCGTCTTACACCAAACTTAAATTTGAACCAATTGCTTAATTTTCCACTAATACTTATAGCACTGCAGGAGTCTTCATACATAGTTTTTACAATTTCAAATATCTTGTATGGAACTATATATGATTTTGCTATTTTCAATAACACTTTTCTTCAAACCAAATGAAATACTTTCTTGAAGTTGATGAAAACAGCAAACAATTTTAATTCCCATTCTCATTTCCTCCTCATTTAACTGTTGGAGACTGAATATCTGATCAATGCAACTTCATCCCGGTTTAAAGCCACACTGTTCCTCACCTACTACTTCCACTAATCTGTTGACAGCTACTTTCATTATGCTTTTTATTGATATTGACAATCTTATACCTCAATTATTATTCAGATTGGAAGGGTCTCCTTTTTTTCAAGATTGGTATAATTACTGCCTTTAGGCAGTCATATGGTACTTTTTCTCTAGCTCCCATACCTCCTTGTAATTTTTTTTCTAATGCTTTGATAGCACTTGTCAGACCTGATATTAGCAGCTCAACTGTTGCATTGTCTATTCCTTTGCATAAAGCTGTTACTTCCTCTGCTTTCCCAGGCATCTTGTCTTGTTTGCACCTCTCCTATAATGTTCTTATATTGTTGCTTGTCCAGACTTTCCTTGTTTGTTTACAACTTCAAATAGTTCCTTGGCTGTATTTGTGTCACTTCCTTGAATATTTGTCACCTGGTCTGTAGTGAAATGTCTTCATCAACTTCAAGCATCACCTTGTATGCTTCCCTCACAGAGTTATCCATTAATTTATTAAGATCAAATTTGGCTCCTGTTGCACCCATCTTTTGTCTTGAACATTTAACTGAATCTTAATCTTTCCTATTGGTGGTTCAGAGTCACTGCCACGCTTGTCACTTCTATAGACTCTAACATCCAACAGTGACTGTCTATGCCTTTTACTGATAACAATGTGGTCAATCTGTTTATTTATTCTTTTGCTTTGATCATCTGGTGAGTTCTATGTAATCATGTGCATGTTGCAGTCATTAGATTGTACATCTCATGAGTTCTTAACCTTTCTCCATTATTCTTGGCTATTCCAATGATGTACAGTCTACAACTATCCATTTCTTTACCATGTCCACTACAAATCTTTTCATAAAATCCATCCTTCTCTTCCTTTTCTGCTGCTTCTGTAAGTGTGGCACAGCTGATCACAGTGATGGATAGTTTATTGTAGGCAGTAGTAAACCATGCTATGACAGACCACCGGTTTCCAATTGTTCATTGAAGTAATTGTTCTCTTGTCCACTGCTAAAGAAACCCAGTTTGTAAGCTCTGCTTGTCCATTTGAATATGCAAAGTAAAGGAAAGTATAATTTCAAAATTCAACACTCCTGTACCTAGCCAATGTGTCTTCTGTGTGGACAGTGAGGAAAACTTGTAATTTCCTTCACTCATCTGCTACTGGCTCAGTCTGGTCTGCCGAAAATTGAGTTCTAACATTTCAGTTAGAAATACATGTAATATGTTTAGTCATTATTCATGGCCATTTCCATTCCTTAGGCCTGATAGGCCTGTGTCAAAATCCACACACATAAGATTGGTTGTGGTAATGTTTCTATAACAAGTGAATTTCATATTTAATGCTTTGTTAGGCCAGTCCACCCTATCAAGCTCATAGGAATATCATGCTATAGCCTTGTCTCCTCTGAGAAACAGGCATTAGAATTTCCACCTTAATCTACTTGTTGTCTAACACTAATATGATTGGAATTCATATTAGTGATTGAAATCAGAGTTTTCCTTCTTCTAGACAGATTTGACTAAAGAGGTTAAGCATGCTCTGTCTGCCTCAGTTTGAAATCAGTTTTCTTTTTCCTAGACACTGTTGGTTCACGGAACCTTATTCTGTAATATTCAGTGCTACCCGTCTGGGTTTCCCCAAGATCAGCTACCTCCATACATCACTTCGGGGATGTGCCTCTATGCAATGGTGTCCCAGTGTGAGGAAGTGGCTTGCCAGACCAGAATTGGATACAGAAAAAAGGTAATAATAAATTACGATTTATAAATGTAATTCTTTCAGAACAGTGTAGCAGCATTTGGCAACTTGCCCTGAAACTTCTCTGAAAGTACATAGAAAAAAATATTACTGAATACACAACATTTTCTTTGGTTTGACTGACTGGTGTTTGGATTATGATATTTAGGTCCTGATCCTATAAGCTGGTGAACACCAACAATTCCCCTTGACCTCATTGAGTGATGAGGATATTCGGCATATCACATAAGGAAACCCTTTGCGTGCTATAATGTTATTAAGATAAAATCCAGTTAGTAATCTCTCCATGGGCACAATTCAGACTAAAGTCAATGGGAGTTCTGTATGGGATGGTTTGAAGAATTGGAGCCTCTGAATGGCAGAGTTATTAAAATCATTAACTACTGTATTTTAGAGAAAATCTGTTGTGGTTTTACCCAACATAAATAATCATTTTTTACTATTATCAAAAGTGAATGGATGATTATTTTCTTCTTTTTTTTTATTTTAGTGACAATATAATTATTTTATTTGTTAAACTGAAGTGTCCTTAGCATTTACTCTCAAAGCTCATAATTTCTGAAAGCATGCTTCATTACCTTTCCTGACATCTTGAAGACAGGCCCACATAATATGTCATCAGTACATACTGTGTTTATTTTCTGAAGAGTCTCGTTGTATTTGATATACACATCACACTATGAGAAATGGTATCCACAGTGTTACAGATGAATATTAATATTTCTAAAAGGGGTACATAATGTTCAAGTATTCCTGTTAGAGATGGCATGAACTAGCATTTTTTCTAATGTAACAGCAAAGTCTGAGGATTTCCATTTCTAGTATGAAATTTAATAGTACTTTAAATAAAAAAAAAATCAAAACCAAAAAACGTTCTTTGCTTTCATCTTCTTGTTTTCAAACTGATTTCAGCAAGTGACTCAGTTCATCAGAATCATATTAACGATGGACTTTCAAATATGTAAAACATTAGTAACTTTTCAGAGTAAAACTAATCATATATCTTTGGGTTAGAAGGTATGCACCATACTCATATTTTCTAGTATATCGCTTGTCTTGTTACCAGATACTGTAATTCAAGAGTTAGCATGGAAATTGTAGTTTTAAGGGTTTATGAAAAGCTTCCATTTAGATGAAGATAAACACAGACAGTAGTTCTTCTGATTTAGAGCTTGATCCAAAGCTTGATCTATGTCATAGATAACAGAGAGGACCAAATTCTGCTTCAGATGTATACAAGGAGTTCCTTTGATTTCAGTGAAATACATATCTGAGACTAAAACTTTACTCCATACACATACAGAGTTATTATAAAAGAAACTATTTAATAAAACATGCTGTTCATAGCTTATATAGTCACATGCTTAGGTTTTATTGCATACCCCAAGGGGAGAAAAAAAGACATAACAGAGTGGATGCATACAGATGATTGTGCCATGCAATGATCTTAAACTGTACCATGCATTAAATCAAAACCTTGTAATGCACTTGAACCTATATACTACAGTAATAGGTGCTGGATGAGCACCTAAGATAGAGAAGTGCAATCTGATAAAAAAAAAGAAAAAGAAACGTGAGTATCATAATAACTAACACATTCTCTGTGGGTCTTTCTGCTCTGTAGAGTCAGTTTCAATCTTATGCAAAGGACCAATCGGCGTTACATGCTTGGAAAACCTCCAGGATTCCACAAGCTCTCTGCTATCTATGTTCCTGGGGCTGTTACTGCAACACTTTTCCTACCTCCATCTTCTGCTAGCTACTGGTGTTGGACCACCATTGCTACCATGGACAAGTCCTGTAGAAAGAGGGGAATGGTCTTGTGGTTAACACACAAAACTGGTATGTGGAAAACTAGGGCGCAATGCTTGGCTGCGAACAGACTTTGTATCTGACATTGGTAAGTCATTTAATCCTTCAGGACCAGAATGTTTATGGCATCTCAGTTCCTAAATATGAAAATAGGCACCTCATGAGGTTTTCAGAAGCATCTATGCAGGGCTGTAGCAACAAAGAACGTGGCCCCCTCCGAACATATGTCCGGGGCCCCTTACAATGCAGAAATGATAAAAAACTAAACAACTAAATTAATAACATTTATCCGCCGACCACCATTATGAACGCAAATAAACATTCTTTGAATGGGTCCAACTAAAATTCGAAACTGACCGACAGACAACTGATGTAGCCAATAGCATTATGATGTATCATAATGACTTCACAGTTTTGTCAGTAAAACCGATATGGATTGTGCAATAGCATCAATAAATGTCACTTACCTAGTTATACCTTACATTTTTTTTTGCCACTTTTGCCGGTCAGAGGGTACGGAGTGCGCTCGCTACGCCTCTGCATCTATGCCTCACTTTCCCTTTTGTGTATTTACACTGTAAGTTGTCTGAGGCAGCCCCCTTTCTTCCAAAAAAGAAAACAATCAGAAACTTCAAAATATTTTGGTATTAACATTTCAGCTTTTCATTTTGGAAAGATGTTTCAAATTAATTACCAACCTTAATAGATAATAGAATTTGAAAATAGAGAGGAAATTGTATAGGAATTGTGTTGGGATGCTTCACTTCATGAAGCAATATTTCACAATGGATAAATGACATGATGTCAGTTAGAAATACTTTTAGTTGATTTACAACAATAAGTTGATGTCATATACTGAGCCCAAACTGTGTCATATGTTAAATCCAAACTTTGTAAGGCACTTGAACTAAGATACTGCTGTGATTGACATTCTGTGAATACCTAAGATGGATATATTCAACTAACTTGGGGAAAACAAACCAAAGCAAAACATAAAGCTATCCCTTCTCACACTTAATATGTCACACTCATTGTCTTAGCTTTTGTGGCTAGAAACTCATTTCAAATACAGATATGAAGATTTGTTTGTCTATATGTCAAACAGTCCTGTAAGTGGATGTTCACCAGAAATGGGGATGCTCATTGTTGTCAAACTAATTGAATGAATACTGTGCAACCCTAATTAGCTTCATTCTTTTTGTGAAAAACAGTGAGGCATTACATACCTCTTTTAATTTAGTGGTTTTTAATCACTCTTATTTGTATAGTCAGGTGGTGAATTGTTACTTGAGGCAAAGATCCTTTTAGATGGGGAACTAGCATTCCAATGGGATCAAATAGTGTTCCTATTTAGAGACACATTTCCCAGTAATTTGTAAAATGAAGGGGTTTAACATTTTCTGCTGTATCTATCTATACTTTTTCCAGTGATGGAGATAGATCCAAGACACACAGATATCACCACTCCAAGTTCCGGAAGAATCAAGATCTGGGTTTTCAGGTCAGTCCATTTTAATTTTAGGGAACAGTTTCAGAATACAGATATGGATTCAAATTTTGAACACACAAACACTTTATCTCCCTTCAGTGTTGGGTATTTCCATATGTACAGGCCCATCTTTAAGTGAAACATTTAAATTAAGATTAAAGGCATCATCCCAGCATTTATCTTTAGAGACATGAATGGGCCTAGACAACTCTACCGGGGGAAAGAAAAAAGAATCTTTCTTTACAGAGCAGCTGTCCAGCCTACCAGAGGAGTAGCTTCTACAGCCATAGAAGTCTCCCTTGCACCTCCCACACATTCCCTTCATAGAAGGGTAGGTGAGAGGGGAGAGCTCAGAGAATCTGGTGGTAGAGCCTCCCACCCACACCTCTCCCAAGGTCCATTCCTGCCTCACCTCCAAAGCCCATTATGCAACTGCACATAAGAAATCCCTGCTGAACAAGTGTCTGTAATCTATAGGGTCTCTCTCAATAGCTCCAATGGAAGATGTTCCACTTTCTAAAAATAATTACATATAAAAAAGTGAGAGAGTGACTCTATAGCCCACTGCTATATTGGGCAAGCTCCTGCAATGGAGGAGTCAGGTTCAAGTCCCTGTTCCAATGAATATTTAGTTCTATATAGTAAGTGGAACAGCCCGAACAAGCAAGATTGTGAAAGATCAGTCCTTGAATATCCTATAGTCTGTTGGTTAGGGCACTCAACTGGGATCTGAGTAATCTGCATTCAAGTCCCTGCCGCAGTTGCCAAGTTTCACTTGGTAAATACGCACCCGGACTTTCAAAACAAGGCCAAAACAAGCCAATCCCTAAGAAACCCAACATTCTATGTGACTTGATCTCCCCGGCGTACAGTCTGGGACTCTCTCCCCTCCCCGTTCCTGCTTGCCCCACACCCCCACCTTTCTCCTGCTTGCCAGGAGCCAATCAAAAAAAAAAAGAAAGAAAGAAGCAACAAGCCTGTCATAAACAGATAAGAGTTAATAGAACAGAAGTACTTCATATCTCTTTTGCCTGTAAAGGGTTAACAAGATCAGTGAGCCTGGCTGTCAGCTGACCAGAGGACCAATCAGGGGACAGGATACTTTCAAATCTTGAGGGAGGGAAGTTTTTATGTGTGCTTTTAGTATTTGGTTGTTGTTCTCTCTGGGTTCTGAGAGTGACCAGACGTGCAACCAGGTTTCTCTCCAATCTCTCTGATACAGTCTCTTATATGTCCAGAATAGTAAGTACTAGGTAGATAAAGGCTTATGTTTGTTTTCTTTATTTGCAAATGTGTATTTGGCTGGGAGGAGTTCAAATGTGTATTTGGCTGGAAGGATTTTAATTTGTACTTGTATACTTAAGCTGGGAGGGTATTCCCAGTGTCTATAGCTAGAAGACCCTGTAACATATTCCATCTTAAATTTACAAAGATAATTTTTACTGTTTTTTCCCTCTTTAATTAAAAGGTTTTCTTGTTTAGGACCTGATTGTTTTTCTGGTGAGACCCCAGGGGACTGGGTCTGGATCCACCAGGGAATTAGTGGGGAGAAAGGAGGGAAGAGGGAGAGAAAGGTTAATTTTCTCTCTGTGTTAGGATTACTTTCTCTCTCAGGAAGAGTCTGGGAGGGGGAGAGAGAAGGAGGGGGGAAGGTGAATTTTCCTCTCTGTTTTAAGATTCAAGGAGTTTGAATCACAGTGATCTTCCAGGGTAACCCAGGGAGGGGAAGCCTGGGAGAGGCAACGGTGAGGGAAAGGGTTTACTTTCCTTGTGTTAAGATCCAGAGGGTCTGGGTCTTGGGGGTCCCCGGGCAGGGTTTTGGGGGGACCAGAGTGTACCAGGCACTGGAATTCCTGGTTGGTGGCAGTCCTACAAGTACTAAGCTGGTAACTGAGCTTAGAGGAATTCATGCTGGTACCCCATCTTTTGTATGCTAAGGTTCAGAGCGGGGAATTATACCATGACAAAGCCAAACAAGCAACAAGCTAAAAACTAGCCAACAAGCAATTCACAAGACAATTAAGCCAAAAACAAGCACAATTTCTGCATTTGCTTCTTGAGTTTTGCATGTCTGGTCCCTGCTCTAAATTAGTCAGAGAGGGGATTTGATCTCTGAGGTGAATGCTCTAATCACCAGGCTATTCAGGGATACACCCAACAGCCAGCCCAACAAGTTTGATCCCCAACTGTCTTTGTGTTGTTTAAGCATGCCCTGAGAACACCTACTGTACTGGACTTTGCAGGCAAGGGAACATCAACTTTGAAAATCACACTGGGACTTAAAGCATGAGCTAGAGCACTGAGCAGCTTAACAGTGGCAGGACTTAGGCAGCTGTGTGCATGCCCACCAGTGGAAACTTAGATGTGAACAAGTGTTCAGCAACAGCTGAGCAGGGGCTTTGTGAATGCCACAGGTTCCTAAATGTTGGATTTAAGCACCTAAAAAGGAAAATAGGCACCTAAGACCTTGTCACAGTTTCAGGGTAGCTGCACTTATATTCTCCCCACATAGTCCCTAAAGGACACCACAAGTTTTCTGGCTCCCAGTCATCATCTCCCTTGGGTGGTAACCCACATTTCTCTCTCTCTTTCTCTCTCCTGACTGGGATTTGAAGGCTGAACAGATCCTTGCTGTGGCACTCTGCACCCCAAAGCAACATCCTGGCAACCCCATAACCACTAGTCACATATTTATGATATGTTTTGTACAAAATATGCCTTGTAAGATATTCTAAAATTCTTGATCTGTTGAACATTAATATCCTGTTGGATTGTATGTGCTCTAATTGTATGTGAAGTTATGAAGTTGTATGTGTGTGTTACTGAAATATGTTGTGAAGTTGAAAACATCCAAAACAATCCTTTCAGGTACAACAATGAAGAATCTAGAAAGTGCTGATGCCCCACGAACAAAAACAATGGGCACTGGGAAAAGCTTATCCTCACCTGATGATCTTTCTGGTGGACAGTTTAGTCAGAGTATGAACAATGGCTGCTAGATCTCAAAGAAGAATGCAAGGGCATGTGACTAGATTATGTGACACTGAACTCATCTTACCGCTTGTACTTTTCCACAAGCTGTGCTAGGGGCATGGCCTGAAACAAAGTTCCCTCCACAGGGAAGAAGCTATAAAATGGGAAAGTGACATCACCATGAGGCCTCAGTCCTCCTACAACACAACACCTGAAAACATCTGTGGAGCAAAGACTGAACTGGGGAAGGAAGTCCCAGGTGGGAAAGAAGGAAGTATGACTCTGTATGAAAGTTTGGGTGACTGTACTATCTAATAGGGTGAGATACTGCTTTATTCAAATCCTTTGAAGTTTATAAGGCTTAGATAGCATTTCTATTTATTGCTTAGGTAATCTGCTTTGATGTGTATAATCACTACTTATAATCACTTAAAATCTATCATTCTGTAGTTAATCAATTGTTTTATATTTGTTTTTACCTAAAACAGTGTGTTTTGCTAGAAGTGCCTTGGGAAACTGCTTAGGGACAAAAATTGGTGCATTGTCCTCTCCACTTTGAGGGAAGGATGGACTGGGTAATAAATGTATACTGGTCAGGCTTCTGACCAGGGCAAGACGGTAGAGATCTGGGGTCCTAGGCTGTGGAGCTGGGAAGAAGCCTTCATGTAACTGCAGCTGGGTGTGTCCCTGCCTGTGAAAAGGGTTGTGTGAGTGCAGGACCAGGCAATTGGTCTGCAGTTTGTCACAGCAACACAGTGTGAGAGGGAGCCCAGGCTGGTGAGTTAGAGGGCTCAGTGGTATCCCAGTTCCAGATTGAACCCTAGTGGAAAGGAGGTTGTCATAAACAGATAGCTAAGGGTTAATGTCTCTTTCACCTGAAGCACCTGACCAGAGGACCAATCAGGAAACCGGATTTTTTCAACTTTGGGTGGAGGGAATTGAGTGTCTTTGTCTTTGTCTTTGTTTTCTGGCTGCCTGCTTGCTCTGAGCTTTGGAGAAGTAGTTCTACTTTCTAGTCTTCTGTTTCTAAGTGTAAGGACAAAGAGATCAGATAGTAAGTTCTATGGTTTCTTTTCTTTGGTATTTGCATGAATATAAGTGCTGGAGTGCTTTGATTTGTATTCTTTTTGAATAAGGCTGTTTATTCAATATTCTTTTAAGAAATTGCCCTGTGTTGTATCATCTTAATACAGAGAGAATATTTGTACTTATTTTTCTTTCTTTTTATATAAAGCTTTCTTTTAAGACCTGTTGGAGTTTTTCTTTACTTCAGGGAAATTGAGTCTGTACTCACCAGGGAATTGGTGGGAGGAAGAAATCAAGGGGAGATTTGTGTGTTGGATCGCTAGCCTGATGTTGCATTCCCTCTGGGGGAATAGGAAAGTACTTTTTGTTTCCAGGATTGGGAACAGAGAGGGAGATTCACTCTGTTTGGATTCACAGAGCTGGTGTCTGTGTATCTCTCCAGGAGCACCTGGAGGGGGGAAGGGAAAAAGGATTATTTCCCTTTGTTGTGAGACTCAAGGGATTTGGGTCTTGGGGTCCCCAGGAAAGGTTTTTCAGGGGGACCAGAGTGCCCCAAAACACTCTAATTTTTTGGGTGGTGGCAGCAGGTACCAGGTCCAAGCTGGTAACTAAGCTTGGAGGTTTTCATGCTAACCCCCATATTTTGGACGCTAAGGTCCAAATCTGGGACTAAGGTTATTACATGGTGGCAGCGGTGGGATATAGACAGAATCCAGAAGCCAGTAGGAATATTATATTTTTCTTTTCTCGGCTAAGGGCTTTTTAGCAGAGAGAAGCAGTTGGTTTTAAAAGGGAACCAGAGAGAATTTTTTTTTCTGCTCTCTCTCGCAGTTTGTGGCTTGCATGTTAAGGGTCTTTTGTCATGCAATAGCCCTCCCATTAGGAGGCAAGTAGCAGCACTTATAGGCATGCAAATAAAGTGGTTTTTCTGGTTTCCCTTCATTGAACATTAGCTAGAGAGAGAAAAGGACAAAAAACACTGTTGCTAGGCAGACTTCAGGAGGCAACAGAGAACCTGCAGTTCAGAAGATAAACACCGGAGGGCACCCCAACACAAGAAAACAGGAACCATGACTTCTAAGGCAAAAATTGACGCCGAAGAACAAATCAAAGAAGCTGAACACAGGCGACAACTGGAAATAAAACAAAAAGAGATGGAGATGAAAGAAAGAGAAGAACAGATCAAAGAGGCAGCCTTCCAAAGAGAACAGGCAGCCCAAGAGGCAGCACACAAAAGAAAACTAGAAGAAGAAGAGGTGGCCCACCGCCGAGAAATGGAAAACCACCACCGAGAAATGGAAAAAACAACAAAAAGAGAATGAAGAGAAGGAAAAACAGAGAAAACATGAACTGGAGTTGGCAAAAGCTGGGCTGCCTGTGCCAGCCAACCCTAACAACCCGGCGCCAAATATTGCTCCACAGCACAGGAAATTTCCCACCTACAAGGCAGGTGATGACACCGAGGCCTTCTTGGAAAATTTTGAAAGAGCCTGTCTTGGGTACAGCATTCCCGAAGACCAGTACATGGTAGAATTGAGGTCACAGCTCAGTGGACCTTTAGCAGAGGTGGCAGCTGAAATGCCTAAGCACCAAATGAATGACTATAAACTTTTTCAAACCAAGGCCAGATACAGGATGGGGATAACCCCAGATCATGCCCGTCGGCGCTTCAGAACCCAAAAGTGGAAACCAGAGGTGTCATTTCCCAAACACGCCTACTACATTGCAAAAAACTATGAGGCCTGGCTAACAGGAAACAACATTCAAACCTTGGAAGAACTGAACCTCCTCATACAAATGGAGCAGTTCTTGGATGGTGTTCCTGAAGACATCACACGGTACATACAAGATGGAAACCCCAAGAATATCGCTGAGGCGGGGGAGATTGGAGCCAAATGGATGGAACTGGCAGAAAGCAAGAAAGCTACTGTCAAGGGGAACGATTACCCCAGGGGGCACACAGACCATAAACCCTACAACCGAGGACAGCCAAAGACCCCACATACCACCCAAGTAAAGCCACAGATACCCTACCCTTCAACCTCACCAGTCTCCAGTAACTCACCTCGGCCCAGTGACCCATCAGATGGAAGATGCTTTAAGTGTAATGAACTGGGACATATCAAGGCCAAGTGTCCCAAGAACACCATGCGAGTGCAATTCATTACACCACCATCACACCAAAGATCCCCAGGCCCGGATGCCTCTCAAATACCCTTGGAGCGAAGGGAAAATTTGAGAGTGGGCGGAAAGAAGGTTAGTTTGGCTCTCCAAGATTTTGATTTTGAAATTCAACACATCACAGGAGCTTCTAACAAAGTAGCTGATGCACTCTCCCGTGAGAGTTTCCCAGAATTCAGTAGTTAAAAAGTGTTCTTAAAATGTAGAAGTCTGTTAGTTATATACTTAGGAGTATATGTAAAGGTGTATGTGTTGTATTAATCTGTTTATTTTCAAGTTCTAGAAGGAAATCGCCGCCAGTGAGCTTCCCCACTGTCTGCAATTTGGGGGGCGTGTCATAAACAGATAGCTAAGGGTTAATGTCTCTTTCACCTGAAGCACCTGACCAGAGGACCAATCAGGAAACCGGATTTTTTCAACTTTGGGTGGAGGGAATTGAGTGTCTTTGTCTTTGTCTTTGTTTTCTGGCTGCCTGCTTGCTCTGAGCTTTGGAGAAGTAGTTCTACTTTCTAGTCTTCTGTTTCTAAGTGTAAGGACAAAGAGATCAGATAGTAAGTTCTATGGTTTCTTTTCTTTGGTATTTGCATGAATATAAGTGCTGGAGTGCTTTGATTTGTATTCTTTTTGAATAAGGCTGTTTATTCAATATTCTTTTAAGAAATTGCCCTGTGTTGTATCATCTTAATACAGAGAGAATATTTGTACTTATTTTTCTTTCTTTTTATATAAAGCTTTCTTTTAAGACCTGTTGGAGTTTTTCTTTACTTCAGGGAAATTGAGTCTGTACTCACCAGGGAATTGGTGGGAGGAAGAAATCAAGGGGAGATTTGTGTGTTGGATCGCTAGCCTGATGTTGCATTCCCTCTGGGGGAATAGGAAAGTACTTTTTGTTTCCAGGATTGGGAACAGAGAGGGAGATTCACTCTGTTTGGATTCACAGAGCTGGTGTCTGTGTATCTCTCCAGGAGCACCTGGAGGGGGGAAGGGAAAAAGGATTATTTCCCTTTGTTGTGAGACTCAAGGGATTTGGGTCTTGGGGTCCCCAGGAAAGGTTTTTCAGGGGGACCAGAGTGCCCCAAAACACTCTAATTTTTTGGGTGGTGGCAGCAGGTACCAGGTCCAAGCTGGTAACTAAGCTTGGAGGTTTTCATGCTAACCCCCATATTTTGGACGCTAAGGTCCAAATCTGGGACTAAGGTTATTACAGAGGTCATCACACCTGCCTTAGACTTTAAAATCCACAGTGAGACAGGCTGCCTAAAGGCCTGTATCTGTGCTTTGTCTCTGAGGGCTATGAGCAGTGTATTGCCTGCAGCTACAAGTTACCATACAGTTCTTTTTCAGGCCTGGTCTACACATCAAAGTTAGGTCAATGTAAGTGCCCTTGTGTCAACCTAGCTGTGTATGTGGCTACAATTAAATTTGTCTCCCCCCAACATAACTGCATCATTATAATGACGTAGTAACACCAGCTCCCCAAGCAGCGTTGAGACACAGTAAATGTATGGAAGTCAATGCAGCACAAGTGTAGACACTGAAATACCTATGTTGACCTTAACAGTCCTCCAACAAATGCCCCACAATGCCCCATAATGCCTGTCACTTCCCTGATCACAATTGTGAACTTCATTTCCCGGGGGTGACTCATACTGGAATCGTTCCCTCCATTTTAAACCACAAATATTTGAAATGCTTTTTACTGGTTGTCCAGCTTGGTGAGCACACCTAGCAGCTCTCCATTGTTGTGCACAACTGCTCCGCTGACTATGCTAGCTACACAGTCCAGTGGTGTTCCTGCCTGGAATAGATAGGACATATTGGATCTACTGGGCCTCTGGGGAGAAGAGGCTGTAAAAGCACAGCTCTGAACCAGCCATAGAAACTTTGACATAGTCAAGCAGATGTTCCGGGGGTGTAGGAGAAGGGGTACGACAGGGACCAGCAGCAGTGCTGCATGAAAGCCAAGAAACTGTGGTAGGCATTGATCCAGTCCAAGCCGCAGACCTGCAGCTTTCACGAAGAGCTGCATGCCATACTTGGCAGAGACCCCACCACCGCTCTGAACACCAGTATGGATACCTCCAAGGAGCCTGAATTGCAGACCTGTGCCATGAACAGTGAGGAGGAGGTGGGTGAAGTGGAGAAGGAAGAGTGTGGGGGACAGGCGACTGGGGGGGGGGGTGTTCCAGCTGTGCCACAAGTCAGAACCTATATTTGACTCTACTGCAGTCCAGCCAGTCCCTTTAGTTGAGCACAGATGAGTTTGATGCAGGGGAAGGAACCTAAAGTAAGTGTATAAACAGATTTCCCATTACAGTGATGGCACCCTCAACTTAGCAGGACACAGTTATCAACTTTTCATTAATTTACTCACACAAGAAGTAATGGTAAAAAACAGATTGGTAGAGTTATCTTTTTTTTTCCCCTTTCTTTAGTTGTGGGGGGCATGCATAACAGTTTGTTTATGTACATAGGAATGTTCCTTGAATCCTTCTGAGATAATTTGATTAAACTTCCATGGAGGTATACTGCAATCCTCTCCCAAAAGTTTCTAGGAATGGCATCCTTATTTCTTCCTTTGAAATAGGACCCTTTCCCACACTAGTCAGGGATAACTTCTGCAGTTCACAGGCTACTGGCATATAGGGTTCAGGTGACTTTGGGATTCCAGAAGCAGCTGTACTCTTTTTGCCTTTCTTACCCTCAGAAGTGAGATATTACCTAAAACCATCACCACCTGTGGAAAATGGTGCCAGTATTGAGTGCCAGTGCCCTTACCTCTGTTTCATGCAAGAGAGAAATTCCTTCCTTGTTTCTTTCTCTCCTGGTGGGTTATACTCAATGTGGCTTGAGCTGAGGGTGGCTCTGGGCACTATCACTCCAAAGCAGAAGCGTCAATAAGCATTTCTTGTTTAACACTTTAGGGGAGCAAGGAAAAAGTGGAGTTCTGAATTTTAAGTTTTGCTTTCCCTTCCTACTATCCTGACAACAGTACCACTGTGTGTTTTAATTGTTGTGGTGGCTGCTGTGGCCTTGAGGGCTAGCCCCTCCTGTACGAGGAGACTTCGGCAAACCAGTAAAGTGCTTGAAACCACTATGGCTTATTGTTAAAGGTGGCCTAGTCAGCAGGCTGTAAATTGGCCATTCAGCAATCTTAGCTTGACCAAGGTAGGAGGGGAGGAGGTTTGGGGTGCCACAGCAAGGGCAGCTGGACCCCAGGTCCTTCCTGATAAGAATTATGTTGAAATTGCTGATGCACGCATTTTAAAAGAGCAGGATATGCCTCAGGAATATCTGTTGGGGTCTCAAGGCTGCAAACTCTGGAAAAAAAGCACACCTGGTTAATCAATAATCAAAAGGAGCTTCTTGCTTGACCATTGGAATGGCTTGCTTAACAAATTTTCTTTAAGGGACATGTTGTTCTATTACTAATGTATAAATAAGAAGGACTCTTTGGGACTGGTCTCTCCCTCTGTATATATCTTGTGTTCCCCGCCGGCAGACTGGCTGCCGCTGTGCCACTTGAGAGCCACATTCAGCTTCAGTAATTATCGAGTGTTGGGAGTGTGTTACTAACCTGTTGTGGATGTGTGCAAGTGCTTGAGATTAAGTACAGTTTAGCTTTAAGTGAAAGCACTCTTGTGTTGTCCTGTTTGTGCCTGCCATCTATCAATCAGATGTCCGTGTTTCCCCTGATTTTTTTCCTGACACCTCCTCACACAGAGTAAAAGTTACCAAGAGTTTTGGGTTGAAAGAACCCTGGGTAAGACTCCACACCAGTGAAATGACTGACTTAGGCCACGTCCAGACTAGGAATTAAAATCGATTTTAGATACGCAACTTCAGCTACGGGAATAACGTAGCTGAAGTCGAATTTCTAAAATCGAGGTACTCACCCGTCTGGACGGCGCGGCATCGATGTCCGCGGCTCTCCATGTCGATTCCGGAACTCCGTTCGGGTTGATGGAGTTCCGGAATTGATGTAAGCGCGCTCGGGGATCGATACATCGCGTCCAGACTAGACGCGATATATCGATCCCTGAGCAATCGATTTTAACCCGCCGATGCCGCGGGTTAGTCTGGACGAGGGCTTAGATAAGGAAGAGAAAAAAAGAGGATGCAGGAGGACATGTTCTTCAAGATTCTACGAGCCAGTACTGCATCAGAACTTGAACAGAGGATGTAGAGGGTGAATATTTCAGATAGTATGAAGAAGGAAAGAGCGGATAAGAGAAAGGCACAGGAAAAGAAGAGGGGGATGCACCAGGACATAATGGGGCTACTCTGTCAGCAAGTTGATGCTGCAGACATTTTTTGGACCCCCGGGTTCAACAACCCCAAGCTCAACTCCCATTGCAGTCTGTAGAGAACTGCAGGAAAACACCTCCCTACATCCTCAGCATTCCACATAGCCTCAGGACCCGCATGCCTACCGCTCCCACTCCACACTGGGGGAAAGCATGAACAACCACAGCTTCACTTAAACTGACCTGTGAGAGCCACGGATGAGGTATGTGTGTAGCTACAATGGACATCAAATTTTCTTCTTGTTTCTTTATGAATGTTCTATTTTTTGCAGTTAAAATGTATTTACTTTTAAGTTCTTCAGATTTTTGGAGCTGTTTTTATAAGTGTTTTGAAAGTTATTCATCTTTAGTAGTTTCCAACACATGGTGTACAATGCCAGCTGGCAGTGAAAGTAGTGGTCTTGTACACTCACAACCCAGAGGATCAGTGGCAAACAGTGTAGTCATCATAAATGTACAGCAAGCACTCCAACATTAATTGGTGCTCTGTCAGTGATATATATCTAGATGTGCAGCAAGCACCATTCAATTCCTAACAGACCCCCAAACTGCAATGTCAGGTTGAGCACAGTATACCACAGCACATTAACTCAAGCTAACCATTAAAATGCTCTTTAAAAGCCTCTTGTATAGATCCTCATTGAGCATATCTGATAGCCCTTGAGTCTCGGTGCTCAAATTCAGCAAACCCCACTCCACCTCCACCCCCACCCTGTGGCAAGTTTTTCCCCCTTTGTTTCTCAAATATTATCCAGGACATAACTCTAACCATTGGGATATATTTTGCAATGAGATCCAGTCTGGTGAGTAAACAATGCCAGCACCCTTTCAATCTACCAAAAGCACATTCAACTGTCATTCTGCACTTGCTTAGCTGGTAGTTGAATCTTTCCTTAGTGCTGTTCAGGTGGTCAGTGTATGGCTTCATGAGTCATGGGAGTAAGAGGTAGGCTAGATCCCCTGAGATCACTTTTGGCATTTCAAAATAGTCAATGGTAATCCACTTGTCAGAAAAGAAGGTCCTTGCTTGTAGCTTTCTGAACAGTTCTGTATGCTTAAAGATGTGAGCATCCCTGACCAGCCAAAATTGACCCACCAGTGCAAACATAACCATGGAGAAGTTCCTTTTTCTGTTGATATACTCTCTGACAAAGTGCTCTAGGGCCAAAAGAGTTCACAGCTTTAGTGATTCACCTTAATCACCCTCACTGTTTTTGGAGGAGCTGTGGCAACCCTTTTCTCCCCTCTCATCACAGAGCTGTATACAATACTTGGGCCACAGACATACATAAACTATCCACACACTTAATACGTTATGGTCTGCAAAGATACTGAATGTAGTTGTGGATCTAGTCCCTAAATATCTTTGAAAATCCAGCCCTCAATGTCTAAGTCATTTTGAAAAAAGAATTTAGGAGGCTATGGCATGTAGAGTTTCTTTTAAAAAATGTTTACCCCACTTCAGTAAATTATATTGTTCTAACTCACTGTCAGTTAATCTGATATAAAAGAGAAAGTCTGCAATACATTTAGCTCATGGTGACCTATGCTGCTGAGCAAACCAGCTGTTGCATTCTGTTTGAGCTGAAGCCCTTTCAAATTGTAAGGTTTAATTCTCAGATCTGGTGATTTGCAATGTTAGAGTCTGGAGAGTAAGAATCTATGGGTTACTGTGGCCTGATCTATCTGATCAAAAATAGTGCAGTTTCTCTGCTAGTCACAAGTAGAATTGTGCATATTTTGCAGCCAGGGTTACTTGGGTAACTTTACAGTCAGAAGGTGGGTGCTTTCAATCAAGGGGGTAATATGAGGGAAACAATTTCTTCATAGCACAGCATCACTTTTGCTTTGTCTGTTTTCCACACATAGAATCTATGTGCCCATTCTTGGAGTGTAGGAGTGAATAAGATTCTAAGTATTTTTAGGAGGAATAAGGTTTTTTGGAGGCAAAATTGATTTGGAAAATGTAAACCAACTGTAAAAGAGCAAGTTCAGGTTATATCGGGGTCGGCAACCTCTGGCACAAGGCTCGTTTTATGAATCATTTGAAATAATTTGGGCTAGTCTGGCAAGAATCTACCCATTTCAATAATAGGGCAAAGATGCAGCAAGCAAAGTAAAGAAAACATAAAATACAAGCTGTTTAAATGCCATTTCAAAAGCATCTTCGATGAAAAATAAAGGTGGCCTTTTGTGAGGCAAATAAAGGGTGTGATTGCATTATTATAAATTAGGCCACAGAGAACCATAAAGGATTGTTTGTTCAATCTACAGCCCTTATCTGACTTAGGGTCAAGAAGAAATGAGAAAGACCCTGGGGAAATCTGGATACCAGAAACAGAATAACTCTAAATGGATGGCAATTTACCTTATTCTAGATGATAAACAGAGGAACTGAAGGCAAAGCACTAATCTGCAAATGCTCTTAGGAAGCTGAGGGTCCTCAAATATAATCCACCTCAGAGAGTATAGGGTATCTACACTGCCTTGTACCTTGTGCGGTATTTCATACTGGTGCCTACAGTGTGTTGGGCAGTGTTCTTTGCCTTTTCATTTGGTGTGAAAGTCTGACACACAAATGTCCCTTAACATACCACTCTCCTTTCTGTCCATGGCACCTGTGCAAGAGCTCTGACCTTGTCCCTGTGGGTCCTGTGCTTCTAGGCAGATTATGCTAGCCTCAGTGGCTCACTGCAACCCTCCACATAGCCCTTTACTCTCTAGGGCCAGGGTTACAGTCTACTGAGCCCTTTTCATCATAAGCCAGCAAGGAGGTTGGTGAGAGAACTCCCACAGTCTCTGTTGTCCCTACAGGCTTGTTCCAGAACAATTTAGCCTCCTGTCCTGACAGGGGCCTGTCTTCCCTTCCCAGGAGGTGTTTCTGTAGTGGCAGGTTGTGGGGAGAACCCGGGCCCATCCTCTACTCTGGGTTCCGGCCCAGGGACCTTAACGGTAGCAGCTGTTGGCAGCCAAACTTTCACTGCCAGAGTTACTACATTTCCCTGGGCCACTTCCCCAAAGCTCTCCTGCTTCTCCCTTACCTTAGGGCTCCCTTACTGATGGCTTGAGGGTGTCTTCATTAACCAGCCCTTCAGCTGCACTTCTTCTTCTCTGGCTCTTGTCAACCTGACTGGAGTGAGCCCCTTTATAGTATCAAAAGGACCTTAATTAGAGTCAGGCATTAACATTATCTTAATGGACTCACCTGATTCTTTGCAGGTTAATTGGAGTCAGGTGTTCTCATTAGTCTGGTGCAGCCCCTGCTCTGGTCAGTCAGGGAACAGAAAACTGCTAATCTAGTGGCCAGTATATCTGCCTACTACTACTTTGTTGTACCCAACTGCCTGGGTCTATCACACACCCCACTCACAATTGGTGGTCCTTGGTTAGTGAAGACCCAGACTTCAGAGGTGGATTCATGAGGAGTTCACCTCCCACCCAGAAGAATGGATGTTGAGCAATGCATCTGCTCCTGCAACAGTCTCTCTGTCATCTCCGACCGGTGCTGCACCATCCCTATGTCCTCAATGACTGTCATCTCACTACCAGCCCTCTCTGTTAGTGCTGTTTCTTTGCCACAACCCATCTTCTTCTGTGACATCACATTCTGATGTTCCACTTCTTAATCCAGCTTTCATTGATTTCAACAGGTAGTGGGAAACCTTATTGCTCATGCAGCTTTTGTGTTGCCAGTCACTACTCTCACACAACATCTGAGGCTTATTCCCTAGATTTGCTCAGCTGTGAGAACATCTCTAGGAATCATCAGGTGAAAACAAGGACTCTTGATTGAGTCTAATCAGCTCTGTCATTAAACCCTGGAAAGGAACAGATCAAATGACACCTAGGACTCTTTAGGCAGAATCCACATAACCAAATAGAAACATCTGTCCCCAACCAACTTTCATCTTCACTAGGATTTGGCATCTCTACCACCTTCTTAACAAGTGAAGTTTATTTTAGGGTGACCCCCTCAATCAGGACATGTTAAACACAGTTCTGCTGCCGTTTACTCATACAATAAGGATAACAACATTTCATTCTTCCTGCATTCAAATACTAAAGTGATACGTAATGCAAAACCAGCCAAAACTGATCATTTTGGCAAAGCAACTCCATCAGCTACAGACCTAGGCAAAGTAGTCATGACTATGCAAACAGCTCTGCTCCTGAAATCTTTTTCCCTAGTTCATCACTAGATATCAGGGGAGAGCTCATTCAGACCGCATTTACACACATTTATTTACTTAGCATCCCAAAGCCACAGCACCTCCATCAGTGATCTCAACAGGTCATATAAGAAAAGGAGAATTGTGCTGTGTCAGTATTTTTATGAGTACATGGAATAAACAGATGCAGAGAATTCAGTGGATGGAGATCTTCCCCTTGGGACAGTAATCAAACATATGGTTAGGGGACAGGCATGTGTTATACAGGAGGTCAGACTAGATGATCACAGTGGTCCTTCTAGCCTTGGAATCTATGAATGAGGTTCAAAATAAAGACCCTGACCATGTCTGGTAAAAATCCATGCCACCTCCATAAGGGTAGCCATGTAACTGTGCAGTCTTGAGCAATTTTTCGCCAGTAGTTTCAAAGTACATTTTTCAGGTTTTATTTTTCACTTCCTGTCCTAAACTATTGTGCAAATATTGTTACACATTTAACACAAAAGTGGTTACATTTCCCTAGTGGGGAATCCCATAGATGTGGTTTGTAAAGTACTTTGGGTTCCTTTAGGATGAAAGTCACTTTTTAAAATGTAAGATATTACCATATAATTCAATTATTTAGAGGTTTTGTTTTGTTTTGTTTTGCTTTTTTCCCTTCAGATTTTCTCAGAGAAACATGGATAATAACACTTTCCAAACTTTTTGTGGTATTGTGAAGATTAGTTAGCTAACTGGCCAAGTCCTTGTCAGTCTCTGCTCAGTCAAAACTTTTCTTCAAGTTAATGGGAGATTTTTTACGTGAGTAAGGACTCCAGACTAAAGATATTTAGGTATCCAAAAATGAAGGCAGGTGTAAGTGCATTAGACATCCAACTCCCATTAGCTCTCACTTTGTAACTGTCCCTTTAGGTGTCTAAATCCTTTATTTAGGCACTTCTGAGATCTTCAAAACATCTTCTCAGCTACCACCTAAGTCTGGAGCTGCCTTAAAGTTCCCTAGCCACCTATGTTTCTACGGCTGAGGATGTACACAAACATAGACTCATAGACTCTAGACTGAGCTTCCATCGCATGCCTAACCCCCAGAAAAATCCTCAAATTAGGAGTTCCTCTGCCAATCTCACTTGCAGAGCCCAAGGCAATGTGTTCTCAGACTATGCCTAAACCTGTACAAGACAGTCAGGGCTGGGGGACAAGAGGCAGGCACAGACTCCTTTATAACCTTTAGCCCAGTGGTTGAGGTACTCACCCAGAATGTGGCCTAACCACACTGGTGTGGGTGTCTCTCAATTTCACTTATTGAAACTGTTACACTATGTACAATAATGTAATATGCATTAAGCCCGAGAGTCAGAATGATTCTATAGGCCAGCGGGTAGGGTAATTCAGCTGAGAGGTAGGAAACCTAAGTTTAAATTCCTGCTCCACATCAAGAGGGTGCGGAGGGAGAGGAGGAATGAACCAGGGTCTTCCATATCCTGGGTTAGTAAGGCTTTATGGAAATATATATATAGATATAGATATGTTTAATGGCATATTTAGTATAAAACATATATATGTTTTATGCTACTTATGCCATGTAATATATCTCTGTAAAAGTTATGTTCTACTGAATCTATTACTCCTATTTGTAGGCATGTATCATTTTTGTATTCAAAGTTATGAATATTGGCTGCATACTTGTTTGATTCTAAGTAGGCTGTAGTGAAGCAGTTGGTCAGCTTCCTGAGAAAAGACTATTTTCAGTAAGTGCCCAATCCAAAAACACTTAAGCCAACAATGAACTTGGAGACACCAATACATATCTGGGCTTTCCCAGGAATGTGGCTTGGCTGGTAAGGAACTCAGTCATGCATGGACATGTGACTTGCCCAAGTGACTCCAAAATTCCATCTTGGAGCTGGACTTTGCATAGGAGAGGGGAGGGGGTCTCCACCCACAAGAGAAAGTCTATTTAAGCCCATGGGAGACCACTCCATGAGGTCTTCAACTGGCTAAAGAGAGCCTCTCCATCCCCCAGGATACCTGAAAGAAACTGGAACAAAGAACAGTGCAAAGGCTGTGAGTGATTGCTGGACCAAGATTAAAAGGACATTAGTCTGTAAAAGAGAACATTCTGGAACTGGTGAGGATCTTATATGTATTCAGCTTGATTAGACATAGATTTGCGTGTTTTAATTTATTTTCCTTGGTGACTTACTTTGTTCTGTCTGTTACTACTTGGAACCACTTAAATCTACTTTGTGTATTTAATAAAATAACTTTTTACTTATTATTTAACCCAGAGTATGTATTAATACCAGAGTGGGGGCAAATAGCTGTGCATATCTCTCTACCAGTGTTATAGAGGGTGAACAATTTATGAGTTTTCCCTTCATAAGCTTTATACAGGGCAAAACAGATTTGTTTGGGTTTAGATCCTATTGGGGGTTGGACATCTGAGTGTTAAAGACAAGAACACTTCTGTTAGGTGCTTTCAGGTAAGCCTACAGCTGTTAGGGGATGTGATTCAGACCTGGGTCTGGGTTTGCAGCAGGCTAGCAAGTCTGGCTCAATCCAGGCAGGGCACTGAAGTCCTAAGCTGACAGGGCAGGAAAGCAAGGGCAAAAGTAGTCTTGGCACATTAGGTGGCATCTTCCAAGAGGGTTTATGTGATCCAAGGCATCACAAGTACCCTAACCACTGGGCTAAAATTTATCAGTGAGGCCTGCTTCTTAAACAAGAGATTGTTAATTTAATTAAAGTACTCCTTTCCCACACTTACTATAGTTGTTTCTCTTTACAATGCTTTCCTCATGCATACAGATACCTTTAATCAACAAATGCACTTTACTGATTCAGCTCCATGTTGTAATATTTTAGCTTTTTCACAGTCTGCTAACTGAGCTTCACAGTTTGATGACTCAAATGCCTACTTCACATATCTAGCTGCATACTTTGATGGTACAGCTGTTGAGTTTATAAATATATCGCCAGTCAAGCTGCTTACTTTTATAATTTAGCTCACAACATTCTACACTAAATTATTCAGACAGAAATCTTCATTGACTTGAGTTGTGTATTTTAGGTAGGATTTTTTCATAGTCTGCTGATTCATTGCATAGTGTATTCGTTCAATTTATCACACACACAAAATAACATGATAGACAGATTTTCCAAGGTTCTAAGCACAAAGCAAGAAATGAACTTTTAAATTCTCTATCTATTTACCCACTGTGACAAAGTTCCTCCTCTACCTTGGTGGGTCCTGTGCTTATTGGTGGATTTACTTGCCTCAGAGATTCACCATGTGGGTCAGGAAACAGCCCAGAGACCTTTCCCTCTGGTAAAAGCCACAGACCAGGTCAATTCCTCCTGTGTCTGATCAGGAGTTGGGAGGTTTGGGGGGAACCCAGGCCCGCCCTCTATTCCAGGTTCCAGCCCAGGGCCCTGTGGACTGCAGCTGTCTGGAGTGCCTCCTGGAACATCTATGTGACAGCTACAACTCCCTGGGCTACTTCCCAATGGCCTCCTTCCAAAACCTTCTTTATCATCACCACCGGACCTTTCTCCTGATGTCTAATAACGCTTATACTCTTCAGTCTTCTAGCAATACATCTTCTCACTCTCAACTCCTAGTGCCTCTTGCTCCCAGTTCCTCACATGCACACTACAAACTGAAGTGAGGTCTTTTTTAACTCAGGTGTCCTGATTAGCCAGCCTGTCCTAATTGATTCTAGCAGTTTCTTCTTAATTGGCTCCAGGTGTCCTAGTTAGTCTGCCTGCCTTAGCTGTTTCCAGCAAGTTCCTGCTTGTTCTGGAACTGCCCCTGTTACCTTACTCAGGGAAATGGGATCTACTTAATCTGAGGGCATGTCTACACTAAGAAATTAGGTCGAATTTATAGAAGTTTTTTTTTTAGAAATCATTTTTATGCAGTCAATTGTGTGTGTCCCCACACAAAATGCTCTAAGTGGATTAACTTAGTAGACTGCGTCCACAGTACTGAGGCTAGCTTCGACTTCTGGAGCGTTGCACTGTGGATAGCTGTGGGAGTTATCCCACAGTTCCCACAGTCTCCGCTGCCCACTGGAATTCTGGATTGAGATCCCAATGCCTGATGGGCCAAAAACAGTGTTGCAAGTGGTTCTGAGTACATGTCGTGAGGCCCCCCCTCTCCCTTGCTCCCTCCATGAAAGCAACGGAAGACAATCATTTCACGCATTTTTCCTGGGTTACCTGTACAGACACCATACCACGGCAAGCATGGAGCCCACTCTGCTCACCGTCACCGTACATCTCCTGGGTGCTGGCAGACATGGGTCTGCTTTGCTACACAGCAGCAGCTCATTGACTTTTGGCAGCAGATAGTGCAGTAAGACATCGTTGTCGTATTCCTGGGTGCTCTTTTAGCCGAACTCAGTGAGGTCAGTTGGGGCGCCTGGGCATACATGGGAGTGACTCAGCCTGGTCATTCCCCAGTTGTACTGCACCCTCTTCTGGCGAGCACCCAGGGAGATGATGACAGCTAGCAGTCATACTGGACCATCTGCTGCCAGCCTAAATTGTATAAGATAGATGGAGTGGATCAAAACAAGAAATAGACCAAATTTGTTTTGTATTCATTTGTATTCTTTTGCTCCCCCCCATCCTCCATGAAATCAATCGCCTGCTAAAACCAGGGTTTTGAGTTCAATCCTTGAGAGGGCCATTCTGTGTCACAGTTCTTTGATGCAAACACACCCCCTTTGTTGATTTTAATTCCCTGTAAGCCACGTCATCAGTCACCCCTCCCTCCATCAGAGCAACGGCAGACAATAGTTTCGTGCCTTTTTTCAGTGCAGATGCCATAGCACTGGGAACATGGAGCCCGCTCAGACCACCGTGGCAATTATGAAAACTGTAAACACCACACACATTATCCTGCAGTATATGCAGAACTAGAACCTGCAAAAGCAAAACCAGGCGAGGAGGTGACAGCAGCGTGATGACGAGAGTGATGGGGACATAGACATGGACAGAGACTTCTCACAAAGTACAGGCCCTGGCAATGTGCACATGATGGTGTTAATAGGGCAGGTTCATTCCATGGAAAGCAGATTCTGGGCCTGGGAAACAAGCACAGACTGGTGGGACTGCATAGGTTTGTGGGTCTGGGATGATTCCCAGTGGTTGCGAAATTTTCGCATGCGTAAGGGCACTTTCATGGAACTTTGTGACTTGCTTTCCCCTGCCCTGGAGTGCCAAAATACCAAGATGAGAGCAGTCCTCACAGTTGAGAAGCAAGTGGCAATAGCCCTGTGGAAGCTTGCAACACCAGACAGTTACCAGTAAGTGGGGCATCAATTTGGAGTGGGCAAATCTACTGCGGGGGCTGCTGTGATCCAAGCAGCCAATGCAGCCAAATAGCTGCTGATATCAAGGGTAGTGACTCTGGGAAATATGCAGGCCATAGTGGATGGCTTTACTGCAGTGGGATTCCCTAACTCTGGTGGGACGATAGACGGAATCCATATCCCTATCTTGGAACTGGAGCACCAAGCCAGTGAGTACATAAACTGAAAGGGGTATTTTTCAATGGTGTTGCAAGCACTGGTGGATCACAAGGGACGTTTCACCAACATCAACGTGGGATGGCCGGGAAAGGTACATGACACTCGCATCTTCAGGAACTCTGGTCTGTTTCAAAAGCTGAAGCAAGGGACTTTCTTCCCAGACCAGAAAATAACCCATTGGAGATGTTGGGGATGTTGAAATGACTATAAAAGCAGCAAAGAATCCTGTGGCACCTTATAGACTAACAGACGTTTTGGAGCATGCATGCATCTGAAGAAGTGGGTATTCACCCACGAAAGCTCATGCTCCAAAACGTCTGTTAGTCTATAAGGTGCTATAGGATTCTTTGCTGCTTTTACAGATCCAGACTAACACGGCTACCCCTCTGAGAAATGACTATAGTTATCCTTGGGCACCCAGCCTAACCCTTAATTGTGTGGCTCATGAAGCCATACACAGGCAGCCTGGACAGCAGTCAGGAGCTGTTCAACTATAGGCTGAGCAAGTGCAGAATGGTTGTAGAATGTGCATTTGGACTATTGAAAGTGTGCTGGCACAGTTTACTGACTTGGATAGACCTCAGCAAAACCAGTATGCCCATTGTTATTACTTCTTGCTGTGCACTCCACAATATCTGTGAGAGTAAGGGGGAGACATTTATAGCGGAGTGGGAGGTTGAGGCAAATCACCTGGCTGCTGATTACATGCATCCAGACACCAGGGTGGTTAGAAGAGTACAGAAAGGCATGGTGCACATCAGAGGAGCTTTGAAAACCAGTTTCATACTGGCTAGGTTATTGTGTGAAAGCTCTGTTTGTTTCTCTTTGATGAACCCCTGCCCCCCTTGGTTCACTCTACTTCCCTGTTAGATAACCACCCTCCCCTCTCCCCTTCAATCACCACTTGCAGAGGCAATAAAGTCATTGTTGCTTCACATTCATCTATTCTTTATTAATTCATCACACAAATAGAGGGATAACTGCCAAGATAGCCCAGGAAGGGTGGGAGAGGAGGGAAGGGAAAGGCCACACTGCACTTTAAAACTTAAAAACTTAAAAACTTTAAAACTTATTGAATGCCAGCCTTCTGTTGCTTGGACCGTCCTCTGGGGTAGGCGGCTGGGTGGCCGGAGGCCCCCCCATGGTGTTCTTGGGCATCTGAGTGAGAAGGCTATGGAATTTGGGGAGGAGGGTGGTTGGTTACGTGGGGGCTGTAATGGCAGTCTGTGCTCCTGCTGCCTTTCCTGCAGCTCAGCCATATGCTGGAGCATATGAGTTTGATGCTCCAGCAGCCTGAGCATCGACTCCTGCCTTCTGTCAGCAAGCTGACTCCACCTATCCTCTTCAGCCCGCCACTTACCCTCTTCAGCCCGCCACTTACTCTCTTCAGCCCGCCACCTCTCCTTGCATTCATATTGTGCTTTACTGCACTTTGACATTGTCTGCCTCCACGCATTCTGCTGTGCTCTGTCAGTGTGGGAGGGAGGACAGCATGAGCTCAGAGAACATTTCATCCCAAGTGCATTTTTTTTTGCCTTCTAATCTTCTCTAGCCATTGGGAAGGAGAAACATATGCAGCTGGTGGAGGAAAAGAAAGAGAGTGGTAGTTAGAAGACACATTTTATAGAACAATGGATACACTCTTTCATGGTGAACCTTGCTATTAACATTACATAGCACATGTGCTTTCATTACAAGGTTGCATTTTGATGGCTTTACCCCTCCCCCCACTGTGTGGCTAACAGCAGGGAACATTTCTGTTCAGCCACAGGCAAAAAGCCCAGCAGGAACGGGCACCTCTGAATGTCTTCGTAATAAAACCACCCTATTTCAACCAGGTGACTATGAATCATATCACTTTCCTTAGGATAACACAGAGAGATAAAGAACGGATGCTGTTTGAATGCCAGCAAACCCCGGGAACGTACGCTGCAATGCATTGCTCTACAATGATTCCTGACTACATGCTACTAGCCTGGCATGGTAAAGTGTCCTACTATGGAGGACAGAATAAGACTGCCTCCCCAGAAACCTTTTGCAAAGGCTTTGGGAGTACATCCAGGAGAGCTTTATGAAGATGTCTCTGGAGGATTTCCGCTCCATCCCCAGACACATTAATAGATTTTTCCAGCAGCTGTACTGGCTGCTAATGCCAGGGCAAATTAATCATTAAACACACTTGCTTTTAAACAATGTATAATATTTACAAAGGTACATTCACCAGAGGTCCCTTCTCCACCTTCAGGGTCCGGGAGCACACCTTGGGTGTGTTCAGGGGTTACTGGCTCCAGGTCCAGGGTGAGAAACAGATCCTGGCTGTTGGGGAATCCGGTTTCTCTGCTTCCTTGCTGTGAGCTATCTTTAACCTCCTCCTCATCATCATCTTCCTTGTCCTCAAAACCTGCTTCCTTGTTGAGTGATTCTCCATTGATGGAGTCAAAGCACAGAGTTGGGGTACTGGTGGCTGCTCCTTCTAGAATGGCATGCAGCTCATCATGGAAGCGGCATATTTGGGGCTGTTACCTGGAGCAGCTGTTTGCTTTTCTGGTTTTTTGGTAGGCTTTCCTGAGTACCTTAATTTTCACATGGCAGTGCCGCAATTCCCTGTTGTAGCCTCTGTCCTTCATACCCTTGGAGATTTTTTCAAATGTTTTGTCATTTTGTTTACTGGAACGGATTTCAGCTAGCATGGATTCGTCTCCCCATACAGCGATCAGATCCCGTACCTCCCATTTGGTCCATGCTGGGGTTCTTTTGCAATTCTTGGATTCCATGGTCACCTCTGCTGATAAGCTTTGCATGGTCACCTGTGCTGATCAGCTCGCAATGCTGGCCAAACAGGAAATGAAATTCAAAAGTTTGCAGGACTTTTCCTGTCTACCTGGCCAGTGCATCTGAGAGTTGAGAGAGCTGTCCAGAGCAGTCACAGTGGAGCACTCTAAGATAGCTCTTGTAGGCCAATACCATCGAATTGCGCCCACACCACCCCAAATTCAACCTGGCAAGGCCTATTTGAGCGCTAATCCCCTCATCAGAGGTGGAATAAATAAATCGATTTTAAGAGCCCTTTAAGTAAAAAAAAAAAGGGCTTCGTCGTCTGGATGGGTGCAGGGTTAAATTGAGGTAACACTGCTAAATTTGACAGAAAATCGTAGTGTAGACCAGGCCCCAGGCCAAATATATCTTCCTTCTAACTCTATCCAGTAGCCATCTGGCCTAACCCTGTAACACTACCTATCATTTCTAGTCTACCCTTGATACTTGCAGTACCTATAGAAATAAGATAATAGAATAGGAAATTAGTTACATTTTCCAATATATTCTACATATTGTGACAGCTAGGCCGATATATAAGTTAAGGTCTTGATATTGAAACAAGTGTCCCATGAACAAACACTTGAATTTGCCTAGAGCCCCACTATCTTCAAAGGTGTTCTGTGCGGTTAGAGGTGTCCCCCATGAAGAGATCTTTGTTGGATCAGAGATTAAACCCTGAAATGCTAGATAATGTATGACAGTGGACAGTTCCATATCCTTATGTTCTGAAGCCTTCACTAGAGAAGGAAAGCCATGGTTTCCATCCAGAGTTAGCTTTGTGATGCCCTATATATTTGTGCAAGATCACAGCATTTTAAATACGGATTGCCTTTAAACACTCAAGAGAGGTTGACTGTAAGCACCCTTCACAAGGGGTATGCCTTCAACTTTTGAAATTACATGCTGCAACTGAAATAAAAAACTTGATCTGGAAACTTTATAAAAAAAAGTATTCATACAAATAACTCCTGAGAATTCAAATAAGATTTACATTTTGCTCTCAATTACACCCAGGAAATCATCCCCTGTCCCACTAAAGAAAATAATGCATGGAATTGAAGGCAAAAAATAATCTAAAGTAGAAAGAACAAAGAAAAGCTCCATATTCCAACTGGAGACTTAATATTTTCTGTATTAATTGTGTTCATTATAAAATCAGTTATTAACATTAAAGTATAAATTGACAACAAAGAGACATGCTGTACAACCAAGAAAACAACCCTATCACATGAACACTATCAGAAGCGGACTATGCCAAAGCGTAGAGCTTACTGTTCCCAATCAAGTATTTGATTTTTTTGTTATTGTTTAACTTTAGCCTAAAGCAATAAGCACCAATCAAATAATCAATCATAGGGGCCTATGTGATCCAAGGAGAAACTTCAGAAACTTAATTCCCATTTTCCCTAATGAGATCATCATAGCAGTTCTCAATATACAAATCTTGTGAATTACAAATAAGCTATACATAGCCCCTAAGCACATAAGTCTCACTCTCACACACACACAAAATAATAGAGCAGCGATCATAGAAAACAAGGAGATTTTATGCCTCCTTAATACTTTTTCCTCATAAAGGATTAAAGTATTAAAAAACTTCAAGTGCACAGTGCAATCAGTGTATATGTAAATTCAGCTACTAAAATATGCAACTTAATCAGTAAAGTAAGCACAAACTCAACAGTTGGAGTATGCAGCTGGTTCTGTGATAAATATCAAAGTATGAAACTTGAGACATAAATAAAGAAAAATATAGTGTATCAAATATCTAATTTTTCAAACCATTATATACAGATTGGCCAGTAGCATAAGCAATGGTGTGACTTGCACAGCCAGCTAAATCAATGAAATTCATGGGTCAATTAAGAAATCAAAGAGCTTGATCACACTTCACAGCTTCATTGCCAAGGAACCATGGGTAAAAATTAACTAAAAGATGTTCACAGGCCCTTATTTTTAGATTCTGCTCAATGGAGAAAATTGGGCTATGGCTTTAAATGTGGTTTTTGTTCCGTATTCAGAGCCTTGTTTTGGATGATTTTATTGATCCTCTGGGCTGCTCTCCTCCCATCCCTTAATCATTTATTTAATCAGTGGCAAAAGTTTGTGTGAGCAATTCTGTAGAAGGGTAAGATTTAGGGGTGTTATTTTTACTTATAGAATGGTGATTTTCAGATGAAACCAAAAAATCATTCAGTTTTTCCCCCTGCAATCAAGTATCCAATTTGATTATGAATGCATGGAATATTTTTTTTCTGAGCTAGTAAAATGTGTATCTACCAAGTCCTTTGATTTAATTGCCACTTCTTAGGCAATATGTATCTAGGTTTTTCCAATCACACAGAAATGATGAACAGGGATAGCAGTTCCACATCTGACATTCTTAACCATATCATAATATTTTATGAGCACTTTCATAACCCATATATTGCACCTTTATGTCTTTCCGTTAAACTGACTTGCCTACATGAGCTAAACCAGTACAAACTACAACATCCTTCAAAGACTTATACATGTGCTTAACTTTAAGAAACATGCCTAAATCTTTGTAGGATTGGGATCTTATTTTCTATTTAATGGGAGCCCATTTGCCTGTGATTATGATAACGGCTGAGGCACTAATAAATGGCAAAACTAATGTAACAAATTTGGCTTTGCAAGCAGTTACCTGTGAAAAAGAATTATAATTTCTGGTACTACATCATTGAAGTTAATGGTACTTTTGCCATTTAGTTTAATGGGAGTAGGATCATAGCCTTTGAAATCTACCCCTAAGGTATTTAGATCCTAAAGATGCAGATTGGCACCTAATGGGATTTTCAAAAGTTTAGATACCTGACTCCCATTGAAATCAATAGGAATTAGGCACCTAACCTGCTTAGGCCTTTTTGAAAATACCACTGACCATCTACCTACATCTTTAGGCAACAAATACCTTTGAAAATCTGGCCTCTAAGTGTCTGAAAATCTCAATATCTATGATACTAGTGTTCATGATCTGCATCTTTGAACATTTGTAAAATTGATCCAGTATGAAACCTCACTCTACTCAATAGTATGCAGACTGAAAACTGTGAAATCCTCCTTTCACCCCAGGGGGGAAAAAATGAATTTTCTCCAGTTGCATATTGCCATTTTAAGATAGAAATGTCATCAGCTAACAATGCAAACAGTTTTTCACTGTATATTTTTTAACATTTTAGAAAAGTTGCAAAATTATTTTTTTAAATATACCTATAATTCTGTGTAAAATTGATTCAACAATCAAAAATCTAATATCAAACATTAAGAATTGATATAATGTTTGAATTAGATTTCTTGGTGAAGCTGTTTTATAGTCACTTTTTTATTAGCAGCTGCTTTCTAAGGTTCTGATCCCACAATGAGATTCATGGGAAGGCCCCTGCATCTGTGTATAGCACCTCTGAAGTTAATGGGCTTCTGTATGGGCAAAAAGGCCTGTGGCCAGTCAGAGCATCTTTTAAGATTGGGGCCTAAGTGTAAAAAGCCTCATGAGCATAGGGATAGAACAGCTACCATGATGGATTACACCTAGTTTCTAACAGTGAAAAATAAACATTTCCCCCTGCCCCTATGTTCCTCTAATCATTTATATCAATATTTCACTAACATTTCACATTATATTTATCAGGGATTTTTTTTGTAGACTTCTGCCTTTCCAGCTTATTTGGATGATAATTATAATAATACAAGGGACACAATGGGCACCAAATCCTCTCATTCACTATAGTATACATGATATGATATATATTTATATCTGCAGGAATCTCCAAACTAATTTATTCCTGAAATTTCTTGATTGATGTAGAGTAGACTGTCTCATCCACTTACAGCTACATTTGAGTAACACTTCATACATTTCGTATGGGAAAATTATTTCTGATGATTTTATAAATCTTACCTGTTCCTAGAAGCAGTACACAAGATGTGCTTAATCCAATTGTAATTAGGGCTGCAGGTTTGTCATGGTTGTAAAAATGTCACTGATACTATGATTTTTCTGATTGTCTGTGACCTTGCTTTGTGTCCATGTCTGCAGTTAGGGCAGACTAGATCCCCTCAGACCCATCCCTGGGGATGGGACCTGACTCCTGCCCACATGACCCCCACGTTAAAGGGTGATCCCATTATTTTACACATCATTTCCCCCTAAAGCTGTGACTGTTACTAAATTTACCATGACTGCTCCACGATTTTTGCATTAAAAATGCCATGACAAATCTGCACCCCTGATTATAAACAAATTAAGTTACTCCATGTGACAAATTATGAAACTGGATCAGAACCATAGTCTGTCTATTCTAGTATACTCTTTCTGAGAGTGGCCAGAAGATGCTTCAGAAGAAGGTGCAAGAAACCTTGTGTGGATTGTCTGCCTATCACACCGAGTCTCCTCTTTCTAAGGTACTTATATGGCTCCCATAACCATAGTATCTTAGTATAGCACCTCACAATCTTTATCCTCACAACATAGCTGTATGATGGGGCAATACTCTTATCCCCATTTGAAAGACAGGGAACTGAGGCACAGAGAAGCTAAGGCCCAGATCCAAAAAGGTACTTAGGCACCACTGTCTTCACAAAACCTCTGCTGGGTTGCCACCTAACCCTGCAGACATCTAAACTCACTCAGTGCCTACATTTTTCTGTTTGTTTGTTTTGAAAGTTCCCTAAGTACCTACGTTTCTGCCCTAGAGCATGAACAGAGCACCTAATTCTAGGGCCTGGATGCTTATCTCCTGCCCAAACAGGGAAAGAATATTTATCTCACCCATGGGGCCCAATCCAATAGACATGTTCAGAGACTACCTTCTGGACCTATTCAAAATCTGGGGGTGTAGGGCACACCTTGTAATTTTTAGCACAATGGTAGAGCACTCACCTGGATGTGTAAATCCCAACTTCAGTTCTCCTCTCTGCCTGATGGGGAGAAACAATTTGAATGGGGGACCCACACCTTTACAGAGAGGGCTTAAATCCCTGGGCTATGGGATATTTTGATGCGGGAGGAGGAGGACCTCACTCTCTCTTGTTGGAGCTGTTCTGTTTTGGCTAACTACTGAAAGTGTCAGTCTTTGGGCCGGATACATATCAAGTGAGAATGACGCTATAGCCCGGTAATTAGGACACCTATCTGGGATGAGGGGGACCCAGGCTCCAGTCATCTTGCCCCAGTTACTCTAAATATTTATACATTGTGGAACAGCCTCAACAGAAGAGACTGATGAAGCCAACCCTGCCCCCCACCCCAGCTCTGACCAGAATATCCTTTAGCTCAGTGGCTAGAGCACTCTCTTGAAAGGTTGGAGAGCCCTTTTATAAATCCTTTCTTCCTCTCTGCCTGATCACCCTCAACATCACTGTGTCTCAGAAGACACTCAGAGTTTTTCAATATTGATTGAAAATTTGGAGGGCTGTTTTTTATAAACAGTTTAAGTACCCAAGCATTCAGAGCCTTATCCATAGCATATCCAAATTAGCTTTTTCTAAAACTGGATGTGAAAAGTGGTGAGAATATATTTTACCAAAAACACATCTGTTAGTTCTTGTTCTTGGGTTAGTTGGAAATAGTACAAGAATCCTCTGTTATTGTGCCAAGCAACTTACTTCTCGGCTTACCTGAAACTCAGATGTAAAAATATATATGAAAAAAAAGAGTGATTTTTATGAACCTCTAGCAAGTTTTGTCCAAGTTAAATTACAATTCAGGGTGAAGATTCACTTTTGTTATGTGAACCTCTTCCATCTTCAGAAGTAGCCTGGAAATATAAGGACAGGATGTTCGTGTTTATTTGTTTTTGTTCTTCTTTGGAGTGGAGTGGTTGGCAAGATTTCTAGTAATTGCTGCTTCTAGTCACAATCAGAATACTGCTAGTACAGATGTTCTAGAATTTCAACGTACAGTCTGGATGGAAGGATGACTCAAGATACTGGCTGAAGCTAAAAAATGAAGAAGTATACAAAAACGAAAAATAATACTTGTGATGCTGGTGGAAAGTTGCAAAAAATAATAAAAATCAACACGTGTTGTTTGACTCTTGGGCAAAGGTTTGACTGATTTCTCCCCCTCCTTTCCTTTTTTTAAGGTGAATTTCGTACCCTGACACCTTAAATTTTATTTTTTTCCACTTAAGAAATACACAATGCATCAAAACATGTATACATCATGGACATGAATGGCCTGGTTTCTTTTATTTCACCAGTTTAAGTCTTCTAGGCTAGGTCCTGGTCTACGGTACATTCTTTGAACCACACTAGTAGTGCCAAGATGCCACAAAACTGCCTTAAATAGGCAGTTGAAGACTTTTTCCAGCTTGAGGGAATCCCAGGGTGATGTAGAGATAACACAGCCTGCTCTGAGTTTGCATAATGACTTCTAAGAAATTGCTGCAAGGCAGCAAAAAACTTAGAGAACCCTCAAGGTTGCTCTAATTTATTCTGAACTGATCCTCTCAGAGATTAGGGAGAACAAAGATGGTGTTCAACCAACATTTTACTCCCTTTGGGTCTTGTGTTCAGCTGAACTCAAGAATCAGGACCATCTGATTTCAACTGTGAGACCAGTAAACCACAATTAGAAAAAAAGTAAATAACTAATTGTGTACATTGTTTAAATGGGAAGATTATCAAACCCTTTACAAACAGTTAGTTTCTTTTCCTCAACTCTTTTCTTTTCTTCAGCTCTTGCCAGTAGTGAGATGGACTATCCACCATAGAGTTAAAGGCTCCTGAAGATAAACGGTCAAGAGGTTCCCTGGAATGAATTGTTGTTGCCACCTGAATATATTGTTTACTGATTTGCAGGTAGTGGGCACTTCTTTTCCTTCTTTCATATGGCTTGAGTAGGTAGCAACAGCTACAAATTTAAGTCTAAATTTGACAGCCAGCACAATGCTGCAGCAGTGACCTGGTGAATGTCCTTCAGAACGCCATCAAAAGAACAAAGATGATATCCAGATATAATGTGTTCTATTGTTTGTGCCTGGTGACCACAGCCACATACAGGTGTATGCCTCATTTTCCATTTAAAGAGCGTTTGTCCACATCTCTCATGAGATGTTCTAATGTGTTTCAATCTGCATTAGTATCTCTGAGATAAATCAAAACCTGGTAGTTCCTCAACAGCATCATTAACTCGCTGTTTGTTTTGAGTGATCAATGCCTTAGCATCAAAATTGGGTGTAAGGATCTTGATACGGTTCTACAGAGGGTTGCAGTGTTTTAATCTTGTTTTTAGCAGGTTCTGCAGGTCATGGTGCAGTTGTATCCTCATATTTGCATTGATGTGATTAAGAAAGCAAGATATCTGAGCAGATCTTCTAATCTAATGTGTGACAGGACCAGGAGCCAGTCAATTGGAAAGATTTGAGCATCCCCGACAGTATGTGCACATAATTATTGAGTTGAGTGTCAAGGAGTTTAGTGTGACTGCTATGAGATCATATTGGTGCACAATATTCAGCTGCAGAATATACCAAGGCAATTGCTGTGATTTGTAAGGTCTGTAAACTGGAGCCCCATGATGTGCCGGCCAACTTTCTGGTAAGAGCAACACAGGACCTGACCTTATCACAAGTATTCTCGAGATGTTGTTGAAGAGTCAAACTCTGGTCCAGTATAACACCAAGATACTTTGAATTAGCTTCATGTCTGATGCTCTCACCACAGAACTGCACATCAAGTTTGGTATTAGCAATTTTATTGTTCAGGTGGAAAGCAGTTACCAAGTTGTTTGTTTATTTGTTTGTTTGTTTTTTAATTATGCCTAAATTTCCAGAATTGGAAATAATCAGCCATTGTGCTAAGATCTTGGTTTAGGGTGCAGCTGATGGTAGGGAGACTTCTGTGCTGAACAGCTATGGCAATATCATCTGCATACATGAATTTCCTTGACTCCTTCACTCGTATATCTGCGGTGTACAGATTAAAAAGTATTGGGGTCAGGACAGAGCCCTGAGGGATGCCCAAGTTAAGAGTTCTTTGTCTACTGATCTGGCCATTAAGGTGTAGCTTAAAGCGGCAGTCCCCAGTCATTGCTGGCAAGAGGCAGATCGTTTGCCATCAGTGAATGACACGAGGAGAAAGCCCTGTCTCCAGACAGTGTTGTATGCCGAGGACAGAGCAACAAGGGAGATTGCTGTCTTCAACTTGTATTGGAATCCTTCCTTAATGTGGCTGGTAAATGAAGCTACTTGGTCACAGCAGTTCCTTTTCAGGTGAAATCCTTCCTGGTCCACTGGGAGGATGTTTTCAATAATATCAGACAGACGGTGGAGCAGCATCCTTTCCATGAGCTTGCTGGTGGTAAAGAGGAGAGAGACGGGATGGTAGCTGGCTGTGTCCTCTGGGGAGTTCCCAGGCTTTAGTAGGGGCAACCACTGTTGCCTGTCATCAGCTTGTTGGCACTTCTCTGGTTCTTTGCTGTCATAAACAGATAGCTAAGGGTTAATGTTCTTTTACCTGTAAAGGAGTAACCTGAAACACCTGACCAGAGGACCAATCAGGAAACAAGACTTTTTCAAATCTGGGTGGAGGGAAGTTTTGGTGTGTGAGTCCTTTGTTCTTTGTCTTGTGCCTGTACTCTCTCGGCTATGAGAGGAGTTTTCTGCCTCCTGCTTTTCTAATCTTCTGTTTCCCAGTTGTAAGTACAAAAGATAAGATAGTGATTTATATGTTTTTTTTATTTTGTATTTACATGTGTGTAGTTGCTGGAGTGTTTTGAATTGTGTTCTTTTGAATAAGGCTGTTTATTCTTATTTCTTTTAAGCAATTGACCCTGTATTTGTCACCTTAATACAGAGAGACCATTTTTATGTATTTTTCTTTCTTTTTACATAAAGCTTTCTTTTTAAGACCTGTTGGAGTTTTTCTTTAGTGGAGAACTCCAGGGAATTGAGTCTGTGCTCACCAGGGAATTGGTGGGAGGAAGAAGTCAGGGGAAAATCTGTGTGTGTTAGATTTACTAGCCTGACTTTGCATTCCCTCTGGGTGAGGGGGGAAGAGAGATTAGCTCTCGGTACTTCTGTTTTCCAGGACTGGAAATAGGGAGGGTGGAATCCCTCTGTTTAGATTCACGGAGCTTGCTTCTGTATATCTCTCCAGGAACCCAGGGAGGGAACACCTGGAGGGGGGAAGGGAAATGGTTTATTCCCCTTTGTTGTGAGACTCAAGGAATTTGGGTCTTGGGGTCCCCAGGGAAGATTGTTGGGGGGACCAGAGTGCCCCAAAACACTCTAATTTTTTGGGTGGTGGCAGCTTTACCAGGTCCAAGCTGGTAACTAAGCTTGGAGGTTTTCATGCTAACACCCATATTTTGGACGCTAAGGTCCAAATCTGGGAATATGTTATGACATATGCACAGCAGTAAAAGGCACCGCCAGCCATTCCCGTCACTCTCCTCAGATTATTGAGAAACTCTAGAGGAATGCCATCAGCCTCTGTAGCTTTCCAGCTTTTGGTTTCCAACAGAGCAATATTGATCTCCTCAATAGAATATGAGGAAGAGAGTGGGGATTCCTCTGGGCATTGTTGACAGTTTATGTGGAGTTCCCACTGACCTCCTGAAGTGTGATCTTGTCTGTCCATATCTTGCTGTCGCCTTTGCTGAGTGTTGAATTACTGGCTGGGATCCTCCAAGTTGCTGCAAAAGAGCCCATGCTTTATGGCTAGAATGGATGAAATCAAGGCTTTCAACGGTCTCTTTCCATCTTTCCAGGCTTGCCAAATTCAAGGACTCAAGCAGTGCAGTGGCTTTATCTGGATTGCCATTCTTTTCATATTCCCTCAGGAGAGACTCAGACTATTTTGTCCAGCAGGGGGTGAAAGCCTTGTGATAACCACGGGGGATGTACTTCTTAGCAGTCCATTTTAGGATGTTTGTAAAATGACAGAAATTTCTAGCTATCGGTTGGAGCCGTGGAATCTGAGATTCTGTTTCTGAAGAATACTCAAGGAGTTAATAGAAGAGGTATCTGAGCCTCTAGCTATTATCTTTGGGAAATCATGGGAGACGGGGGAGATTCCAGAAGACTGGAAGGGGGCAAATATAGTGCCCATCTATAAAAAGGGAAATAAAAACAACCCAGGAAACTACAGACCAGTTAGTTTAACTTCTGTGCCAGGGAAGATAATGGAGCAGGTAATTAAAGAAATCATCTGCAAACACTTGGAAGGTGTTAAGGTGATAGGGAATAACCAGCATGGATTTGTAAAGAACAAATCGTGTCAAACTAATCTGATAGCATTCTTTGATAGGATAACGAGCCTTGTGGATAAGGGAGAAGCGGTGGATGTGATATACCTAGACTTTAGTAAGGCACTTGATACGGTCTCGCATGATATTCTTATAGATAAACTAGGAAAGTACAATTTAGATGGGGCTACTATAAGGTGGGTGCATAACTGGCTGGATAACCGTACTCAGAGAGTAGTTATTAATGGTTCCCAATCCTGCTGTAAAGGTATAATAAGTGGGGTTCCGCAGGGGTCTGTTTTGAGACCGGTTCTGTTCAATATCTTCATCAACGATTTAGATGTTGGCATAGAAAGTACGCTTATTAAGTTTGCGGACAATACCAAACTGGGAGGGATTGCAACTGCTTTGGAGGACAGGGTCAAAATTCAAAATGATCTGGACAAATTGGAGAAATGGTCTGAGGTAAACAGGATGAAGTTCAATAAAGATAAATGCAAAGTGCTCCACTTAGGAAGGAACAATCAGTTTCACACATACAGAATGGGAAGAGACTGTCTAGGAAGGAGTATGGCAGAAAGAGATCTAGGGGTCATAGTAGACCACAAGCTTAATATGAGTCAACAGTGTGATACTGTTGCAAAAAAAACAAATGTGATTCTGGGATGCATTAACAGGTGTGTTGTAAACAAGAGACGAGAAGTCATTCTTCCGCTTTACTCTGCGCTGGTCAGGCCTCAGCTGGAGTATTGTGTCCAGTTCTGGGCACCGCATTTCAAGAAAGATGTGGAGAAATTGGAGAGAGTCCAGAGAAGAGCAACAAGAATGATTAAAGGTCTTGAAAACATGACCTATGAAGGAAGGCTGAAGGAATTGGGTTTGTTTAGTTTGGAAAAGAGAAGACTGAGAGGGGACATGATAGCAGTTTTCAGGTATCTAAAAGGGTGTCATCAGGAGGAGGGAGAAAATTTGTTCACCTTAGCCTCCAATGATAGAACGAGAAGCAATGGGCTTAAACTGCAGCAAGGGAGATTTAGGTTGGACATTAGGAAAAAGTTCCTAACTGTCAGGGTAGTTAAACACTGGAATAGATTGCCTAGGGAAGTTGTGGAATCTCCATCTCTGGAGATATTTAAGAGTAGGTTAGATAAATGTCTATTAGGGATGGTCTAGACAATATTTGGTCCTGCCATGAGGGCAGGGGACTGGACTTGATGACCTCTCAAGGTCCCTTCCAGTCCTGGAGTCTATAAGTCTATGAGTCTATGAAGTGTAGTCAGCCAGCCTTGTGGAAATTCCAACGTGGATTTGGCACAGACTGCAGAAGAGGCACTTCTAGGCTTATCTGGGGGATGATTGAGTGATGTTGGCTATGCAGGAAGTGACTCGGGATGTCCTTGTTGTGGCCAATGGGATATCTGCACTATTATGGGTCAGAAAACACAGATCAGGGTTGTGATTTGTTGTCCACATCACAAACCAAAAAGATCCAGGTTGCTTTGGGTCATAGAGCAGGTGGAGGTGCTCAAGGGAGGCCCATTATTTGATCTGCTCCCTGGCTGTGTCATTTAGGCATTATCCCCAGTCTTTGTGATGGCTGTTAAAGTCACTTATATAGATGGCTGGATGAGGAAGTGAAGGTAAGATGGGTTCGGGCCACATGATGTTAAGTGACTTGTATATGTTTACTATAATGATGTCTCTAATTCTAACCATGTTGATCTCTCTTTCACTGGTTGATGATTCTTTCAGAACTTCCACATCCTCTAATTCATTTTGCATGTACATTGCTAACCCATGTTTTGGATGGTCGACAGCAGCAATTTTGGTATAGCCAGATTTTATGTCTGGAAGCTTTATCTTCTTCTTTCACATGTGTTTCAATGTCAGCGTGATGGTCTTTGAGGGTCCTTGAGATGTAATCTACTTTTTCCCTGGACTTTCCTTCTACATTAAGTTGCTATATACAGAGAAATAGCTGAACTGTTCTTTTTTTCATCCTCAAAAGTGCAGTTTGAGGAAGTATAATTGTTCCTACATTCACTGAAGGTCGGCAAAATGACATCCAGTGGCCAAATGATGGTATTGGTATGTTGGTGGATTTGCCCAAAACACATAGCACAAAAACCACCAGCACTTAACAGAAGCACCATGTGAAGGTTACTTCACGTGATAGAGGGCAGTGAGGAAATTGCTGAGGTGCTGAGAAGGACTGTTCTCAAATTTACTTCACCATATAAGAGAATCACCATGACTCATTCATATAGTCTAAGATGTAATGTGCCCTATATCATATTGATATCATGTATTAAGATGTGATGTGCAAAGTAAGATTCTCTTATTGAAAAGATGAGGGTACTATCTCCTGAATTTTAGGACTCCAGTGTCCCTTTCCAGTGGCACTAAAATGCAGGAAAACCTTTTCCCACTAATTCTGCTCAATGGGATATTTTCCAATAATGAGAAGCCCCATTATCATTTTTCCCTGAGTCACTAGAATGTTTTAGCTGGAAGCAGTATAAGGGGGCTAATAAGAGGAGTGTAGTACATGCTGCCTTTTTATTTGATCTATAAACATTAGTGCTCCTTGTTGTACCAGCTGGCCTACTCTCTGGTTGCTTGCCTTTGCCCAATTATTTTGATATATTCTCTACATAGCCAAGGGGAAGGAGGGGAATAATGGGTTACTCTGTATTGAGGAAAGCAGGAATGGAAAATGCTGATTTCCCCCCTCCCCCCCACAAATATCTGCCAAATCTCAAGTGTATGTATCATAGATGTCTTTGTAACCATCTGTTCCAGAAATAGAGAAGAAAAAGAACTTGCATGTCTCTGAAAAGCAAAATCACGCATCTCACATCTACAGTATTAGAAGCCTTTAGGGGAGCCAACAAAGCAGTAGATAATGGAAAACTAGTAGATACGATTTAGTTGGATACTCAGAAAACCTTTTATAAAACCCCTCATATAAGGGTTTACAAGAAAACTACGTGGCCAGTGGGTGAGAGGGATTACAAACAGTCAAGAAATAGAAGACAAACAGTTGTAATAAATGCTCAGTTCTCTATGTGGAATAACATTAGTAATTAAGCTCTTCCTTCCCCACCCCTATGAAAACTTCAACAACATATTTTTGTTTGTTTGTTTTTGTCAAAATTTTCAACTGAAAAATTTAACTGCTTGGCAAAATACCAAAAACTGAAGTATTTGAGATGAAAACCAAAATACTTAGATTAAAAATAGTAGCATCCTGCCTCATACGAGTGCTTAATGCTCTCATTCTCTTCTGTGAGTTGGGATCTTTGACTACACAGCATCTCTCATAAAGGTTTGGTCTGTCTGCAGATGTTTGGTCAAAAGCTACACTCTCTGATCTACAGAAAAAGTGGTCCTTCTTCCTGACGTCAGTCTGGATCAGGGATTGGCAACCTTTGGCATGTAGCTCACCTGGGTAAGCCCCCTGGTGGGCCAGGCCAGTTTGTTTACCTGCTGCATCCACAGGTTCGGCCAATCGCAGCTTCCACTGGCCGTGGTTCACCGCTCCAGACCAAAGCAGGCTGCAAGAAGCGGCAGCCAGCACATCCCTCGGCCTGCGCCACTTCTCGCTGCCCCAATCGGCCTGGAGTGGTGAACTGCGGCCAGTGGGAGCCACAATAGCCTGAACCTGCTGACACAGCAGGTAAACAAACCGGCCCCACCCACCAGGGGGCTTACTATGTCGAGCCGCGTGCCAAAGGTTGCAGATCCTTGGTCTGGACATTACTTGTAGCTTCTCTTGGCTTCCTCTAAATGGATTTTCAGGTCATCTTGGGTCAAATGGATCTGTTGCACTCAGTATAAGGCTGTTGGGTTGGAGATGGGTGGGGGTAGTTCTGTGTAAAATTGAGAGTGGAACCCATAGTTTAGAAAAAAATAGGCTATGCCCTTGTTCCATGTTACTGTACATGGACTCAATGTGGGGTAGCAGTGAGGACCAGTCACCATGGTGGTAGTTGATATAGCACATTAGTACTATTCCAAAATTTTGCTTATCTTCTCTGTTTGACTATTTGACTGTAGGTGATAGATAGAGGAGAGACAGAAGTGATGCCCAACATCCAGAGGACTTCACACCAGGTAATTTGTGTGAAGCAGGATAAGCAGGAGATACTTTGTGACTGAAAATCATAGATGATGTGCTGTGGGAGGTTGTAGATGCAGGGAACCTGATCCACACAGAGCCAGACAGTTTCCTGGGAGGAGGGCAGGTCAAAGCAAAGGATGAAGTAGGCCATTACGGTGAGACGGTTAACGATAGTCAGGATTGTCATGAAACTGTTGGACTTGGGTAGCTCTACTAAGGAAATCTATGACAATAACTGCCATCAGATTAGATGGCGTCTCCAGAGGTTGCAAAAAGCTGAGTGGTTTGTTATGCAATGTCTTGGAGTGAGCACACACGTTATGAGATGCAATATAGGCCTGCTCTGTTTCTTGCTTGAAAGGCCGCCAAAAGAGACAAGAAATTAGGCACTGGTTTCTGAAGTTGCCAGAATGTTTTGTCAGGGGTTTATTGTGACATTCTTGCAGAAATGTAATTCTTGGAGATCTAGGAGGAGCATATATATTACCTTTCACATAGGTTATCCTATCCCAGATGTCCTTGGACCGGCTACAGCTGGGGTTCCTGGACTCACCAGGGCAGCGTGGCCAGTGAAACATGGCTGGAGCGGCCTGAACCCATCCGCAGCCAGGGAGGACCTCCCCCGGCCCAGACCTGCTGGGGCCAGGGGAAGGGTGCCTATCCTGTAGCACTAGCCACAGAGCTCCAACAGTGGGGAGAGGTGCCCCTCTCTCCCAGGCCAGGTGCTGCTGCAGGGAGAGAGAGAGATGGGGAGAGTCCTGCACCCTCCTGCACCCTAAATCTCCATGGGCCCATCCCAGAGCCCACTCTCGCACCCCCACCTGGAGCCCTCACCCTCTGCACCCAAACCTCTGCCCCAGCCCTGAGCCCTTCATTCATGGCCTCATCCCAGAGCCCATACCCCCAGGCAGAGCCCTCACCCTCCTGCACACCAACCCTCTGTTCCAGACCTGAGCCCTCTCCCACACACCAAATCCCTCAGCCCCACCCCCACCACCTTAATTTTGTTATGTGCACCAATATGAAGTTTATGTTTCACTCATCACCTCCATATTGGTGCTCTTAGCACATTTCATTCCGCACACAGGTGGGAAAAATTAGAGGGAACACTGGAGAGCATGTACCTATCTTTCATAAATTAGTCTTAGAATTGCAATTTAGCTGTCTTAGGCACAGGACAAATATGACGGTAAGAACAAAAAAGGGCACATCATCCATTCTTTTGACCATGTTCCTAAATTTTATTTTTATATTGAAATCAGTAGTTCTGACAGCTATTATATATATATATGAAATAACATTTACTGTTATAATAATGAATGTTATTTCATACACTCCAAATATACTGATTTGATGCCATTACCTGTAGTCCTCACTCAAGTAAAACTCCTTCATTGTTGATGATTTCTTGGCTCCCAAATTATACAATGAAAAAAGAAAACCTGCAAGTACATAATAGAGGCCATTTTTCTTCTGGCCTCCCCCTGGCCTGCTAACATAGCTATATCTATCTAGGTCTGTGATGCTTGGCACAGTAGGTGTACTTAGATCCAGAACTATGTATTTATTTATTTATTTATTTATTTATATAGCACACTTTAGCTGCTAGTTACTTTGTACAAAAAAAAAAAAGGCATAGTTTCTGCCTTGAAAAAGTTGCTGGTAAGTGGAAAGTTCAAGTAATCCTTTCATATGTGAATAGTCATGCTGAATATAGGCAATATTTGACAACATTTGACAGCAGATAAAGGACTAACAGAAGGGGTAGGAGTTTGGGAACAGAGGAGAAATATAACCTAAATAATATTCTTCATGGAGATCACCCCTTGAACAATTCTAATAGAAAATAAACAATCAGACCATGCATGTGCTTAAAAGTTATATATATATGATGAATCAGCTTGCTGAATTGGCACCCAAAAAAGGAGAACTGGATGGATGAAACCCTCACTCTATTGAACTCTCAATGAGATTTCACCTAATATTTTTAATTTTACTAAAATCCCACAAAAGTACAATATTTTTATTGAACTGGTTATGCAATCTTAGTACTGTGAACCAGACTTTCACTATGTTGAAAACTATGAGAAATCAAAGATTTTATTTAGCATTATTTAGTAGCAGAACCATGGTTTTCTAATATTTGAGACCAGATCTTCAACTGATATAAATTGATGTTCCTCTACTGATTTTGGTGCAACTGTATTCATTTATAACCATTTCAGGATCTGGCTCAGAGATCTTATTGTCTATTGATGTTAATTTGCCTTATGGTAACAAAAGTTTTAGCAAAACACATATTAACTGGAGTTGTTTGGTTTATAAAACTATTGCTTATTACCTGCAGTTTTGGACTGGTATTTGGCACTTTTGTTTAGTTTGTGAGCCAACAGCTTTTCATTAACAGCTTCAGTTTAAATAACTAGATAGAGACTAGCAGGTTGGAAGATACAATGGCAGAAGGCATAAACACAGAATAATAATTCTGTGAAACAGTAACAGTTTAAACTGTATATGCATGACAAAAGAAGAATAACATGATGATTTTTATTCTTCTGTTAACATAAAATATAAAAATTGCATATATTTGTAGTTTGCATTTGTAGAATATATTTTATTTATGAGGTTCTTTTATTTGTTAGTTTATCTATGAATGTTTTTGATGGGATGGTTATTTTGTATGCCTTTTCATTTATTTCCTGGTTAGATTTAAAGCCTGGTTGACTTATAGTTCTGTTTGTCTTTCCTTTATTTAACTGCAGTTCCATTTGCTATAGGCTACTTGTAAAATTTGGTTGAGATATAAATATTGTGCACTATTAACAGTATGTTAAATAGAAATTATTCTTTTGCTAAAACTACTCAAATGAAGTTTTTCATGATATTTCTTAGGTATAAAATATTGTACTGTATCTGTGTACTTGAAATAGGGAAAGGAATATGACTATTTCCATAGATCTGGTATAGAGTTAATAAATATATGCAAATACTCCTTTTCAACTCACTATTCAAATGGATGAAGGGCTATCACTAACTATTCTGAACACTGGATTGTAGCAAATGCATTGCAATCATCAAAGTCCTGCCTTGAATACAATCTTATACTGAAGGTTGTTTAGTTACTCTTACTGTGGAACTGATAGACTTAGACTGACTGCTTACATTAGCAGGAAAAAAAAATGAGTGTTCACGACAGGTTAAAAGCTTTTCCATGAATTGAAACACATTTTTTTTCTTAATGTACTAATGACCTGCAAACTTTTCTTTTCTATAGCTTTATGTTAACAATTTGACTATTCTGAAGTTAAGCATCTGCATTATACAGAATTTTAATACTAGTACAGACTGCTGGTCCTTCTGGTTCAGAATTCTAGTATTCTGCCATTTGCAGAGGTAAATTCATCATGCCTCAAAAGATAGAAAGACTCAATTTGCACTTAACCCTGGTGGAAAGTGATCTCTTAATCTCTGCAGGTGATCAGTATTACCTTAATGAAAAGAACGTATGCTTTATTAGAAAGAGAGTGGCAGTGGAAGTGTAGATTACGGTCCATTCCTTGGCTTCTTCTTCTGGACCATGACTGAGGAAGATCCTGTGTTTTAACATTAAGCACCACAGATTGTGTTAGAATAAAGGCCAGAGAGAAGTATACGAGCTTTCTAAATAGAGACTAAGTCTGGATTTGTTTCAGATGGGGTCCCTTTAATTCCATGTCATTCAAGAATACCTCAGCATTTGAAATGATATTCAATATGGTCCTTATTTCATATGGTCTCATGATATTTGTAAACTTACACTTGTCAGCAGTGAGGATGCTGTCAGAGTACATTAAAGTCCTGTTTGTGATGTTTTGCATATGTATGATAATCTTGCCCTATATTGCATACAATGAAGTGTGTATAGCATATTATTGATGTGCTGACAAGTAACAATTACAAATGATTTTAAGTTTGTGAGTATTTATTTTTAAATTTCTCTTCATAAAGGTAAACCATTTATCAACACTTTTTTTTATTAAAAGTCCTATTCTGGTTTCTGTAAACCATTGCAAAATTGCAGGACTAGTCACCTAAATGCCTTTATTAAAAGACATAACCACCATCAGAGTTCATTACACTTGAAATGATCCCACCTAACATCAGAGGACTTTTCATCCATATCTATAATGTAAGGGTCTGCAAGAGTAAGTGGATTCCCATCCATACTTAATTATTCTCCATTCTGTTTCTTGAATAAGGGTCAAGAGGTTATCCTTAGATGTCTCTAGCCGTGACCTGCTTTTCTGTCTCCTGATTCTTTCACATATTATGTGAACAGCTTGTGGGGCTTCCTACTAACTCAATTTGTGAAGGCCTCTGTGTTATACACTATGCAGTGCTTTTGTTCTTAGACTCTACAGTTTGCAAATCCTCTTTGACCAGGACCTCTTAAAATCTTTTCATCTTGCAAAAATGTGCCCTATTAAGCACAAAATAGCATTTTGTTTTTTGTCTGTTAGAGTTTGTAGAACTGCATTACAGCTGTATTTTAGTTACTAGAGTTATAGTGCCAATCTATCACACAGACGTCTTCTTGTAGTACACATTTTAGCAATGATGAGTTTCTGCCAACTCTCTAGCAATCCCATATTCAAACTATTACCTGAATCTGTCTCCCCTTTACCAAAACAGCAACCCAGCATTTGCTTCCTCAGCCACTCTCCTATGCTGATCATTCCAACTCACTGGATTACTGCACCAGTAAAAAGCAGGAAAAATACTAAGGCTACAGTTGGTACAGAATGCAGCTAATCTGCCTCTTCCATGGAATGTACCATTACAACATAATATGTCAGGCTTTCTTTGTCCCCTAGTGGATGAGTTGGTGCTCTGACACCCACTTGCTCAAGGAAAAATCACTCAGGACAGACTTCCACCAAGATTTAATCCTCCAGATGCATAGAAGAACCAGAAAGAGGCTCTAACCAAAAGCAGCAAAGAGCTCTGTGGCACTTTATAGACCAGTGGTCCCCAACGTGGTGCCCATGGGCACCATGGTGCCCGCTGGGGCATTTATGTGAGCCCATCTAGTGTCCAGCAGGGGAGAGAAGCTGCGGCCCCGTGCCTGCCGGGGACAGAGAACTCCGGAGCTGCAGGCTGCAGGCGCCGGTGTTCTCTGTCCTTGCGGCTTCTCTCCGGCTTCTCTCTGGATTTATATATTATGTTATATTAAATATGATTTTTTTTGTATTATTTAATGTACAAATACAAAATAAGCCTTGAAAAACTGTTAGTGTCCGCCACACTCTTCTGAAAACATGAATGTTCTACAGGCTACAAAAAGGTTGGGGACCACTGTTATAGACTAACAGACGTATTGGAGCATGAGCTTTCGTGGGTGAATACCCACTTCTTCGGATGCATGCATGTATTCATCCATGAAAGCTCATGCTCCAGTATGTCTGTTAGTCTATAAGATGCCACAGACCTCTTTGCTCTTTTTACAGATCCAGACTAACACGGCTACCCCTCTGATACTCTAACCAAAAGGAAGCCACAGGCAAGTTATGAGGGCTTGGATGCTTCTCAGGGCCATTGCTAGAGGAAGAAAGAGGAGTGTCCATTTACCAGCAATGGAGATACAGGTGAGCAACCGTTTTCATGTTTTCTCCACAGGTACTAATGCGGAGAGTGGACTAGATGATACATCTGAGGGAAGGGAGTAGAAGGAAACTTCACCAATTGGAAGGCATGAGATGCACTGTCCTGGCGATGGGGGTTCCATGTCCACCACTCCCAAGAGAAGGAGGTGGGTGGTGGTGGTCGGGGACTCCCTACTCAGAGGGACTGAGTCATCTATCTGCCGCCCCGACCAAGAAAACCGAGAGGTCTGCTGCTTGCCAGGAGCTGGGATTCGCAATGTGATGGAGAGACTGCTGAGGCTCATCAAGCCCTCGGATCGCTACCCATTCCTGCTTCTCCAAGTGGGCACCAACAAAACTGCCAAGAATGATCTTGAGTGGATCACTGCAGACTACGTGGCTCTGGGAAGAAGGATAAAGGAGTTTGAGGCGCAAGTGGTGTTCTTGTCCATCCTCCCTGTGCAGGGAAAAGGCCTGGGTAGAGATCTTTAAATTGTGAAAGTCAACAAACGGCTACGCAGATGGTGTTGGAGAGGAGGCTTTGGATTCTTCAACCATGGGATGGTGTTCCAAGAAGGAGGAGTGCTAGGCAGAGACAAGCTCCACCTAACGAAGAGAGCGAAGAGCATCTTCGCAGGCAGGCTGGCTAACCTAGTGAGGAGGGCTTTAAACTAGGTTCAGTGGGGGAAGGAGACCAAAGCCCTGAGCTAAGTGGGGAAATAGGACACCGGGAAGAAGCACGAGCAGGAGAGTGCAAGAGGTCTCAGACTAAGAAAGTGGGACAATCAGCGAGTTATCTTAAGTGACTATACACAAATGCAAGAGCCTGGAAAACAAGCAGGGAGAACTGGAAGTCCTGGCACAGTCAAGGAACTATGATGTAATTGGAATAACAGACTTGGTGGGATAACTCACATGACTGGAGTACTGTCATGGATGAATATAAACTGTTCAGGAAGGACAGGCAGAGCAGAAAAGGTGGGGGAGTTGCATTGTATGTAAGACAGGAGTATTATTGCTCAGAACTGTGGTATGAAACTGCAGAAAAACTTGAGAGTCTCTGGATTAAGTCTAGAAGTGTGAGCAACAAGGGTGATGGTGTGGTGGGAGTCTGCTATAGACCACTAGACCAGGGGGATGAGGTGGACGAGGCTTTCTTCCGGAAACTAGCAAAAGTTACTTGATCGCAGGCCATGGTTCTCATGGGAGACTTTAATCATCCTGATATCTGCTGGGAGAGCAATACAGGAGTGTACAGACAATCCAGGAAGTTTTTGGGAAGTGTAGGGGACAATTTCCTTGTGCAAATGCTGGAGGAACCAACTAGAGACTCTTCTAGACTTGCTGCTCACAAACCACGAAGAATTAGTAGGGGAAGCAAAAGTGGATGGGAACCTGGGAGGCAGTGACCATGAGGTGATTGAATTCTGGATCCTGACACACAGAAGAAAGGAGAGCAGCAGAATACGGACCCTGGACTTCAGAAAAGCAATCTTTGACTCCCTCAGGGAACTGATAGGCAGGATCCCCTGGGAGAATAACATGAGGGGGAAAGGAGTCCAGGAAAGCTTGCTGTATTTTAAAGAATCTTTATTGAAGTTGAATGAAAAAAAACATCCCAATGTGTAGAAAGAATAGTAAATATGGCAGGTGACCAGCTTGGCTTAACAGTGAAATCCTTGCTGATCTTAAACGCAAAAAAGAAGCTCACAATAAGTGGAAGATTGGACAAATGGCCAGGGAGAAGTATAAAAATATTGCTCAGGCATGCAGGAGTGAAATCAGGAAGTCCAAATCACACATTGGAGTTGCAGCTAGCAGAGATATTAAGAGTAACAAGAAGGGTTTCTTCAGGTATGTTAGCAACAAGAAGAAAGTCAAGGAAAGTGTGGGCCCCTTACTGAATGAGGGAGGCAACCTAGTGACAGAGGATGTGGAAAAAGCTAATGTAGTCAATGCTTTTTTTGCCTCTGTCTTCACAAAGGTCAGCTCCCAGACTGCTACACTGGGGGAGCACAATATAGGGAGGAGGTGACCAGCCCTCTGTGGCGAAAGAAATGGTTTGGGACTATTTAGAAAAACTTAATGAGCACAAGTCCATGAGGCTTGATGCGCTGAATCTGAAGGTGCTAAAGTAGTTGGCGGGTGTGATTGCAGAGCCATTGGCCATTATCTTTGAAAACTCATGGCAAACGGGGGAGGTCCTGGATGACTGGGAAAAGGCTGATGTAGTGTCAATCTTTAAAAAAGGAAAGAAGGAGGATCTGGGGAACTCCGGGCCAGTCAGCATCACCTCAGTCCCTGGAAAAATCATGAGGCAGGTCCTCAAGGAATCAGTTTTGAAGCACTTAGGGAGAGGAAAGTGCTCAGGAACAGTCAGCATGGATTCACAAAGGGCAAGTCATGCCTGACTAACCTAATTGCCTTCGATGAGGAGATAACTGAGTCTGTGGATGAGGGAAAAGCAGTGAATGTGTTATTCCTTGACTTTAGCAAAACTTTTGATGCCGTCTCCCACAGTATTCTTGCCGGCAAGTTAAAGAAATATGGGCTGGATGAATGGACTATATGGTAGAAAGAAAGCTGGCTAGATCATAGGGCTCAATGGGTAGTGATCAATGGCTCCATGTCTAGCCGGCTTATGGTAACCGGTTTCAAGCGAAGTGCCCCAAGGTTTGGTCCTGAGGCCGGTGTTGTTCAATATCTTCATTAATGATGTGAAGGATGGCGTGGACTGCACTGTCAGCAAGTTTGCAGATGACACTAAACTTGGAGGAGTGGTAGATATGCTGGAGGGTAGGGATAGGATGCAGAGGGACCTAGACAAATTAGAGGATTGGGCCAAAAGAAACCAATGAGGTTCAGCAAGGACAAGTGTAGAGTCCTGCACTTAGGATGGAAGAATCCCATTCACTGTTACAGACTAGAGACTGAATGGCTAGGAAGCAGTTATGCAGAAAAGGACCTAGGGGTTACAGTGGACAAGAAGCTGGATATGAGTCAACAATGTGCCCTTGTTGCAAACAAGGCTAAGGGCATTTTTGGCTGTATAAGTAGGGGCATTGCCAGCAGACTGAGGGATGTGGTCATTCCCCTCTATTCGACATTGATGAGGCCTCATCTGGAGTACTGTGATCAGTTTTGGGCCCCACACTACAAGAAGGATGTGAAAAAATTGGAAAGAGTCTATTGGAGGGCAACAAAAATGATTAGAGGACTGGAGCACATGACTTATGAGGAGAGGATGAGGGAACTGGGATTGTTTAGTGTGCAGAAGAGAAGAATGAGGCAGGATTTGATAGCTGCTTTCAACTACCTGAAAGGGGGTTCCAAAGAGGATGGATCTAGACTGTTCTCAGTGGTAGCTGATGACAGAACAAGGAGTAATGGTCTCAAGTTGCAGTGGGGGAGGTTTAAGTTGGATATTAGGAAAAACTTTTTCACTAGGAGGGTGGTGAAGCACTGAAGCACTGGGTTACTAGGGAGGTGGTGGAATCTCCTTCCTTAGAGGTTTTTAAAGTCAGTCTTGACAAAGCCCTGGCTGGGATGATTTAGTGGGGATTGGTCCTGCTTTGAGCAGGGGGTTGGACTAGATGACCTCCTGAGGTCTCTTCCAAACCTGATATTCTATGATTCTATGATTCTAGGTGAGACTGTGATGCAGCAGATCCAGCTCTTCTCCTCAGTGCTAGTTCAGAAGCCCAAACCCAGGTGAGGGACTTGCCCTCAAGAATTGCAACTTGCTGAAGATTTTTTCTTTAAAGGCACAGACAGACAATCCTGAGTTTTGTTATGCTTAGTTAACTGTTTAGAGACTAATGCTGAGCTTAAGGCACAGGCCACCTTGGTTCGAGCAGGCAGCAACTACTCATGGATTAAGGCAGGGGAGTCTGCAGCACCACATTCCCACGCAGGGTTGCTATGTAGCAGCGCCACATTGAACAGCCTTCATGAATCCAGTATCTAGCATTGCTCTTTCCGCAGGAGCCCAGTCCACATCTACTCCCAGGTCCAGCATTTGGTCCTGATATTTAAAGTTAACAAATCAGTGACCAAATTTTTATCAGCCCACAAAGACAGATACTTTCCTCTGGGACAATGCAGCTCACAAAACCCATGATGAAGTGCATGACAGCCAGAAATAAAGCATTCTCAGCCCAGGCAGTTCAGCTGTGGAATGAGCTTCTAGGAATGTCAGACTAATTCAGAATTTGACCACGTGTAGTGTACTCTGAAAGGCCATATTTTTTTAGAGAAAGTTTGGTTACTATAACTGAAAGGAATAAAAAATAATAATAAACAACTAAAATTAAATTGATTTATACAAATATTTTAAAGTTAAAAGAAGGAGGAAAAATTCATACAGGTGCCCTTCCATAGAAAACCAGAATTGTATTTATATATCCTAAACAGTGCTTCTGATAACCATGGAAGGGAGAAGAGCAGAAAGCAAAGACTTAACTCTCCCAGTCTAGTTTATTTGGGAATTGCTGAGATACTATGATGTTGGGTAGCAAACAAATTGAGATAAAGAGACAGAAGCCACATGAGCTTCTTGCAGAAGGATGAGTAGCTAATAGGTGACTGCCTGATTGGTCATATCTACTGTAATTTCCTGCAGTGCTTACCTTCACAGATCTTGCCGATGCCAACAAACTTCATAGCCAGCACTCACCACATTTCCAGCTCCACTGATCTCAGCAAGCGTATAATCTGTAGTGCAGACAAAGCTCACGTGTTTTATCTCTAGGTCATCTAAAACACCTATATCATAAGTTCCCAGGCCTAATTTATGACTATTATAAATGTGTTGACAACGTTCACCAAGCAATTGCGCTGGATCAGTACTACACTACTGTACTAATTAAACAGCAGATAATGTGGGATTTTGTGTTCATTTGTTTTTTAAATGGGTGAGGAGGGAATTGACTATCCATATTAAGAAGCACTATGGAAGTTAGTGCTTAGGCGCTTTTGAAAATGCCACTAAGCATCTATCTGCATCTTTAGACACTTAAAGACATTAAAAATTTGGCTCTATGTGACTTGTCCAAGGTCACACAGGAAGCCTGTGGCACAGCGAGAAACTAAACTCAGGTCTCCCGAGTCCTGGGCTACCTGCCCTAGTCATTGACCCATTCTTTATTTGGTAGCTAATAATCAGTGAATATTTTTTCTAATGTTGTTTCTAATCTCTGTTAGAGAAGAGCTATAGGAGAAATAAATACACGTGAGTGCTTAAAAACTACCTCTCAAATTTGGAAGACAACTCTTTGAGCTACAAATAAATCTCTTTCATTCCTGCTTCCTTGATAAGTTTTACAACAACAACAAAATATGTAATTACTTTCTTCTCCCACAGGAAAACAGTCATAATAAGATGTGCAACATATTTTCATCGCATATGCTACATTAGATTTCTAACAGGAAGAAAATGTGAAAGGTGAATCATTCCAGGCATGCAGACTTCTTTAACTAGATAACCGTATAAGTCTGCAGTGGTTTCCTAGGCTGTTTGTGAAAGTCATGGGAACTTGTTGTACAGAACTGAGCTTTTTAGATGTCATTTCAACTCATTCTTCCAAAGTGTCCCAAAGTTGCCAGAAGTAACCATATTATCAGAGCTGCTGAGAGACAAAAAGAATCAGAATAAAGTGATTAGTTGTTTTTTTTTGTTTTCAAGTATATAAGTTCAAGCATCTAAAAGCTTCTACAGACCAAAGTTCTAAGAATTCAAATACCACTTTAGCACTTAAGTGGATATTTTTGATGAAGTGGAGCTTGAATAAATCACTTTTAGGAACAATTAAAATTAAAGCTTGTGATAGACACACACAAAACATAATTAAAACAATGACAAAATTAATGTAAAGTATTAAAGGTAATATCATTACTTTCAAATACACACATATTACTCTACAAGAGCCACTGAACAGCTGTTTTTATTGACTTTTGTCTCAAAGTAATTTTAAAGTTGCTTTCGTTCAGAGGCTCTTGAGATCAACTGAGACAACTTGTGATGCTTAATATAATAGTACAAGGTGTGTCTAAATCTTGGCTTGGAGTTAATGGCTTATTGAATGATAAATGCCAGCAATGTAATTACACAGATGTGATTATCAGTGCTGGAACACCTAGTCACCACCCAGTGTTTTTAAATTTTTAATTGTTTATACCAGAGTTAGGCAACCTATGGCATGAGTGCCGAAGGCGGCACGCGAGCTAATTTTCAGTGGCACTCACTCTGCCCTAGGCCTGGCCACCGATCCGGGGAGATCTGCATTTTAATTTCATTTTAAATGAAGCTTCTTAAACATTTTAAAAACCTTATTTACTTTCCATACAACCATAGTTTAGCTATATATTGAAAGACACGTTCTAAAAACATTAAAATGTATTACTGGCACGTGAAACCTTAAATTAGAGTGAATAAATTAAGACTCAGCACACCACTTCTGAAAGGTTGCTGACCCCTGGTTTATACTAAGTGGAAGAGCTTAAACAAGAGGGATTGAGGAGCACCCAACCCAGAATATCCAAGAGCTGAGGGCTTAGGGTGCTCCCCTCTCTGATAGGAAACTCATCTTCAAGTCCCTGCACTGAATCAGGCAGAAGAGGGATGGAGTCTGTGTCTGATGGCAGATGATTGAGTATCGTAAATTGATTTCTAACAGTGATGGTATAGTTTGCTCAGTTGTAGAAGACTGCTTATATAAGTCTTCCTGATATGGCACCTGTGCTACTTCAGCCAGCATGCTGTCACCAAGCAACCTGTATACACTTCCCTCTATAAAGGGAATTTTCTCCACTATACTCCAAGTTTCAAAAAGTAATTGTATTTTCTCTCAGATGTCCAAGATCATGCCTAATTAAGTAGGGCTGGTTGAAATTTTTCTGTTGAAACTTTCTGACTGAAAATTATGCTTTTGACTAATAAAAAAAAATCTGAAAGTGTCCACTTTCCAGAAAGATTTCATTGGAAACCCAAAATTCAAAATATTTCATTTGTCCCATGAAAAATCATGGAAACATAGGTCTGGAAGAGACCTTGATAAGCCATCTACTCCAGTATCCTGTACTAGGGTTACCAGACATTCAGTTTTTGAGCGGAACACCTGGTCAAAAAGGCACCCTGGCGGCTGCAGGTGGCATTGCTGACTGGTCCATTAAAAGTCTGGTTGGCGGTGCAGTGGGAGTCTGGGGCTAAGGCAGGCTTCATGCCTGCCCTACCTCAACATGGCTCTCAGAAGTGGCCACCAGGTCCCTGCAGCCCCTAGATGCATTGGCAGCCAGGGAGGCTCTGCGCATTGCCCCCACCTCTCCCAGGAACCAGCTCCACAGCTCCCGCTGGATGGTAATCATGACCAATGGGATCTGTGGGGGTTGTGCCTGTGGGTGAGGCATTTGCAGGCATGAGGGCAGTGCACGGAGCCTCTCTGGCACTTCCCATGTGTCTTGGGGCTGCAGGGACCTGGTGGTCATTTCCCAGGAGGTTCAGTAACACCCTGACCCCCAGCCATGAGTCTTTTCCTTCACCCAAAACCCCTCATCCCCAACTCTACCCCAGAGTCCACACCCCTGGTTGGAACCTGCCTCCTCTCCCACACTCCAAACCCCTCAGCCTCAGGCTGGAGCCCTCTCCTGCAGCCCAAACCCCTCATCTCCGGCTCCACCCCAGAGCCTATCTCCTCAACCGGAGCCCTCAGCCCCTTCCCACACCCCAGATCCCTGCCCCAGCCCAATGAAAGAGACTGAGGGTGGGGGAGAATGAGCAATGGAGGGAGGAGGATGGAGCCAGAGAGGACAGGGCCTTGGAGAATGGGCAAGGCAGGGATAAGGCCTCAGGGAATGTGCAGGGCAATACAGCGGTGTTCGGTTTTATGTGGCTGGAAAGTTGGCAACCTTACCCTGTACCAAGGCAGGATTAACTATTATCTAGATCATTCCTGACAGGAGTTTGTCTAACCTTCTCTTAAAAACTTCAAGTGATGGAGATTCCACAACCTAACCATTTCCAGCATTTAATTACCCTTATAGTTAGGATTTTTTTCTTAGTGTCTAACCTAAATCTCCCTTGCTGTAATTTAAGCCCATTAGTTCTTGTTCTGGCCTCAGTGGATTAGGGGAACAATTTATTATCCTCATCCCTTGTAACAACCTTTTATGTCCTTGAAGCCTGGTATCGTGTCTCCCCTCAGTATTCTCTTCTTCAGACTAAACAAACCAATTTTTTCAGTCTTTTCTCATAAGTCATGTTTTCCAGACCTTTAATTATTTTTGTTGCTCTCCTCTGGACTTTCTGTAATTTGTATACATCTTTCCCAAAGTGTGGTGTCCAGAACTGGACACAATACTTCAGCTGAGGCCTTATCAGTGCTGAGTAAAGCGGAAGAATTACTTATCGTGTCTTGCTTACAGAACTTCTGCTAACACACCCAATAACGATGTTTATTTTATTTTTTGCAACAGTATTACATTGTTGACTCATATTTCATTTGTGATCCATTATAATGTTCTGAGCCTTTTCTAGCACTCCTTTCTTGGCAGTCATTTACCATTTTGTATTTGAAATTTAAAATTGTTTGAGGAAAATTTGGATAAATACATCCTCTCCCTGCTCCCATTTTCATCAAAATTTTCAGTGGGAACAAAAGCCGTTTCTACATGTTCTACTAATAAGAGCCAGTATCCATGTGCATGTGCACGTATTACAAAAAGCCACTGAGAACTCTTCATGTATCCATTTTTGTTCCTTCCAGTTAATACTTCCAATTGCTAATACTGCTTGATATGAATTCTACACTTTTTTGTATAGCACAACAGGAGTGGATGCCTATGGTTCATGCAAAGGTAGCTGTGGAATTCAGTCAGGTGACTGCAGCTTTTTCACTTGAAAAGTCCTCTTGGTTATACTCCTGCACCACTGAAGTCAATATGTTTTGCCATTGGCTTCAACAGGAGCACAACTGGGCCCATTGACCAAACCCCTTATTCAGATATGATGTTCACATAAGACAGCTGGCAACAGAGATGTGCATTTTCAATGAGTTTAAAAGAATTGACCCACAAATCCCTTCAAAAATCTCAGCCAAATAGGTCAAGTGGTTATTATCGTGAGAGATGGTGAGCACTTAGAGCTCCAATTACTGATAAAGGTAGTCAAGGATCTCTAGCATCTCCAAGAAGGAGCTCAGCACTTCACAGGAGATTAGGACAACATCGTAAATACATCTCTTCTTTTTGTTGCTTTTAATGGCAAGCTATTTGTAAGACATTTTTCTGTATTAATTTGATATTCAATAAAGTAGGTCTAAAGTGCCTTGTGGAAAGTTGCTCTTTGAAATAAACAAATAAATGTTAGATTTTTACCAAAATAGTAATATGGCAAACTGATGTTAAAATCTATCAGGAAAGCCATTACAGTTGCCAAAAGGCATATATGATTTCTGATTCCATCATTTTAAAAAGCACTTTTTCATGGATTAAAATAATTTGTTTCAGCCATTCCACTGCGAAAAAATCAAAATCAAACTCAAAACTAAACTCAAGTCTCTACATTAGTGTGGGTAAATACTAGATATGCAAACACAAAGCTCAAATTAGGAATAAAAAAAATACCATGGTTGCCTCATTTTTTAATTTTAAAAATTGCCAAATTGTTTCATAAGGTGCTTTGTGTGTGTATATAAAATAGGGTCTTCCATTCCTTTAAAGCTGCTCCAATGGCACCTTAAGGAAAATAATCTATCTAGAAGATTTATAAAGCAACAGTCATTATCATACATCAGCCTAATTAATGGAAATATATTCATTTCACTAAGATTTTAATGAAATGCAATAAAGCTTTTGATCAAGCCTGGGAAACTGCAAAACAGATTTTTTCTTTAAGAAAAAGAGACAAATATAAACAGCACTGCAGGCACCAGCTGAAGAAAAAAAACATGTTCTGTTTTGATATAATTATTCTGCCCTTTGTATGTTTTTTAAAATATTAGAATAAACATTAATAATATGAAAAGAATATGCACTCTAGAGCCCTTCCACTGCATATATTGGTATCTTAAAATGTCAAACTAGTGCTGTATATCTAAATAAAAATTACTTAGGAACACCATTATGTTCTTGTTAATCACTAGCAGAAGTACAGTAGTTCCACTGGGAAACAATCTCATTTTACCAGATAGGTAAATAGCATAAGGCATGTGCATGCCTCTTTTCCATAGATTAAGATTACATCTTCAACAATTTATATGTTTTTCTCTGCACAGGATGCATTACAAGCAAGAGCTTTTTGAAAGCACAGAAAGTGCAATGCTTAGAGAACTGTCATGTTTTACACACACTGTTATACACAAGAATGTAAAAATGGACCCCAAGAATTCTGAAAGATGGAATTTAAAAAAATAAAAAACAAAAAAGCCACCTCACTGCACTTTGTGTTTTGTGGAAGAATGATAGTTCTTGGGGCACACAAATTGTTGAACTGTTGTAGAAAAGAACCTCAGGAAATGTGTTCTATTTTCAAAACCCAATTATGGCCCATTTGAGGAACTCAAATGGCATAAAAAGGACCGCAATCCATTTGCAAATCAGCAGAGAATTCCTCTGGCGCAGGGCAACTTTTTGCTGGCACATGTGTTTCTGCTTGCCCTGCATCTTTGCCCCTTCTCCCTTTCCTGGCTGGGAATGTATGTTGGGGTCAAGGAAGGACATGTTGAAACTCTTATGGCAATCCTCAACTGGCATAGGGTCCACTAATAACCCTAGGCCAGAGGTATAAATTGGAGGTTCCTGGCAGCAGCTCTAAGTGGTGTCAGGCCTGGGGATGGCCCTCAAGATTAGGAAGCTAAAATAGGCTCACTCATGCCCACTCCTCCCTCTCTGTAATGGGCTGAGGGGAGTTGTGTCACAGGAGAGAATCTGCTCAGTTGACATCAGAAGGAAACTTTGCTTCATTTCCCCCTCTTTTCTTTTTAAAGAAAATTTTATTTTCACTGTATTTAAAACAGCTGAAGTATGCTAGACTATTTACTGAGGCTGATCACTCTGGAACCAGTCCAGCAAAGCACTTAAGTACAGGTACATGGTTAACTTTAACCATGTGAGTAGTTCCACTGAAGTCATGAAAGAACAATATCATTAATATTAAAAATAAACCCACAAACTTCATTTAAAAAGAATTTTAATTGGAGAACCATTACATTTTCCTAACGCAATGAATTGTCAAGTTATGGCACCTCTTTTTACTATACCCTAATGTCTACTGCTTTCTCCACAAATGAATAACACACTATGTACTTAACCTCTCCATATATATCTGAATATTTGCTAATGCTGCTGAAGTATGTTTATGTTTTTGCCCTACACTGTGAAGGAGACTAAAATGTTCTGTGTAGTGTGTTTCCTTAGTTGGAGGATGAAGGAAGCACCTTCTAAAAATGTGGAATCTGTCGCCAGTGCCACCAAGAATCCTGATGTCTGGATATTAGAGTAGGGTTAAGAGATGTGTCATAACTTGACATTTCCTTGTTTTTAAGGGTTTGCATGAGAGAATAGTCACACTTAATGAAGCTTAATCCCTTTTAAATGAAGTTTTTGTTTATGAATATATTAATATTATACGCAGAGCTCATAGGACTGCCAATTATTAAGGTTGCCCAACACTTCCCATTATAAGACATGTTATCAGTTACTTATAACTAGGCTTGAAAGGATTAGATTTTTAATGAATCAATGCCAATAAACATCTATTTCACCACACACACACACACATACACACACACAAATCAATGAAAAAATATTTCCATTGATGATGATAAAATTTACAGCTAGACAAAATAAGAAAAATGCTCCTTGAGAACTTCTTAGCATTTGATTTATGGATATTTACTTTCTATATTTTGACTTGTGATATTGACAATTTGTGTTTTTATAGTTATAATGCTTTAACTTTTTGAATCTCAATGTCTACCATCATTAGATAATTATTGTCTGACCTCTCCCCATAATTTCCCATACTGTGAAAATTCAATTTGATAAACAATGAAGAAAATATTTTAAAATATGTATCAATATTAACTGTAACATTCATTTGAAAAATAAAAAACACATTCTGCCATGCCTACTTATAGCTTTTGCCAAACTTACTGCTTGGGCTGAAATTTTCCAAGTTGAGGGTCTGCCTCAGGCTAAATTTTTTTGGGAAAAAAATCACCTAGAGTAGTTCAGTCACTCTGAGAAAAAGGCAAGGAAAAAAATATGTTGTTTTGCCCATGCAAAAGTTTTTGGTGACTTTGCCTTTGAGAAACTATAATAGACTGTTCTCAGTGGTACCAGACGACAGAACAAGGAGTAATGGTCTCAAGTTGCAGTGGAGGAGGTTTAGGTTGGCTATTAGGAAAAAAAAAATTGCTGGGAGTGTGATGAAACACTGGAATGGGTTACCTAGGGAGGTGGTGGAATCTCCTTCCTTAGAGATTTTTAAGGTCAGTCTTGATGAAGCACTGGCTGGGATGATTTGAGCAGGTGGTTGGATTAGATGACCTTGTGAGGTCCCTTCTAACCCTGATATTCTATGATTTTAAGATTCCTATGTTTGGAACAAGAACTTGACATTTGCCCAGATTTGGTCAAGTGATAAACCCTTTAAAAACCATAGTTTGCACATGCTCAATAGAAACTTGCTAGAGCTTCCCAGCTTAAATCTCAGAGATTCCTTCAGCTCAGTGCTGAACAGAGGTCAGGGCTGCTGCAGGCCAGGACAAGTCTGGGCCCTGGAACAGAGGGCAAGAAACCTGATTTATATACAGTGGGGAGAAGAGACAGAACTGGTGGAGGGGATGCAGGGAATAGACTGAAACTGGAAGAGTGCAGTTAAGAATAAGGAAATAAGGATTGGCCACTAGTTGTGTGGGGGGGAAGGGAAACTGGGGCTGAAAGCTATGGAAGAGGAAACACTGCTACTGGCTGTGTACACAGAGTAAGGTGAGATGGATGAGACTGGGATTGGGTGCCTAGCTGTGGTGTGGCAAGACTCAGACTTGATGGGGTGTGTGGGAGAGAGACTGGGACTGGCTAGATAAACAGACAGACTCATAGCTGGGGTGGGTACACAGATTGGATGAGAAACCCCAGGAGCTGGGCACTAGAGTGAGAAGAGATGGGTAACACAGGAAGCAACTGGAGGCTGAAGGGGCAAGAAAGACAGATGGAGGAGAACTGGAACTGGTTATGCAAGAACACTGGGGATAGCAGATCAGAGAATGGAAGACAGAGAGAGGATATTGGAGAAGAAAAGATAAAAGGGATCAAGTTTGGAGGGACTGGGTAAAAGAGTCTGTGTCCACTAGAGAACACTCCCCTCCAGACAGTGGAATGGAAATCAAGATCTCTGAGTCTCACCAGTTCCAAATATCTGTAAAGCTCACTTACAAAGTGTCTTCTCACCCCCTAGTCCAGGTCAACACAGTGGGTAACAACCTACTACCACTATCATTTATTCCCTTAGCTAATGTGACAGAAGCTGTTCAGTTTATCTAAAGGTTCCGACCCTGCTGATGAACTATGTGGGTGTCAATATGATGCCATGGTATTTGCTTTTTCAGCTGATTTAAAAAAAATATACAAAATTACATAACAAGAAATAAAAGAACATTAAGGTTATAAAGCCAAACACTTAAAAATTAGGGAATGCCCAAATTAATGTTGCCTGTGCAACTTTAATCTGCCCCCCTGTAGGCATTCATCATATATGATCATATACTACTTTTTCCACAGCCTCATTCAGTGCACAGCAGCTCTGGGAATGAGTCAGCATTGTGTAGCATAAGAAACGGTTGTTTGTAGGACATCTGTTTAATGTGTTGTAGAACTTGGAAAGTATACTGTGGATGAGGCAGTGGACTGCAGGAAAAGAAAGGGTCGTGTCTTGGTTGAGAGAGTTAAATGCTGCTTGTACAACTGAATTCAGTCCCTGCATCTGCCACACAGGTCCTGTGTGATGCTGGATAAATCATTTAAACTAAACTTTTCACAGCTGGTCATTAATTCCATATTTCTCATTTTCTAGGTACCTAATTTGAGACACTGAGGACTGATCTACAGAACTACTGAGCACTCAGATTTGCAGCTGAAATCAATGAGATCTATGTTTGAAGTTATAAAGTGCTATATCATGCTAAGTACTGTAAAAATCAGTTCCTACGTATTTCAAATTGGGCATTGAAAATTAGTGGATCCGTTTGACCTTAATCCCACCATGTCTCAGCTCTCCGTCAGTAAAATGGGGATAATACCATCCCCTCACCTCACAGGGGTGTATGAACAGCATGTTTGTGAAGCACCCAGGTATAATATATTAAGAAGCATCACAGAAAAAAACTCTCTATGGAAATTAATAACACAGTTTTGGGAGCACAGTTTGAATAGTTAACAATAATTAAGGCACAGGGCGACACACACAAATAAGGAGAAAACAAAATTTTGAATAGCTACTCATTAAAAGAGCACCATCTATCCTGTGCACTGAAGAAGTCAAGGATCCTGTGGAAAAGAATATTATTGATCATGTAATTAAAGACTGCATCACAAGGCATACACACAAGAGGGCTACATTAAGGTTGCACACAGAACCGTAATTCTGACATTTCCTACATTTGAATACTTTATGTTGCAATCTTAATAATGTTTTTTAATGTGGATTATCACTAATGTTAGTGTAAATGCCAAAATTCTTATCAAGTTGTCAAGGTTTCTTCCCCACTCTGAACTTTAGGGTACAGATGTGGGGACCTGCATGGACACTTCTAAGCTTAATTACCAGCTTAGATCTGGTATCGAAGCCACCACCCCCAAGCACTGCTTTTCTTTATTGGGTAGCCTTGAGAGACTTCACCAATTTCCTGGTGAACCCAGAACCAACCCCCTTAGATCTTAAAACAAGGGAAAATTAACCATCCCCCCTCCTTTCTCCTACCAACTCCTGGTGGATCCAGATCCAACCCCCTTGGATCTAAAACACAAGGAAAAAATTAATCATGTATTTAAAAAGAAGGCTTTTAATTAAAGAAAATAAAGGTAAAAGAAAACCCTCTGGGAGAGATTAGCATACCAGCTACTCTCACAGACAACAGATTCAAAACACAGAGGATGTTCCCCTGGGCAAAAATCTTAATACACACAAGAATACCCAAATTTGATAATTCCTTTAATAGTACCAAGACAAGTTAAAGAAAATAAACATCAGCCTATTTATCCCTTTCTAAAACTTACTACTCTGATAAGAGGCTGGTTCCTTGATCTTTTTCACTTCGGCTGAAACTGAAACTCTAAACAAAGGAAAAACTTCTTTCCTTCCTTTTGAAATACCTTGTTCCCCCATTGGTTCCTCTGGTCAGGTGTTGGCTAGGCTAGGTGAAATTCTTAACCCTTTACAAGTAAAAGAGGCATTAGCCCTTAACTATCTGTTTATGACAGAAGTTTAACCAGCTTCTTCTTGTTTATAATTTCTGTAGTAGGTTTATAATTCAAGTTCATTGATGGAATGTTTTGCTGTCAGAGAATGCAGATTCATTCAAATTGAAATGTTTTATAGAGATGATTTGAATTCAGTGAAGTTCCAATAGAAAAAAGTCTATTGAATGACCAATGGGTCTCAAACCTGTCTGTTACAGCTATCCCCCTATTCCATTTTGTTTCTTACAGCTGTCCCCATACTCCATTTTGCTTTTGTTCTCCTCCTGTGGCCGCCCTTCCCTGGCTGTTAAGTTGTTTAACAAGAGCCATTGCCCTTCTCAAAGGGAGGGCCCCTTAAGTTGTTTAACAAGAGCCATTGCCCTTCTCAAAGGGATGGCCACTTGTGCTGCGTGCTAAATGGGACCACTGCCCTGTTCAAAGGGTTAGTCTCATAGACTCATAGACTCATAGGTCAGAAGGGACCAATATGATCATCTAGTCTGACCTCCTGCACAAGGCAGGCCACAGAACCCTACCCATCCACTTTTATAACAACCCCTAGCCCAGGACTGAGTTATTGAAATCCTCAAAATTGGTTTGAAGACCTCAAGCTGCAGAGAATCCACCAGCAAGTGACCCATGCCCCACGCTGCAGCGGAAGGCGAAAAACCTCCAGGGCCCCTGCCAATCCGCCCTGGAGGAAAATTCCTTCCCGACCCCAAATATGGAGATCAGCTAAACCCTGAGCATGTGGGCAAGACTCACCAGCCAGCACCCAAGAAGGAATTCTTTGCAGTAACTCAGTTCCCATCCCATCCAACATCTCCCTGCAGACCATTGAGCAGACTTATCTGGTGATAATCCAAGATCAATTGCCCAGATTAAACTATCCTATCATAACATCCCCTCCATATACTTATCAAGCTTAGTCTTAAAGCCAGATAAGTCTTTTGCCCCCACTACTTCCCTCGGAAGGCTGTTCCAGAACTTCACTCCCCTAATGGTTAGAAACTTTCGTCTAATTTCAAGTCTAAACTTCCTAATATCCAGTTTGTACCCATTCGTCCTCATGCCTACATTAGTACTAAACTTAAATAATTCCTCTCCCTCCCTAACGTTAACCCCCCTGATATATTTATATAGAGCAAGCATATCCCCCCGCAGCCTTCTTTTGGCCAGGCTAAACAAGCTAAGCTCTTTGAGTTTCCTTTCATAAGGCAGGTTTTCCATTCCTTGGATCATCCTAGTAGCTCATCTCTGGACCTGTTCCAGTTTGAATTCATCCTTCTTGAACATGGGACACCAGAACTGCACACAATATTCCAGATGGGGTCTCACCAGCGCCTTATATAACGGTACTAACACCTCCTTATCCTTGCTGGAAATACCTCGCCTGATGCATCCTAAAATCGCATTTGCTTTTTTAACAGCCGTATCACATTGGCGGCTCATAGTCATCCTGCTATCAACCAATATCCCAAGGTCCTTCTCCTCCTCTGTCGCTTCCAACTGATGCGTCCCCAACGTATATCTAAAATGCTTATTATTAATCCCTAAGTGCATGACCTTGCACTTTTCACTATTGTATTTCATCCTATTACTATTACTCCAGTTTACAATGTGGTCCAGATCTTCCTGAATAGTATCCCTGTCCTTCTCTGTGTTAGCAATACCCCCCAGCTTTGTGTCATCTGCAAACTTTATTAGCACATTCCCGCTCTTTGTGCCAAGGTCAATAATAAAAAGGTTAAATAAGATCGGTCCCAAAACCGATCCTTGAGGGACTCCATTAGTGCCCTCCTTCCAGCCTGACAGTTCACCCTTCAATACGACCCGCTGGAGTCTCCCCTTTAATCAGTTCCTTATCCACCTTACAACTTTCATATTCATCCCCATCTTTTCCAATTTAACTAACAGTTCCCCATGTGGAACCGTGTCAAACACCTTACTGAAATCGAGGTAAATTAGATCTACCGCATTTCCTTTATCTAAGTAATCCGTCACCTTCCCAAAGAAGGAGATCAGATTGGTTTGGCACGATCTACCTTTAGTAAATCCATGTTGCAATTCGTCCCAATTACCATTGACATCTATGTCCTTAACTACTTTCTCCCTTAAAATTTTTTCCAAGACCTTACATACTACAGAAGTCAAGCTAACAGGCCTATAATTACCTGGATCACTTTTATTCCCTTTCTTAAAAATAGGAACTACGTTAGCAATTCTCCAGTCGTACGGCACAACCCCCGAGTTTATCGATTGCTTAAAAATTCTCGCTAACGGGCTCGCAATTTAATGCGCCAGTTCCTTTAATATCCTCGGATGGAGATTGTCCGGGCCCTCCGATTTTGTCCCATTAAGCTGTTCAAGTTTGGCCTCTACCTCAGTCCTCTTATCACCTCGTTGAATCTGGGCTCGGTGTAGGGCAGGCAATGTCCAGAGCTGCAAGACCTATTGTATTATTAAGATCCTGGGCATGAGTCATAGGCCTCATGTGCTTTTGAGTCATCTATTGCACAGGACTCTGCCCAGACATGTTTCTGTGCTTACCTGCAGTTTTTCCCTGTACCTCCTCCCCTGTGACAGAGGGAGCCTATCAGGATTACTGGTGGGAAACTGCCTGAGCTTGCCTTTAAAAACAGACATTTTTTAAACAAACATCAGAAAGGTTCCTGCATTGCTGTCTGGTCTGATCAGCCAGGGGTTTTGGGGGGTCCTTTCTCCGCTCTTGTTTTATTTTTGAGCATACCTCTGGTTTTTTAACCTCCCCCCCCCATGAAGAACGAATTGCTACCTGAGAGATCTCTTGGTTATTGAGACTTTACCGAGCCTTCCTTGCTTCTTCTGATGTTGCTACTGCTTCTTTCTGCCTTTGCTGCTGCCTTGGGGACTGGTAAGAATCCCTCTGTGAAACTTTCCCTACTTTTATTTTATTATTTTAGCTGCTTGTTCTGTTTCCCCAGCACACAGACTCAAGCTAAACCTTGGTCTGTGTCTTAAAACCTCTCTTAAACTCCACGGCGCTTTGCCCTAAAAATAAGTTTGTGCCGCTGCTAAGCTCTGCTCCTGTGGGCTTTGCCTTGGGGCTCCCTGCTTTCAGCTGTATTCATTGCTGCAGCCACCATCCCTTGGCTTCCTTGGGGGCTGCTTTGGGAGTTGTATCCTGGTCACATACCACTCTCCCCTCTGTGACTTCCCCATAGCATAAGGTGCACCATAGGTTTTGGTTTTTTAGTTTAATAAGTCATAGTTTGTTAAGATTGTAGAGCTTGTAAGTTCACCTGCCTTGTTATAGTTTACTGTTTTGTTGCTCCGTATAGTTGCTTGTTATAGTTTTGCTTAGAATTGTGATATTTGTTGTTTTGCCTAGTCGTTGGTTAAGATAGATAAGGTTTTTGCTCCTTGAATTCGTCTCCCCGCTGTCCCGATCTCTCCCTGAACTTTCCCGTGTCTGTTTTTCCCCCGCTCCAATCTCCCCCTCTGTGTACTTCTCCATGTCTCCCTGTTATAACCCTTTGCTGCTTTTCCCCCGCATCTGCACTCTCTCCAAACTTCCCAAATCCTTGCTGCTCCTCCCCTCCCCCACGTCTGCATCACCCTCCGCACTTCCCAAACCCCTTGCTGCTTCTCCCCCTGTATAAACTTCCCAAACCCTTTGCCGCTTTTTTTCCATTGTTTTTGGTGTCCGCTTGTTGCTTAAACCTCTCTCTAGCCCTTCTTTACACTTCTCCGCTGCCCCTCCCCTACCGAAGATCACCATCACGCTGCTCCATTGTCCTTACCCTGCAGGGCTTCAGAGTCTCTCGCTGCTTCCAGCCGCACTCACTTCTCATCAGTTGCCACTAATCATTCACTCCCCTCCCTCCTCCTGTTCCTTGACCCAGCCTTTAGGTACACTCTTGCAGATTATCTGCTATGCTAGCCTCACAAATTAAGTCATTACTTTTCTTTTATACCTTTACATTGCATAATTTCACTTATCACCCATATTGTATTATTGCACTGTGATTCACATTTTACTTGTAATTATAACACCCCATTGGTTGCTTCCACTTTTCTGATATACTTTGTATTTGCATTGATACCATTGTGTCACATTGTGTATAAGGCCACTAACCACTTAATACATTCTATCTAAGATTGTTGACCATTTTATATAGAAGCTACCATTTTATTTTGCATTTCTTTTTGATATGCTTATTGACTGTACTGTATCCCACTGTGCTGAACCCCACTTACTGTACCCTACTGTTAGAACTCCCTACACTGTTCAATAAGAAGAACTCCCCCCATCATCGTCTATTGTAAACACCCTATACACCCCATCCCATCGTATTTAATTGTTAAATTCCCACCACTTCCTTTTTCCTTTAATAAAGAAATTAATTCGCACCCCACCTGTGTGGTAATTGCTCCCCAAGATCCCATATACCTGCAGGCAGGGACAAAACCCAGGTCCATAAAATTATGGGAGAGTGGGGGTTATCACATTCCAAGCCTCCACCAAACAATTTACTGGCATAAGCAAGGACCAGTATTCCTGGAAGCCCAGATCAGGTAGGAGGCTTCACGTCTTGGCCCTGTTAAGTAGAACACTGCTGCTCATGATTGGCACACTCCCATGTCTTAAGTCAGAGGGAGGAATAGGAAGTTGTTTGTACATCTGGGCTCCTGAGTTAGACTGCTCATTCACTACTACTTGCTTTTGTCTTCTGGTTTTGAACTCTTGGTTTCCTCATTCAGCCTGATTCCTGGTGTCTGACACATGGCTCCTGGTCATCTGGTTCTGAACTCTGTCTAGTATGGGGACCTGTCCCCCTGCGCTATGCTAACAACTGGGCCTGGAATCCTGCATCGCAGACCTCACAGTTCGGTTTCCTTTCTTCTCACTTGCCTTGCTCCTTGGCTGTGTGCCTGACAGACTACCCTTTAGTGGGTAAGCCCAGGGTTTCTGGCTCTGGGGTAGCCAGCATGGGGGACTGCCCTGGAGTCACAGGGTCAAGGGCTTACAGGGTTTGTGGTTCCAAAGCAGTCCTCCCTAGTTGGCTGCACTGGAGCCATGAGCACCAAGGTGTTCCCTTTTGTAGATAATTTTCACATTTGGAGATTAATTCCAAATCAAAGCAAAACTGTGATCATCTCATTTGACATCCAGTATAACACAGCCCAAAGGCCATCCCTGAATTCACTCCCATTTCAATTGCTCTCTACTGGTAAAAGTTTGTAAAATGCAAAAGAAAGCGATAAGACAATTGATGAAAGACTCAAACACTGAATAATACCTTCAAATAGTATTTCATTTGCCAACTTCTTACAACAAAAGATGCAATTTTTTCTCAGTAGACTTCAACAGTGATAAAATAACCAGCTAGTAAGTTAAGCAAATATAATAGTAATTAATTTACTAAGTATGTTATCTAGTGATGAAAAGAAGGGAATGGGAGTCAGGGCACTTGGGAGTCTATTTCTAAAGGCTTGTTTACATAGGGAAATCTAGGAAAATTAATCCACATTAACTAAAGAGGTGAATTTACAGTGCATTAATTAAACCATATTAAACCCTTGAGTGAACAACTTTGGGCTATGTCTACACTTTAAACTCTACAGCTGCAGCTCTGGGGCTGTAACGCTTCAGTTGGATGGATTCTCCTGTCATTATAGTTAATCCACCTCCCCAAGAGGTGGTAGCTGGGTCGACAGAATTGTTGACCTAGCATTATATATACTGGGGGTTAGCTCTTACTGAGGGTAAGAGTTTTCCACATCCCTGAAAGACATAGCTATGCTGATATACGTTTACAGTTTAGACCAGCCCATATTCAGAATTAAAATGATCTTAATTTGCTTTAGTTAATTAAGCTACAAAGTGAATTAAACTAGACCAAATTAAGGACTTGTCTACACTTGAAATTCTACAGCTGCTGTCTTCACTGTAGATGCTACTTACATCTACAGTGAAGATGGGAGAGGCTCTCCAGTCTGCATAGAAATCCATCTCCCCATGAGGTAGTAGCTAGATTGAGGGAAGAATTTTTCTGTCAACTTAGTGCTGTCCACATGGGGATGTAGTTAAGCATATCTTATTTTCTTGTGTTGACCAGGCCTACGTCCACTTTAATTCTGATTAATGGTGTCCACACAGGGTTTTAATGCCATTTAATTAATCCACTTCAAATACATATCTCTAGTTAATTTGGATTAACTTTCTTGGATGACCCTGTGTAAACAAGCCTTAACCCCTCTACAGATGCACTGTGTGACTGTGGGAAGTTAATAAACCTGTCTGTGTTTCAGTCTTCCAATGTGCGTTAGGTTTGCCATATTAGTGATACTTTCCTGACTTACACCACCAAGGGTATTGTGAGGGTTAATAATGTTTTTTAAGCAACACAGATTAAAGCTATGTAACCATGACTAATATCTGAGCTAAACTTATTCCTGGGATAACTCTAATTAAGTTAATGGAGTTATCCAAGAAATGAATTTTGACTCCTATGATGGGAGGGGAAAGAGGCCACAGAATCTCATTTACCTCAGCACTACTGTGGTCCTGGAAACAATAAATTCTAGCTCTTATATAACATTTTTTCATCAGTAGATCTCAACCTGCACTTAAGTCTCTGCTTGAAATCAGGAACAGTGGGATTCAAACAGAGTCTCCCACATCAGTGCCCTAAGCACTGGGCCATTGGGTATTCTGGAGGATCGATACACATGTGTTAGTCAGCCAACCTGCTCATCCTGGGTAACTTTTGGGTAGCATAGGTGAACTTTGAGCACATCTAATAGATCAGGCTCCACTGACAGCAGAGGGAGGGGAAAAACTAACTTGAGAATCCTGAAGCAGCTTGGATTGAATAAGAACCCTCAGAATCTTGTTAGCTGTGGAGTAGCATCAAACTTAGGCAGCTTTGTACATGGCTACCTGTGGAAACTTAGGGGGATTTAGGTGCCTGTAGGCTTCAGTGACACCTGAGCCATGGTATTGTGAATGTCAGTGGTACTTAAATGTTGGATTTAGGCACATAACTCATTTCGTTATTCTAGCCCAAAGCACATTACAATGGAGATCAGTGTCATTACATTCTTTTTACAGATAGGGAAACTGAAGCACAGAGAGTGGAACAGGCTGGTCCAAGGTTACACAGCAGGTCAATGGCAGAACCAGATGTATAACCTATGTTTGCTAAGTCATAGTCCAGTGGGCTATCCACAAGGCCAAACTGCCAATCTTGGGGGAGGCAGAGAAGAGGACTGAAGCCTGTCAATTACCTCTGGGGGACCATAAAAATGGGGACAAATATCTGCTTGAGATGTCAAAAAAGCAGAAGGCTGTATTAAATAAACAGTTCATGATACCATATTAAATAATTAAAGATTTTAATTAATATACATTTTAGAAGACTCAGTTCTTCCAGAAATAAAGTAGATCAGAATTGTAGGGAGAATAGGAAAAAATAGAGGGAGAGACAGGAGATCACAAGGCCCAAAATCCAAGCACCTTCTATGGGAATAAACTATGAAAGAACTAGTGAACCCAAAACACAAGATGTGTGCTGTGTCAGAGAACCAGAACTATATGTCATATTGTTGGCTGCACATGACTTAACTCAGTCAGTGCTTCACTTAGAAAGATAGAAACAATTTTGTCAAGTCTCAAAAGCCTAGTGGTTTTTCAGGTGTGTCATGAGCTCCCTGGTTCAAACATAAATTCCCCAAGGAATGCTGGAGGTGGAGGGGGCATGTACAAGCAAGGCATGTAAAAATCCATGTGGGCTTTATTACTATTAAAAATAACTACTGTTCAGTGTCTTAATATCCAAAGACTAATGACAAGTCTATGTTTAAGAAATCCCTTGCTGCAGAGGATAGTGACATTTACACATGCCTTGAGAGAAAGGAGGAAGAAAAAAACCCTGGAAATTGCCTGAAGATGGGAAAGAATGAAATGCATGGAAGCACAGGTTTTGCAAAATATATTCTGAAAGAATTTGTGCAATAATTAGAATAATTGGAATACAAGAAAGAAATTTACTAACAATAATAACAAAAACATTTTATACAGGTAATATCAGAGCAAACTTTAGCACAAATGGCTCACAAAACTGATGTGCATGAAATAGGTGGTTGATTCAGTTATTACCTCTCCATGTAATTCCTTAAACAAGAGAATAAATGTTTGTAAAGCACAATGCACATAAGTGATTCTGTAAATAACAATAAGATATAGTACAAGTTTAATCATATTAATGTACATGAAAGACAGTGCCTGTCTACACAAATATTTAATTTCTGTCAAGCTAGAATGTGACTCTACCCTGCACCAGCCTACTGAGTACTAACTGTCTGTGTAGACACTACTAATGCACATTTTGATCTACCCCACTTTAAAATAGGAGTACATTAAACTGTTCTAAAACTGTTAATGTACATCAGCAGGGTCTACCGGACAGTGCACATGCAGCAAGCTAGTGAGCGGTAGAGTCACACTCCATCCTGCTGCAAAACAAGTATTTGTATAGAAAAGCCCATAGTTAGAAAATAAAGGTTTAAGAATTTCTACTTAATTTTGATTTTCTCACCATAAATGTTATTTTTCTATATTTTTAATTGCCTCCTTTTCCCATTGCCACTTAATTTCAATATGAAATAATGTGAAGGCAACTTCTATACCACAGTTCTTAATGAATCAAAATAATAATATATTGGACCTGCTTTATATTGACAGCTTGTGGCTGTAAGTGCCAAATTAATAAGTCTTTTTAAGCAGGGAAATGCCTTCACTGTGGATTGTCCTAAAATGCCAAAATTAGAGTTGGTCAAATGATATTGAGACATATTGATCAAAAGAATAACAAAATTCACCCTGAATTTTGAGACTATCTCTACCCAACTTTATATGAGACTACTCTTACCAGAAGAATATAATCCATCAAGACAACCAGCCAGAGATGCTATGAAGCTCTCTATATAGGATCTTACTTCCTACTTTTCTATTGGAGTAAAATGATTATGTAACTGGATGGTTCAGTCTTTACCTAGAAGGAACTCAGATATCATGGTGATGAGAGCCAAATAAGTACCTAGATAGAAGTATTTCTGAAGTAATAATTTTGACAAAGTGCCTTTAATTGTTTTGATGGATTGATGTGAGTTGGTGTTTACTTTGCATGGCATACTGCTTCTAAGCTATTACACAAAACATGCTTCAACTTGTATGGAAAACTTTGGAATACATTTGAAAGTAATAATGCTTGGTACCAATACATGGTGTGCATCCTTACATGCATTATATTGCAACATCAGTATTAACCAAACAGTCCTGCTTCCAGTAATTCAAGCTCAAAACTCAGCTTTTGGGGATAGGAACTGTCTTTTTGTTATGTGTTATGTGACTCTACCACATTAGAGTCCTGATCCATGACTAGGACTCCAGATAATACAATAATACAAATAATGATTTTCCATGATGTACTACAAACCCTTCTTCTTGATGGGAGTAGGCAGTGTGCATTATGGAAGTCCCTGGCAGTGGTTTGTCATATTAGATGTAGTCTCAATGGGGAGCCCTAGAGGAGAATAGGAAGTGAGGGCAAAACTAGAACTCTCATAAGGCATTGCAATGACATATTCAAATCAAAGTATTTCATTTCAATTTTGGGATGCTTGGATTTTTGAGGGAAAAAAATTAAAAATTTTGAGAAAAAAGCAAAATTTTCCATAGAAAGCAGACACTTATCACAAAAATATTAATTGAATTTAAAACCTAATTTCCTATCAAATACCAGTATTGTTAAAGACAATTTCAACCCGTCCTAATGTTTAATTCATTTATGTAATATAACTAACTATTATCTGGGACTGCAAAAATGGTGGTCACACTTAAAATGCTTGTCTCAATATGAAGGCTTTTACTGACTTGCAAGATGTTTTCTATATACATAATGGAGAATAAGAATAGAGCCAGTAAAGTCTATCAGACCAGTAGAAAGTTTATAAGTACAATCATTGTACTCAAACTCTTTTAAGAGCTGTCACTCAGTGGATGCTTATCATCTGGAAATCTCCCTTATTCAGTGGTATAAAACTAATGTCTCTAGTTCTGATATGATACTGAACCTTTAACCTGGACTTCTGTGGCACTAAGGGCTTCTCTACTCTTACCAGAGGATCAACACCGTGGCAGTCGATGCACTGATGGTCAATTTAGCGGGTCTAGTGAAGACCCACTAAATCAACCGCCAATCACTCTCCCATCAACTCCTGTAATCCACCTGATTGAGAAGAGGAGGAGTCAACAGGAGAGCATCACCTATTGACGTCGCATAATGTGGACCCTGCAGCAAGTAGATCTAACCTACATCGACTTGAGTTACGCTATTCATGTAACTCAAATTGCTCAAGTTAGATCGAATTTTCCCTTTAGTGTAGACAAGGCCTGAGTATTACAATTGTGGTCCTTGTGTCAGCCAATAGAGCTTGGCAAATATGGTTTTTGTTTTATTTCACCAAAATGACACCCTCCCAAAAAGCATTTATTTTTGTGTGTCTTTTGTCACTGTTGTTAAATCTAATGAAATTTTAAAACAAAATGTAATTTCATAATAAAAAGTCAAAACATTTCATTTCCAAAATGTTTGGCGGATTTTTCCCTGCAGTTTTATTTCACTGAAACTACTTGATGTCTTTATGAACAGTTTCAGTCAATCCCAAATCGCATTTCTCAGTGAATAAACTACTAGCTGAAAAAAAATTCAGCCAGCTGCAGTTCAGCTTAATTTTGGGTAAGGAGAAATCATGTATTTGGAAGAAGGAGGAAAATATTTCTCCAGCATGTTTGTCTGTCTCTTTGATGGCCATTGTTCAAAGCTGCTCAAAGGTTTAGAATGCTGAAGTAAATCCTCGGGGAGACAGATTAGTGATCAGGTTTCAGGTAATGTAGATGAAGGTCCATCATAAACCCATTTATTCCATGATACAGTAACAACATCATTTCTTCTTTGTGCTAAGCTACAGAGTGAAGAACACATGCACTAAGAGCCAGACTTGAACTAGCTTTTATCAAGAATAACAAGAAGGATGAAGGGTACACAAGACCACTCTGTAAATTGCCATAGGTATATAGAAGTGTTAATAAGGAGAGGTCTAGGATTCATTTGAATATGTTAAAGTCCCCATCACATATGTGCATTTTGTGTTTGTGCACAATATAAATATTTAAAATCCATTTTGCATTATGGTAAATAATGGATTGAGGGAGCCAGAACAAACCTCTGCATAGCTGAAAAGTTTCTCTCCTATCCTGAAGGGAAGTAGCCTCTCTCCAGTGACTATAGCTACACCAGTCATTATACATTACAACCAGGCTCCTTAATATTAACCTTTAGAGTCATTGAATTTATTAGAGCTGTGGTATCTCCCTCAGGGACTGGTTTATGGGGTGTATAAAACAGAACATAAACCTTGAATGGGAGGAGAATTCTGACTGTATACAAAAGAAAGCACTATGTAGTCTCTGAGGCAGCATATTTTTCAATATCCTTCTTGCAATGACCACATGTGAGGAGGAAAGAATATCATTTCCAATCATTTCAAGTCTCACTCACTGGGCATGAGACTCATATACTTGCATGCTACATTATACTCACACACATTCATAAACTTATCTCACACATTTTGAGTAAATAAAGATTTAAAATATTTTTACTTAAATGCTGCAAAAGACAACAGTACGTCTAGGGTCTCAGGCATTGAATTTAGAGCTTGAAAAGCCACTGTCCAAGCTTGTATATTATGGTAACCATGGAGACTATGAACAGGCCCATGTTCTACACATGTGCAAGAAGAGAGAAGAGGCTATGCGGAGGTTTTTTCTCTCTCTCTCTCCTCTCTCTCTGTGTAGCTGAGGGTCAAAAAATATGAGGTTTTCCAAAAACCAAGCAGGACTTGAGCAAAAGTTTGCAGGCTCTGCAAAGTACAGTTCAAAATGTAAACCACACTGGACAAATTCATGACCCTTCATTGTCCCAATAGCAAGTAAGACTTCTTTTTTTAAAAGTATGCTGTGTCCTATGGCTCTCAAAGAGAAAAGAAAATGTAACTTGTTATCTGGAAAATGAAATACACCACATGAATAGCAGAACAGTGTCTTCAGAACCATGAATTCCTTTTGTACCTGTGGAAAATCTCCTCACTGATAAAGTAAGTTGACTATGTTTAATAATTATGATTACTGTTAATTTATTGATAATTTATTATTATAATTATCATCAACAACCCTTTTCAGGGCACCTGGGTTACCTAGAAGTAATTTTGTTTGCTTGCTTTTTTCTTTTTTGGGTACATCATTTATTCCTAGTATTTTGTCAAAAACTGTTTGCAATATTCTTTCAGAAAGTTTTGTTTTATTAATTAATGTTTATTGGCTCCAATATTTTCTGTTTTCTGTATAGTTTTCAGTGTGTCTTCATAAGGGTTAAATATTAATTAACTAATTTAGCTGATGCCTTAATCCAAGGCAACAAAATTATTAAAATACTCTATGTTACATATACAAAGTTACACAGACACAAAGCTGCTATCCTTATATCATATAAAAAATTCTGCTCACTATCTGTATCGTATTATTAACATACATGCTTCTGAAAATCTGGTTATTCTGTTTGAATGTCTTTTAACTGTCTATTAAGTTTCCATTTTTATATTTAACTTTGATAAAATATTTATTTTTTAATTTTTATAATTACATCTTTTTATGTACACAATATAAATGTTTTTCCCCCAGGTGACTTATGCAAAAGTGAAAGTTACAACTCTGCTGGCTTAGCACAATATTCCTTTTGCAACTTTAGACTACCTGAGCCCCCCGCTTAAAAATATCTTCCCTGACAACCAGATTGCCGACATTATCACTTTTAAGAACCAAGTCAACATCATTGCTGAATGGTGCCCTTGTGCCCTATTTCCAAGTGTATCTTGTGAAGCAAATGAATATTGAAGCCTTTTCTCTTTCTGTTGCTGGCCCTAATGACACAGGCTTAGAAAAAATGAATCAATTGACAGTGAAGAATTTTGATATTCAGAAGCATCTTGTGACAACACAGTTACTTGGCTTATGCCTCACTACTGGCATTCATGCAGCCTCTGCAAAATTATAGATATATATATATTCCAAAATCGGTAAGAGGATGATGTCACATGGGATAAATGTACTGAGTTTTCCGTAGACAGTGTCAATGTAAACATGAGTAAGAATAATTCAATTAAGATACTTTTTCAAAGTAAGAATTAATGTGTGTATTTCATGGGATGTCCATACCACATCATCTACAATAATGCTGGTGCTTCACATGTTTCTAAAGTGTCAGGATTTGATGTTGCAGATGTTTGTATTGATTGTTACTATTACTTTGACAAAAGCACAAAATGACAGTCATTCTTGGAGGAGTTTTGTAGTTTCTGTGATGTTGAATACCGACAGATTCTGAAGCATGTTCATCCTTGATGGCTTAGCCTGGAAATAGCTGTTAACAGATTGTTGCAGCAGTACACAGTTCTCAAAAGCTACTTCTTGTCTGTTGACGATAGCTGTACAAGGTTCAGGAGACTAAAGTTCTGCTTTCAGGCATCCTAGGACAGAAATGTATCTGTTGTTCTACCAGACAGTACTCCCAGTGTTTAGTTCCACTAACAACTTTCTGCAGAGGGAAGATACTTATATTTACATAGTAGATGGTATGCTTTCTCCTTTTGTGAGAAACTCACTAGGAAGGTTTACTCATGTGGAAATAATCAAAAATGCTGCCTCACTTACAGATGCAGACTTTACTAATTCTGACAATCAGCTTCAAGACACATCTGTTTGTAGATTTGGGCACAAAACAGGTTGTACAGAAGTTGGAAGAGCATGAGGATATTAGTCCTCTTGGAAAACAGAAGTTCTTTTGAGCAGCCAGAGCATTCTATACTAGTGTAGTCAAGTATGCATGTGAGAAGCTACCTTTGAATGATGAAATGTTCAAGACGGGAGCATGTGCAAACTTTGATATTAGGGAAAACTGCACTTTTGAACAGGTTGATACAAGTACATGTTCAATCTCTCTCCACCTGAGATAGAGAAGGTGCAAGAAGAGTTTGTTAATTACAAGTTGATGCAGAAATCAGACATCCCTCAGTGTGTATTGGAATGAGGCAGCCCTAAAAAATGACACAGATAACACCACTGTGCGATATAGGATGGACACGGTATGGTCAGACCTTAGCAATGTCAAAAGCCCTAGTAGTCTTCTCAAGTCCCCATTACTGTCCAGAGTTGCCAGGTTTGTCTTAGTTTTGCCCTTTTCAAATGCAGGAGAAGAGAGAGTGTTCAGGCTCTTTAGAAAGAAAAAGATATGATTCAGACCAAACCTTGGGCTAGACGAGACATTGCCCCATATTATTCAAGTGAAACTGGCAAATCCTGTGCCATGTTTCAAGTTAGAACTACCAAAAGGAGTTATAAAAACAACAAAGGGAGCCACATGGCAATATAACAAAGCACATGAATAAAATGTGAAACCAACTTAGATAATAAAAGAAATGTTGACTCCGAGTCCTTTATTTATGTTTTTTTATTCTTCAAATTATATAAATTCAATTTAATTACTTCATTTATGTTCATAATCATTTATCATATTGTTTGGCTGTGGTTTTTTATTTGATTTTACTTTATTTTGAATTTATTTATTTTGCAATATGATTATTTTAATTTGCTGTAAATGTAATATGAGCAATAATATACAAACCAAATAATATTTGTACTGTAAAGTGTTTTTCAAATGGATTGTCATGTGGAGCCCTGTGTATTGAGTGGGACTGCCCCCATTGGCCTAGTGTGGGGTTGGTAGACCCCAACACATACTCATTGGGACTTCTTGTTGGATCAGGCACTTTCAATGAGGGGAACTCAGGGCTTCTGGTGGGGCCCAGCAAACACTCAGTCTATGTCTCCCGAGACTCCTGACTAGGGCAGAAAATAAATATTCGGGGGACTTTGACCCTTTGGGCAGGGCAGAGCAAACAATCAGACTGTAGCCCTGGATGGGGCACAGCAAACAGTCAGTTAGTGGCTGTATCCCCCAGTAGCCACACCTAGTCACAAGTGCAGAGGGAGTTAGCACAGGGGAACCCAGCCCACTCTACACCACTGGGTTCGTTCTGACCCAGGACCCTATGAAGATGGGAAATTCCCAGTTAAGGATTTAAGCATCGGCTTTTAATACATTTACTGGTCACTTTCTACCACAATGCTCATCTTGGGTATTTCCTCGACTGGTAGCAGCTCAATGTCCCAGTCAGTCTCCACCCTTGGCTGGTCATCCACAGTGTAGTCCGGGTCCATGGTTCTCATCATTTGAGGGAGTTGCAGGTGCCTCTGCAGGAGCCTGCAGCACACATACTTCATCCTCCTCAACCAGCCCATATTGATCTGGGCTTCCTCCTTTTTTCTATCCCTTCCACCTGGAGCATGTGCAGCAGTTGTGAGGGGGCATTGTTTCCTGGGCCCACATTGATTGGTCCGGACCTTTGGCCTAGTGTGGGGTTGGTACATTCTGTCATATTAATGATCACTATGACAAGATGATATGCAAAATAAACATATTTTTGTACTGAAAAAATAGTTTCCTTTTTTATTAGTGTAACAGGGCAGGACTCGCCACTGTGGTGCCTCCTGCTGATACAATGTTTTTGTTCACTTGCGCAGGAATATTCTGTGGTTACATGAAATAATTCAGAAAGTAAGGATAAGGCACAATAACAGACTTCTGCTAGTAATAGGTTAAAAAGAATTGGACCATAGCAACGAGCATTCCTCCAAGATCTGCTTGTCTGTATAGTCAGATAAACAGATCATATGTATCAATCTGTAGCTGTACCATTTGGTGACTCCCACAATCTCAAAGTCCTCCCCTGCCACAAAAAGATAATTTAACAAATTTGTATTATATATACTTTAAATTTGATCTTACCAATTATTTATGAACACTACTATTTAGCTTCAAACTTCATTATTCAAGTATTAACTTAATGATAGATTCAGTCTTTCAGGTGGTTTTCCAATATGATGAGCATAGATACTCTTAATGATTGGAGTATCTCTGAGTCATAGCAAATAGTTAACATCAAACATGTGTAGATATCATTAGTGGTGATGATAAGAAATGAAGGTGAACAGAACAGTCTTGTATTCTAAAAACAAAACAAAACAAAACCCTACAATCATAATACAAATGAGCAAGGCTATTTCCACAGGGAATTTCCTAACACATGGGTAGGCTTGGCAGAATTTTTATTTCTAATAATTTCAACAGATTAATATCAGTGTTTATTTTCAAACTTTTTTTTCAAGATTTATCAATTTTCAATTTTCAATTTTGGGAAATTATGGGGAGATTCAAAAAGATAAAGCCTTGTAACTTTTAAAATACAAATTGCCAACATTATGTCAATGTATAAAAATAAAATACCCTTAAATCAAAACTCTAATAAATTCTCAAGCAGCATTTTTCTTACTTTTCCTATTAGTTTTTCTAACTGTTTTTCAACAGTTTGTGAATGTCCAGTCAAAATGATGTTTTCCAACCAAAATCTGAACCTTTCAAATCTATATATGGGCACTTCCATAGGCTGCCTACTAATAGCAGAAATGAAATCATGTCCCCGTTGAAGTAACGAGAGTGGGCCAAGACTCTGGTGGTTAAAGAGGAGAGAGTGTTCAGGAATTCAACCTGGGAGTGGTGAATAAGAAAGTCATCAAATGTAAGGCCAGAAGGGACGATTAGATCATTTAGTTTGACATCTTGAATATGACAGGCTACGCTAAACCCAACAATTGAAATGAGACCAAAGTAAGTGACACCTACAAGAGACTAAACTATTATGTGTCACAGGCAGAGAACACGAAGGACCAAGGTGCACCAGTGCTCAAGGCCCCTGCAATGGCAGGGAAATGATTAAATGAGATATATCCAGATAATCCTGGCAAGTGACTCTCATCCACACATTGTGAAAAATCCCCAAATCACTGCCAATCTGCTCTGGAAGAAAATTCCTTCCTAACTCCACACAAGGCAATCATGAAAACACTATCCTATCATTTATAGTGTTCTTAAACCATACCTAGTAATTAAAAACTGGGGTGGGGTTGGCTTGGCACAATCTACTAATTTAGCATACATTTGTTGAAACAATTTTAAATTCATACTTTTCTCTCTTAGTGCACCAATTAAAGATTGCACTTCCTAATCTCAAGGCACATGTGAACTACACAGGATACTACTGATACCAATATATGCCTTTTTTCCACTGAACTGGGCACATGGCTCTAGATTAGTAATTCCCATCCCTTACTTTAATGTTTGCCGTGATGTAACTGAGAGAAGACCTGAAAACAGTTATATTGGGAATAACTGCCGACGTGTAGAGAAGGTGCCTTTCTCTAACCTCAGAAGCAAATTTATGTCCCAGAGCTCTGAGGTGCTATATGCCTCTTGCATGGGCGTGAGGACCCTCATTTCCCATTAAAGTAGTCACATCACTGCCTGGCAACTTGTGTAGAGTGAGTGTAAAGGACAAAGACTCTGATTTGGTAGTTTCCCATCTACTTTGTAAATGACCACACAAGATGCAAGGCAGGAGAGAATCAGACCCACTAATTATAGACAGTCCTCGCAGATACAGGCCCTTAGAGTAAGATAAAAACATTAGCTCCCAATCAACAGCAAAAGGAGTTGGATACCCCCTGCAAACAATGTTGAAAGAAACTCAGTGTCCGCATGGCCGAGCTGAATAACCTGATGAGTAATTAGGCTTTGTTACACATCAGCAGTTATATTGAAATGATTAAATGAAAAAATTCTTCATGGGCAGAAGGGGATAGACAAGATGATGTAACAGGTTATTTCCACATCTAAATTCATTGACTCTGAGTCAGTTTGTAACGTTTCATAATGTCCCAAAAGAAAAAGAAATATTTTTGACTTTGCAGGAGATGCATATTAATTGCTTTATTATGTACATCAGAAGTTAATTTTTAGCCAGGAGGCTTTGATATTAGTCAGATATTCATGTAATTTAACACTGCTGTAAAAGAAGGAAAATGACAGTCACTCTGTTGGGATATTCAAATATGAGTAAACTGCAATCCCTTTGCACCATGTAGACATCATACTGAGTTAGTGGACAAAGACCATAGCAATGACATTTCATATTGTGTATAGGAGTAGTTTCTCAGCATAGTGTAATGTCAATTCAGTCTGATACAAGAGGTAGTTCCCAATTCAATTCTAATGCTGCCCCACAAACAAAGCATTCAATATATTAACTGAAAGCAACAAGAATGTTTAATTTTTAAATATATAAATTTGTAAGAATACCTAGTATTATCATCAAGTGATATTGCCACAGGCAGTCAGTAGAGATGCTCACTCTGGGATCTCAAGTATCACTCTGTGAGAGGGCCCCTCAGCTCTGGAATGTGCTCATTCAGAGGCCCACCCACTACTCTGGGTCCCGACCCAGGGACCCTTTAGCCAGCCGCCACCAACTGCCCTCTTCCAACGTACTTCCTATTTTCCCTGGGCCATTCAGCCATTGTAGCAAGGTCCCAGCCTGTCAGTGTTCAGCCAGCAGCTCACTCTCACACACTGCTGCCCCTGCTCTGCACTACTCTACCTATGGTATTTCTTCAGGCAGCAAATCCTCCTTCCTTGCCTTCTAGGGAAAGACTCCCTTCTGCTTTGCTGAGCATCCCTTTATATATGGTCCTCACTGGCCCAGATTGTCTGTTCCATCAAGCCTCCCTCCTGTTGGTGGGCTCAGTAAGCTGTTTCCTGATTAGTGGGTTCTACGAGCCTCCCTGGTTCTGCTTTTAACCCCTTCTTCTCCCTGTGTGGGGCAACTGCCCCACCACAGTTAGATTTATATAAAAACAGATTTTTTTTGAGTATTTCTCTTGTTCTGTCCATTCACTATGTGACTAAACGAGGGGTTATTAACTCTGGTCCTCAGGGATCTCCAACCATCCAGGATTTTGTTCCAACCAGCAAATAATAGTTTTTATTATAATCCACTGATTTGCACTGCATATAGAATTCTCACTTGCCCTACACTTTAATGTGAATTAGAACATGTTAGTGTTTCATATGCAATATTAAACAATGTACATTTTAAAAGAAACTATTAAGTGATAGTTGGATTGAAAACCTGGACTACTGAATGATGCCAAGGACCAAAGATGAAAGTCCTTTTCTTAAGCAATTACCTCAAACCCCACCTGGAAAGCCTCACTCTTTGTGGCTCTTAATCTCACTCGTAAGGATAACCAACCTTCATCTTCTTTTCATTCCTGTAGCACTTTGTGAAAGTGTGGCTCAAGGTCCATGCAGCTCCATTGCAGATCTATTCATAGGTAGCTTGAGACTTCTTTATCCAAGATGTCACTGATAAAACAATCAGAGTTGTGTCATTGATTTAAGTGAGAACAGGACTGGGCCCAAGATTCTCATTCCTTACAGGTCTCTCACAATACATAGCAGGCTCCCAAATGTTAGCCTTCCTCTGAATGAACTCAGGCTACTCTTATATTACCGCAGCAGACCTGGTTCTGAGGCACATTGTCCTGTGACATGACCCATGGACTAATTCTCTTCACCTAGGGAGGGAAACTAAACCTGGCAACTCTGAGGTGAAGTCTCAAGCTCAGCTTACCCTGAAAGAGGTTCTACAGAATTTTATTCAAGGTGTTCTATTTTACTTATTTTGTACAGGGGCGACGGAAGAGCCCTAAAAGTGGGGGACCGCTGGCTCCCGACCTGTGGCTCAAAAACTTAGAGAGAAGTTAACATTTAAGGATTTTAAGGCAGGGATATAATTGTGCATATATGCTGTTTCAAAAACCCTGGGGGTAACTAAAATACTCTACTCTTCATCTATTTAATACATATTATTTGTGCACAGAAAATCATAGAGTAATAATGCTTTATGGATTTTTGTTTAAACCTACTCTGTCATCTCACAAAGAAAATCTAGTAATTAAAAACAACAATGCTAACTGCAAAAATAAGAAATATATATCCCTGGCTCTATAGTTGCCTCCCCAGCTAAAACTTAAAATGTCTTGTCCAGGCATTAAAATTATTAAGGGTACAGGGGTCACAAAGCATCAGCACTGTATCCACTGTAATGTACACAGCCAGACAAGTAAAGAACAGGGAGAAGAGGGGGTTAAAAGAATCACTTGAATGAAAGAACATAAATCTGAAGTAAATGTACTCTTGTATTTGCTCACATGAAATAGTGATTTCACATCTCAAAGCCCAATTTGTCGGACAAACAATTTTATTTAAGGGCCTAATTCTTGCACTGTACTCACATTGAGCAACGTTTTATTCTGAGTAGTTTCATTCTACTTGTATAGTAAAGAACTAGCCAGAATGAATATAGGTGGTGTAATTTAGCCCTAAAACCTTTTAGAATGAATGTATTAATTAGTTGCTGTTTGTTCCATCAGGGGTCGGCAACCTCTGTCATGTGGCTCACCAGGGTAAGCACCCTGGTGGACCAGGCCAGTTTATTTACTTGCCGCATTGGCAGGTTCGGCTGATCGCGGCTCCCACTGGCTGCAGTTTGCTGTCCCAGGCCAATGGAGGTGGCAGGAAGCCACGGTCAGTACATCTCTTGGCCCACACCGCTTCCCACAGCCCACATTGGCCTGAGACGGCGAACTGTGGCTAGTGGGAGTCACAGTTGGCCAAACCTGCTGATGCGGCAGGTAAACAAACTGGCCCGGCCCGCCAAGGTGCTCACCCTGGTGAGCCATGTGCCAGAGGTTGATGACCCCTGGTTCCACTATTGCTTAGAATTGGGGCCTAAATAGAGCTGGATGGGAATTTTTCTGAAGATGCTGATTCATCAAAACTGAAAGTCTTTGTAGAAAAGGGTTGGTTTTGAGAATCTCCCAATTTGAAAAAAAATGTTTAAATGTATCATTTCAACATTTGCAAAATGAAAATATTTCAATTTTGAACTTAGGATCAAATTGAAGTGGTTGTCTTGATTTTATTTGATCCAAAATGTTTTTCAGATGGTCTGTTAGCCAGAATTTCAGATTTTTTGGGATGGGAACATTTTTTAAAATCATGAAAATTCTCACAAACTGGAACACCATTTCCCAATGAGTTCTAGGCATGAGGTCATTGCACTGCTGGACAAACTGCTCTGTGCTGTGGCATGGAGCTCTGGATTCAAACAGCCTTGAGTAAACAGGTAACAAGACTATTTTGCTTACCTCATTTTGTCTCTGAAGCTATGCCTATAACATAAATGTGATAATGAGGAAAGAATCATTTAGATTTTGCTATTCTTGATCTTGTATTTTCCTGTAACAGGGTTTTTGGTTGTTTGTTTGTTTGTTTGTTTTAAATCTATATATTTAAACAGAGTGGTTGGTTAATTGGTTAGCTTAGGAGGTAACTGAGTAATTTCAGCAGAGGAGGAAGAATCTGCATGGATTCCAGCTGAAAATTTCTACAAGTGGAGGGAAGACGTTGCTTTTGATTCAGCAGATTTGGTGATCAAAAACTGTAACTGAGACAGGTGAATTCAACCCAAACTTTCAGAAAATCTGAGTTTCTTCTCATTGTCTTTTTCTGGGGACTGACCTGTTTAGATTTATTATTTTTACTTTATTTATGTTTACATACCACTGTGCAGATAATATATGTGGCTTATAAAGTAGCCATGTTATGTTGAAAAATATAATTTATTTATTATGTTTCTTTATCATGAGATTTTATAAAGTTGGTGCTTAAGAATTAAGTTCATTCCTTTTATTCTTTTAGACTTGATTGTAGGGAGGTTGACTCTGTGCAATCCTTCCTGAAACTCCTCAGTGAGTGAATTCTGGGTCTCCAGATGCTTTTCTAAGGGAGTTGTGGAGTTGCTGATTTTTTTTAAAGGCTCTGGAGAAGGGCAACAAAGTAAACTGTAGCTGAGTGGCTCTCAACCTTTCCAGACCACTGTACCCCTTTCAAGAGTCTGATTTGTCTTATGTACTCCCAAGTTTCCCTCACTTAAAAATTACTTGCTTATAAAATCAGACATACAAACACAAGTGTTATAGTGCACTATTAATGAAAAAATGCTTACTTTCTCATTTTTAACATATAATTAATCAATTGGAGTATAAATATTGTACTTACATTTCAATATATAGTATATAGAGCAGTATAAACAACTCATCTGTCTGAAATTTTAGTTTGTACTGACTTTGCCAATGCTTTTTATATAGTACAGTATATTGTAAAACTAGGCAAATATCTAGATGACCTGTATGTACCCCCAGGGTTACGCATACCCCTGGCTGAGAACAACTGTCCTAGCCCAACCAAAGATTAAAATAGCAACCTTTTCACTGTTGAGGTGCTGTCCTGGCTGGTCAACCATGCATCATCAATGCAGAAGTGAAGCAGCCTTGTTCAGGTTCTTTTCTTTTTCTTTCTTTTTTTCAACAGTTTATATTGCTTCTTTTTGAAGAGAAAAGCTAAAAGATTTAGGGAGAAATATGTTTATACGTCCAAAGCAGCAGTTTCGATATTTACGTGTCTAAACAGAGTACAAAGTCAGGGGGGAAACCATGCTAAATTCTGAAGCATGTGGAGTTTTTCCTACCTTTGCTTTTTTCCCAAAGACAGGTGTCTGAGGCCAGTTACCCTCAAAAAAGCAGAGATGCCTAAAAGAACACATTCCTGTTTAAAAGAAACAAAAAACAAACAAAAAAGCCAGACGCAAGTAATTTGTTGTTTCGGCCCTAGTGAAGTTTGAAGTTCCTGTCAAAGAGAAAATCTTGATGTAACCTTCATTAGGCAACCACTATCTATATCTTCATAACTTTATACATCCAGAAAACATTAATAAAAGGCAAAATTAATTTAGGTTTTTGTTGACTGATAACTATTTTGCACCAAGTTCTAGTTGCACTCAGAATATAGCTGGTTGGTAACTGTCCATTAAAATTTACTTTGATGGAAAATAAAGTTTCTGGAAATTTTTCCAATAACAATTTTAAATGAAATATTTTGTTTTGTGTGAGGTCCAGCCAAATCAGAACATTTTGGCCTGTCAAACCAAACTGAAAGATTTTGCTGTGGGTCAGGCTGGATCAACTTTAATCTGTATCCACTTAAATTGATGTGGTGCCTCATATCTCCATTCTCTTCTATTGGCTGGCTCCCTAGATGGACTATATCTCCCATGATGTACAACACTCTCTCCTATGATTGAGCAGATGTGGTTCATCATAAGTCATGTAGCCATGTTGCCTGGTCAAAGAACCTGTCCCATAGAAGAGAATGGGTATATGAGGCAGTCAAACTACAACTCCCATGAGACAATCTCATTGGTAAGGGGTACACAATTTCATATTGAACCAAGCCAAAACAAAATGTTTCACTTTTGTTGAGCAAAACAAAATGAAATATTTTCATCCAAGAACATTTAAATGTTTTGTTTCAATTGGTTGTGTCAAAACATTTAGATAGTAACAATTTTTTTGAACTTTTCTGGAATATTTCTCAGAATATTTTGATATTTTTTGTCCAAATTTGGAGCAAAACAAATTTTGAAATATTGGAATTTCCCATACATTGGAAATTTCTATTTCATCTCTAACTCAAAATTGAAATCTATTCAATTTCTATTGGTTCAGGCTTATAGGAATTTAACCTTAGTAAGGAGTATAGAACATATTAAATTCATTGCTTTACCAATGGTACCAAATTTGAAAATGTAAATGGGGTAAAATAATATGGGGATTTTTTTTATTGAGTAGTCACATGAGTATCAAAATATAATTGATTGTTTTGTGAAGCACATATAATGTGAAATAAAAAGGAACAAAATTAAATGATCTGCTTTCTCTGAATTCAGAACTTGCTGTAGAAGAAGTTAATTATACAAAAGAAAATAGTACTTCTTTAGATCATTCTTTAATCCATTAACAGACACAAATGTGAGTTTATCATGGTCTAAGTAAAGTAACCAAGAAAGCTATGACTGTAATTAATGTCCACTAGAAATAGACACTATAGTCAAGCGTGAAACCCTAAAAGGATTATTAATGTTATAGTCTCAGCGTTCAAGATACAGTGAAAGCTCTCAGAACCATCCTAGTTGTTACTTTCTTCTTTTTCATTGCGCATTTTGCAACCACCTCTTATCCAAACTTCTCAGTACAATTCCATTACTCGGTTAAAAATCAACATACTGGATTTTAGAAGACTTGTTTATTTCTTTCAGTCTGTTAGATATTTATCACTAACAGCATTATCTCATTCGGTCATAATATTTATATAAGAAATGTGTAAAGCCAAATTATGCTTACTTATATAATTAATCCCCTTTACAGAAGAGATATTATTTGTGTTTTTAGGACAAACAAAATTTGACCTACAGTTAAGTTTTCAGACAACTTCACTGAATGTTCTTATATTAAAACATTTATGCTGAAATTGTAATGAAAATATACTTTGGAGGCGAACTGGTTTTGGCAGCTGTGGATGTAACATATATTGATTTACTTTAGAAATATGAAATACTGTTTGTTTTATTTCATTCACAGGACTGAAAACAAGGGACACTATCTTTTCTTACAAATGGAGAGTCAAGCTATGTCTTTTGCCAATAGCTATATGGAGTAAAATCAATTTCTTTGATGTCCATGCCTTGGAGTCACTATTTGGGAAAAATATTTGTAATGCAAAACTGGCAGCAACTGTAGAGATCCTTAGAATTATAAAAATCACATTTCTGTTTTAAAATGTTAGAGGAACACAGATGTGGTTTCCACAGTCAAACTGAAGTTCCCCTAAGGAAAGACAAGGAGAAGATAAGATGTGGTTTATTTTAATACACAGGAGATAGGGGAAAAGGCTTTCAGAGAGCTCGGTACATAGGTATAAACATACAGTGCAGCTAGTCCGATGAAATATTGAGTGCCTTCAACTGCCATTGAGGTGATCATGCCCAGCACCTAGCAGGGTCAGAATTATTGTGTTTTATAATTATCTACTGTACAGTCAGTTCTTGGATCTCACAAATTGGGTGAACGTTTGGATTTTGCCACTGGTGCCAAAAATGTAGTTTAGACTCTTATTGTGCATTTTAGGGACAAGCAGTTCAATATCCATGGAAGAGCAAAGCTGAGCAACTAAGGTTTCTTCTAGTCCCAAAACATTCAAGTTTGTCTACATGTTACTTCCATTTCATGGGTTAAAGAAAGCACAAAGTCAAAAATCTTGTGATGAATAACCGTCCCCAAACACTGAAGGTACATAATGTGATCATTTGAAATTGACATCTTGCCCTTGGAAACTGCACATTTCTAAAGATCAACTCATCTCTGGATCAGCCATTGTTTCTGAAATCCAGACACTACTTGAAATAGTTCAGGGTTGAAAAAAAGACTCTCATCTAAACTATACTGCCAACACTACTAAGGAAAATAATAATATGTGTAAAGAATCCAACTAACAAGTGTCTGTCTATTTTAAAAATAGTGAGAACACAGTGTGGGTTCCATAACTATTCTTGAAAGCTGAAGTGGAGGAGTTTAATATGTGAGCAAGGCTTTTTCTGCCTTGAGTCCTGGGTTTCTGCCAGATATGTAGTTGGTCCATAGTAGCTAGAGGAAGAGAAATTCATTTATTTTTCCAGGTACTGAATTTTTTTTGAAAATTAGCCATTTAATTTTGGAACCTCAATGAAAATAGAACTCTTTTGAAAATCTGGTTTGTGATCTTGAATCATGCTTCCCTTTCCTATTTAAAACATACAAAGAAAAAAATCCCACAAATACACCCATCCACACAAAAAAATTCTTGAGGCTACGGACATTTGGAATGAACAGAATAGGTCAGTTGGTGTCAGCGTAATGAACAAAGATAATGTGTGATCCTTTGGTAATTAATCCCAGCAACTGTACAGCTGCTACATTAGAGCTAAAGGAATTCACTTTTAGAGTTGTAGAGATATGTATTTTTAGTGCTGGGGTTTTTTAGATTCAATCCTTGCTGACAACTGCAATGTTTGTCTTAAGTCATATTTTGTTACAGAAATAGCCTAGCTGAGATCTGAATTTCTGTATACCTCTAATGCTCAGGACAAAATTGTTGGATCCTCTGGTTATCACTCTCATTGCATATATAGTCTAGAACTATTACACAACTATTAGAGATCTTGCTTTAGCTGAATTACTAGAGACTTGTGATTATAGTACAAAATTACTTTGGTTCAAGCCCTGCTGATGACTGTGTAGGTAGGTAGGTAGGTATGATTATCATACTAGGGGATTATCTTAATGTAGAATGATATATTCAGAGTAGTAAAGCACTTAATAATAAACCTTGTGAAATACAACATTGGAACACACCACAATGACTAAATTGTTCTTTTCTTAATTTAATTGGGAGCAAATTGTGACATTTATGACTTATTTCTAAGGCAGTCCTTAGAGGAAGACACCACATAGTCTGTTGCGAGAAAGAGGGAAAAACAAACACTAATTCATTGCTCTCAAAGGAAAGACATGTTTTCATTCTATTAATTTCTAAATAAATTAAGTACCTGCTTGTTTTAAGTTAATTGATAGTCATATAAAAGTGGTTTGTCAAGAGGAAAGTCAGAGCAGCAAGCACATTAGTAAAATAAGGCCTTAGCATACATCATCATCTTCTATTTTTCTGCCAGATTTTAATTTTCCAAGGAGACACAAAAGCTGGAAAAGAGCAAGTGTATTGCACTCCAGGGTTATCTTGGGAATTTTCAGACCAAAACATTGTGTGTTATAGGTTAGAGACATGGAGAGCAGTCTCAGATTGTGTGATTAGTAAGAAAACAGAGCTAACAGATCTTAAAACATCTTATGGGGGTCACACAATGAAAGGACATACAAAAGAAGCATTTTGTTTTTTCGGAGTGAACTAATGGCATATTACAGCTGTCCAATTGTAGTCTGATTATGACAGGAGGGCTGAAGGAAATCCATGCCCTATTTTATAAACCAGATTATAGCTTCTCTAGTGAGGCACCTGCCTTAATATTTCAGTTTTCTGCAGGTCTTACTGTAGAGAGAAGGATATATTCAAGCCTTTTAAGAAAATGCAGAATTTCTTCATGCCCTGGCTGTGACTAATCAGACCCATCATTCCTTTTAGGAACTATCTAAAACAATGTCCTGTGCTATGTATTTCACTGAGATAAACAAGATTCAGTTTATGTGAAAATACCTGTGACCATTAGTGATGCATTGTTATTGTAAAATTATCGTAAGTTCTTCCTCGAGTGATTGCTCATATGCATTCCAGTTAGGTGTGTGCGCACCGCATGCACGTTTGTTGGAGAAACTTTTACCCTAGCAACACTCGGCGGGTTGGCTGGGCACCCCCTGGAGTGGCGCCGCTATGGCGCCGAATATATACCCTAGCCGACCCGGCCATCCTTCAGTTCCTTCTTACCGCCCGTGTCGGTCGTTGGAACAGTGGAGTGCGGCTTAGCTGACCTCCACCTTCCCTAGCTACTCGTAGTCTCTGCTTTTTATATTCATAGTATAGTTAACTGTTATTGTATATATATAGATATAGTTCATTAGAGTTAGTTATAGTTCATAGTTATACTTGTTAATTAGTAAGTGTTGCGGGGTTCGGGGGATAGCCCCTTCCCCGCACCCGGTGCCGGAGCTCATGCCTGGGTTTCAAGCAGTGCTCGGCCTGTCATAGGCCGATGCCAACAGGAGATCCCCACGACTCCTGTTTGAAGTGACTAGGGGAATCGCACTTATCATCTAAGTGCCCGATTTGCAAGACTTTTAAGCCAAGAACAAAAAAGGAGCGGGACATTAGATTGAAGCAGCTCCTGATGGAAGCGGCCCTGACATTGTCGCTCTCGGCACCGAGCATGAGCCAGTCGGTGATCAGAGGCACCCCTACGGCACTGGGCGTCGCCGGTACGCCTATGGATGCCCGGCACCGGCCACCGCTGGGCACCGAAATCGACTCCGCTCTGCTTCCTCTCCCCGAGGTCGAAGACGGCGAAGGGTCAGACGGCAACGCCAGTGTTGCAGACAGAGACTGCACCTAAGACTGACCGCCCGGCACCAATACCTGCAGCGGCGCAGCCAAAACCAGTGCCATCGACTCCAGCCCCACGAGGGCAGTTGAGTCTGGCACCTGACAGCTCCCCGGCACCGGCTGTGGTAGAGCTCACTTTACCATCTACCCCGGCGAGGGACTTGATCGCCATCACCGAAGCGGCACCGCCCCTACCCCTGGCATCGCCGGTGCGGGTATTGCAGACCCTGGGCAAGCCGACCCTGACCAGACCGCCGTCGGTCAGTGTAGCGGACCGGCACCGATCAAGATCACAGTCCCGCCGCCGCTCTGAGTCGAGACTTCGCTCCCGATCTCGATGTCGCTCTTGATCCCGGCACCGGTCCTCGCGACGGCACCGGTCGGACTCCCGGCACCGGTCGGACTCTCGGCACCTGTCAGTCTCTTGCTCACCAACCCACTACTTGCGGTACTGCTCCAGCTCCCGGCACCGTACCAGGCACCGTACCTCCCGGAGCAGATCAGGGTGTAGAGACTCGAGATCCCGGTTGACCTCCTGGTATCGGGCCGGTCGCAGGTCCTGGTCTCGTTCTCGGTACTGCTATGCGTACCGGCACCGGTCCCCACAATCAAGGGGTGCAAGATCAGTCGGGACTTCAGCTCCAGGCTTTGCTGCTCCACCTTGGCCGTCCAGACAGATGTCCGCATCCTCCCAGGCGGACAGCTATTACAACCGGGACCGGGATACAGAGATACCGGCGGGGGTCTTCCAGGACTCTCGGCCGCAGGACATAGGACCTCAGCAGTGGTCCTTCTGAACACCCTGGGCGTAACACCAAGCCCAGGGTGCTCCTCTGGTCCAGACTCTCTCTGCTGCCTCAGAACATCGAGCACCAGAGGCCACCTTTTCCTGCCCCCCCGTGGTTGAGTCAGAAGAGCACGTAGCACATCCTCCGGACTCCCCGGGGCAACTGGAGCAGGAACTGTGCCAGAAGCAGGAGGCCATCCAGGACCCCCTCATTCCCGGGGTATCCTCCTCCTCCTCACCGGATAAGGCTGTGGCGTGGACCTCATCATCAGGGCTCCCACCGAGAGACCTCAGGGCCCATCAGGACCTCCTGTGTAGAGTGGCCCTCAACATCAACCTCCCAGTGGAGGAGGTCCTGGAAGTCGAGGACCCCGTAGTGAGCATCCTCACTGCGGATGCCCCCACCTGGGTCTCACTGCCATTCATTAAGACCATCCAGGCCACTGCCGACACCCTCTGGCAGTCTCCAGCCTCCATTCCACTGACGGCAAAGAGAGTTGAGAGAAAGTACATGGTACCCTCTCGGGGGTACGAGTACTTGTACGTCCATCCTCCTCCCTCCTCCTTAGTTGTCCAGTCGGTCAATGAAAGGGAAAGACATGGCCAGCAGGCACCGGCCCCAAAGTCCAAAGAGACTAGACGGATGGATCTCCTGGGTCGTAAGTTGTACTCAGCGGGGGCCCTACAGCTCTGTGTGGCCAACCAGCAGGCTCTATTGAGCCGATACAATTACAACACTTGGGTGGAGGTGGGTAGGTTCTCTGAGCTGCTACCCCCGGACTCACGCCAGGAGTTCAATGCGTTCCTGGAGGAGGGTAAGAAAGTGGCCAGGACCTCTCTCCAGGCCTCCCTAGACGCGGCCAACTCAGCAGCCAGAACCTCGGCCTCAGGGATTACCATGAGGTGCATTTCCTGGCTCCAGGTCTCTAACCTACCTCCGGAGCTGCAGTACACCATCCAGGACTTACCCTTTGATGGCAAGGGTTTGTTCTCGGAGAAGACTGATCCCAGGCTGCAGAACCTGAAGGATAACAGAGTCATCATGCGCTCACTGGGGATGCATTCCCCCGTAACCCAGCGTAGACCCTTCAGGCCCCAAACACACCGCCCGTATTTTCCACCTCGCCAGAGGCAGGACCTCAGTAGAAGGCGCGGGCGCGGGGGCCGCAGACACCAGTCCGGTTCCCAAAGGGGCCAAAACCATGGGCCCTCTAAGGCACCACCGGGCCCCAAGTCCAACTTTTGAAGGTGCGTCCGGGGACGGCGTACCAGCCACAGGACAGGATCCTCTCCCTCCCTTCTTCAACCGCCTCTCCCACTTCCTCCCAGCGTGGTCCCAATTGACATCAGACCTTTGGGTTCTGCGCACAGTGAAGCAAGGATACCACCTCCAATTTGCTTCATCGTCACCCTCCCGCCCCCCTTCCCGGTCCCTCTTCAGGGACCCCTCTCACGAGCAAGCCCTCCTACAGGAGGTCCGATATCTCCTTGCTGCAGGAGCTATAGAGGAGGTACCTTTAGACAAGAGAGGAAAGGGGTTTTACTCCCAATATTTTCTGATTCCCAAGTCCAAGGGAGGCCTCAGACCTATCCTAGACCTGCGTGGACTCAACAAATGGATGCTCAAGTTGAAGTTCTGCATGGTCTCCCTGGGAACGATTATCCCATCCTTGGATCCTGGAGACTGGTATGCCGCCTCGACATGAAGGACGCATATTTCCACATTGCCATCTTTCCACCGCACAGGAAGTACCTTTGCTTTATGGCCAACCACCAGCACTTCCAATTCACAGTCCTCCCCTTCGGCCTCTCCACAGCCCCGAGAGTGTTCACGAAGTGCATGGCCGTCGTTGCCGCCCACCTCCGCCGGCAATAGATACATGTGTTCCCGTATCTGGACGACTGGCTCCTCAGGGGATCCTCTCAGTCTCAAGTACGGCAGTATGTCAATATAGTTACAGACCTATTCTCCAGGTTGGGCCTACTCCTCAACACCGAGAAATCCACCCTGGTCCCCACGCAGAGGCTGGACTTCATAGGGGCAACGCTGGACTCCACTCAAGCCGGAGCCTACTTGCCTCAGCCCCGCTTCCAAGCGATCGTATCGATCATACAAAGCTTACAGGCCTCCCCAATCACCTCAGTTCGCACCTGTCTCGGACTCCTGGGGCATATGGCTGCATGTACTTATGTGACAAAGTATACCAGACTCCGCATGAGACCCTTCCAAACGTGGCTACATTCGGTCTTCCGCCCAGGCAGAGACCCTATAGATGTCCTGGTGACAGTTCCCCCCAGCCCCCTCCGCTCCCTCGATTGGTGGCTAACTCCATCCCTGGTATGCGCAGGGATGCCGTTCCATCCACACCCGCCATCGATGACCTTAACGACGGATGCGTCATCCCTCCGTTGGGGGGCCCACCTAGGTCACCTGTGTACCCAGGGCCTTTGGTCGTCCCAGGAGCTGACGCTCCATATAAATGTCCGGGAGTTGAGGGCAGTCCGCCTTGCCTGCCAGGCGTTACAACAACATCTACACGGCCGTTGTGTTTCGGTGTTCACGGACAACACAACGGCCATGTACTACATCAACAAACAAGGAGGGACCCGCTTGTCTCCCCTGTGTCAGGAGGCCATTCGACTCTGGGACTTCTGTATAGCCCAGTCGATAGATCTAGTGGCGTCCTTTCTTCCTGGGGTCCGGAACGCGCTGGCGGATCAGCTTAGCCGGTCCTTTCTAGGTCACGAGTGGTCAATAAGACCAGACGTCATCCATTCACTCTTCCGGAGGTGGGGATTTCCCTGCATAGACCTGTTCGCCTCCTGCTCAAACAGGAAGTGCCAGGAGTTTTGCTCCTTTCAGGGTCTCTCTCCGGGGTCGATCACGGACGCATTCCTCCTGTCATGGAGGCACCACCTGTTGTATGCCTTCCCTCCGTTTCCCCTAGTGCACAAAGTCCTGTTGAAGCTCCGCAGGGACAAAGTGCATCTGATCCTGATCGCACCTGCGTGGCCCAGACAGCATTGGTTCACCACACTGCTAGATCTGTCCATGGACACCCCAGTGCCCCTCCTTCTCCTCCCAGACCTGACCACAAAAGACCACGGCAGGCTCCGTCACCCAGACCTGCGAGCCCTCCACCTCACGGCGTGGCTCCTGCATGGCTGAACGCGGCGGAGTTCAGCTGTTCCGCTCCGGTTCAGCATGTTCTCCTCAGCAGCAGGAAGCCTTCCACTCGCTTCACGTACTTGGCAAAGTGGAAACGCTTCTCTTGCTGGTGCGCAACTCAGGGCGTTACTCCTTCGGAGGCCTCAATCCCCACGGTCCTAGACTACCTCTGGTACCTTAAGCAGCAGGGCCTGGCGACATCCTCTCTGAAGGTGCACTTAGCGGCCATATCCACTTTCCGGCCAGGCAAGGGTAGCCACTCCGTGTTCTCCCACCTCTTGGTCTCTCGGTTCATTAAGGGCCTAGAGCGTCTCTATCCCCCGTACGTCGCCCTGCCCCTACCTAGGATCTTAATTTGGTCCTAACCAGGCTCATGCTCCCACCATTTGAGCCACTAGCGACTTGCTCGCTCCTGTACCTATCATGGAAAACAGTCTTCCTGGTGGCCATTACATCGGCCAGGTGGGTCTCTGAGCTGAGATCACTCACGGTGGACCCACCCTACACTATTTTCCATAAAGACAAGGTACAGCTGCGCCGACATCCGGCTTTCCTGCCTAAGGTTGTATCTGCCTTCCATACCAACCAGGACATCTTCCTCCCGGTCTTCTTTCCAAAGCCCCACTCTTCTCGGCGGGAGCAGCAGCTACACTCCTTAGATGTGCGCAGGGCACTCGCCTTCTACATTGAGCGAACAAAGCTGTTCCGAAAATCTCCCCAATTATTTGTGGTGGTAGCGGAACAATTGAAAGGCCTGCCAGTCTCCTCCTGGGTGACTGCATGCATCCGCGCATGCTATGACCTAGCTCATGTCCCTTCGGGCCACCTTACAGAGTACTCTACTAGAGCTCAAGCGTCATCAGCCGCCTTCCTGGCGCGCGTGCCTATCCAGGAGATATGCCGTGCAGCGACCTGGTCATCGGTCCACACCTTCACCTCGCACTACGCGCTGGTCCTGCAATCTAGAGATGATACAACCTTTGGTGCAGCGGTTCTGCATACTGCCACATCTCACTCCGACCCCTCCGCCTAGGTAAGGCTTGGGAATCACCTAACTGGAATGCATATGAGCAATCACTCGAAGAAGAAAAGACAGTTACTCACCTTTGTAACTGTTGTCCTTTGAGATGTGTTGCTCATATCCATTCCAAACCCATCCTCCTTCCCCACTGTCAGAGTAGCCGGCAAGAAGGAACTGAAGGGTGGCTGGGTCGGCTGGGGTATATATTCGGCGCCATAGCGGTGCCACTCCAGGGGGCACCCAGCCGACCTGCTGAGTGTTGCTAGGGTAAAAGTTTCTCCGACGAACGTGCACACGGCGTGCACACATCTAACTGGAATGGATATGAGCAACACATCTCGAAGAACAACAGTTACAAAGGTGAGTAACCGTCTTTTTTTCCAGATCTGCCAACTTGTATTCTGGGCCACAGGACAAAAATGTATGGTCTAGAAAGGCAACTGTTTAATCTGTACACACAAAGGAATAGGCTATAAGTAATAATAACTTTTAGGTAATGGCTTCAAACACGGTGCCAGATCAGCACCAACTGAAGGTGTGGATCACTTAATCGCCTCATAAAAGCATATGAACACTAATGAACTGTAACTACTAAGGAGCTACTTCTGTGTGTTTAAAGGATTTTCTCTTGCATCCACATATGTCTCAGTGACATCAAGTTAGGGTTATTATAGCACACCTGCATCTCATTGGCTCAAAATACCAAGTGAAATACAGTATGATTTACTCTAACAAATCCAAGGCAAGGAAAAAGACGTCAATTACTGATGTTTCAGGTAAGCAAATTTCAAACCCAGAGCTTAACAATTACATACAACTGACACAGCTAAGGAAAATTCAGTTAAAGTTAAAGATGCAAATTTATTTCACCATTCTAATAGGACTATATTGTACCCTTGATTTCTAAGGAAAACAACCTAATTGAAATCATTGGGTATTTTGTGTATTAAAAAAGGATGATACAATATGGCCTGCTTGAATATCGGGTCTGTAAAATGAGCCTATCTGCCTATTAGGTTTGTTGTGAAGTAATAGAATCACAGAATATTAGGTTTGGAAGAGACATCAGGAGGTCATCTAGTCCAACCCGCTGCTCAAAGCAGGACCATCCCCAAATAAATCATCCAAGCCAGGGCTATGTCAAGCTGAGCCTTAAAAAACTCTAAGGATAGAGATTCCACCACCTCCCTAGGTAACCCATTCCAGAGCTTCACCACTCTCCTAGTGAAATAGTGTTTCCTAATATCCAACCTAGACATCCCCACTGCAACTTGAGACCACTGCTTCTTGTTTTGTCATCTACCACCACTGAGAACAGTCTAGCTCCATCTTCTTTGGAAACGCCCTTCGGATAGTTGAAGGCTTCTATCAAATCCCCCCTCACTCTTCTATTCTGCAGACTAAATAACGCCAGTTCCCTCAGCCTCTCCTCGTAAGTCATGTGTCCCAGCCCCCTAATCATTTTTGTTGCCCTGTGCCGGACTCTCTCCAATTTTCCCTTATGTAGTGGAGGAACCAAAACTGGATGCAATACTCCAGGTGGGGCCTCAGCAGTGCCAAATAGAGGGGAATAATTACTTCCCTCGATCTGCTGGCAATGCTCCTACTAATACAGCCCAATCGGCCTCCTTGACAACAAGGGCACACTGCTGACTCAGATCTAGTTTTTTGTCCAGTATAATCCCCAGGTTTTTTTCTGCAGAACTGTTGCTTAGCCAGTCGATCCCCAGCCTGTAGCAGTGCATGGGATTCTTCCTTCTTAAGTGCAGGACTCTACACTTGTCCTTGTTGAACCTCATCAGATTTCTTTTGTCTGAATCCTCCAATTTGTCTAGGTAACTCTGGACCCTATTCCTACCCTCCAGTATATTGACCTCTCCCCGCAGTTTAGTGTCATCTGCAAATTTGCTGATGGTGCAATATATCCCATCATCCAGATCATTAATAAAGATGTTGAAAAAAAGCAGTTCCAGGACTGACCCTTGGGGCACTCTGCTTGATCCCAGCTGCCAACTAGACATCGAGCCACTGATCTTTACCCGTTGAGCCCAACAATCTAGCAAGCATTCTATTAACCTTACAGTACATTCATTCAATCCATACTTTTTTAATTTCCTGGCAAGAATACTGTGGGAGACCATATCAAAAGTTTTGGTAAAGTCAAGATATATCACATCCACTGCTTTCTCCATATCCACAGTTATCTCATCATAAAAGGCAATCAGGCAATAGGTAGGTATATGGGGGAATATGTTGTATAATCATGCTATCAAAACTTTCCTATTGTTGAGAAAGGGCAATAGTTTTATACTTTGTATGTGTTGAATGTATAATAAAAGGTTCAGCAATAATCTTAACACAGGAAATATTGTAGCAGAATGGAAGCTGAGTAAGCAGAATGCAAGTGCTTGCAACTCAGGACTGAGTGTTTTTTCTATTTATTGCTCTCTATGTCTGATTACGCAGGATACTTAGTGAAATACATCATAACATTTGGGTACATGAAATAAATGGAAAGATCCTTTATTTCACTGATTTTTTTTAGTGTACTGGTATAAAACAACCCTTTTCTCAGAACTGTTGCTAAATAACACTCAGCAAAGAGTATCTAATGGTCAGTAACTCTAAGAACCCCGGTCCTTAGGTTAAAAAAATCCTCTAACAATTTAAAAATCAAGTATTTAAAAACAAAACTAGACACCTGAGTACTGCAATACCAAATACAAACACAAATCAAACAAAAGAGAGCCTAACAAGCTTTAACTACCTACTATATTACAATGGGAAGCACCAACAGATGCTGTAACACAAACAAACCAGAAACTCTGAGAAATGGTGATCTACCAGTCAGGCAACACCCCACAAAAGGTCACAGTGACTGGCAAATATAAATGGCAACTTGGTTTAAAAAAAAAGCAAACACAAAAACAAAGAAACAACCAAGCTTTACAGTAAACTTACAGAACAGTAAGTAAACCACAAGCAGCTAGACAAAAATCCAGGGATATTCCAAGTGTTCCAGTTAGAATTGACTTTTCATGAACTATTGTTTATTTACAAGTAATGTACAAAGTCCAATTTCCCTGAACACAGGAGGAGCCAAATAGGAGACAGTGTCCTGACTTACAGTCCTACTCATATATTTGCCAGTAACACACTATACTTTTCCAGTCTGAGTAGCTTCTTTCTCTGTCTGTTTTGTCTGCCTGAGTCAGTTCCTGTGTATTTCTCTCATGCACCCACACGCCCTTACCCAGAACAATATCCATAGAATCCCTACAGCCACATAGTCTTAATTCATGGGTAGGTTTGCATATGCTTTTATTTTGGGTGGGAACTGCTATAAAGGAGTTTAACTGTTTCTTACAGTTATCTTGAAAGATGTTTTGGCAAACTCACAACAATATCAACGTGACTCACACATATATGTAAGGGCAAAAGTTTGAGCCTTGAATTGCAAGCACCTTTTTAAAAGATTTTTGGTATGTAAGGGTTTTATTTGAATGTTTCCACCATTTAGACATCACATTCGCTTGTTGAGTGTTGTCTGACAGCACAAATTATTCTTAAAAAGAAAAGAATCTATACAAAATTTTATAAGCCATGTAATCATCATTCCTCAAATGTCTGACAGTGATTGCAAGTAACAGAATAGTTGGCCTCAAAATGCTTATTATGAGCCTCATACCACCCTCTTTCAAATCAATAGCTAAACTCTCACTGATTTAAATGAGTGCAAGAGCAGGCTTTATAAAGGGAAATAAGTAGCTGTTCCCCTGTGAATAGTTACCTACAATTCTTGGCAATGTCTCTTCTGTTCCTCACCACCTCAGATTTGTATGGCCTCCCCATTTATGTTCTATGTACTTTGAAAAGTAATAAACATTTTTAAATACAAAAATACATTTTTCAGCAATATTCTTCAGAAAGATTCTGTAAAATCTTATTCTATGGGAAAGTGCACTTAATTACATGTGAGTTAATAAAAGGCTGAGGACAACCATAATCCTTCTTATTAAAGCAAAAAGTATAAAATGGATGGGGAGATACAGATAATTGTACACTAAGAACTAAGACCCTAATTTTTAAAATGTATTTAGGCATTGCTCTGCTCAGCGTTTCTATCCCTAACTGACTTGGGAGTTCAAATCTCCTTTTCAAAAATTACTTTCAATAAAACTTAGGCTCCTAGACCCAGACCCTCAAAACTATTTAAACACTTTATTCACATGGTTTTAATTAAAATCAGGCACCTCCTTTGAGAATTTGTGGCAGACACACCTAAGTCTCCTTTTCAAAAGATACTTGGATGCCTAATGTTCAACAGACCAATGCCTAAGTACCTTTAAAATTTAAAATTTAATTTAAACATCTGGAACCATGCCATTTCTACAAGGGTATTTGTTATAGAACTACATCTTATTTTGACACACAACTCTCTTAAGACTTGAAACCCCCTTGTAAACTGAAACTTACTGCCACATGTAAGTAAATTGGTTTTCAAAGACAGACTGACTATAGGGAGTATGCATTTATCATGCAGCAGTCTATGTTACAGTTGCCTATAATGAGAAATTGAACAGATAATTTTTTTCTTTCAGACTATTCTTCCCTGGAGATGGTCTAATATTGCTCTAGATTAGCAAGTACAAATTTTATTGCCACAGTACAGAAAAGTTTGAAATTAAAGTAAAATAAAAGTAAATTAATTTAGTAGATCGTTATAGAAACTGTCCCAAGACAATTCTGTATATTAGTTACAGAACATTAAGAAGACCTTAAACAACAGCACATCCCAGGTACCACTTTTGAAGTCTCTTACACTGCAAGCTCTGAAGTATCTGTCTCAGATGGAAATGCCACTGTGTCAGGGAATACCATATCAAGTAGAATATACTCTGTTGGCTTTGTACTTGAATACCTTGAAAACGAAGACTGGAAAAAAATGAGGGATTCACTCTCATGGTTGGTATTTGTAATATTCTGATACCACGTTTTTGTTCACTTGCACAGGAATATCCTGTAGTTATATGAAATAATTCAGAAAGTAAGGATAAGGCAGAATAACAAACTTCGGCTAGTAATAGGCTAAAAAGAATTAGACCACAACAACGAACATTCCTCTAAGATCTGCTTGTCTGTATAGTCAGATAAAAAAATCATGTGTATCAATCTGTAGCTGTAGCAGTTTTGGTGACTCCCACAATCTCAAATTTCTCCCTTGCCACAGAAAGAGAATTTTAAAAAATTGTATTACATATATTTTAAATTTAATCTTACCAATTATTTCTGAACACTACTATTTAGCTTCAAACTTCATTATTCAAGTATTAACTTAACATAGATTCAGTCTTTCAAGTGGTTTTCCAATATGATGAGCATAGATACTCTAATGATTGGCAGCCTCTCTCTGAGTCATAGCAAATAGTCAACATCAAACATCTTTAGATATCATTAGAGGTGATTTTCAAAAATGAAGGTGAACAAAACAGTTTTGTGTTCTAAAAACAAAACAAAACCTTACAATCATAATCCAAATGAGCAAAGCCTATTTCCACAGGGAATTTCCTAATACATGGGTAGGCTTGTCAGAATTTTTATTTCTAATAATTTCAGCAGATTAATATCAGTATTTATTTGCAAACTTTTTTTCAAGTTTTAGCTTTTTTTAAATTTACAATTTTGGGAAATTATGGGGAGTATCAGGCAATAAGAGGATCAGAAAATTATTTAATGACAGTAGACACTAAGATTCAAAAAGATAAAACCTTGTAACTTTTAAAATACAAATTGCCAACATTACATCAATGTATAAAAATAAAATATCCTTAAATCAAAATGCTAATAAATTCTCAAGCAGCATTTTTCTTACTTTTCCTATTAGTTTTTCTAACTGTTTTTCAATAGTTTGTGAGAGTCCAGTCAGAATGATGTTTTCCAATCAAAATCTGAACCTTTCAAATCTATATATGGGCACTTCCATAGGCTGCCTACTAATAGTAGAAATGAAATTGTGTCCCCATTGAAGTAACGAGAGTGGGCCAAGACTCTTTGGAGATTAAAGAGGAGAGAGTGTTCAGGAATTCAGCCTGGGAGTGGTGAATCAGAAAGTCACTGTTCTCATAAACAGGACTAACAATATGTTAACATATATAGGGAATATGATGGTTAATATTGTCATGAGTTCATTATCAACTTGAATTCACCCAAACTGACTTGGTTATACAGTTGTAAGTCTCGTCTATTATAGCAACAAATAAATCTGGCTACAGGAAAATCTATTTTTGTTCTGGATCCCAACCTTACTGAATTAAAGTCAATCCATTCTGTGTCTTTGTCACAGTAATAGCCCTTAAGAGATAACTGTGGCCTGATGAAGTTGACTCAGAGTGACTATTGATATGCCCCCTAAGCAGGCTTGAACTATCAATATTATTGACCTTGGTGGGTGAATCATTTGCTCCTTGTTACAGATGCATGTGCCACATACTTTGAGTAAAAAGTGACTCATGAGATGGTAGATTATAGGAAGAAGAGCATTTTGGTCAGAATCAGACATTAGCTACGGTTAATCCTTTGATCACATCAGCGATAGCAGGTGTTACCTTTTATTTTAGGAACATGAATGTCAGAGTTTAAAGGCCAATACTTCCCTGAAACAAACATGACAAATCTTCAGTGATACCATTATGGTTGCAACCATACCACCTCTGAATGTGATCTTGTCAGATTTCACAAGGTAAACAGCATCAGCTGGGGCATCTTCAAAGGAAACCCTGGTTCCTACAGGAATTAATATTGGTGATTCAGTAGGTAACATGCTTTCCTCTAATTCTGTGTTGAAGAAATACCCTAGCATGCTATAAGAATGTGACACACTTGCCAGTGTACCCCCCTGGACAGCAGGGCTGGCTCTCATCTTTTAGCACTCTCTGCTAATAGCCAGTCTGGCTATGCAGTGGTCTGATGCTTCTTGCAACTCAGCCCACTGGCTGGGTCAGAGTCCCACTCTTTCCATAATACCAATAATCCAACAAATAATAGTCCATCAACTTCACATTGGACCTTTGGTTCAAGTCCAGTCTCACTCACTCCTGGTATCGGGGGGTAGGTGGGGGGGCGAGGTGTCATAAATATAAAGGGAAGAGTAGCATAAAATTCCTCCTTGGCAGCTGTACTGAATCGCCTTCCCTGTAAGGGATTAAGCAGTTCAAATAACCTAGTTGGCACCTGACTAGAAGGGCAAATGAGTAAAGAAGATACTTTCAAATCTGAGAGGGGAAGGATTTGTTTGTTGTTCTCTTTTGTTGTTCCAGATGGAGGGAGAAGCCAAGTAAATACAACATCTCCTGAAAATATACCTGGCATAATCCATCTAAACTATAGAAATTGTAAGCAGGGCAAGGAAAAGCATTAGGATATCTTTTGTTTTGGCTTGTGAATTTTTCCTATGCTACAAAGGTAGCTTTATTCCTGTTTTTGTAACTGTGAAGTTGAGCCCAGAGGGGAATCCTCTGTGTTTTAAATCTTTTTTATTATCCTGTAAGGTTACCTTCCATCCTGATTTTGCAGGTGTGATTCTTTTACTTTTTGTTCTTTATAATAAAGTTCTCCTTTTAAGAACCTGATTGATTTTAGTGTCCTAAAGACAAAGGGTCTGGTCAGTGCTCATATTGCTAAGGCAACTAGTTGGTATATTATTCTCAAGCCTTCTCAGGAAAGGGGGTGAAGGAGTGTGGGGGGATATTTTGGGGGAATAAGGATTCCAAGTGACCTTCCTTTGAATTTTTGTGTAAATCACTTGGTGATGGCAGCAATACCGTCCAAGGACAAGGAAAGAAATTTGTGCCTTGGGGAAGTTTTTACCTAAGTTGGTAGAATATAAGCTTAGGGAGTCTTTCATGCGGGTCCCCACATCTGTACCCCAGAGTTCAGAGTGTGGGTGGAACCCTGACAGGGAGCTACAGTAGGCATTACCACTTGCTGGAGAAGGGTTGCACTTGGCCTTCCTCAGTGGGTTGGTAGGGAACCCAGCCTCTCCTTTTCCATTGGATTCCAACCCAGGAATACTCAGTCAGACCAGACTACACAAATCCCTGGCTGCCTCTGTGGACTGTTTCCTACCTTGCCCTGTCTTGGTATTTTACCTCAGCCTTCTTCCAGGCTCTCATTGTATCAGCTCCCCTGTCTCTAAGTCTCTTCCTCCAGATCACTGCTGAGCCTCAGTTTCTGCAAGGCAGCTCATTCTGCTGGAGGGAAGTTTCTCCACTCCCTTTGCAGGCCACATTATTCAACACATTATTCCACCTCCCTTCAAGCCACTTCCTCCTAGGAAGGCTCAGTTCCTGATGCTTTATTTCCCAACTGCCTTGGGTTCCCTGTTGCAGAGGTACCCTCTTCAGGCAAGCTGTGTCTGCCAGCAGTTCAACTCCCACACTCCAGCTAGCCTTCTCTCACTGAATAAAAACCAAAGATCTACTTTTCTTCTTAAACAAACCCTGGTTGAACAAAGTTCAGTCTTTTTAACTTCTCTCTTCAGGCTTGCTATATGCTGCAGGAGTAGCAGGGCAAGACTGCTTGCACCCTATTCAGGCTCTGTATGGGGTTGGTACACTCTTTCACACATGACTTTATAGAAAACAATTCTGTTAAATATTCTCTTAATTAAATGCAAAACCAAAATCCAAACTATTCAGTTTTTTTAGTGATCTTGACACTTTTCACAAGGGTAGAAGTGTTAACCCCGTCTAAATTTCAGTTTACATAATTCCACAGTGTTTATCAAATCCTCTCCGCAGAAAGCTCTTAATTTCCTGTCCAGGATTGTTATGTACAATTTAGTAGTATTATGTTTCCCCCCAGAACTGACTGCATTTCAATGAGGGGTGAAGTGATTTCTTTATATTAGTGATTTCTAATTGCACTGAACATAGTATGTATTTGTGAAGTGCTTTGTAATCCCTCAGACTAAAATGTGCTAGGTGACTTTCATATATATAAGATAAGGAATTAATGAAATGTAAACCATTTAAAAGGGTGATTAATGAAGGAGAGGTTAGAGCAAGATTTCATGAATCTTAATATAAATCTGAAGCTTGATACCGCACTTCCAGGAATTTTCTTTTCATCCTATGGCAGGATTTATGTAGTGAACCTTAATCCAAGTTTTTGTAACAATGTCATTAAATCAAAGTTTGTTCTCCTCTATCAAAAGCTGAATGATTGAGTTTTACACCAGGCCATTTTCAATAGACACACATTTTCCCCCTTTTGGTATAGCTAATGTTCTCTTTTCTTCCCCTGAGCTCCAACAGACTAGGCCCTGAATCTGACTCATTTTGATAAAATAGAATAGAAGCTTGAGGCAAATTGTTGGTTGTGCATTCAACCTTCCTTCTGAAGGGCAAGCAACTGATTTACACAGACAATCCTGTTCTTTCTTGTGCCTAGGGAACCATTGCGGTTGAATGAATCTTTAACTTACATCGTTTATTTTTGGTTTTGGTCATTCGATGTACGATATGCACAGACTTCTTCTGTATTTTGTCATTACATTAGTTTCCTGGAGTAGTAAAGTTTGCTGACATTTTTCACAGAGCTATTATGAAAAACAAGTTGCTCTGAATGACAGATCTATAGCTCCCATCATTTTCTTCAAATAATGAATGAAAATACAAACACTTCAGAAAAATCAGACAGTACTACATTTTGATCATTCATTCTCTTTCAAAGACCCCAGTTTGATCAAAGAAAGAGGCATCAGCAACAAAGAATACTATATTTAAGTTGTCTACCAGTATAAATTTGTGGAACCCTTCTCTGTTTCATGGTCTATGTTTCTCTACTGTTAATAGTATATTTATTGCACAGTTGTAATGCTACATATCCTCCAATAATATCCATATTAATCAGGGTCTGATAAGAGATCAATTTGATACTTTGTTCTTAACATTTCCAGTATATTCTTTGTCACTCTTACTTTAAATATAATTGATACACCTTAAAAATACACATATGTTGCTTAGAGTACCCTACATTTTCAAATACCCATCTATAGTTTAGAACACTGTATTTGCATTTTTCAGCTGACATAGTTAAGAGATACAAAACATAGCTCCACAATTAGCGCAAATTTTCCTCTAATGCCAATCATTGCAAATAATCACCAAAAAGAAAAAAAAGTTACTCCATTTTGTTTTTTGTTAAAAAGACAACAAAAATGTAGAAATATAGGCTAATTATCCAAGTTTAATCTCTTCAAACAGGAGCAGAAGATGGGGGCAGGGAAAGGGAAGAATGTTCCATTAAAATTCTGCCAGCAAGGAATTCTTAACAACATTATTCCCTACCAGTTCTTCCTTCTAAGTATCTCAACTTTTAAAAAATTCCTGGCATCATCCTAATAAACAACAAAGAAATTTCTCTCTCTATTCAACAATCAAAACAAACAAACCTGCCTTCATTCCTTCAAAAAGAAAGAGAGTAGAGAAATGTATGACTATTCCTTCTACTTCATAAGTATTTAATTTTTGTCTTCAGGTATAAGCAGTCTAGGGAACATCTAGAAGTACAAACACGCACCCTCCTAACTGGAACATCTACCCAGCATATTAGCTGTAATTTGGACTTCTGACTAAAGCTATGCAAACTATTTGAATTTCACTATACTTCATAGACATTTCTGTATTAAAAGAAAAAAAATCAATATCCTTTTGGCAGAATGAAACAATGCCAAGTTTCAGAGGCATATTTTATTTGCCGTCAAAATGAAACAAAGGCCTTGATGTTAAAGTTATACCTATAATTTACCCAAGGGTCAATATAAGCCAGATAGCCGGAAAAAATTATGGAAGTCTCTTTGAAAGTATTTTCCCATTACTTTCAATTAGTCTAAATTATGAAGTTTGGAACTAGATATGAATGTTCCCAAAATTTAGGAATAGAAAAGATGGATTTGGGACACAAGGTTAAGTGTGACTCACGACAATCGTAAAGAATTAAAGAAAATAAGTCAATCTACCTATGCCTGAGCAAAGAACTTTTAGAATAAGGAAAACACTAATATTCTTAATAAAGGTGAGTGAATAATAGTTTTAGGTTCATTGCTAAATCAATAATTAATTAATTAATATTTCTGGGGGGGAGGGTTGAACCAAAACCAGAATTTTTCAGTAAATTGAAAAAGTCAAAAATATTTGAGTTGTATCACAACTGCATTTTTCTTTAAATTTCAGCCATTTTCAGAAAAGCATACAAAGAACTAGATTAACAAAATACTAGAAGTGGGGAGCAAGAAGGGAAACAAGGAAGTCTAGTATATAACCTGTAGCCCAGTGGTTAAGGTAGCCTCTTTGGTTGTGGTAGAGAATATCTCCATAGCCCAATGACTAGGACACTTGCATAATGGGGGAGACATAAGTTCAAATTCTCATTTCAAATTAAGCACAGGTGGGGAATTGATTTCTCAATTACCCCAGAAGAAGACAATAGCCACTGAGCTACAGGTTATAAGGGTTGTCCTCCCTGTCCCCCTTGAGCTTTTCGTGAATCTAGTTTTTGCTTTGCTTATCTTAAAATGCCCCAAATCAAAATGAATAATTTCAGGTTGCATCAAAAGGAAACATTTTGATTAAACATTGCTGAAACATTGAGTTTCTTGGTTAGGAAAAAACTATTCAGAGAACTCAACATGAATTCATAAATAGTTTCAGGTTGACTGAAATCGCATTTTTGGTGAATAAACTATTCACCAAAAGAAATTTGTCCAGCTATAATCCGTCAAGCTATTCTCTCTCTCTGCTTCACTGTAGCATTTCTGCCTAGGATGACACCCTCCCCCCACCATCCCACTGCCCTCAGTGTTTTAGGTTTCTGCTACATGTTTAAAGAAATAGCACACATATCTGCACAGGTCTGTCCATTGTTAATTTACCAGCCCAGTCTTGGGGTAATTTGTAATTTAAATAAGGTGTATGTATTGGAAGGAGAGAAGGTGGATGGACATGGAGGTCAACCTGGTGAACCCCCTCCTCTCCACAAAATATTGTTAAAATGGCAACACTCTATGTTTATGGGGAATCACTGAAAAATATCCTTTCTTAGGTTGGTCTTGTGAGTGACAATATGCAGAAATCTTTGCCCAAAAGGCCAATCCTTCTTTGTTTCTTATACTTCCCCCACTCCCATTAAAAAAACAAAACAAAAACAAAACTGAAAAAAAACAAACAGTAGGTTTTTTTCATTTCAATTTACTAGAATTCCCTTCTGTTTAGTGGTAACACTGACCTATCACAGCTTGCAGCAAAGCAGCCTGGAGATTTTTTGAAATGAAAGCAAATTCAATTATATGCATCAAGTGAAAAATGATGTATTAATTGCATTCTAAGCACAGCTGACAAGGTGTAACTCAGAAAACATAGAATTATCTTGTTCAATGTTTTGTAAATGGCATTGTTAACCTAAAAAGAATCAGTGTTTAAAATTCACATAAATGTTCAACATCTACAAAATTACTGAGAAATTTATGTGTAACAAAATTGGACTATTTCCTTTTTTCCATAATTATACTCGTGTATATGCTACATTTATCATAAATTTTTCTTTCAGCATTGTTTTATTCAGAGCTAGAGATGGACTTAGGCCTATAATTTTTATTTTTTTTAAACACAGTATGGCTCTCTGATAAGAGACAGTCTTTGTCATCCTTTCAGACAGATGTGTGTGTATATATATATATAAAAAACAGTGAACACCACTTTGTTGAACATATTATGTGATTATTATGGGACATTTTAATTTCCCAGATATAGATTGGAGGACAAGTGCTACTAATAATGGTAGGGCCCAGATATTCCTGAATGTGATAACTGACAGATTTCTTCACCAAATAGTCACCAAACAAAAAAGAAGTGATGACATTTGGATTTAGTGTTGATAAGTAGTGAGGACCTTATATAATAAATGGTTGTAGAGGACAACCATTTCTTTGAGTGATCATGAGCTAATTCAATTTAAACTAAATGAAAGGATAAATACAAATAGGTCTGTAAGTATGGTCCTTTATTTCAAAAAGTTAAGGAATGTAGTTAAGGAAGTGGACTGAACTGAAGAACTCAAGAATCTGAATGTGGAGTAGGCATGGAACTACTACCGTAAATCAGAGCTGCCGAACCTATGTGAAACCAGCATCCCACGAGGAGGGGAGGGGAAATCACAGGGGAGGGTTGCATTCCAAACTGGATGAACAAGAACTTCACACAGGTTATTAAGAGAAAGCAGAAAGCATAGAAGGAATAGAAGATGTGATGGATCGGCAAAGACAGCTACCTCTTGGAGTTCAGAAAGCATAGGAAAAAACTGAGAACTGCCAAAAAGCCAAGTATAGCTGAATCTTGCAAAATAAATGAAAACCAATAGTAAAAGGTTCTATGGCCACATATATATATGTGTTGATTACAGATTGATCTCACCCCTCGCTCCACCGATATGGCCACCAGGTGCCCGTTATCTACCGGGTAATGAGCGTTGGAATAGGGCGGAGGTTCGATCACTGGATGCCCTGGGGGGGGGTGACAAGTGCCCAAGGGTAGTGACGGGGAGAACGCAAGCAATCAGTCGTAGTGTTAAAGATTGAGGATTTATTAAATGAGTCACAGATAAGGATAAGGGATAACACAATTAGTTACAGCTTGGGCTTACAATATAATACTAGAACAAATAACACAAACACTACAATTACAAATAGAAGCTGGCCCTGGTATTTTTCTAAATCCCAGTAATTATTCAGGTCGTCCCAGGGGTTAGTAAAAGTGATATTGGTGCTATTAGTACTCATAAATGCAGCAACTAATCTTAGTAGACACAAATTGCTAGGCTCAACTGGTCCCCCTTGCGTTCAAGGTTTCCTGGTCAACGGGTTTCCCCTAGCAGGAGCCTTGGGGCGGCTGGAACCAGTCTCTGCCTCTTATCTAACAACACAGATGTACAGATATCCTTAACAACTAATTATACTTACACATACAAACCACAAAAGTTTCATTACGGCCGGCAAGCAGTCAGGCTCTGGGGAACGCGTGAGCCAGGAGAGAGAGACTGCAGGGTGATCAATCCTGGATACGGTTCGACGGGAATTCGATTTCTCTCTGCCCGTCCCCGGGGGGGGCCAACAATATATAACGAATTTTTTGTCATAATTTACAATAAGCCAATTGCAGGGTCGCGAGTGGCTCATGCCCATACAAGGGAGGCAATCGGCCCCCAGCATCTCTACTCAGGAAGCAACCATCTGGGGGAAACTTCCCCTCCTCAGGTCGGCCGACCGCAAGGTGCTGTTTCCTGTTACAAGTTCTGCTTTCTGAGCAGCTATGTGATCAGTGGCAGTTCTGGGGGCTGGGGGAAAATTCCGTTGGGGGGTGGAGGCCGAAGCACTTGTTGTATGGCCCTGGGGCCAAACTTGGGGGTCTAACAATATGAAGTGGGACTGATAAACACTGAGGATGAGTTGGAAATTTAAAGATAATCTGTGCATGTCCCAACACCTAAACAAATATTTTGCCTGAGTTTTTAATAAAGATAACAAGGAGCTACAGGGTAGTGGCAAAATAGCTAACGGAAACAAGGTTTGGAAGAATAAATTACCACACTGAAGGTGGAAATTAAAATTAAACGACTTAATAGGACCAAATCAGAGGACCCAGATAATCTCCATCCAAGAATATTAAAGGAACTGGCACATAAAATTGCAAGCCAAATAGCAAAGATTTTTAATGAATCTATATACATGGCTATCGTACCCTATCACTGGAGAAATGCTAATATAATGCTTATTTTAAGGAAGAGGGCAGCTTCCCACAGCTCCTATTGGCTGGGAATGGTGAACAGTGGCCATTGGGAGCTGTGGGCAGCTGTGCAAATGTCAACAAACTGTCTGGCAGCCTGCCAGCAAATTACCCTGAGGGACCACGTGTGGCTCACAGGCCATAGATTGTCCACCACTGGCTTAGGGATTAACAATAAGTATTTTGGCTATAACATGAGAACTTATAGTTGGAAGAAACACGTGGGATGGGAAAGACAAGGGTGTATTGGTTGATCACTGGAGGACTATATGCTGCCAATATGACTGGATGTGAAAAAGGCTAATGAAGTCCTAGGCTGCATCACACAAGGTATTTCTAGTAGAGACAAGGAAATGTTATTACCATTTACAAAGCACTGGTGCAGGGGTTGGTAACCTCTGGCATGTGGCTTGCCAGGGTAAGCACCCTGGCGGGCTGAGACAGTTTGCTTACCTGCCGCATCGGCAGGTTCGGTGGACCACAGCTCTCACTGGCCGCGGTTTGCTGTCCCAGGCCAATGGGGGTGGCGGGAAGCCACGACTAGCTAATCCCTCAGCCTGCACTGCTTCCCGCAGCCCCCATTGGCCTGGGATGGTGAACCTGCCGACACAGCAGGTAAACAAACTGGCCCAGCCTGCCAGGGTGCTTACACTGGTGAGCTGTGTGCCAGAGGTTGCCGACACCTGCACTAGTGAGACCTCATTTGGAATACAGTGTTCAATTCTGCTCCTCCATGTTTAAAAAAGATGAATTCCAACTGGAACAGGTGCAGAGAAGGGCAACTAAGATGATCAAAGGAAAAGAGAACCTACATTCTGAGAGAAGACTCAAGCAGCTTGGCTTATTTAGCTTAACCAAATGAATGTGGAGGGGCGAAAATGATTGCTCTCTGTAAATGCATTAGAGGGATAAACGCCAGGGCGGGGAAGGAACTATTTAAGCCAATGGTCAATGTTGACACAAACTCAAATGGATATTAACTGGGCATCAAGAAGTTTAGGCTGGAAGTCAGACAAAGGTTTACAACCATCAGAAGAATGAATTTCAGGAAAAGCAGGGTGGATAAAAATCAGTGCCTTCAAAATGCAAACAATGCAACAAAGAAATGCAATGCCTGGTTGCCCGAACGAAACAACATCAGGATAAGTGTTCCTTCTCAGGAGGAAGCTGCGTTGAAGATGATGAAAGGAACATGTCTGAACATGCAGAATCTTCTGGTTAGCAAACTTTTTGGTTTCATACTTCTTTCTTAAGAACTGCCACTCTTCCTTCTGGACTATTCTTGAATTCTCATGTTTGAAAAAAAATATAGGTGTTACTTTATGATACTATCATTTTAGATGCAGTTGTGATAAAAAATAAATAGCTGAAAAAGGCAGATTTTCCTTTTACAATTTCACCTTTAATGTAATGTAATGTGTCAGTGAATGCAATGAGTAATACTAAATGAGCAGTATGGTAACAATAATTAAATAACTGCATTGACTTATTTTGTTTAGGAGAAGCCATCCTCAACATACAGGATCCTGAAGACTATCCATCTTCTAGATCACCATCATTTTCTATAGTTTCAGAGTTATCTGTCCATGATAGTCACATCATGTATTTCACATAGCCACAGTATATCATCCAGTAAAAAGGAAAAAAAATCTCCATCATCCAGAAACAACCATAGATAAGTTTATAAGAATAAGGAGATTACAAAAAGAGGTAACTGATGAAAAAATTGAAAAAAAAATTATGCAATGAACTCTCCTTTCCATATGATTGAGAACCCACACTTGATAAACATGGTTTACTCATCAAGACCAGGATACAGTCCACCCAACAGAGCAGATGTTGCAGGCAAATTGCTGGATAAAGTGTATGAAAAAGAAACTGAGCACTATGCAAAAGTTCAGAGGGTCAAATTGTTAACCTGAGTCTTCATGGGTGGACCAATGTTCACAATGATCCTGTTGTACGTGCTTGTGTGACAACAGAAGAAGGGAATGTCTTCCTATCATGGGGTGGGACTCATCCCTGCGGCGCCTCCTGCTGGTCATCCAGGAAAGTAACATTTCCAGCCACCGGTACACCCTCTGCAAGCCGGTGTCCTGCTTGAAGCTGGGCCCAAGTCCTTTCTGGACCACGGTGCCCCTTTCAGGCCAGGGTGCTGTCCCCTACCAGTACCACCACAGATCTGTGTCTCTTCTCCCCAGGGAGCCCCCACCCTCTATCTCCACCTCGTCTCAGACTATGGCTACTGCCAGTCTTGATCTAGCCCCCGTTCATTGAGGCAAACTGCAGTGTAAATGCCACTCATAACCGGCAAGAGGGTTTTGGACCTGCTGCCTCTGCCTACCCTTGGGCTGTCCCTCTGCTACCCCAGTACCCTCTCCAGCCTTTAACAAGACCTGCATCCTGGGGGTTTCCAGGCTGGAGCTCCCACAGTCCCTCTAGCCTTCCCTCAGCTCTGCTCCACTTTAGGTACTCTTTCTCAGCTCCCAGGCAGCCAGGCCCTTCTCCCTCAAGAGCTAGAGCAGTGGTCGGCAACCTATGGCATGCGTGCCAAAGGTGGCACGCTAGCAGATTTTTAATGACACGCAGGATGGGCTGAGTTGCTCAGCTTGCCACCGCTCTGGTGCTTTCTGCACCTGGCTCCTGCCAGCCGGGGACCCTCTGCCAATTCCACTCAGCACCCACTGCCGGCCTGGGATTCCTTCCTCCAGGCTGGCAGGGGGCTGAGACCCCAGCTGGCAGGAGCCCCCAGCTGAAACCCCAGAGCAGCGGCGGGCTGAGCCGCTCAGCCCGCCGCTGCTCTGGGGCTCCCGCTGCTGCTGGCTCCTTGCCAGACGGGGTCCCTGTCATAAACAGATAGCTAAGGGTTAATGTCTCTTTCACCTGGAAAGGAGTAACCTGAAACACCTGACCAGAGGACCAATCAGGAAACAAGACTTATTCAAATCTGGGTGGAGGGAAGTTTTGGGTGTGAGTTCTTTGTTCGTCTCCCTCCCGGCTATGGGAAGGATTTTTCTGTCTCCTGCTTTCTAATCTTCTGTTTCCAAGTCGTGAGTACAGAGATCATAAAACAATAGGGGTTATTGTTTTTTTTCTTTTGTATTTACATGTGTGTAGTTGCTGGAGTGTTTTGAATTGTGTTCTTTTGAATAAGGCTGTTTATTCATATTTCTTTTAAGCAATTGACCCTGTATTTGTCACCTTAATATAGAGAGACCATCTTTATGTATTTTTCTTTCTTTTTACATAAAGCTTTCTTTTTAAGACCTGTTGGAGTTTTTCTTTAGTGGGGAACTCCAGGGAATTGAGTCTGTAGCTCACCAGGGAATTGGTGGGAGGAAGAAGTCAGAGGGAAATCTGTGTGTGTTAGATTTACTAGCCTGACTTTGCATACCCTCTGGGTGAAGAGGGAAGTTCTTGTGTTTCCAGGACTGGAAATAGGAGAGGGTGGAGTCCCTCTGTTTAGATTCACAGAGCTTGCTTCTGTGTAACTCTCCAGGAACCCAGGAAGGGAACACCTAGAGTGGGGAAGGGAAATGGTTTATTCCCCTTTGTTGTGAGACTCCAGGAATTTGGGTCTTGGGGTCCCCAGGGAAGGTTTTTGGGGGGACCAGAGTGCCCCAAAACACTCTAATTTTTTGTGTGGTGGCAGCTTTACCTGGTCCAAGCTGGTAACTAAGCTTGGAGGTTTTCATGCTAACCCCCATATTTTGGACGCTAAGGTCCAAATCTGGGAATAGGTTATGACAGTCCCCCCCTGCTGCAGCCCCACTTACCTTGGGCAGGTGCCCTTCCAGACAGGGTCCAGGCCTCCAGCCCTGCTCAGCCCTACCAGGGCAAGCTCACTCACCTCAGCTGCTGATCTGGGGTTCCAGTTGCTGACCTCCTGACAGCCGGGGTCTGGATCTCCAGCCTTGATCAGCCTGTTTTCTGGCCTGGAGTCCCTACAGGCCACCCTGCCCTCTTCTCCTGGTCTTGGTCACTATTCTGCAGCCTCCTTGCTGTGGCCCACTGTTCCCAGCCCGGGACAGTGAGGGTTGCACACAAGGCAAGAGGGGGTGCAGCTCAGCACCCCCATCTTAAAGTTGTTTATCTCAGACCACACTGTGTTTGACCTTGTGCCTGTCTTCTAACGCCATTTTTTCCCCACTGAGGGTTGAAGGGAACATTTGACAAAATGGCAGCTCCTAAGAAAGCGAAGCTAGATGTCCAATCATTTCAGCCTGCTTGGACAGAGGCATTTGGATTTATTGAAAAGAAAGACCATTCTATTTGTGCTTTCTGTTATGAAAGTGTTGTTTGTCACACGTCAAGTGTTTAATGACATTTTGAAATGAAGCGCGAGAAAACCTTTCTTGACGAAGCAGATAAGACTGAATAAATCAAAAAGGCAGTAGCAGCCTATGAGAAGCAAAGCAGTGTTTTTAAAAGCTTAAGTGTAAGTAAAAATCAAGCTACAGAAGGAAGTTACAAGGTTGCACAATGCATTGCAAAAAATGGAAAGCCAATTACAGATGAGGAATATGTAAAAAAAAGTTTTTCTCAGCAGTTCGGAGATTTTGTTCAATGATTTGCCAAATAAAGATACAATCATATCTAGAAAAAAAGAACGGCCCATCTCTGCCAGAACAGTTGAGGGACGCATAAGTGAAATGGAAGAAAACATTAAGGAAAAGCAGACGACTGCACTGAAAGACACAGCAGTGTTTAGTGTTGCAGTTGATGAGAGTGTGGATATAAATGACGTTCCACGTTTGGCAGTTGTTGCAAGATACTGTGCTTCTGATGAAATCCAAGAGGAACTTTGTTGCCCAAAACCCCTGCATGTCACAACAAAGGGGAAGATATACTGGAAAATTTTGTAAACCATTTTGAATAACGAGGAGTTGACATCAGAAAAATATTTTGTGTGACAACAAATGGTGCTCCTGTCATTGTCGGAAAACAGAAGGGATTTGTAAAGTTACTTGAAGATCAAATTGGCCATCCAACAGTTAAATTTCACTGTATCATCCATCAAGAAAATCTATGTGCTAAAATTTCTAATTCAGAGCTTAATAATGTGATGAATACAGTGATGCGAATTGTGAATTTCCTTGTTGCTTGATCTGCTTTGACTCAGAGACAATTTCACTGCTAGAAGAGATGGACAGGGCTTATAACGACATCCCACTTCACAGCAACATTCGGTGGCTAAGTCGTGGCACTTTGGTGCACTTTGTAAACTGTTTTGATGCAATAAGGCCTTTTTGTCAGAAAAAGAACAAAACTACCCTGAACTGCATGATGACAAATGGCTGTGTAAGCTCATGTTTCTAACTGATATCACCGCTCACCTAAATTAACTCAACCTTTGTCTCCAAGGTGCAGGGCAAACAGTTCTGGATCTTTATGAAGCCTGGAAAGCATTTGTTGTGAAACTAGCAGTTATTTCCAAGGATATTTAAACTTCTAGTTTCTGCTACTTCCAACTCATAAAATAGCTATTGACATGTTGCACTGTCAATGTCGATGAGATTGGAAAGTGCATGCAAGAACTGGAGTCAGAATTTTCTGACAGATTTCAAGATTTCCAGCAATTTGGCCCAATGCTTTCTTTTCTAATTAAACTTGAAAAATTCAATGAAAGTGACTTGGATTTGTCTCTATTTCAGCGGATTGGTGTTGAAGATTTTGAAATGAAACTCATTCAGTTAAAAAGCTCAGTATTGTGGACATCAAAGTTTGTGGATCTGCTAAGTGCACTTGAAGCTACCGAGAGAGATCACGGGGCCTCTTTTCTGACTTGCTGGACATCCCTGCCAGTGAAATTTAACTGTTTGAAGAAAATTGTGTTTGCAATGCTTTCAGCATTTGGATCCACATACTTGTGTGAACAGGTATTTTCAAACATGAAATCTGTCCTCTGTCCCTCTGGGAGCTGCTTAACAAGTGATCGCTCAGAAGCCTGTGTACAGCTTAAAGTATCCAAATACGTGTCAGACATTGGAAAACTCAGCAAGGAAAAGCAAAGGCAAGGATTACACTAAACTGATAAGATCTGCATTTTAATTTCATTTTAAATAAAGCTTCTGAAACATTTTGAAAACCTTGTTTACTTTACATATAACAGTAGTTTGCCCATATATTATAGACTTATAGACGTCTAAAAAACGTTAAAATGTATTACCGGCACACAAAGCCTTAAATTAAAGTGTATAAATGAAAACTCGGCACATCACCACTGAAAGGTTGCCAACCTCGGAGCTAGAGGGAGTCCCCTCAGCTCTTGGCTTCACTGGCTTTTATCGGGCCAGCTTCAGACTGATTGGAGAGTGGCCCAGTTGCGGCTGCTTCCCCAATCAACGAGCCTTTAGCTTGCAGCCCCAACCCTCTTCCAGGGCTGGCTTCAAGCCCTTTCAGGGCAGGAGCGGGTGACCACCCTGCTACACTTCCTTACAGAAACAATTGATATATCAGGAAATGCACAGACAGCAGATTACTTACAAGAAGTAGCAGTAAAAGCTATGACAAACTGTGAAAAAAAAATTGAATGTCTAGTACACAGCTTGGTCACGAACAATACTGCAAATGTATCCAAGATGAGAAGAAATTATTTAGAAGACAGTGAAGAGAGTCCCAAGCTAATAGGATATGGTTGCAGTGCACATTTGGTGATCCTCCTAGCCAAAGACTTCAGTGTTCCAGAAATAAAGGCTAATGTTGAAATTGCAAAATACATTCGTAACAATCACTGTGCAGCAGCTGCTCTGAAAAAAGTGGGAGGAATCAAGCTAAGATGTGTAATGGAACCCAGCAGTGGACTGTTTTGAGCACTATATCAAGAACTGGCCTAATCTGATGACAGTTTGTGAACAAAATCATGAAAAAATAGATGGCATGGTCACAGCCAAAGTTCTCAACATTGGTCTTAAGAGAAATGTTGAACAGATGCTCAGTACCCTGAAGCCTATTTCTGTAGCCTTGAACAAAATGCAGGAAAATAGCTGTTTTATTGCTGATGCTGTTGAAATTTGGAAGGAACTGAGTGAAATCTTAAAAAAGAAAAATATACAATGACAGAGTTAAATTACAAGCATTACAAAAAACAAATGTGACAAGCACTATCTCCAGCTCATTTTCTTACAAATATCCTCAATACTCGTTACCAGGATCAACTCCTTAACTGCTGACGAAGAAGAGATGGCTATGACATGGACATCCAACAATCAACCCTCCATAATGCTAACTATAATAAACTTCAGAGCTAAGGGTGAACCATTCAAGAAATATATGTTTGCTGATGATGTTTTAAAGAAAGTCACACCAGTGAACTGGTGGAAGTCACTTAAGCACTTGGATTCAGAGACTGTTGAAGTGATAATCTCACTTTTAACAGCAGTAGCTTCTTCTGCCAGTGTAGAAAGAATATTTTCTTCCCTTGAACTAATTAATTCCAAATTGAGAAATTGTTTGGGGCCTGAAAAAGCAGGAAAACTTGTTTTTTTTCTTTTCTAGATTATGAACAAACAGGAAAATGAAGGTGAAAACAATGAAGTTAACTGCAGAAGCCAATATTTTAAATTTCTCATGTTGACCTGGCTGAAAGAGTAAATTTAATTTTTTTTTAATATTTCATTTAACTATTTTAGTTAAAAACTATTTTAACAAAAACAAAAACAAATGTTTTAAAAAAAAACTTGAATGTTTAACTTAGTGGTCCCCAACCTTTTCGTTTGGTGCACTCCAGACGAAGGACCATGGCAGCAAGCGGCGTCATCAAGAGGCATCGCAGCCGAAATGCCACCAAAATTTGGCAGCATTTCGGTGGATGCTTGTAAGCCGGCGGTGTCGGGGCTCATCCCTCTCAGGCTTGTCGGGGAGCCAGGGCGCCTCCTTACACAGCAGTCCGGGTAGGCCTAACCCCTCAGCAGGCATTGAGGGAATAAAGGGTCTGCAAACAAAATATATCAGGCCAGGCCCTTGGGCAGGGCGGGGCAGTAGCAGTTCAGGTTCAGGCCTTCAGCAGGCTGAGGAATCAAAGTATATCAGCGCAGGCCCTTGGACAGGGCGGGGCAGTAGCAGTTCAGGCTCAGGCCTTCAGCAGGCTGAGCAAACACAGTATCCCAGAAGTCTATACAGTAGGCCTCCTCAGGCCAGGGAGAGAGGGAGTCTGCCACCCTTGGGGAGATGGCAGGGGGAACGCAGGCCCTCCCACTCCACTGCGTTCCAGCCCGGGGCCCTAGCAGCGGCAAAGGAACGCTGCTGTCAGTGGGGATCCTGGCTGAAACACACTGACATGGGTTCAGGCTCTTCAGGAGCCAAACCAGGGTTGGCTACCCCCGAGCCACTTCCGACCTCCCCATCTCTGGGTACCTGTCTCTAGCCAGCTTCGTCTGGGGGGTCCCAGACCATAGGCTCCTCCGGGTACCGGTCGTAGGGAGGCTCAGGCAGCTTCTTGGGATACCAGTCGTAGGGAAGCTCAGGCCGCTCCTCGGGGTACCAGGCGCAAGGCAGGTCAGGCCGACGTTCCTCCGGGTACCGGGTATGAGGCAAGTTTGGCCAGCGTTCCTCTGGGTAGTGAGCGCAGGGCAGGTCAAGCCAGCGCTCCTCTGGATACCGAGTGTGAGGCAGGTCAGGCCAGCGTTCCTCCGGGTAGTGAGCACAGGGTACGCTGGGCCCAGCGGGAGCTCGGGCTCCAGCGTCTGTCCTCTCCGGCAGCCGGCCGCCAACTGAGCGCTTGGGCCGGGCTTTTATACTTCCTGTCCCGCCCCTTGACTTCCGGGGGGCGGGGACAGGCGGCTGTGGCTCCGCCCAGTGAGGCACCTGCTCTGGCTCATCCCTCTCAGGTGCGGCGGGAAGCCAGGACACCTCCTTACAATGCTCAACCGCCGGCCAGGAAGCGGGCACATTTAGATGACCCCGCAAGCGAGCACCACATTGGGGACCCCTGGTTTAACTAAATTCAAAAATTCATATGCTTCTTTTGTGAAAATATTATGTCTGTTGTTGAAGAAAAAAATCCAGAATACATAAAGTTCTTGTTTCAGTTAAACAAAACAATTTAAATGTCTGTCTGATGACTTAAATATCTACTTCAATTGCCTTTGGTAAATGAAATAACCAAACAATCATTCATTTTCTGATATAGCTGTAAAACTAATCTGAAAAATTTTCAAAATAAATAACTTTAAAAATATATAGTGTGTACCTTCTAAATATGAAATCTACATCTATCACTGAGTTGTGAAGAATATGTAATAAGGTTATAACAACCAACAAGAATGTACTTTTATGTAGAAATCCATGATTAAATCAAGTCTTACTGACTAGTGATTCAATCATGATTTAATTTGATTTAAATCAAATCCACCCTGTGGAAAAACCTATCAAGGAAGCAGTGGGAGGTAAAAAACCTAAATGGCTTCAAGACTGTTCTTGGTAAGTTTATGGAAGGGATGGTAGTATAAGGTTGCCTACAATGGCATATGGCCCATCTGGGACTTCCATATTAAAAGTGTCGGAGAAAAACTCAGTTCTCGCTTTTTGTTTGGGTGCAGCAGAGTCAGATACTTTATTCTGTTTAGCAGCTACAGCAGGGAGAGAGTGCACTAGGACATAGGGTCTCCCCTTCCTAGACAGATCTCTCAACAGGTAAACAATTACAACAAGCATTTATACTTTTGTTACAGACAATAGTAAGCAACAGCTGCATTTTGTTTGTACATAGGTCATCCTGATATCTTGTTTTTCTCACTTCTGAGAGATGCCAGTCTATCTACTCATTATCTGCACAAGGTTGAAACAACTTCTCACACAGTTCTTTTCTGCGCTCCTCACACAATCCTCTCTTCTACAAATCTCGCGTTATTAGGGTTACAGCTAGCCTAACTCTGGCTAACAGAGACTGTCATGCATTAAGATCCCCTACAAATCCCTGTCAGTTCTTTCTGTACTTCCACAGAAGCAAATATCTCCCATGGCTGGTGATAGGTCACTAGATTGGAAGGGCTCTGAGATACTACAGAGAGCTCTCTCTCAAGTGCCAGTGATCTTGCTGACATGACTGATGGTCTTGCCAACATGCTCAGGGTCTAAATGATCACCATATTTGGGGTTGTAAAGGAATTTTCCCAGAAGTCAGAAAACCCTTTTTCCCCCTTCCTCTGCAGCATGGGGTACAGGTCACTTGATGATTTGAACTGTAGTTAATAGTGGACTCTCTGTAACTTGATGTCTTTGAATCATGATTTCCAGTTAGCCCACCTCCTTATACGCTGAATGAGCCTGCCACAGAAATAAAAATTGGCCTAGTCTTACCTCCATCTCCCTGTTGCAACCACCTTGCATAGAGTAGCTGCTTTCTCCAGTTGACAAAATGAGTATTTTCCATTTCCAGGTGCTATTTTGTAATGGTCAGATACTGACATCAGTTATATGACATCTTTTACAGTAAGTGCATATTTAGAGAGCACTTGAACATGCCAAAGGATATTTTGGTTCTGCCTTGGGTGGTAGGAGAAAGTTTAAATAACACTGTACAATTCCAAGAAGACGCATACTTGGTGTTTTGCAAGTGCTGGTGGGGTATTAGATGCGTTTAGCTTTGCAGTCCTTCCCAGCTGAGTTTGCTTTAGAGCAGAACTATTGAACAAAGAGTAACTGTTTGTATGACCCTACATTGTAAGAAGTGTAAGAAATATCATTATTTCTTTCAGACAACATCATTGTGGCTTGGATGATAAGTTTAAGATAGGCAAAAAGATTTTAATTTGATAAATATCCTCTGGTAAAACTCAGAAGTGCTACGGGATAGCTTTACAATTCATTCCAACATTATTATTATACTTCATCACAATTTTGTGATGAAGGATGATCATTTGAAACTGGGATTATGGGGCATGCAGTATTAAAGGGCTTATTGCCCATATTACAGCTTAGTTTGAGACAGTATTGTGCCAAGTTTCCGCCTGACATTTTATTGAGCTAGTATTCTCATCTTGTTGCATTCAGAAACTGATACTTAAACACTTTGGTAAAAATGACTTCATTTTTAAAGTTTGCAACTAACTGCCTACTTAATACAGACCAAAGGGTACATCTGTATTTCCTTTGGTGCTTAGAGACACAATTTATTATTCAGCCATGTAAGTTTCTTAGACATGGATAGCTAGTACGAAAATAAGATTACTGTAGAAATTTGTGCATAAATTAGCTGCTTCAGTGCCATGTCATGAGCACATTAAGGTCACTCCTTGTGGATCCAACAAAACAAATCTGCCAAATGGTATGTCATCATATGCAGCATCCATAAGAATAAGGTGTGTCCCAGGCAATCTTCAGTAGATTAAGTATCCAAAGCATTGCCAAACCATTTCCCCCACCTCCCAAAGAAATGTTATCATAATTATTCACTAAACAACTCTCTGTGCATTTATTTTCCATCTTCATTGTGCCTATCTATTTTTTTCCATTTCCTAAATGTAATCTGAACAGCGAGAGAACTGATCCATAGAATTCACATCTTAATTCAGGGTCAAATCTTTCAACACCTCTCAGAATGTCAAGGATGTTCCAGTATCAGTAAGATTTATTCTTACATATAGAAAACTTTGCTATCATTGAGCAACATTATCTCTATTATATTTTCTTGAAATGCAAACTCTAAAAAGCAAAGAAACTTATAAATTAAGGTATTCAGTCTCAATACAAAACCAATATCCAGGTATTAGTCCACCAACGGAATTACCTCCCTTAACTAAGAAAAAATGATTTTGAATGCTTATAGATCTATGCCATAACAGATAAATCACAAGATGGGGTATTAGCTGGTGTCTGTTTTAGACTACCAGTTCATGTTAGGAATAGGATGACTAATTCCCTACATACTTATCTGTAATATATAGGCAAAGAAGAGAGACAGCTGAGTGGTTTGCACATTGGCCTACTAAACCCAGGGTTGTGAATTCAATCCTGGAGAGGGGCACCCAGGAATCTGGGGCAAAATCAGTACTTGGTTCTGTAGTGAAGGCATGGGGCTGGATTTGATGACCTTTTGAGGTCCCTTTCTGTTCCAGGAGATAGGTATATCTCCAATTATAAAGTTGTGTGATCATGGGAGACTATAATTAGAGTGACATATGCTGGTGGTCTTATGCTGCCAGTATTAAAATATTTTTGGAATTTCTAACTATTATAAAGACAATTTTCTAATTCAAAAAAATATTGTATCCAACAGGGGGGAATTCTATATTAGACTTGTCTTGGAACGCTGGAGAAGTTCCAGAAGACAGTAAGAAAGCTAATTTTCCAATATTTTGAAAAAGTGATGACTCAAGTAATTGTAGATCTGTCAGTTTGACATTAATCCCAGGCAAGATAATGGAACGACTGATATTAATAAAGAATAAAAGGAGGGTAATATTATTAATGCCATTCAACATACATTTATGGAAAATAGATACTGTCAAAATAAATCTCTATCTTTTTGAAGAGATTACAAGTTTGGTTGATAAAGGTAATAGTGTTGATGTAGTATATTTAGATTTCTCTAAAGCATTTGACTTGGTACCACATATTTTGACTTAAAAAAAAAACCTGGAAAGATACAAAATTAACATGGCACATATTAAATATATTAAAAGTTGGCTAACTGATAGGTCTCAAAATGTAATTATAAAATGGTTAAACATCATCAAACAGGTATAGTTCTAGTGGGGCCATTCTGGGATTTTTCTTGGCCCTATCCTATTTAACATTTCTATTAATACCCTGGAAGAAAACATACAAATCATCGTTGATAAAGTTTGCAGATGACAAAAATTGGGAGAGTAATAAATAACAAAGGAGACAGGTCATTGATACAGAGCAATCTGGATATCTTGGTGATGTGGGTGCAAGCAAACAATATGTATTTTAATATGGATAAATGTAAATGTGTACATCTGGGGAAAAAAATGTAGGCCACACTTATAGGATGGAGGACTCTATCCTGGGAAGCAATGAATCTGAAAAAAAAAATACAAATTAAAAATTGAGAGTCATGGTGGATGGTCCAGCAGGAACATGAGATCCCACTATGACACTGGGCAAAGAGCTAATGCAATCCTGAGATGTATAAACATGGGAATTTTAAGTAGGAGTAGAGAGGTTCTCTCTATATTTGCACTGTATTGCTATTGGAATACTATGTTCAGTTCTGGTGCCCACAGTTAAGACCAATGTTGATACACTGAAGAGAGTTCAAAGAAGAGCTACAAGAATGATCATTCTTCAGAAAACATGACTTTATAGTGATAGATTCAAGGAGCTCAATCTATTTAACTTAAAATAGTGCAAGTTAAGGGGTGACTTAATTAGAGTCTAAGTAACTAAATGGGGAACAAATATTTAATAATGGGTTTTTCAATCTAACAGAGAAAGCTATAACATGAACTAATGGCTGGAATTCCTAGCTAACCTAATTCAGACTAGAAGTAAGACAAACATTTTTCATAGTTTCGTTGGAACAACTTATGACAGGTTGTGGTGAATTCTCCATCACTGACAAATTCTAAATCAAGAATAGGCATTTTTCTAAAAGATATGCTCTAGGATTTTTTGGGTGGATGGGTGGGTGGGGTTTCTATGACCTGCATCGTACAGGTCAGACTCAGGAGGCCAGCCTAGATGTCAGGCTAGGTCAGCAGACAGGGGCTATGGGGAGACAGACAGACAGGGTGGAGCTGCTAGGGGGAGTCAGACAAGGGCTCATAAGGGCTAGTGGGGGAGGACAGACTGGGGTAGGGTCTGAATGGGAGTGGAGGTGCAGGGCCACAGGGGGAAGGAGGTACAGGGCCACATGATGATGGGAGGGGGAGTGCAGAGCTACATAGGGACAGAGGGTAGCTGAATGGGAGCACAGGCACATGGTAACAGGGGAGGGGTACAGGGACACATAAGGACTGGGGAGTGGCTGGATGACTATACAGAGCCACACGGGAACAGGGGAGAGGATACAAAGCCACTTGGGGATGAGGGAGGGGTGTCTGAGTGGGGGTGTAGGGACATATGTGAACAGGGGATGCAAGGACACATGGGGATGCAGGAACACATGGGGACAGGGGCAGATGCGCCTGACTGAATGGGAGAGGCTAAGGGGTCAGCCAGGGTCTGTATGGGGGAAGGTCCCTAACAATCCTTCCCCTCCTCACCCAAAAAAAGCCCTCACAAAAACCAAAAAACTATTCCATACTTCTCCCACCCACACCCCAAAACCCTCCATGTTTACACCCTCCCAGCAATTTACTTCCCTCTTCCTCAGCTCCTCCATGACCCCTGACCCATAAGCCTTTGGACTGCTTCTGAGGAGTGCAGGAAATACGGCTCTGTGTTGTAGTTTAAATGAATTATTACTCAGAGTTCTGTATTAATATGCCCAGTAAGGAATCAATTTGTCAAAAAGTATTTCCTAAATCTTTTTTGTTGTCTGTTTTGTTACAGACATACTTGCTGACAGGTATTTTGAAAGGAATGACTAAAAATAACACTACTCTACAGCCAAAATGCTTCTGAAATAAATGTAGTCCAACTTTACTAATTCTGGGTCACTGAGAATGAAAATGATGCTTAAAATTGTTGATTGGCTCTAGTTTTCAAGATATGCTATTGGGTCAGTATATACGACCCTTGACTTGGGAATGGCGGAGGACAAGTGAGTTATAAAAGGAAGGGATCTCAATTTAAACCAGAAATGACTAAACTACATCTTTGACTGGATCTATGAATAAATCTATGACTGGGTTTGGACAGTACTTGCTTTTGAGGCAAAACAATGAATGCTGCAATCTGAAGCTGGTATTGCATCATACATGATATGAATTGCATCATGTTATTCCTAGAAGTCATGGATGATGCAATCATAACGAAGCTTACATCACTCTGCTGAACAAATTGCCCTAGATCAGCTCTAGAAATCATACAGTGTCGTGCTCTCTTATTTGTCAGTGTTTGATTTTGCAAAGGGACGCATTTCTGTTTAGCCAAAGTGAGCAGAAATGCCTCGTACTTGTGTGAACAGTGCAGATAACTTCTGCTATGTTTGTGGTGAAGTGACTTTTGCATCACAAAAGCGCAGTGTAACCACTATGGTTAAGAAAGCCTATCACCTTTCTTTTGACTGCAAAATTGGAGATCAGGACAAGAGGTGGGCCCCACACATATGCTGCAACACTCGTGCAACAAATCTTGGCCTGTGGTTGAACAGGAAAAGGAAATCTATGCCTTTTGCAGTGCCAATGATTTGGAGAGAGCCAACAGATCATACCAGCAATTGTTACTTCTGCATGGTGCCTCCAGTTGGGAAAGGTGTGTCAAAGAAGAAAAAGTGGACTCTGCATTATCCAAACATTCCATCAGCTATATGCCCAGTACCCCGTGGAGAAGGACTGCCAGTTCCTGATGCACCAGAATCATTCTCACTTGAATCAGACAAGGTAGAGGAAGAGGATGAAACTTTTGGTCCTGAACCATCAATGTCACAGGACCCACATTTTCTCTCATCCTCCTCCTCTGAACCACACCTCATAACACAAGGCGAACTGAATGACCTTGTCAGGGATTTGGAACTACCCAAGAATAAGGCAGAGCTGTTGGGCTCCAGACTACAGCAGTGGAATCTCCTGGCAGACTATCAGGGCAAATGGAGCCCATCAATGCTTGCAGACTATTGCTGGACAGTGACAAGAAGCACCGAGTAGACACTGACTAGGACTAAATTATGTACATAATAGTTTTTTGCCCTTTGTTTCATAATAAATTTTATTTATGTAACTCTTTTGCTGATTTTTAAAGTGTTACATAAACAGGACAGGTGAAATATTATCATGTAAAGCAACCATAAACACAGGAAAAGACCTAGGTTTAAAATTTATGATTAAAACTCTACTATCTACACAATATACATAGACATAAAATGTAAAAACTTAAATATCTTAGAAACAGTAGCCAATCAGTTGTTTTAATTGTCATATTTGAATTCAGCACGTCAAAATACATAATAAATATCACATTTTATCTGTGAAGCAGATGACTTCTCAAAAATTGTAGACCAGTGTAATTGAAACTGGTGTGATTGTATTGTGTTATTTTGATAAAATATGCAGAATTTTGAAGAATTTTAAAATATGTGCAGAATTTTTATATTTTTGTTGCAGAATTTGTAATTTTTGGCCAGAATTACCCTCAGGAGTAGAGCATTACTTCCCCAATAGCCAGGATAAATCTATTTGGAACCCTTCCAGGGCATGAACCCCTCTCCCTACTGCATAGCTCCCAAATCACTCTGCTGAATTCACTCCTTCAGAGTGGAGGAGACAACATAAACAAAACAGTCCTTCCATTGAATGTAGTCTGATAAATCCAAGGAAAATGTCAAGGAATATGTCCCCTCACTGTGACCCCATCTTTGGAGAATATCCACCATGTATTTACACACACACACACAGACACACAGACACACACACACACACACACCATGAAAAGGTTAATAAGGACCTGTTGTCTTTAATAAAACCTCTTCAGATATTTTACATCAAAAGAAAAAACTTGAGTCATACACACCCACACTGGCACTTACAAAAGTTCAGTGCAGCCCATGGGTTTACAAAATTGCTATAACACGCACAAATAAGCAACAACTTCAAAGATGAAAATGCAAAATAGGCACATCAAGTACAGCAAAATAAATAAACCGACCAACAATCATCACCTCAGCAGTGTTGCAGTTCTGAGATAATACCCCTAAACATAACATGTGGGCTGTTCCCCCTCCATCACTAAGAAAAACAAAGGAACAGAGAGAATAAAAACAACCCAGGTTGAACTGCCCCTACTTCAAGGTTTATTTCATCATTCAGAGCTGTATTTTTCTCCCCTACTGGCCTACGTTATCCTGGACCTCCTCTCAATGTATTCCCTTGAAATATAGCTATTTAAATGAAGTCCTATGATGATTTTGGCATCCCCAAACTCAGAAAGCAAGGCAAAATCTCAGATACTATCCTGACTTCCCTCCAAGTGTCTTGGATTTATCTTCCCCGCAACATCCTCCTCCTCATGATTTCAGTCCCCTCCCCCTTCCTTCTTCTGGTTCAGGCAAAGACTGTGCGGTATCTATGTCAACTGGGACCACTGCAATCCCTGTCCAGATTTGCAGAGTTTTGGCCTGCATCTCTGGGGATTCTGAAGATATCATAATGGCCATACTGGGTCAGACCAGAGGTCCATCTAGCACAGTGTCCTGTCTTCTGTCAGTGGCCATTGCCAGGTACCCCAGAGGGAATGAACAGAACAGGTAATCATTAAGTGATCCATATCTGTTGCCCATTCCCAGCTTCTGACAAACAAAGGCTAGGGACACCAAACCTGCCCAGCCTGACTAATAGCTATTGATGGATCTATCCTCCATGAACTTACCTAGTTCTTTTTTGAACCTGTTATAGTCTTGGCCAGGGGTTGACAACCTTTGGCAGGCAGCTCACCAGGGTAAGCACCCTGGTGGGCCAGGTCAGTTTCTTTATCTGCCGCGTTCACAGGTTTGGCCGATAGCGGCTCCCACTGGCCGTGGTTCACAGTCCCCAGCCAATAGGGGCTGCAGGAAGCGGAGCAGGCAGAGGGAAGTGCTGGCCACCGCTTCACACCAAAGGTTGCCGATCTCTGCTGTATATGTCTTTAGTCTGGTGAAATAAATATCCCTGGAACCTAATCACCCCTATTTACATTAATTCTTATGGAGAAATTGGATTTGCTTAACATCGTCTCACTTAAAGTAGCATTTTTCAGGAACATAACTACAACATTAAGTGAGGTATTACTATAATTGCCAGGATCACCTCTGGAGCTCTTTTTAAAAATTGGTATCACGTTAGTTATCATCCAGTCCTTTTGTACAAAAGCTGATTTAAATGATAAGTTACAAACCATAGTTAGTAATTCTGCAATTTCATATTTGATTTCCTTCAAAACTCTCAGGTGATTACCATCTGGTCCTGGTGATTTATTACTATTTAATTCATCAATTTGTTCCAAAACTTCCTCTAATGATACCTCAATCTGGGATAGTTCCTCAGATTTGTCACCTAAAAAAAATAGCTCGGGTTAGGAAACTCCCTCATATCCTCAGCTATGAAGACTGACAGAAAGAATTCATCTAGTTTCTCTGCTATGGCCTTACTGTCCTTGAGTGCTCCTTTAGCATCTTGATCATACAGCGGCCCCACTGGTTGTTTAGCAGGCTTCCTACTTCAGATGTACTTACAAAATGTTTGCTATTACTTTCGGAGTCTTTGGCTAGCTGTTCTTCAAATTCTTTTTTGGCCTTCCTAATTATATTTTTATAGTTCATTTGCCAGAGTTTATGCTCCTTTCTATTTTCCTCACTAGGATTTAACTTCCACTTTTTAAAGGATGCCTTTTTGCCTTTCACTGCTTCTTTTACTTTGTTGTTGATGGCATCTTTTCTTCTCTTACTATGTTGTTTTAATTTGGCATATACATTTAAGCTGAGCCTCTATTATGGTTTCTGTAAAAGGTTTCCATGCAGCTTTCAGGGATTTCACTTTTGGGACTATACCTTTTAATTTCTGTTTAACTAACTTCCTCATTTCTATGTAGTCCCCCTTTCCAAAATTAAATACCACCTTGTTGGGTTGCTGTAATGTTTTTCATGCCACAGGAATGTTAAATTTAAGTACATTATGGTCATTATTATCAAGTTGTCCAGGTATATTTACTTCTTGGACCAGATCCTGTGCTTCAATTAGGACTAAATCAAGAATTATCTCTCCTCTTTGGGTTCCAGGACTATCTGCTCCAAGAAGCAGTCAATTAAGGTGTCAAGCAACTTTATCTCTGCATCCTATCCTGAGGTTATATGAACCCAGTCAATATGGGGATAGTTGAAATCCTCCATTATCATTGAGTTTTTATTTTTATAGCCTTTCTAATCTCCCTTAGCATTTCTCAGTCACTACCACTATCCTGATCAGGTGGTCGGTAGTGTATCCTTACCGCTATATTCTTATTATTCGAGCATGGAATTACTATGATTTTCCACTTTCTTTCACATATAGTGCCACTCCACCACCACCATGACCTATTCTGTCCTTCAGATATATTTTGTATCCTGGTATTACTGTGTCCCATTGATTATCCTCATTCCACCAAGTTTCTGTGATGCCTTTTTTTATCAATATACTCATTTAATGTGAGGCATGCTAGTTCACCCATCTTATTGTTTAGATTTTGAGTAATTGCATACAAGTACTTAAAAAAAAGTCACATATTAACTGTCTGCCATTACTTGATGTAATTGAATGGGACTCTTTTTCATTTGACTTTTTCTGATTAGGTCCTACCTGTATTTTATCATCTTCCATCCTCTCCTCTACCAGCCCTTAGTTCAAAAAAAATATGCAGTCAGTTGCTTGGGGTAGCAAGCATGAGGTAAGGAGGGGTTGCCCATGGGGTCAACCCATATGTTGCCAGTATGGGGCAGGCAGAAAAAGCATTACCCCAAGCAACTGACTGCATATTGCCTTCCTCTATTGGGCCATGCCTCTTATCACTGCCAATAGTGTTCACCCATAGTATCTCCACTGTACTGGTTATGGGATCCGCTTGTCCTCTTCCTCACTCTGGGGTGTGTCCAACTTGTAGCTATTGCTGTCCACTCCAGGTGTTAGCCCCCACCAGATAAATCACCATCCATGCTTCCGCTTTCCCAGTAGTAGTTCCTGTAGTCACCAGCATGTATTCTAACTTAGCCAGTGGGTACCCGACTTATTCTCCACATAGCACTGTAGCGTTTGGGTTACTTGCAGTCACCAATCCACAGCCCTCTGTGGTTATCTACAGTGCTGCAACCTGTCTGCCTACTACCAGCAGTCCGAACTCAGCTGCTCCCACTTCTATTCCTCTTGCTGTCATTACTGACACTCCCTTAGGTTACTCCACTTCCCCCATTGGTCCTAAACCAGAGATATTATCAATCCTCTGTTTCCTAGCTACAGGTCTTACCAGCCACATCCCAGTTCTAGGAACTGTTGTGCTAATGTCTTATTCCCCAGATCCACATCCCCTGTGGGAGCCCAGAGAGCCTCTCTGAATAACCCGACACTCTAAGGTCTCCACAATACCCACTTGCCCCAAATTATGGCAGAATCTCACAGAGACACACCAATTCTCCCATTTCCTCCTCCTCCTCCTCTCAGTTCTTTCTCTGCAGCATCTTGCCATGTTGAGGCACAACTATCACCTATAGAGCCAAAGAAGCCATACAAGCAGCCAAACGTCTTGTGTACAGTTAACATACTCCTCTGCTAACAACTTCCTCTCAGCCAAAGTTAGCCATGTAGCTGGAGGATGGGCCAAGTATAATTAGAAATAAAGCCAAACTGGATGAGGGCAGGGCTTCCTTCCATAAAGAGCCCAGCTGGGGAGAAGAAGCATAGAGAAAAGAAATGCTGCTCTAAAAGGCACCTAGAATGAAGGCAAAGTGAAGAGAAAATAATACTGGTTTCTCCCAGGACAAACTGCAGGCCTAGTTGGAATCTGCCTAAACCACTGTGTAAGGGAAGGAGTATGCCCTTGATGTTGCTGCTAGCTAAGTCCAGGTAGGCTGAAGGTTTTTGTATGCATTACTTTAGGGGTCTGGTAAAGGACTCTGCAGCCCCAAAAGGGGCAGGGCTATGTAAAATAGTCTGGCCAGAGGGCCAGGACACTCCTACAGCTGGAGAAGACTACAGGACAAGGAGGGTAGGGAAACTGAAGCAGAGTTGTTGAAATGCAACAGCTGGTCACAAGGGTGTGTTGGGGGTAGCAAATTGACACCCACCAAGCTGCCCAGTAAGAAAGGAATTACAGATACTCCCCTGCTGTAGAAAGTCCACTCACCTATTCCCCTGCTATTCAACCCCAAATCTCACACCTTTAATGTATCTTTTAATTTCTCTCAATACATTTTGTTTTCTTGTAAAAACAGTCAGTGCTTCAGACACTCAGATTTATTCTTTAATAAAATAACTACTTCCTGTAATATTTAGAATTTGGCAGTATTTATGTTTTATAGTATTATATTTTTTGCTTAGATCTCATCTCTTTCCATGGGATATTCCAGTTGAAAACTTTGTACATATGAAATGGGTTCCTGCTTATGGGAAGATTTAGATGGAATACATATTGTACCCTATTGTACTACACAATGATAATGGAGACACAATGTTCCATTACTTCATATACAGTCTGTGAGTTAGGGAGCGTTTGTTTTTCACACTGGCTTTACATTAACTGCAATGGATTTACTTCTGATTTACTCCAACGTAAACAAGAAAAAAAAGTTGTAAAAATGACTAATACCAGTTGTGGGATATATTAACAAGAATGTCATAGATAAGACACTGAAGTTAATTGTTCCAGTCTACCCAGCATTGGGGAGGCCTCAGCTGGAGTATCATGTCCTGTTTTGGGCAGCACACTTTAGGAGAGTTATGAATAAAATGAAGGGAGTCCAGAGGAGATCAACAAAAATGATAAAGGGTTTAGAAAATCTAACCTACAAGAAAAGGTTAAAAAATTGGGCATGTTTTACTGCAGTGTTTTTCAAAGTTTGGGTTGGGACCCAGTACCAGGTCTCAGCATGTAAGGCCCCGAGTCACTTCCTCGGCACGCAGGGACCCCAGTGGCTTTGGTCAGCACCGCCTCCTGGGACATTAAAAGTCCCATCAGCAGTGCTGCTCAGCTAAGGCAGGCTAACGCTGCCTGTTTTGACAGGATGCTGCACCCCGGAAGCGGTCAGCAGCAGATCTGCCCCAAGCACAGGTTCTGCACTTCTATTGGCTTGTTCCCAGCCAATAGAAGCTGGGCAGGTGGTGCCTGTGGGAGAGAGCAACATAGAGACACGTGCACACCTCTGCCTAGGACCCTGACCTGCTGCTTGCTGCCTCCAGGGAGCAGCATGGTCTGCGGTGCCAGCACAGGCAGGAAGCCTGCCTCTCCACCCCGGGTGTGCCACTGACCAGAAGCCGCCAAGAGTGGTAAGCCCTTGCCTCAACTCCATGCCCCAATCCCCTGCTTCAATCCTGAGGCACCACAAACCCAGAACCCCTTCCTGCATCCCAAGCCCCTTATCCCTGGCCCCACCTCAGAGCCTGCACCCCCAGCCCACAGTCTTGGCCCCCTCCCACACCTGAACTCCCTGCCCTAGCCCAGAGCCCCCTCCCACATCCTGAACCCCTCATTCCCAGTCCCACCCCACAGTCCTCATCACCACACCCCAACCCTCTTCCCTAGTCCTGAGCCCCTCCCACACCTCTCATCCCCAACTCCATTGGGTCACAGGCATCAACAATTTTCTTCAACTGCATCCCCAGAAAATAAGTTTGAAAACCACTATTATATTATTCAAAAAAGAAGATTTGGGGGTAGAGTGGACCTGATCACAGTCTTCAGATATGTTAAGGTCTGTTGCAAAGAGGACAGTAATAAATTGTTTTTCTATCTCCATTAAAGGTAGGACAAGACATACTGGGCTTAATCTACAGCAGGGAGATTTAGGTTATATACTAAGAAAAAACTTTCTAACTATAAGCATAGTTAAGTACTTCTATAGGTTACACAGAAAGGTGTAGACTCCTGTCATAAACAGATAGCTAAGGGTTAATGTCTCTTTCACCTGAAAAAAAAAGTAACCTGAAGCACCTGACCAGAGGACCACTCAGGAAACAGGATTTTGTCAACTCTGGGTGGAGGGAAGTTTGTGTGTGAGTCCTTTGTTCTTGGTTCTTCTGTCTGCCTGTATGCTCTCTCAGCTATGAGGGGATTTCTATTTCCTGCTTTCTAATCTTCTCTTTACCAGTTGTAAGTACCAAAGATCAGATAGGGATTTATATGTTCTTTTGTATTTACATGTCTATAGTTGCTGGAGTGCTTTAAATTGTATTCTTTTTGAATAAGGCTGTTTATTCATATTTCTTTTAAGCAATTGACCCTGTATTTGTCACCTTAATACAGAGAGACCATTTGTATGTATTTTTCTTTCTTTTTTATATAAAGCTTTCTTTTAAGACCTGTTGGAGTTTTTATTTAGTGAGGAACTCCAGGGAATTGAGTCTGCAGCTCACCAGGGAATTGGTGGGAGGAAGAAGTCCAGGGGAAATCTGTGTGTGTTAGATTTACTAGCCTGACTTTGCATTCCCTCTGGGTGAAGAGGGAAGTGCTTTTGTTTCAAGGACTGGAATTAGAGAGGGTGGACTCCCTCTGCTTAGATTCACGGAGGTTGCTTCTGTGTATCTCTCCAGGAGCACCTGGAGGGGGGAAGGGAAAAGGGTTATTTCCCTTTATTGTGAGACTCACGGGATTTGGGTCTTGGGGTCCCCAGGGAAGGTTTTTGGGGGGACCAGAGTGCCCCAAAACATTCTAATTTTTTGGGTGGTGGCAGCTTACCTGGTCCAAGCTGGTAACTAAGCTTGGAGGTTTTCATGCTAACCCCCATATTTTGAATGCTAAGGTCCAAATCTGGGACTAGGTATTGACAACTCCCCATCATTAGAGGTTTTTAGAACATGTGGGACAAACACCTGTCAGGGATGGTCTAGTTTTGCCTCAGCACAGGGAGCAGGACTTTATAGTCCCTTACAGGCCCGCATATTTATGATTTTATGAAGATCAGAGTCAAAGAAAAATCACAATTAAATTATTTTAAAAGACTCACACTACTTAATATAAGTAATATACTCTTGCAGTACATTTTACCTTTCATGAAGGCCAGATCCTACCACCCTTAATCATAATGAAGGTCTTATTCCACAAATAGTACCAGTGATTCCAAAGGGTATGTTATGGAGGAATATACTACTCAGTGGGACCTAGACTATATTCTATTTCTGTATTTTGAAGGGAAAAGCTCCACAGTGTCGAATTCATAAGATTAGTGTAGAAGGAGGAGGAGAAAAGTAAGATAGATTGGGACAGATACCATACACAGCCAAAAGGAAGACAATACACTGCAGGGGATGCTGTGTGAACAATACTTTAAGGTCTCAATTACAGTGCCCTGACCCAGTGCTTACCATTTGGTCTGTTCTGTACCAGAGCAGTCCTCAGGCTGTTCTAGCTTACCTGACGTTTACCAGTCACAAAAGCACTGAAATGCAATCTAGGAGCAATCTGGCTATAGGTGTGTCTTAGAAATAGCGTTCTTCACATTAACACAAGGACAGCTCACATCACACAAATATGTTCTTCTATGCTTAGCTTTACATCCATCGAACAATACACAAACCATGACCTTTTAGCTACTGTAGGTAGCTCTCTGATGTGGTCAGCTCTCAGAGCACTGTCTTGCTATGGGAAGAGTGACCTTTCGAACTCTCCAGTTCTATCCTACAGTTTCACAAAACAAGAGCAGTGCCTCCATGCAACACACCAAGTTTTTCCTCTAACCCTCCTTTTCTCCAAGCCTTCAGCAGGGAAGGTATGCAGTATACAAGGATCCTCATTGCAATGAGGTGATCCTTATTGAGATGGTTAGACCAGATTTATGACCAATTTGCTGCAGATACAGAATAAAGTGGCCACACTACACCTGATACTCTGTTCATCATGTTTTGTTCACCAAGATCAGGAGGACCAGAGAAAGCTGTTTATTCTTGTTTGCCCATCAACCCCATATCTATTCTCAGTTAATTTTGCCCCATGTAAGGATTTGTTCCATTATTTTTGATCTTGCAAGGCTCACTGATACTATGATGATAAGTATGGTATCGATACCATCATAGGTGAACAAATACTTATGCAACAGACCACTTTAAATCTGCATTGTAGCAATATGATTATATAGCTTGGAGAGCTCTCACAATTAGTTTGTTTTTAATTCCATTCTCCCCTCATTTTCAACAATGTACTAGCTAGAGATATGAGAGCTTTTGACCAAAACATCTAATCTGTAGGCCCAGTGAGTGCAGTAAGTTGTTACACTCTGTCCTTTTACTTCAGTAAATCATATGCTTGTGTTTTTGTTATATTTCAATTATATAATTTATACACTAGAAACAAAAGGCACCAGAGAATGCAATTTTCCTGATGCAAATGAATTGTGGTACAGAGATCTAAGTTATATATTTTCTGAATGATAAGTTAGCTAAGAAAGATTTGCTAAGAAAGGATTTCAACAAAAAACAATGTTTTGGGATAATCAAAGTCTGTGGAAACTTCTGAAAGTGTAGGCCTAGATAGTTAGTCTAAGGCAATACAGCAAATAAGTTTTAGAACTCAGAAGTTCCTTGCTTCTAATCCCATAATCAGTCAACTAAAATAAACTAGCAGAGAAGCAGACAATTGTATGTACTATCTGGATGGGAAAACAAAAACTCTTATTGAATTTATCTATAAATGTATAGGTACTCAGAAAGGATTAACTTATTTGTGTTTGCAACCTGGTAGGTTAACATTGCTCCAACCCTCATTTTTTCTCCCTTCTGAAGAGGTGAACTACACACATTCAGGCCAGAGTTTTCAAGTTGGGGCTTCCTAACTCATCACATGACTCCCATAATACTTTGCATTTAATTAGCAATTTCAAGTGTTGTAACCCTGGAGGTCATATTTTAGAATCATGATTTAAAGACGTCAAGTTAAAAAAAAATCCACTATTTACTCTAGTTTAAACCAGTATGTTACCTGTGCATCATGCTGCAGAGGAAGTTACCTGCCCCTCCACCCCCCCACGGTCTCTGGTAATCTGACCTGTAGGAAAATTCCTTTCTGTCCCCAAATATGGCAATCAGCATGTTGGCATGATCCACCAGCCAGACATCTGAGAAAAAATTGTCTGTAGTAACTCAGCTATCCCCATTCAATGCCCCATCTTTTGCCATTGGGGATTTTTGCTACTAGCAGTCCCAGATGTCCCATATGCCATTATAGGCAATCTCATCCTACCAACAAGATTCAACAAGGACAAGTGCAGAGTTCTACACTTAGGAAGGAAGAATCCCATGCACTTCTACAGGCTGGGAACTGACTGGCTAAGCAGCAGTTCTACAGAAAAGGATCTGGGGATTACAGTGGGCGAGAAGCTGGATATGAGTCATCAGTGTGCCCTCATTGCCAAGAAGGCCAATGGCATATTGGGCTGTACTAATAAGAACATTGCCAGCAGATCGAGGGAAGTGATTATTCTCCTCTTTTGGCACTGGTGAGGCCCCACCTGGAGTACTGCATCCAGTTTTGGTTCCCCCACTACAGAAGGGATGTGAACAAATTGGAGAGAGTCCAGCAGAGGGCAACAAAAATGATTAGGGGGCTGGAGCGCATGACTTAGGAGAAGAAACTGAGGGAAATGGGGTTTTTTAGTCTGCTGAAGAGAAGAGTGAGGGGGGATTTGATACCAGTCTTCAAGTACCTGAAGAAGGGTTCCAAAGAGGATGTTGGCTGTTCTCAGTGGTGGCAGATGACAGAACAAGAAGCAGTGATCTCAAATTGCAGTGTGGGAGGTCTAGGTTGGATATTAGGAAACACTATTTCACTAGGATGGCAGTAAAGCACTAGAATGGGTTACATAAGGAGGTGGTGGAATCTCCATCCTTAGAGGTTTTTAAGGCCCAGCTTGACAAAGCCCTGACTAGAATGATTTAGTTGGTGTTGGTCTTGCTTTGAGCAGGGGATCCGACTAGATGACCTCCTGAGGTCTCTTCCAACCCTAAGATTCTATGATTCTATGATCCCCTCCATAAATTTATCAAGCTCATTCTTGAAGTCAGTTAGGGTTTTTTGCCCACACAGCTCCTCACAGAAAGCTGTTCCAGAACTTCACTCTTCTGATGGTTAGAAACCTTTATCTAATTTCAAGCCTGAATTTGTTGATGACTAGTATATATCCGTTTGTCTTTGTGTCAGTATTGGTAATTAGCTTCAATAACTCCTCTCCCTCCTTTGTGTTTATCCCTCTGATGTATTTATAGAGAGCAGCCTTCTCAGCCTCAGCCTTCTTTTGATTAGGATAAACAAGCCAAGCTCCTGAGTAGCTTTTCCATTCCTCTGATCATTCTAGTAGCCCTTCTCTGCCTTGTTCCAGTGTGAATTCACATGTCTAAACACTGAACACCAGAACTGCACACAGTATTCCTGATGTCTCACTAGTGCATGGCAGCTCATAGTCATCTTGTGATCAACCAGTGTACCCATGTCTTTCTCCTTCTATGTTTCTTCCAAGTGATATGCTCCAATTATAGCAAAAATTTCTGTTGTTATTCCCTAAGTTATTCCCAAACCTTATACTTTGCCTATTAAATTTCATCCCATTTCTATTACTCCTGTTTTCAAGGTTCTCCAGATTCTGTTCCCTCTCTGTGTTGACAATATCTCCTGACATTGTGTTATCCACAGATTTTATTAGCACACTCCTACTTTATGTGGCAAGGTCATGAATAGAAACATTAAATAAAATTGGTCCCAATCTATACAGAGGTATATGGATAGAGACTTAAATTTTCAACAGTGACTAGTCATTTTGGGAGCCTCAGATTTTAGATGCCCCACTTGAAAAACCTTAAATATAGACTGTTTTTTAAAAAGTGCTGCACACTTGCCTAGGAAGATTAGGCCCCTTTATGCTATCTGAATTTGGGCATCCAAAATAACTAGTCACAATTTTAAAAAGGGGGAAAAAAAAGTATTGTGGTAATATGTCTCTTTGGTATGCACAGACACACTTTATAGGGCTGTTCCAAAACCCACTGAAATCAGTGGAATTGTTCAAACCCTATATATGCATGGGGGCATACCTTTATATGCAGTCTAGTATAAAGGTAGTTTGTAAGTAAACATTAGCCCTTACAGAAGGATTATCATTATATTAAATGTTCTACTGAGATTAAAATAATAGTACCTTTATATTTTACTATAGTAATAATTGTCATGGTATAATTCCCCATTCTGAACCCTAGCGTCCAAAAAGATGGGGTACCAGCATGAATTCCTCTAAGCTCAATTATCATCTTAGAACCTGTCACGCTGCTACCAACCAGGAATTCCAGTGCCTGGTACACTCTGGTCCCCCCAAGACCTTGCCCGGGGAACCCCAAGACCCAGACCCACTGGATCTTAACACAAGGAAAGTAAACTCTTTCCCCCACCATTGCCTCTACCAGGCTTCTCCTCCCTGGGTTACCCTTGAAGATCACTGTGATTCAAACTCCTTGAATCTTAAAACAGAGAGGAAAATTCACCTTCCCCCCTCCTTCTCTCTCCCCTCCCAGACTCTCCCTGAGAGAGAAAGTAATCTAACACAGAGAGAAAATTAACCTTTTTCTCCCCCTTCCCTCCTTTCTCCCCACCAATTCCCTGGTGGATCCTGACCCAGTCCCTTGGGGTCACACCAGAATAAAAAAAACAATCAGGTTCTTAAACAAGAAAAGCTTTTAATTAAAGAAAGAAAAAACAGTAAATTTAAGATGAAATATGTTACAGGGTCTTTCAGCTATAGACACTTGGAATACCCTCTCAGCCTAAGTATACAAGTACAAATTAAAATCCTCCCAGCCAAATACAAATTTGAACTCCTTCCAGCCAAATACACATTTGCAAATAAAGAAAACAAACATAAGCCTAACTCGCTTTATCTACCTAGTACTCACTATTCTGAACTTATAAGAGCCTGTATCGGAGAGATTGGAGAGAAACCTGGTTGCATGTCTGGTCCCTCTGAGCCCCCAGAGTGAACAACAACCAAAAACTAGCAGCACACACACAAACTTCCCTCTCTCAAAATTTGAAAGTATCCTGTCCCTTGATTGGTCCTCTGGTCAGGTGACAGCCTGGCTCACTGATCTTGAACCTTTACAGGCAAAAGAGACGTGAAGTACTTCTCTTATATTAACTCTTACTTATCTGTTTATATCAATAATAATGATAAAATAAAACATGAACAGCTATATGTTTCAGTAGTGAGAACAAATTAGTACAGTAATGCTCACAGCTGCAGTTCTGTAGACAAATGATTGATGTTGTACTACCAAACAGGGTCACAGAAGTTATTTGAAGATGGTAAAACATACATCTAATAAATCATGCTATAAATGATAGAAAGATTTTGAGGTTGAGTACATCCTGGAAATTGCACTAAAATATATGTCAGTCTTAATTTTTAAACAATTGGAATGGTGAAGGCTATACAAACTCAACATGAAAAGAAAATGGATATTCATTAATAGAGAACATCAGAGGAAAAAAACTACAGATAATCTCATTCCATACTTTAACCTTTAGTATCAGTATGGCTGACGTTAAGAGTAGGATTAGGTCCTAAATTCTGAAGAAAAACTCATGATGTAACTTCGTTTTACAGCAATGTTGTTATTACAGCCATAACCTGTTTTCAAGTATTCCAGCTATGAACAACAAATAAATTAAATTACTTTCAAAATAGGGCACACATTGATGTAAAAGATGAGAAGATGATTAGCTACCTGTGAAACTATCCTTGCATAGTTCAATGTTTCCATTTATATTTATTTATTTTGATGTAGAGATTTTATAAATACATAGAAATATAGGGCTGGAAGAGACCTCAAGAGACCATCTAATCCAGGGGTCGGCAACCTTTGGCACACGACTCACCAGGGTGAGCACCCTGGCAGACCGGGACAGTTTGTTTACCTGCCGTATTGCCAGGTTCGGCAGATCACGGCTCCCACTGGCCAGAGGTTGCCGACCCCTGATCTAATCTGTACCTCTGCACTGAGGTAGCTCTGGTAAATTCAATGTTTTCCTGCTTTCCAAGTGGAACAGAGCAGATTATGGATGATTTATCCATATGGAATTGAAGTTTGAATCAAGAGCTCAATCTCTGTTAGTTGTCTCTAAATTAAAGGGTCATTAACACTAAGAAAATTATCAATCTTGGAAAAAATTGTAAGAAAAATCATTCATGTGAATAAAACTATTTTAAATGGATGGTAAAACACCTTGCCCTGTTCTTAGCAGAATGGTGTTGGGGCAAGGAATGTTGGATACTTTCTTTAAGATAATACTGTAGGATAATTTAGTTTTCATGAACATAAGAAACAAACACCACTGATCAGAGGGGTAGCCATGTTAGTCTGGCTCTGTCAAAAGTAACAAAGAGTCCTGTGTCACCTTATAGACTACCAGACGTATTGGAGCGTAAGCTTTCACGGGTGAATGCCCACTTCATCAGACACATGAGTACATTCAGGTTATATTTAAATTCCACTATACTTAGGCTGTCACAAACAAGTAAACACTTTCATAAAAATTATATGTTCAAAATGTGAAAGATTTTAGAAAATCTCTGTTTTGTCCAGCTATAAATGTGGTTGAAAAAAAAAGATAAATAATTCCTGGATTTTTGTCAAAACTAATTTTTATGGATGAAAATATGCATCTAAACATTGTCACTTGTGAAGTTAGTAGTAAGTGTCAGTGATCACATGTTATCTCATATCCCACTGTCCATAGATATCACTGGGGATAGAAACTGGTGCCTTCAACACAGGCCTTATCATCTCAGACAAAAGAGTAATTATATTAGCTGGTAGTATCAGCAGTTTGTTTTCATTCAGGCGGGTGAGCCGCTAGTGGGAAACATGATCTCACACCTTTGGCCTGTGTGTCACACATGCAGTCATGTCCTTATTAGAAAAGAGGAGAGGGAACTATAAGTCTGTTCTGCACAGATGCAGAGAAGGTTAAAAAACAAAATGAAAAATATTGCTGAAGGGCTGGCTGTTTTTAATCAGATGAGGAAGATTGTCTTTGTCAGGCCAGAAGGGGAGTAGCAGAACGGGAAATAACAACAACTAACAAATTAATCCATCTCAGACCAGGATTCACATTATAAAATAATATTTTTTATGCCATGTAGAATTAAGTCAAGAGGTGAATGGGGTGAGGAGATTCTTTAGTTGAACCCAGGCTCAGCTCAACTCTGATCTGAATTAGTACAATAGTAAAAGGATGTCTATTATTATCACACCAATTGCCTTCCACATATCCTTATTTCAAATTTATATGGTTCCTTAACTTCTTAGACAGTGAAGATTAAACATACATGCTGCCTTTACCGCTAGTAAGCAAGATTTGCTCATTCTGGTGGCATTTAGTTTTTGTCTTGAATGAGCAAAATTCTGTGAGAACTTGACTCACACAGCTGTGAATTTGTCCTAAATCTTCTTTCCATGTTTGGCACATCTATTCCATTATGGCTGTGCTGCTGATTGGAACCTACAGTTTACTTGTCTTTTTCATTTTAAATTAATATCTCTCCCCCATCTGTCAGATCACTTCACCATTAACAAGAGCGATACTACCAGAGGAGATGATATCCTGGATGCAACTGCATTATTAGTTTTCCAACTGAAAACAACAAAGAAAATCAAAACATTTTAAATGAAGTGTCTCAAACATTTAATTTAGAAGATGGCAGAAAGGAACTGCATGCAGCCTGCCAGAGCTAGTGTTGAAATGATTCTTGAGGAGGCAGGCTGAGAAATTAATATATGGCAAAATATTTTTTTTTTAGAAGAAACTCAATTTCTGCAAATATATAGCAGAGAAATCTAAACTGGCATGTAATTAACTCAAAATTGCAGTAAGCAAAATTTTTTGAAAGTAACCTGAATGATTTCCAAGTTGCAATCTCTAGAGCATCCATTGAGATATGGTACTTGGGACCATCTTTTCAAATGATAAAGTGAAAGAAAAACTGACTTGAAGAGCCTGATTCTCCATTGCCACGCAGCTTGTTTAATCATTTACTACTATGCAAAGTGACACTCATTTTGCACAGGTGTAAGCGACCACATAAAGAGCCAAATCCTCAGATCTTGATCTCAGTGCAGGATCCTAGTGATGTTGTGGTTCTATTCCATCTTTTTACTCCCTCTGTTCCTGGGCCTATATTAGCCCCGCTAGGGCGAGGGGGACAGGATTTTTCAGGTTCCTGTGACTGAAGTGTGTTAAAGTATACTAGAATTATTTTCCCATGCCAGTTCAACCCATACTGGGTTGTAAATAGCTAATAAATGTACTATCTAGTACTTCCACAGTAAAGTCAAGCATATGCTTAAGTGTATTACTGGATTAGACACATAGTACTTTATGTTTCAAACTGATTGCTTTGCAAATATAAAATATTCATGTTTTTAACAGTTTGGATTAGATTTTAGGTTAATATCAAAAGTAATGTTGTTGGAGAGTGTCTGTAAATCAGTGACTGCCCCCTGGAACAGTTATGACCACTTCAGGACATATTCCTCTGGAAGCTCCGAAGGAGCTCCACGATCCTATAAAAAGAATGAAGCATATATTACTTGAAACCAGCACTGTTTTGCTAGTGTGAATGGTTTGATGGCAGCATAAAGGCTCCACCCCACCTTCATTCTGGCTTCTTTTGAGGAGGGTTGCCAACTCTGACTGAAGCTATTCCGGAAGATTTTTTGTTTTTTTCCCAGAATGACATAATGTCATTTTCTTAAAATATTGTATTAAAATCTCCTGGGTTGCTTTCAATAGTCACTGGGAGATTGATGCCAATTCTGGGAGATTCCAGGCCAAACCTGGAGGATTGGCAACCCTACATCCAGTTGGAGACCAGCCCCTGTGTAAGTGAGGGAGGACAGAAAGGCCTGAATAAGCTTTCTTTGACCTATACAAGGACAGGAGCAACTTTTACACTCCTGGCACTGCCTCTTCTGCCAGCCGTGGTCCCAGCCTCGGCCTCCTTACCCCTGTCCGTGTTCCCCCTCCTGGACCCGCGGTCCCATTCCCAGCCCCAGTTGGGGGTAGAGCAGACAGGAATAAGTGGGGCATAAGGTAAAAAGTTTGGGGACCACTGAGTTAGCTAGTGCAGCCAAAAAGAGCAATGAAGATGGGGCAGTATGGGGCAGTTCAACAGAGGTGGTGTAATTCAAGTATGTACCCAGGGTTCCAGGAGGGCTTGCATAGGGCTTACTGAAGTCCATGCTGTCACAACTTCACCGCTTTTTTTTTAGTGTGCTAATTAAACTAAAGCTAGCATGGATACACCTAGCAATGCCTAGGTGCAATCACATCTCCAACTGCAGTGCAGACATACCTTTAGAGCAGTGACAGGCAATCTGTGGCCGGCGGGCCACATGTGGCCCATCAGGGTAAGCTGATTGTGGGCCGCAAGACATTTTTCTGATGTTTACCATCTTCAGGCATGCCACACCTTCCCCAGCTCCCAGTGGCTGTGGTTCACTGTTCCAGGCCAATGGGAGTCGCAGGAAGTGGCTGGTGGGCAGAGAGGGGCTGCCCTTGCACCATATAGGCAAGAACAATTGACCAGAACAAGGGGCCACCAGGAACCAGATTGGGACTCTGAGTGCTAATTTGTTTCCTTTCTGCTCCTGGGGTGGTGTAACTTTGCAGTGTTCCTTGCTCAGGGTTTGAGGAAAAACATAACTAAGCCCTTGTACTGGAATTCTAAACATCTATTACATCAAAAAAATCTATGTTAAAAGTATGTTAAGGTTGCAATGTGAAAATAAAATTAAAGACTCTCATCATGTATATGCACAAAGGGCATGACTGCACTGGAACAAAAGTCCCATGGGAAAGGTGGGGATGGCCCAGGTCAGCTGACTAGGGGTCTTGGGGCTTGGGCTGTGTAGACATTTGGGTTATGGCTGGAGCCTGGGTTCTGAGCAGGGGTGGTGGAGCCTTCCAAAAAGTGGGGGGGGGGCATGGCCCCCCACCTCAGCCCCAATCGACCCCTGTCCCAAAGGCCCCTCCTCTTCCCCCTCCAATGCCCTGCTCCCGCCCTTCCTTTTTCTCTGGAGGTTCCATCTCCAGTCAAGCCAGAAGCAAGAGCCTGACAGCAGGCCCCGGCCCATTTCCCCTACCCCTCGGGCCCCGCTGTCCAGGGCAAGTGGAGGAACCCAGGCTCCCCACAGCTGCCGGTGTGACTTTTACCCTGACCCAAGAGGCAGGGCCTGTAGCCACAGCCTGGCCATGGTAAGAGCCTTACAGGCAGCAGCGAGGAACTGATGCAGACCCTCCCTTGCCCTGGGTGGGGGCCCTGAGATGGAGGATGTTGGGGTCCTAGCACCACAGGCAGGTGAAGAGTCCACTATGGCTCCTTACAGCTGCCTGCACATCTCTTACTATGGCCAGGCTGTGGCTCCTAGGCCCCACTCCTTGGCCAAAGTTGGCTCGGAGTAAGCATTGCACAGGCAGCTGTGTGGAACTAGCACAAACCGCAACTGCTCAGGCTTCCCGGCCAGGCTCCATCAGCTGTTGGCCTGACCAGGGGGTGGGGCTCAGGGGGAAGAGGAAGGGAAAGGCACAGGGGCCCATGGCAAAAAAGTGGGAAGGTCATGGCCCTTTTGTCCCCTCTGTTCTGGCACCCCTGGCTCTGGGACCCTCAGAACCTGGGTCTCAGAACCCAGGCTCCAACCTGAGCCCAAAAAGTCTACACAGAAATGTTACAGCCCTGAAGCAAGAGCTCCACAAGCCAAAATCAGCTGACCTGGGCCAACCACAGATATTTAATTGATGTGCAGACATATTCAAAGGGTAGAAGTCAAGGTTGTATGACTGGTTTAAGTCTTGCAGCTTTATAAACAACTGAAAATAGAGTCTTATAATGGGGAGGTTGGGCACTATCTGTCTTTCTGATTATCTTTCCTCTAGATATATTATCTTACATTCTTCAAGGTTTAATATATTTCATTGTTTTCTACCTGTATTTCTGATCTGTACAGGTTCCTTTGGATTTTCCTCAATGAGATTTGCAATATCTCCAAATTTACTATTAACTATAAAGTTATCTTTTCTAGATCATCTAATTAACAAAATACTTGAACCCCATAAGAATCTTTGCAACTCCCCACCTCTCCATCCTTACCTGATACAGTACTGTTTATTGTTATCCTTTGTGTATACACCTTCAGGCAATTTTCAAACTACATGAAAATAACTCAAGGTAAAATTAATTTTTTGGGTATGATTTCTCGAGGCACAGTATCAAATACTTCACTGACATCCAAAATCCACATTCCATTCCTCTATTAACTGGAGGAAGAATCTGGTCTTTAGTGATTCTTTTAAAAAAAAAGTTAATTTGTCATATTTTGCTGATACTATCATCTGATCAGGATGATGCTAAGTACCTACATATGCACAAAACAAATGAAACAGATTAACCCACATTTATAGTTACCTCGATACAGTTATCTTCTAGATATATAAGGGTTTGTTCTTTAATTTTGGTTTCATATTTTAGGCCAGTCTAGCACTGGAAAAAGTACTGTGTTTGTCAAAAAAAAAAATGTGACCACCACCATCAAATGACAATTAAAAAACACAGAACTTTTACAAAAGTGTTGAATAGCAATAAATGAGACCCACAGTGGTCATGGAGTTGTACAAGGTTTCTCATAATTAAAGCAATAAAGAAGATAATAAGAAACAGTGTGAGCAGCAACATCTAATCTCATTTTTGTAACAGCAGTACCCAGGCTGGGAAAAGAATTTGTGAGTAACTTCTCACTTGATGCATTTCAGGCAGTATTTATCTTGTCTTATTTCAGAGGAAAGGAGGACAAATGTCTATAGTTAACTTTTCTAAAACAATAATATAGCATCTCCCACAGAAAGTTTTCATTATGCAAACAGTAACCCATAACTAGAGGCACTAGGTCAGATCATTAGATGGAATAAATCAGCATAGCACCACTGAAATCAATGAAGTTACCCTGATATTCCGGGATGTGACCCTATAACCCCTCATTAACATTACCAGGAATTTGGCTTCATATTATCATCTCTGGAAGCCAACAGCTGGTATGTTAACACACAACCCAGAAAGTACAGGTGATTTGTGGCCTACTGGATAGAACACAGGCATAGGCCCCAGAAGACCTGGTTTCTTTGGCTGGCTCTTCCACCTACTTCCTGGGTGGGCAGGTGAATTCACTTCTGTGCCTCCACTTCCCCCTCTGTAAAATGAGCATAAGGATACAACCCTCCTTTGTAAAGGGTTTTGAGATCTACTGATCTACTGCTATGTAACAGCTCTCCGTATTATTATCAGCATACATAAAACCCTAAGGTGTTATTGAGTGATAAATCATTGTATCTCTAGCAATGAGTGCATTCTTTTTGCCAGCTTTAAACCCTGATCTTGTTGTAAATCATCTCTCCCCACCACTACCCAATTTTGTTGCTGCATCCTGTTGTATTAAGTTTGCCATCTATTGAGCTCAAACAGACCTCAGAGTATGAGAGAGCACTCCTTACTTTTAATTTAAAAGATAAATATGTTTCCCCCACTTTTATGTTGTTTCTACTGGTGATGAAGCTCATAATTAAATATGTCATTTAATAGAGGTGTTGTGAGGAAAATAAATTAAAAGATTGTGTAGCATTTTGAGATGTTAGGAACCATTCGGAAAGGGATAAATAAAACAGAAAATATCAAAATGCCACTATATAAATCCATGGTACATCCACACTTTGAATACATGTGTACAGTTCTGGTTGCCCCATCTAAAAAATGATATCTTAGAAGTAGAAAAGGCACAGAGAAGGGAAACAGAAGTTATTAGTAGTATGGAAGTTTTCAGATGAGGACAGATTAATAGGCAGCAGATTTAAAAGAAACATTAGGAAATACTCCTTCACATAATGTACAGTCAATATGTGGAACTCATTGCCAGGTGGTCTTGTTAAAGCCAAAAGTATAACTGGGTTGAAAACAGAATTAGCTAAATTAATTAAATTAATTAATTAGCTAATTAATGGTCCAACAATGGCTATTAGCCAAGATTGTCAGGAATGCAACCCCATGCCTGGGTGCCCCTAAACCTCTGGCTGCCAGAAACTGGGACTGTCCAACAGAGAATTAATAACTCAATAATTGCCCCATTCTCTTCATTCCTGTTGAAGCATCTGGCACTGGCCACTGTTGGAAGACAGGATACTAAGCTACCTGGACCATTGGGCTGTTCCAGTATCACCATTCTTACGTTCTTATATGATCTGCTGATGAGAAGATATTATATTATTATTATTATTATTATTTTATTATTTCATTATTTTATTATATAAAAGTATAAGATGCTGAGTGATGGCATGAGAATTTTATTTCACGTAACACCTCCAATATAATTCAAAATATGACATCACTTATAGGAAGATATGATAGAACAGGTCAAATCTTATTCCATAGGTCACATCTATTCAGCCTGAGGAGAACCAATAATCAAGTAAAATAAGCAATTAGGTTTGCTCTTGTATTTTGAGATCATTTTGGCAGAAGGAGATCCAAATCTGGGTGAGGGATTTTTAGTTCCACTCTGATCCTGTTTTTAGCTTACATGCCAAGACTATATGTACAGAGTATCACATATTTAAAAAAAACAACACTATAACACCACTACTCATCCATCATTCTGACCCTGAATACTTGTAGCCACCTTTCCTAGAAGGTATCACCTTAAATCTCCTCCGTGCAAAATTGCTTGGTCTCCTTGACAATTTAGATTAATTGCACATTGTCAGTAATAATTAGAAATACACAGTGTATGTGGGCGAGAGAAGATTTGGGTGAATGTTACAGAGAATGTTTACACAGTCTGGAAGTGCACTTGAAACTATCTCAGATGAGAAGGAAGAAATCAGAGTAGTCAATTCCACTTACAAAGCAAATTTGATGTACAAACATATAGTACCCATAGTCTCATTATGTAGTTTAAAATCTTAAGACTGCAAGATATCCTGTACAGAAATTCTGTGGATTTTTTTGTATATATTGGTTGAAAATTAACTGATGTGTAACTCTTCTGTCAGATGTTCGTGGTAGCAGCAATAGCTGGGTTCAGAGAACTTGTTTTAACTAACAAACACAATGGGCTTGAGCCCCAACACAGAATTTCTGCCATCACTAAATAACATTCCAGGCATCATTCATATACAGTTCTTCCCTGCTCACAAGCACTGTGCCTGTATGTGGAACAAGGGAGGCTGTTAGAGGAAAAAGGAACATAACATGGAAAACACAGCAACAGTATACCTATATGGGTGATAATTAACACACTCACCCATGGTAACTTTGGCAATAGTCCATTAGCTCAGTTGTCCATTCATTAGTGTAAGTGTCCAAGAGGCAAATATCCTTTTATCATGACACTTCCCCATCTGCTAACCCTACTCAAAGTTTGGTGTGAGAGGGTACAATAGTCTCAGAATCCTGAGGTACACTCAGGTATTCCTGTCCCTTCAGAAGTGATGGTTGGTCCTGTCTTGTCTGATCTGGTCCTGTTCTGAGGCATTACCGACTGGTCTAACTAAATTAATATCAGCTATATTTAGTGTCTAGGTAGGAAGTAGCTCATTGAAGTTCACTCATCTCTGCTGCTGTCCTCTGAAGCTTCAGCAAATAATTCTTCACGTAGCACAGGTTTCTCAGTAGACAGGAATCAGTAATATATCAAACCATTGCATGAAGACCCTGTTGCTGGGGATGCACTTTTTGCCCCAAGGTAGGACTGCTGTTCCCCCTTAGTTCAGTTCCACTACTCAATCAATTTTTGAGGTCATTTATGGTGCCTCCCAGAGTGTCAGTGGAGGAACTCTGGGTAGAAAGCTTATTGAGATGAAGCCTTCTGTAACAGTTGTGGCACAAAGCTCTGTAAATTCAGCAAGCTTCTGTCCAGCACAAGTTCTGGGCAAATAGCTTATATCCATGAAGGAGCTTTGTGGCAGTTCTTCCCCCTGTTCACAAACAGATGGGAGCAGAGAGCTCCTTACTCTCTTGAGATTCAGCCCACAGGGCTTACAGATGTTTCGCCACTGACATTAACATGGTTTAGAAAAAATAAGCATATTTTCATCCTTAAGTGATCCTGCCCTTCTGCAGTCCTTTTCTTAACTAAACTGGCACTTTCACAAAAGTGTAATATAAGGGATTCCAATTAACCAGATTGCACAAAATGTCATCTTGATAAGTAATTAGAAACAATGTAGTAAACCTTTCAAAAATACTAGAAAAATGAAAGTTAAGCCATTAAAAAAATTGCTGACCCTTTTAATGGGAGAATCTGGGCCATCCAAATAGATGGCAGAGCATTATGTTGAGAGTACTTATCATATCCCTGCCACTTGTGTATACTAGTATATGAACACTTAGGGAAATGAATACATTATTCCACCTCACACTGTTTCCTTCCCACATTGCCAGGGAATCTCAAAACACATGAATCACAAATGTGGCTGTGGATTCTGTGTTATTTTGGGTATTTGACAAATGCAGCTCCCAGCAATTCATACAGACAGAGGCTGCAGAAATTGAAACTGCATTAGTCTATGCTTGAGATTCCAAACAGAAATGGATCCGGGGACAGGACAAGAGAAGGAGTTGCCAAGCCAGAAACCTGAAAACCATACAAGGGCAACCAACTACAGGCTCCAACTGTCTGAACATGGCTGAGACTTCCTGGACATATGCTGTCTGCATAAAAAATGAACATTAAGGGGAAAGGAGTCAACTGGACACCAACTGCTAACAAGAGAATGAGATGCTGCTCTTCACACTCTTACGAGTAGGGGTTAAAACCTCATTTTGGCTCTCAGCCAGAGGGGCCTAGCTGAACTGAAGCCTGCAGCTTCCCAGGGGATGTTCCCCTTCAGCAAGCTGTCTGAAACAGCTTGGCTATTGAACACAGCAGGCAGGGACAGAAGTCAGACCTTCCACCAAAGATATAACCAGCCTGAAGACAGGCCCAGGAGGAGAGAAGAAGCCTCAAGACTCCATATCTAGAGGGAGAAGTTCATCTGCCAGCTTTCCTCTCTCTTTCTTGTCCTCTCTCCTCTTGTCACAGAAGGCAAGGGAAGGCCAAGATTTGAGCCACACAGACATGCTTCACAGCATAAGGCACACAATGAGAGTTTTCTGCTTTTTCCCACAGTTGGACATCACAACAGTGAGTATTGGTTGCATTCCACACTTAACTAGCAAGAAGAGGGCTCTGGGGTGAGGAGAGTCCTGGTCAGTGGGCCCATAGCCAGGTGGAGTTTCACCCAGAGTTGAAGGGGTGTGTGGTACCACACCACAATGCAATGCTTAGGCTTGCAACATTCCAATGTTTTACTGGACATACTTACCTATATTCAGTCAAACATCCTTATAGATATCCAAAATACAGAATGGCATGAAAACCAATCTACTAGCACCTGTGGGCAGCCTTTTGGATTTCACTCCTTGGCTTTTTATGTTCTATGGGGGATTTTGACTATTCATAGTTATTAGAGAGGATATTTTCATTTTAGGCAAGGTCTGTTTATTGTTGTGTGGTTTAACCTGTTCAATCATTTATCTTTTTCCTCTTGATTCTCCTTCCTTTTTCCTTTATCCAGATTTCAGCCTTACCCTTTTTAAGTTAACATTGCCATTTCTCCTAAGGAAATAGATTTTCCTTTTTAAACTTGATTCTTGATTGATTTTCATTCAAGTTCTACAGGACATAGGTGATGCATATTCATTTATTCACCTGACTTCTAGGTGAAGGCACCATGCACCAAGAATTCAGTTTATCCCCAGGTACCAGATAGCTAAGGACTGATACCCACCTCCAGTCTAAGCAGTACTGACAACCCAGGCCTGTTGGTCCTGAGGATACAGAGCCATGAGTAGAGTGGAACAAGTGTACTCAGAAGACCACAGTGAGGGATCATGGGTGCTCCAGAAGTGGGCTACATGACAAATGTAATGATTAATGATACAAAAAATGGGAAACACATACATTGTGTCCAAGCACAATAACATGCAGCTGAACAACTAATCTTAAAGGAAGTAACATAGATGCACATTTAAAATAATCATTACAGAGTTATCATATATCACATAACAAAATCATAATGAACATAGATATAAGCTTGGGAATCAATAGAGGATTCAAACTGTCAGGAGGACTGTGGCCCTCATAAGCCATGAGGATCATAAGCCTATGCATATATCAAAACTTCTCAAAATCTAAGGTGAAATGTGGTCTCCATTGACATTTTTGAGAGTTTTGCCATTGAATTCAGTTGGGATAATGTATAGAACATATGTGATGGGGAAATGCTTATAGATGTAACAGAAAGGAGACTCCTTTCTAGTAATAAAACAATCAGATGAAAACAGGTCAGTCATGACTCCACTGGTTGCTAAGATACCACAATTGGCACAATCGTAGGAGCCAAAAGAGCTGTTTCTTCACTGACTTTTTCCAGGTGAGCTGTTACTAACAGTAACCTTTAAGTATCTTCTATCCAGTCAGCTACAGTCCTCATGCCGAGAGAACAGCCATCTGCCTTTGTCCTACCAGTCGTTATCTAGTGTAGTGAGAGCAATGAGAATCCATACTTCTTTGCCCCAGAATCCTTAGTGGGTTCCATCAATGTGATCTATGTGAAATGGGATCCTGGAGGTAGGGTCAAAATTAGATTCTCAAATATTAGCTTTGTTTAAACAGTGCATGTAAAAAACACTTCTGATAAAAAGCAACACTCAATCCTGTGGCACCTTTAAGACTAACAGATGTATTGGAGCATAAGCTTTCGTGGGTGAATACCCACTTCGTCAGAAGCATGTGAAAACTTATGCTCCAATACATCTGTTAGTCTTAAAGGTGCCACAGGACTCTCTGTTGCTTTTTACAGATCCAGATTAACATGGCTACCGCTCTGATACTTCTGATACCGTGCACACTGGTATTTTCCTTACTGTGTAAAGGTAAACGTGTAAGTGAAGCTATTAGATTACTGAGAAAACTTTAAAGTTGTATATGGAAAAATATTAATAGTAAATTCAATTTTACTTATTTATAAGGAAAAGCTGCAGGGGACAGTCATGCATTCAGACATCACAATCAAGAGAGGACAGAGTTTAGTTTATAACATATGAGTTCACAGATGACATTATTATAAGTATATTAATTAACTCCCACAGTTATCTCCATAAACTTTCTTCTTCTTCTTTTGCATTTATGAAAAAAAATGCCCCTTCTCAAAGGGAACAGATTGGCATAAAAAAAGGAAAGCCCTGACTTAAAAGAATAATATGCCATCCTAATTGTGTATTCTAAGTCTTGGCCCTGCCCCCTAGAATAATTAACATGTATACTAAATGCTAGTTTCACAGAAGCCTTATTATATCTTTAAAGAAAAGCTGTATTTAAGCTGTACTAATTCAATAACTATATTGTATTAAACTAATTTAATAATGCCTTACTGTGTCATTGCTGCATATCTTGGTACATGTTTTTAGAGCAGCAGTTTTCTTTTCACATGACTAATGTTGCAGCTTTCACAAATCTTTAAAAATCTGTAGGACAACAGAACTTTAACTACAGAAATAAATTAATGGGAGTATTAAAATACCCACAATTTAGCCTAAAGCCAAGAAAACCATTTAGTTTACATATATCAGGAGCAAGAAGGCAGATAATCACTTCAGTTCAGATTAAATTTAGCTAGACTAAGATTGTTTTAAAATGTAATTGTCACTATATGTGTGCTGTTTAAAGCTCTTAATCATCTTCGGCTAGCAATTTTACCACAAAGTTTGAATCCTATGAGCTGGAATTTACAAATTAGTAACTGTGAGGAATACAAAAGTGCCAAGCAAAGAATGCTTTGATTTCCAGATTTGCCTAGCAGTGTCTCAAAGTATGATGGTACTGTCACCTGACAATACTGCATGGTGTTATATAACCATTTAAACGTGTACATTCAAATCTCCACAGTGGTGTAGATGGCTTAAGATCATATACTGTTGGAAGACCTCTGCATATCTAGGGTACATAGCAGTTAAGAACAAAGGGACAAATAACTCATGAATCCCTAAAGAAGTTAGTTGCCAGTAGAGAAACAAGGGAGGAATTTAGCATAATGTGAAAGCTTTAATTCTAAAGGTTCATATTTGTATTGGTGTAAATTAGACCATTAACATTATTAAACATAATTTTCAATGTTCAGTGTTTGCTTTATTTTTAAAGGAAAGATATGTCACCCACAGCATGTTCCTATTTACCAGGATAATGTTTAATATACTCTGCCTGAAATCATACTGGGTCCAATCCAAACTTGATTTAATTTGAATGGTAGCTACCCAATAGCAATGTGATTTCAATAAAATCATTACAGTTCTACCACTAAGGCTGCAAGGAATCATTAAGCGAGCCAGAGTGAATATGTTTGTGTGCAAGAAAAGTGTATGGCATCTATTCTGTGAGTAGGTCCTTGGAGGGTTCTTGATGTGTTAGATTATTGTTAGGATACATTGTAATTGTTTCATTGCAGCCAGGATGCTCTGTTATATCAGTATGTACAAGAGAGAGAATTTCATTTGTGCATCTGCACATGCACAGTAAAAACACAATGAGAATCCCTTTGTAAGGTGTGAGAAAAAAAGTAGACCTTGTGCCTGTGCTTTAACCAGATTACCAAATGGAACAGCCGGGCAGCAAAGGATTCTACAAGCTTATTAATGATTTATAACGTTACCCACTTGGGGCAAGATTATGACTTGCCCTGGACAGATGCATAAGGTGAAAGGAGGGGGTCACAAGAAGGTTACAGGGTTGAGCTGTACTGTGGAGGATTATTGCAAGCACTTCTTGAGGCTAATGCTTCTGACAGAAACAGCCATCTCAAAGAGGATGAGGGGAGAGTCATGGTATGGACCGGGTCATGCAGATGGAGCAGTGTGGCTATTCACAATGCTATCCAACATTATCAAAAGGCTTGGCTAAGGATTTTAGGGGAGTTGATTATCTAGGGTCCCCTAATGTTAGCTGATTTATTCAGAAAGATTGTAGGAAACTGCTGAGAAAAAATCTATGCCTCGAGAGCCAGCGATCACTTATAGGGCAACAGCTAAGTTACAGATAGATGGTCAGGAGCATTGTAGCACAAAATGGTCGCCAACCCTACAACTGTTTTACATATAGAATTTTTAAAGCTTGAAACGAAAATAGACAATTCATTAGAAAAGTCAAGCACTGAAATAGTAGAAGCTCAAGAAGCTGTATCAGAAATGGAAGGATGAATCACTCCTCTCAAAGTTGAATCAACACAGACAGACAATCAACAGGCAGAAATGTCAGAGCAAATAGAGCCACTAAGTAACAAACTGAATCAAGGATAAATCTAAGGGAATGACATGCAGCTGTGTGAAGCATTCACCTGACATATAGCTCGGAAAGGGAGAGGCAAAGATGCTTTTAAAGCCTCCTTCCTACTGCATCTAAGCCTGGAGCAGTCTGAGAGCTAAACTGCCTTCCCGAGCTTCACCACAAATTAGAGCAGCTATAGGGCTATTCTAACTTGTGCAGGCTAGAACATTACCTTAGGGACACGTGCTGCCCAGGTTTGCCAGAGTGCAATTTACTGCAGCCCTGTCTCCTCCTGCCTCATCACAGACTGTCCTCTATGCAAGGGAGGCACAGAAGAGGAGGAGGAGGAGGTGACATAATGCTGGCATAGATTTGTCTCCTGAGGTTTCCACTATGACAAGGAACATCCCATCTGCCACAGGATTATCATTAGATGATACTACTCTACTTCACGAGAGTAATGTGAAAATAAAAGTCTGATGGCATTGGGGGTCTTATAAGTACCTGGAAGGATGTACTAGAATATATAGATGATATACAGGAAACTAAAACTGTGCTCTTTGATAAAAAAAGGTTTGTCTGGACTTTTTTATAACTCGGGTAAAGGGAAGTGAGGCAGAGCTCAGCTATGGTGCCACACCTGGCTGACCTCCATCACAGAGGGCTTTTGCTCCAATCCTCTCTGAAAACTCCAACCCAGGACACCTGAGCAAGAGACGGTGTCCATAGCGGACCTAAAGCACACATTTCTTCTCTCACAGCAAAGCATGTCCATGTCTTTAAGGTGTAGATCTAAATCTTCCTCCCATTTGTGCAGGGGTCAGAAGCAGTATTTCCCTCTATTGAACCACACATCCCTGGGGTTCCTTCTTCTCCTGCCTCTTCCAGTATCCTTCTCTCTGGCCATTTACAGGCCACTCCTCTTAGGCCTTACCAACCAATAGAGCTCTTGTCTTTTCCTAATCTTTTCTTCCTCAGTAGAAAGCCCCAGTACAGGTCTGATTTCTCCCTGGTCTCTCTATTAAAAAAAGGAAGGCAGCTTCTCTTTATATCCCTTCCCTTTCCCCACATGCATTACTCCCATGACTAAAGCCCCCATTGACCCTCCAGATTATATTCCCTAGAATGCCCATGCTCGGACTCAATAAGGACCAAGCAATGCTGAGTCTTCCCAAAAGGACCCAAGCACCCCTGTTATTATGCCAGCAAGACCAGACAATTGATAAGTCCCTCTGGGATTTTTAGGGAGTTAAGAAGGAAGCACAAATCTTGTAAAATGTGATATTTCATTTAGAAAATAAAAATAGAACCAAATAATGAAATGAAGAGGCTGCACAAGACAAGGGAAGTGGTATTGCTGGAAATGGGGAGAAATATTTATCTGCAAAGTGTTATCATGAAGATGTATTGTTTCAATAAAAATAAATTCCAAGTTAATATCAATGGAAATATTTACTAATTAAAAAAAAACTGTCTTCATGAAAGCAGACTTTGCCACATGACCAGCTATATATTATGAATCTTTTTTTTTCCATATAAAGAACACATACTCTTGATTTAATTGCAAAATACACATTTAAAACTCTAATATCACTTCAAAGTACAGTGGGCTGATATACTGATCAGCATATGATGCTTTGCATATAGTGTGCAAGTAAACTGGGGATTGATTGTGCCATGAAAATAGGTAGTAAATAATAATCCCCACTCCAATTCAAAGTGATTACAGACACAGGACCAAATTCATCCCTGGGTTCTTCCTTACTGTTGTTGATGGGATTCTATTAAGGATGAAACAAGTCTATTAACTAATTAGTCCTCCCAGCATTATTATCAGGTGATTTAATATCCCAATATTACAGGCAGAAAAATTGAGGCAGAGAGGTTAATTTGCTCTCAACTGCCGAAAGAGTTCCTGTCAAAGCCAGGTTTTAATTCAACAGTTTATTTTCCCAGTCTTTTGCTCAGCACATGCCTCTCTCATGAGATGAGAGGTGTCTGTTTTGGATCTTGGGATATTCAGTAAATAGGATCACTCTAATTTTACTCCATTTTACCTCTCCATTTTTGTCACAATGCATGTGCCATCCTTTCTGCTGAGTGCTGCATTTGACACACCCTGGAAACTGTCACTGTTCCTAAATCAGATAGGCTGGTTATTATAAATCCTCTTAGCCTAGAGAGCAAGAACTTGGGATCAGGAGTCTAACTTGGGTCTATTGGACCAGGTAATGTAGAGCACTAACAAGCAGATCAATTCCTTTGACTTTTAACTGTGAACTTGTGCTCACAATGAGTGCCCTGAAAATAAGATACTTTGGTTTTCTAAAGGAAGAAGGGAAAATGGATAAACAGAAGAAGGGGGAGTTGAGAGGATCATAATTGTCTTGGATTAGAAACTACCTAGAATTAAAATTGTTCTCATCAGGCTAGGATGAAATAAAATTTCAAGGGACCTACCTGAGATAACTGGACACCTTTCAATACAGATTCCACTGTGGAAAAGGGCAAAATAGATTGATGAAATGACTTACAATGGAAGCATTGATTCTTTAGGGGAAAAAAAATCATCTGTAGAAACATGATATAAATTAATATTTCTCCCAGAAACCCAAGGGGGAAAATATCATATAGTATCTTTTTCTTCTTGTCATATTTGGTTAGCAAAAAGGCTTGTAAAATAAATTATATAGCTAGTTCAACATGTTAATGCAGTGTGTTCAATGAAATATGACTTTTGAACTCTCACAAGAACTTTTTATTAAATAACACAAATGCAGACTCCAATTCCCGCTCCTATAAGTCTGAAATATAATGACCTCTATATAGTGCCATGGGGCTCAGCATTAAAAATAGAGCATATTTTAATGAAATAACTTTGATACAAAAAGCATGGTGAATATGAATTCTAATTAGATTAAAACCTCAGGGATAAAGAACTAAATCATTGTTGAGGCTTGATTTTTCTGCCTTCCCTAAAAACTTAAAATCTGAGGTAATTCATGGAATACCAAAAATAGCTCTGAGAATCTACAATGACCGCCAACGCTTTTCCCAACATTTTGCCATTATGATGACTTCAGAACAGCTGTGAACTGGAAGAGTATTATGTGTATGAAAAAAAACTAGATTTCCCAAGTTCCTTATTTTGTCCCAGACATCATATATCCTTAGCTTTAAAGCCACAACATGGTTTAGCTAGGCAATTATGCAACCATGAATTATAGAAGGTTTCTTCTACTTTTAGGCTGTACCATTTTTTATTACCTCTGTGTGACAGTATATGTATCTGTATATTTTTAATGTTTATTTTTTCAGTGGGTTACATTTACTTTAACAAGTAATCTGTTCAGCACATATATAATATTATAATTAATTAATTTACTATACTTTAACTTATTATAAACAGGACCTAAATTTGGATACTCTAGGTCAGTCCAGATTTTTTTCTCGGTTACCTTAGTGTAACATAGATTTCGGTGTGAAGTACTGATTTCAGTTGAGTTACTCTGAACATATATCAATGTAGCCAAGAGCAGAATTTGGCCATCTGTATATTTTTTGAAAAATGCTAGGCAAAGTTGAAGATAACAATACTCTTATCTGCAACTGCTAAAATGCCTTTAATGTGTTCTCCCTCTCATTTTTTTTTTTGGGGTGTGTACTTGGAATCAACCCTATTGAATGAACAACAACTTTTCTAATGCTTGTATAAAATGTATTCAAATTTAAGTCATGTTTATCATAAGTTAAATCTACTTTAACAATTAAACTGTTCTCCATTTTGCAATAGGAAGGGACAAAGGAACAAGACTGTTATTCAGAAGCCAGCATTATATCAAAAACTGAGAATATTTTTAGTAGAATATTAGCATGAAATCACAGCCATGTGACCTAAAGGCTCAAGGAGCTGATGCAAGCTGTGTTAATTGTTAACCTAGCAAAAGATCCTCCTTATCATTATCAAGTTTATATTTTCTATAGGATAGAAAATGATGTATTAAAGAAACAATAATGTTTTAAATGTATTAAAGAAACTATAGCAGTGCCCAAGGGGACACAAATATTACCTCAGTCAGGCTGTCTTTGACTACTACCATGAGTAAGGAATATCTACCTAGGAGTAAGGGAGTTCCTTTTGGTTAATTTATATGTTAAGGATCATTCTAGAGGAAGTTGTAAGAAGGTATAAGGTAGTATAGCTCCATTCTAAGGTAAAGATTTAGGTTTGAATGCAACAACATTAAAATCTTGCAAGCTCTTCTCATTAGATTTGGGACCCCAATATCAGAATGTTCATATGATCAGTCAATCACAGGAGATTTCTGCTCCTTGGGACCCATAGATCATAAGAATGGCTGTTCTTGTGCAATTTCTGTCATGCCCACTTTGGAACCAGTTATCAGGCCCCTTCTACTTTTAGATCTGACCCGATAACCAAACCCTAGTGTGACAGTCAGCAGCGACCCCCTTATAATGGCTGGCAACCATTAAAAAAAATTAAACGCCTCACGGAAACAGTAGCCTGAACTTTTAAACTGTCTTCCCTTATTGGTCTTAAGGCAGTTAAAGCTGGTCCTAAGCCAGTTTTTGCTAAGCAGATTGCAAAAGTGCAGGGTTTGCTAACCACCAATCAAATGCTAACACGACCAAAGCCTGTGTGTAAATGTGTGTAAAAAATTCTTAGTTTTTTTATAAAATAAAGTTTTTTGTATCAAGGTACAAAACTCTCCTTGTGCAGAATAAAGCCTTTCCTTATCCCTGTCTGGCTGTCATTGGTTCTCAGCTAGGTGGACCCAACATTTCGATAACAGTTTCTGGCAATTCCAGATGGGACCCTCCTAGCTCAGACATCGGACTCCGGATGGCTGCAGCTAACTAGGAGCGGCACCACCGGGTTGCCTAGCCCCTCTTCCTCACTTCACCACTTCCCCTGGGGTTTATGCTCCAATAAGGTGAGCCCTAATAGAATGAGGAAATAATAGGGTTCTGGTTATATTCTGGTTACCTGGTTACTGTATTTCTGTCTTATACCTTTGGATGTTAGGTGTGTGGGTGAAACTGAGCTTCTTGTTCATAATTCCTCACGGTGGAAGCCATAGTGTGCGAGGAAGCCCTGAGGTCGTATTAAGATACTTCTGTTCCATCCCCTGTAGCAGTCAGGATCATCGTGATCAAATTACTTGAAGAAGGGTTATGTTTTGGCTTAGGGATCTTGTGTTGACAGTTTATCAGTTTCAGTTATATTTTAATTCATGTGGTTTTATAGCTGATGTTCATATGTCAAGAGGTTGCAGTAGGCACATATTGCAGTTGAAACGTAAATATATTAAACAATCAGTATGATTATGATTATTCCAATTCTTTTATTTCTGTTCAAAATAGTTATTCAATAAGCTATAATAGATTCCAGTCTAACCATCAATTAGCAAACCCTGGCTTTTTCTTTCTTTTTTCTTTGGTTTTGAAAATGAGGATTGCCCAGAGCTAAACATTAATGCAATGATTAGTAAAATATCAGAGTTTAGTAAAAATATAACATATATTTAAAACAACTAAAGGAGGAGAGGATTTTATTTTGCATTATATGATAATTATGTTTTAGTTTTCCAACTGTTTCATTTTCATGAAAAACTGACTGAGCAAATTACTGATACTTGTTCACAAAAACATTTAATTATTCCCTTCTCCATTTCAGTCACTAGCTGTGGCAACATGTTTCTTTTAGGTAGGTGTATGGCTATAAATATCTGCTTTCTAGAATAAATTCTGTATAGCTAGGTTGTGAAGGTTCTATAGAGGTGAAAATCAGCCATTATGGAATGAAAGATGAAAATGCCAGGAAGAAGAGGCTTAAAATGAACATTTTCACTCAATATTACTTATTTTGTCATGCCTAGGTTTTCAGTAATCATGCTTTATCTTACTGTCCTCAGTAGGCAGTGAGGAAACATAAACTAGATGGTGATTTAGACAACATTCCCACCAGCACTTACACCTATCAAAAACTACTTGGATCTTTGGTCCAGGTTTATGGGGTAAATGAATGTTCCATGCCTGTTTGCTCCCAAATCTTCCTACAGAGCAGGTGTGCTGGTCATGGGCAGAGAACTGCAAAGAATGTATAGTCTTAGAGCTAGATTGGAAAGGGGGACTTATGCACTGTTTATCTTTTAGGCACTCTGCTATTGACTGGATGCCCAATTAGATGTCCAAGCTCCCTACTGGGAGTCATCTAAAAAAGGGAACCACAGAACCCAGCCCACTCAGCAGGGAGTCACCTAAGCTAGCCAATATTTAATTATTTATACAAAGAATCAGTTCAAACCAGAGAGACAGGGAAAGACCCAGATCAAAATACCCTATAGCCCAGCAATTAGGGCACTAACCTGGAAAGCAGGAGACCTAGGTTCAAATGTCTGCTTCAGGAAGAGGATGAGTACTCTAACCACGAGGCTACTTGGTAAAATGTGGCATATCTCCTCCAACCACCTTTGTGGGAGATTAGGTGGGCTCTAAGCAGAAACAATGGATTGGATGATAGAGGAAGGATTTAGTTGTAAGTTAGATGGCCAGCTGCTGAGTGGTGTCAGAACTTAGGCAGCTGTATGCATGCCCAGTAGCAGCAATAAGGCCACCTGGGTGACTTTAGACATTTGCAGGGTTAGACAGCAATTTGAGGGGGGTTTTGAGGATCTCAGTGGTGCCTAAATATTGGAATTAGACACTAAGTCCCCCTTGTGAATCTAGCCCTTACTCCTTCCCACCCTCCAAAGCAGCAGTCAACAGAGCTACACTGTCAGAGAAGATATCGTAATTTGTCCCAGAGCAAGAGGGAAGCAGAGACAGAATCCTGCTGCAGAAGGTGTCTAGGACACAAAGCGTCCTAGAGTTACTCCTGGGAATCCACCTTCTGTATCATCTCTTGCTCATGCATGCATGTGCAATTACAATCTAACCCTTAGCAAATCATAATCTTTCCTTTAACTAGGAAGACAGGAAAAAGGGTGCCCTAGCATGAGAACCTTTGACACTGGAATTTTCCAACAAAGAAAATGTCACATATTAAGTATATCAGAAGCTTCTCCCACTGCAGGGTTAAGTAGGGAGCAGGAGCAGGAAATGAGTGGGAGAAGACTGTCTCTTTTCAAAATATTACTCATTTTAATATGAATGATTTCTAATCTTACCTAGAGACTAACAACTGGATATCCTACCACTAGATCTGCAGTTGGAGGTTAAACAACCAATGTGCAGAAAAAATGTCCACCAATAGGAAAAAAAAAAAGTATTGCAATGTGACCTTCAGGGAGTTTGTTCCTAGGCCTATTCTCACAGTTTTGTTTGGTTTTGCAGGAGGCCTGGCTGCTGAGGCATGGGAAGCAGGAGACAAACTGTCCCATCTAATTAAAACCTTTATTTCAAATAGAAAATATGGACAAATGTCACATTAAAGAGCTCAGTCATCATGCTGTCCTTAGAAATCGGTGCCTATTTTAGAACATCTTACAAAATGGCAGGTTGGTAGGGGTCAAGGTTCCTTCCCCACTCTGAACTTTAGGGTACAGATGTGGGGACCTGCATGGACACTTCTAAGCTTAATTACTAGCTTAGACCTGGTATCGCTGCCACTATCCAGAATTTTCAGTGTCTGGATCACTCCCTTTCCCCAAAAAACCTTCCCCTCCCTGGGTAGCCTTGAGAGACTCCTTCACCAATTCCCTGGTGAGTCCAGATCCAATCCCTTGGATCTTAAAACAAGGAGAAATTAACCATCCCCCCTCCTTTTTCCCACCAATCCCTGGTGAGTCCAGATCCAACCGCCTTGGATCTAAAAACAAGGAAAAATCAATCAGGTATTAAAAAAAAGGCTTTTAATTAAAGAAAAGAAAAGTAAAAGAAAACCATCTGGGAGAGATTAGCATACCAACTACTCTCACAGACAACAGATTCAAAACACAGAGGATGTTCCCCTGGGCACAAATTTAGTTACACAAAAGAATATCCAAATACCCAATTTGATTCTACCTCTAATTGCATAAGACAGGTTACAAAGAAATAAACATAAATCTATTTATTCCTTTCTAAAATTTACTACTCTATAAGAGGCTGGTTCCTTGACCTTTTTCACTCCGGCTGAAACTGAAACTCTAAACAAAGAAAAACTTCCCTCCTTCCTTTTGAAACATCTTGTTCCCCCATTGGTTCCTCTGGTCAGGTGTTAGATTGGCTCGGTGAACTTTTTAACCCTTTACAGGTAAAAGAGGCATTAACCCTTAACCATCTGTTTATGACAGTAGGTTATATGTGAATGCACATCCAAGAGCAGGAACAAACACTCACACTGTGGCAAGGACAGTAGCACTTTGTGTAGAATGTTTTCCACATCAAAGTTGCTAAACTGCCTCCCCTTCATCATTAAGCTTCCGCTTAGAAACAATTCTTTTGCAATACTCACATATATATACAGGGCCAGGTTCTTAGCTGATGTAAATTCGTGTTGCTTCATGGACTACAATGGAGCTACACCACAGCTACATCTCTCCCTCTTCCAAGTTCCCCAGCATGCCCTATGTTCTCAGTATTTACCTTTCAGGCAGCAACATCTGAGTTAGGGCACTGTCTCATTTTGTATATTACACAGCACTGAGCATAAGGTCAGTGCTTTATAAATCATAATAATCACCATTTATTTACATCTTCCACTAGGCATAACTAATTACAGTTAATTATTCTGCCACTTACCTTTTTTGCTTGCTTTTTTAAAATCATTGCAATAATTTAACTACAAAGGAATGTTGACTTCTATTTACTCTTCTAATAGCACCTCTGAAAATTTACTAATGCACAAAGCTAAACATGTTTCTCTAGACATAATGGTGAGATATGAGAGGGTAGTTTAAGAAATGTTTTCCTGTGCTAAGAATAAAGTGGGTCATAGTGACCTCTATTTTGCAAGTACTGCACTAACCAAATGCCTGGACAAAAATGCAGTGAGTTAAGTAGATGGAGGTCTGTGGAATTTGTTGTAAAATTAATAGACCTGAATCATTAACCTCTTACATGCTTATTGCAAATTTGGTCTTGGTACATATGATTTTTCTCACTATAAATTCAAATTTCAAAATATCCTAACTATGCAGTTATTACTGACACCTCCATAATACATTTCATCATCCTCAAGCCTGGCATATATCTGTTCTCAGCTTGTACGGTCACACTCACTAACTGAGATCTCACAAAGGGCTCTTCCCAAACCACTTATAAAGGCCAAATATATTGTTTAAACCTACAGGGTAAAATCCTGGCTCCATTAAAGTTTGAGTTTTCCCATGAACTTCAATAGGGACAGGATTTCACCCCAATCACTTGCGTAGGACTGGATTCTGATATCCTTACTTATTATAAATCAAAACATACTCCTCCAGTAGTCTCAGTGACTGTTATGGGACTATTTGTGGAGTAATATGTTACTCAGCATGAGTCATGGTATCAAAATCTGTCCCCTAGTAAATTAAGAGATCACGGGGAAGTATAGTTTCCACCCCAAGTTTGTTTCACTTAATGACACATTGGTTTCAACCATTTTTGATGATGGCAGCCATTTATAATGAAAGCTGTACACTAACCAAAAGGAAAAGGTAAAGTTACTCAATTCTCTTGATATGATCAAGTGGATCTTAGTCCTTTAGGATTTACTACTGTCAAATGAATCATTCACTGTGCTTTCTCCAAAAGCAGCAAAGAATCCTTTTGCACCTTATAGACTAACAGACATTTTGGAGCATGAGCTTTCGTGGGTGAATACCCACTTCGTCAGCTCATGCTCCAAAATGTCTGCTAGTCTATAAGGTGCCACAGGATTCTTTGCTGCTTTTACAGATCAAGACTAACATGGCTACTCCTCTGACACTGTGCTTTCTCCAGTAGTTTTCAAGGCAGCCAACATGGTCCATTGGCTAACAGACTGTGAATTGGGAGACCTAGATTCTATTGTTTTCTTTGCCTCTAACTTTCTTGGTGATGTTAGGCAGGTGACAGCCTCCCTGAACTTCAGTTACACTTTCTGCAAAATGGAAATAATGATTCATATTCTTCTTATTCAGGGCATATCAGTTTTCAACAGTATTGAAAGGGTTAATATTATGATGGTGATAATAACAGCAGAGCTTTTTCCCTAACAGGTATTCCTTAATGCTATAATGGACCCTTGTTTATTCAGGCATTAAATAGAATTTTATATCCCCTCATCATTAAGCTTTTGTGTTTACAGTGACAGGAGCTAAAAAGAAAGGCAAGTGGTCCAAATATAAGCACAGGCTTAAGTCTGTGATGGGGAGGAATGCTTAGAGTGACATTTTGTAGAATAACTTCCTTGCATTGTTCAGGATGAGCTCCATTTCCTGTGTATTTGTAACTTCGAACATTGCGGTTCGGTTTGGGTGCCAGATTCTGTGAATGAAAGCCTCAGCGGGTATAAATCAGTAGTGCTCCCACTGAAGTGTTGCCAGATTACACTAGCGGACAACTTGGCCCTGTATTTTTAAAGCTGATTCAGAGATCTGTTTAGAAATCAAATAATCTAACATATCTAGATTCAGTCCATGGAGGGCTCACTTTTCTGGGAATAACATGGAATTTCTGCTCACTATATTTTTTTTTATAAAGATTTGATTTTCAGGCATTTCAGTTACATTAGTCATAGACTTGTTTTTCACATAAGCTATATTTACTGTAGCAAGATATCGCTCTCATTTCTTTTACTTTACCAGAATCTCATCACTTGTTTCTCTCTGTACACTTTTAAATCTAACATTAGTAGCAATGATCCCCCCGCCTGCCCCATATCACATAGATGAATAATGTATCAAAAGAAACCGTTACATATTTCTCTGTGTCAAGCATCCTTTTTAGGCACATATAATATCTTTAATAGCTTCCATTTGCCCAGTGGTATGGTTGTAACAACCACTTACCAATTTTCAACAGAATCTCAACCAAGATGATGATTTTCCAGTCTTTGGAGTTCAAGCCTTAAATTTAGGGGGGTGCGGTGGGGTGGGGGGGGGAGAAGGACTCTCCTGACTTGGTTTTGTGGTGTGACACCCATGAAAAGGTTAATTAGTAAAAGGCAGAACTCATTCAGCAACAGTGTCGCTAGCCTCAAGATCACTGATCAGCCAATGAAAGTTTGTGTTTTTGATTTAATACTTGTAACTTCATAGTAGAACTAGGAAAAAATATTACTGGCATTTTTTTAAAATAATCGTTATTTCTAATTTTGGAACTCTTTTGTAAAATAGGAGAGCTTTTATCCCTTCTCTGAAATTACCATCAGCAAATATCATGCTTGTCACAGTTTTAATTCTCAGGACATTTGGGGGAAAAACCTACCTTCAAAAGGCCCTTTCACTCAAAAACTCACACTTTGGCTTTTAAAATAACTGTCAGGAGAGGATAAAGTGGCACCCACCAAGAACTACATGTTCTAACAGAATGAACAAAAACTACACAATAAATAAATAAGGATGGCCCTGTCTGGCTTTAATAATATTTTAAATGTATATAGTATTTTAAAACACAGTTTAATTATCCCTCAGAAGAGCAGGACCATTCTCTCACATCATTTCACAGATAGGGACATTCAGAATAAGCTCAGTGGCATGTTTGTCACACAGAAGGTCTCCTCAAGTCCCTTGGCCTCTCTGCCTGTCAGTTTCTCCACCTGTATAAATAAGGGCTTGTCTTCACTACTGCGCGGCAGCGGCACAGCCGCATTGATGAGTGTATCTGATGAAGACGCTCTATGCTGATGGTATAGTGCTCTCCTATCAGTGTAATTGCTCCACCTGAACAAGAGATAGAAGCTGTGTTGGTGGGAGATGCTCTCCCACCCACATAGTGCAGTGTAGACACCACTTTAACTCAATGTAACTTATGTCATGCAGAGGGGTGGCTTTTTTACACCCTTGAGTGACATAACTTACATCTACTTAAGCAGTAGTGTAGACAAGCCCTAAGAGTTTAGTTATATTGACATTTAATCATTCATACCAAAAAAAGATTATATTTGTACTATGCATCTCTTCATCTCTTCCTCCTTTGCAATGCTGCCCGTCATCTTCCATTGTGAGCTCTGCAGTGCAGGAACTGTGCCTTTATATGTACTTTGTTAGTCCCTAATACATTATGAGTACTACTGCAATATTAAAATAATGATTATAATGAGGTCTAGATAAAAGACTCATATACATTTCATAACCAATTCACAGAGGGTTGGTTCATGTTCTCTTATTTTTGTGAACTTCATTTCCAGTTTGGGAAATTTCTCAGGCTAGGCTGATGCAGTTTTCAAAGCATCCTTTTCCACTACACCCCTCCTCCAATCTTTTTTACTCTGCAGCATCCACTTTAATTTGTGAGTCAACATTCTGGACATTGTTTACCCCATTCAATTTTTTTTTCAGTGCATAGGAGAACATTCTTATTCCTGATATCCACCTATGCCCCATTTGCCCCCATCACATTGAAATCCAAGTGCCTCACAAATATTTGGCCTCACAGTATCCCTATAAGGAAGGGAGAATACTATTATCTCGATTTTATAGATAAGAAACTGAAGCACAGAGAAGTTAAACAACTTACCCAAAATCATTGAATAAGTCTGTGGCAGAGCCAAGAACTGAAGTCAGATCTCCTAGGTCCAACTCAAGTGTCTTAATCCAGTGTCTCTATCCGTGCAGTCAGCCAGCTTTCTTCTGCCCACATCTGCTTCTTCTGCCAATAGTTTTTTTAACCCCCAAAATATTCTTTCAAGGGTATTATTCCCTTTGAATGTTAGGAGTTGTCATTACTACTACACCTTAGTGGCATAGTGTTCACTGAGCAATGCAGCTATGTTTTCTCATAATGAATAGATATCAAATAAAATAAATGGATTCACTCGCTATATGTTTTAATCATTATTCAAGTTTAAAAGTACAAACATTTCCTAATTCTGTTCTACCTCTCTCTATTTCTAATAAAAGACATGATTATGATTGCACATCAACACTGGAAAAAAATAGTTTATTAGCAAATGACATTTTATACATCTCAGTGGAGTATACCCACTATCAAAATACTGAAAAACATCTGTTCAATTTAATAGCATGATATGTCACCTGTTAATATTCATAACACATTTATTCATTAGGGATGTTTCTGAGAGATTCTGAACATCTGTAGGACTCACTGAAGCCATACTGAACTGTGAAAAATCTGGACACAACTCCCATTGAACTCACTAGGAGAAGACGAACCTCCCAACACACACCAGTGTCGATTTTATCCCAATGGGAGTTGTATATCCTTACCAATTTTCACATTCAGGACCCAGGGCATATGGTATTAACCCCAATTTAAACTGAACTTGAAAAAAAATTGGTTATTCCAAACTGAAGAAAACAAATACATCACTAAATAATTTCAACTGTAATTTCATTGTTTCCTTAGACATTCATTTTGGCTTCCAGGGATTCTGACAGCAGGCCTCTTATATGGTGGTTGGCTAACGTGAGCCAAATTAAGGAGTAATGTGTAGGGTAGTACTACTTTAACTCACAAATTCTTCCCTCTCCTCAGAATGTAAGAGACACAAATTTGGTTTCCTTTACAATGTAGCAGTGTGGCCCAGTTTGCCTTGCGTGTTTCTGGAGAAATCAGATGGGATAATTTGGTTTTAAGAATTGGACCTTTGGAGGAGCATTCTTGCTCTATATGTGAATAGCAAGTAGGAGTCAAAGGCTCTTCAGTATAAATGGGGGAAATGCCTCTGATCTGGCCCTTACATAGTTTATAAGATCTTCCATTATGACAAATAATGGATGGGTGTATTGATGGACGGTCAGGTTTTAATTGGAAGAGTAATCTATATAGAGAGAGTATGGGAGATAGTAGTGGTATTATATTGACGATACTTGCAAGTTAGATGGAGTAGGATCGACAACTATAAGGAGTATGGGTCCTATAGGGGTTGCTTATGCATGGGGCACAGTCAGCAGAGGAATTTGTGTAACATTTGAAGTTCCTAACCTTTTAAAAAATAACTTCAACATCTTGCCATACCTATTTAGAAGCTCTATAACAGTAAGCATAAAAGAGCAGACAGCCCAGAAGTGTCCTGGGATACTAATGGTGGTAAGCATAAAGCTTAGAGATCTGGTATTGTTTCCGAGGGGGTCGGAGGGGTGGAGAAGAAGATTGTTTTATTAATCTCTTACCAAATCATCACAGACAAAGATTTCCAGAAAAGAAAGTGATCAATTTACAGATTTAAATGTTGTTTTGTTTTGTTATTATGTTCACATACATTATATATTCTGAAGCAAGATATCATTAGAGTAGCTTTCAGTGGAGCAAAATTGGACAAGGAGGATTGGTGTGATGGTTCTGAATTACATATACACAGTACTGAGAATTCACTGAAGTTCTTATTATTTCCACAATAGAATGTAATGGTTACATTTAAATTTAAGCCCTAAAGGTTTTATAAATTAAAAAGCCCTATATTATTGTAAGAAGCATTTAAATATCATATATTATGCTTTTTTAGATTAAAGACACTTCTGAATTTCAGCGGAGATCTCAGTGCATTGTTAGTTGACTGAGTGCAGTGTTAGTTGACTCTCTTATGTATTTTATTATATGGTACCTTAGTAATAGGCCGTAGGAGACATCCTACCATTGTAATTGGAAAAAAGCAAAAATATTTGATTACTCTGTATGATGGATTTTAATTATAGAACAGAGGTAATATGCTCCCTGTATTCTAAGAAGAAAAAGAGTGCATCACAGTTTAAATTCAGAGTGCCATCTAGTGCTGAATATAAATATTAAATTAATGTTCAGTCAAACAATATTTTTAGGAAATTACATTTTTGAAAAATAAAATATCTCCTTAATGTAGGTGACGGTAATCAATGTCAAATAAACCATATATATGTTAGCAAATAACAAAGCAAAGATTATTTTTTCTACATGGTATGGAGCACACATTTGATTTCAGTGCACTGAGCTCTTACACCGGGGCATCCTGTAGGTGTTGTTTAAACATGAGGTTCTCCCACTTTCATACATTTTAACAGTGGGCATATCCCCCTACCTATTCCTGATCACACAGACCACTTTCCCATTCATTCATGGGCACCTAAGACATTTCTGACAATACAGTGTGTCTGTGGAAAGCAGTTGCTTACATGGGAATGTATTTATTTTGTTAATAGTTGTTTTTTAATGTAATTTATAAGTTGGAGATAATATGGTGGAGCCACTGCTGTGTGATCAGTTAGCTCTCTGTGGAAAACTACTAAACATCCTGCCAAACACTGGTGGGCTATGAAACAATTTGAGAAATGCTTAAAATCATATCACAATGCAACAACAACAAAGTCACCTTCCAATCCTATGTAGTCTGATAGTATGGTCTCATGTTCCCTCAATAAGAAAACATAGCAGATGAATATTCCCTCTTGTTGTACATAATGATCAGTGTTCTGGCTCAAGGTACCTTATAAAGTCAGAGAAGTCCTTTATTAATGTATGCTATTTGTAGCTTTGTTATGGATCAGACTACAAGGAAGGTAAGGAGCACATTGTATTTTGGCCTCAGGTGACTGGTAAGCACACAGTCCATATGTGACATTTGTATTCTGGAGCTTGGAGAAGGGAGTTGGAACAACTCATTCACATATAGATCATTAAGTCTTACTGACACAAAAGGGAAATGTTGATGCAGCCAGTGTGGCATTAATGTCTGAGCTTTCATGTTCCCTTTCCGTTTTCCAGATTTTGGACATCTGCTCCACTAAGGGAGTAGGGACTGAACAATCTTTGTTCACCGAGACAGCTATGTTTATCATTCCTGCACAGAAGGAGAGTTTTCTTATCCAAACTTGAACATGCATCGAACAACAGATCACAACCTCAGTGTCATCAAATATAATCTTAGCCCACGTCCAGACTAGGTATTAAAATCGATTTTAGATACGCAACTTCAGCTACGGGAATAACGTAGCTGAAGTCGAATTTCTAAAATCGAGGTACTCACCTGTCTGGATGGCGCGGCATCGATGTCCGCGGCTTTCCGTGTCGATTCCGGAACTCCGTTCGGGTTGATGGAGTTCCGGAATCGATGTAAGCGCGCTCGGGGATCGATACATCGCGTCCAGACTAGACGCGATATATCGATCCCCGAGCAATCGATTTTAACCCGCCGATGCCACGGGTTAGTCTGGACGTGCGCTGAGTTATGTTCTCAAAGTGTACGAATGGCAGCCTGAGGAAAGTGGTATTCCATGGCCAAGAGGAAAAAAAATATTTTTTCCTCAGTAGTGTACACATTAAAGTTTGACCCACTGATCATCATACTGGGTAGGATCACTACAAATCTTAAAACAATAGCAAAAATCTACTGGAAATGTTAGGTCCAGTTGCCAGACAAAGATAACTGGTTAGTACAGCCTTTGAGTTGGGCCGTTCAGCTCACAAGAATTTTGTTAACAGAGCTTCAGAACAATAGGTTTTCTAGGCTGTACTAATACTGCTTTTACCTTGAAGCAATTATTAAATCTGCACATTCTGACCTAGAACATAAAAAACTACGGGCAACAACATGTTTGGTGAGTCTTTATAGTCCATGGAGACTTTAGCTTCAAGAAAGGAGAAATTGTTACCAGCATGTCCTCGACAATATTCTTTTTATTAAAATGAAGCAATTCTTTCAGATCCTTCAAGACCAGCAACAAATGCAAGTATTTTCTTCCCCAGAAAAGGCATTGTTAACAGTTTTCAAGGAAATTATATGTAAAAAAAAAAAAATGCCACCTAGTCAATATATATCTCTGCCAATGTTCAATAGGGAATAATCCTGCAATTACTAGAGTTTTGTCCATTTAGAAACATCAGATGATCCATCCTTTTATAATTAAGTTCCAAATAAGGATGTTAATTTACATCCTCTGACATGCCTTCAGGACATTAGATTCTAGGCTTGATTTAGTCCCGTGGCTATCACCTTTGCATCAGGATAGGCTGGGATTCTACCAGGAACCAGCTTTAAGCTCTAGCAGAGACTTCATAGGAGCTGCACTGGAGGATGGTAATAAGGAGCTGTAGTTAATCACTGTATTTCTTGTGTGTCCTGACCCCACCACTGCTGGGCTGGGCTGGGCTATGCATGCTAGCAGGCAATTTATGCTGCTAAAAAACTCCCTTCTCCAGGAAGACTTGTCATTCCTGGGGTCCATCAGGCAATGAATGAATCATTTTATTTTATTAGTTTGAAGACTGAACTCTGATTACAAAGGATTTTTAGGCTAAAAATATACCTTCTTGATATAAGAGCTTTTTGCAAGGGAACTGCAATATCCCCATCAGGATTGTCTTCAGCATCAGGAAAAGGTTGTACAGAGGGGCTTTAAAACTAAAAGAGCTAATCATTCCAGCTCCTTGGCTCTCTCTTTTTTTTTTCTGTTGCTTCAGAAATATGGATCACCTCCAATCTGAACGCAGATAGATTTAGATGATGGAAATAATGATGTCTTTCACCGCAGTTTCAAAATGGAAAGCATCCTCTTTCATGATGGAAAAATACATGGTGGAAATGTCTGGGTCCACCACACTTTTCTTCATCACCCAAAGGTAGGGTGACCAGATGTCTCATTTTTATAGGAACAATCCCGTTTTGGGAGATTTTATCTTATATAGCTGCCTCTTACTCCCCACCCCCATCCCGTTTTTTCACAGTTGCTGTCTGGTCACCCTACCCAGACAGTCAATAATCATGTGGTTTAAAACCATGAGGAAGAAGAATTTGGTGTTACAGCTGCCTCCTAGTATGACTTATGGTGTGTATTTTTGTCTTATCCAAAATTTAGGTTTTTTCTTCCCAACAATCTCAGAGTATCTTGATTTCACATTGGTTGGAATGTCCTTCTTTGTTATTTATTTTTGCCTCTAATGAAAAACTTGAAATAACTTTTCAGATGGAACATTTTTTTTCTTGTTTAAGAGACTGTAAAACACCTTATTTATAAATTTAACATTTAACACACCAAAAAAGGGCAAAGTCTTTTTTTAGACAAAACATTTAAAACATAATAATTGATAGAGGATAATATTTTCAAAACGAACTAAGTGACTTATTAAACCTAAGACTCAGGAACTTAAGGCTCCTAATGACTAAGAGACAGAAATTTCAATGGGAGTTAGGTGTTGAGGTGCTTTCTGAAAATCCCACTAGTTGCCTATCTGTATATTTTAAGGCTCCCAAATACCTTTAAACATCTGACCCTAAATCACTTTGAAAATGAGAGTTAAGTATCTAAGTGATATAAATGCTTTTGAAAATTTGACTCACAGTTCATGTTGGGGAACTACAAAAGTCTAGTGGAAAAGACATGAGTCTCAGAAGAGTGTTGGTTAATTAATTATCCTAAAGGAACTAAATGGATGGAAACTGAAATATTACCTATTTTTCTGTCACAAAGTCCAGTCAGTGCAAAGTTAATGCAGAATATAAAAAATTGATGGGTGAAAAAATATATATTTCATTGTGGTTTTTGGGCTCCCATCTCCCTGCCAATCTCATAAAGAAAAAGAATGGCACAGACCTTATTTGTGCAAAGACCTAATAAATAAATAAATAGAAAATCTATCCAAACTTAGAAATTATGTTTCTCATTGAATTCTGGTTCTTAATTAGTAACTTGTTAGTTACTATCTTGAGACACATATTGATTACTAATAAGTCAGTAAAAGAACCGGTAGCTTATTATGTATTGTTTCACATGAGCAATGTCATTACTTAAAAGCCTGGAAAAAAATCAATGTCCTAAGTGGAATTAATTGGAACATATGGTCTCTCTTGGGCTCATATTAATGGCATCACACAAGTTTTAAATTAAAAAAAAAACAGGATTCCTTTTATTCAAACCACAAACATAAATGTCCATTCTTAGTTCAGTAAGATACAAAATAATTTACATCAAAAGTTTGCTGGGAGGTTGTTTTTGCCTTGTCATGTCTTTACTTTTCATTTCATGAATGTTATGAGAAACTGAGATCTATTGACACCTAGCAACATTACCTTAGCAAGTTGTAAATGAGAGACTGTCCATACCTTGGAATGTCAGTTTCATCAGTCTGGTACTCTTCCCTTCTATTATAAAAAATAAACTAAAAACATTGGTGCCAATACCTTCCATATGAAATAAATAAGAATAATGAAACATTCTGTGCAATAGGATGCTGCACATGCCAGTGTCCGAATAAGGCAGCTAGAGGCCTATTTTCAGAATTTTTCAAAAGGAATTCTTCAGAAAAGTCACAATCTTATAATGTAGTTCAATGGAAACTAAACAAGACATCACTAAGCTTAAAGAATAAGAGGGCAGGCTGCTACCACAATCCTCTTTCCAGCTTTCTCTGTGAACTGCTATGCCTACCTTGTACTACTTCGGCTCCATATTTTAGACATTACTATGTCCCTCTGCCCTGACTCCTTGCTCAGGATTTTTTTAATGTTTGGAACTTCCTATGAGTTGAGTCAACACAAATTCCAAGGCTGTATCATTTTGCAGTTATAATATTACATTTTCAAAAGTCACCTACCATTTATGTATGTGAACAGTCTTATTAAAAAAGTCTATATGCAAGTTTTAAAAAAGAAGTCAACCTAGCGCTAAAACAAGAGCTATCAGTCAGCTCCCTGATAGAGTTTTACTGCTATAAATGTCTCACTTTATTCCCTTGGGCAAGTCCCATAGGCCAATGTTTTCAAATATGGGTGCCTAAAGTTAGGTGTCTAAATTCATAGCAGTACACTTACATTAAAGTGGACTGCAAAGGATATGCAGGTGCTCAGCACCACTGAGAATCAGGCTAGTTTAGTGTAGAAGCCTAAATATGGCTTTCAATGCCTAATGTTAGGCATCCTCATTTGAAAACATTGGCCTTGTCTTCTTTAGATTTCAGTTTTCCATATGGAAAATGGTGATAATACTTGTCTTTGGAAAACATTTTGAAATGCGTTGCACTGAAATAAGCCATGTCAGGTATATAAACATTTATAAAAAGTACACCGATTGTTTTGGGGAAGGAGGATTTTTGCTATCAGACTAGTTTTATGATGGCAAATCTAATATCATAGAAATGTAGGGCTGGAAAGGGCTTCCCAAAGATATTGTGTCCAACCACCTGCACTAAGGCAGGACCATTCTTAATATGTTAATATATGTTCTCAAATATCTTCAGTGATGGGGATCCCACAACCTTTCTTGGATATTTGCGCCAGAGCTAAACTACCCTTGTAGTTAGTTTCCCACCCCTCCCTCATCAAATATCTTATCTAAATCTCCTTCGGTGCAAAATATTCCAATTACTTCTAGTACTACCTTCAGTGGCCATGGTGAACAATTGATCACCATCTCCTTTATGACAACCCTGAACATATTTAAAGACTGTTATCAGTCTTCTTTTTGGAAGCCTAAACATGCCCAGCTTTTTTTTAACCTTTCTACAAAGGTCAGGTTTGCTTTCTTGGTGGAAAGTATGTCTGTAATAGCTCTTTAGTATAGAAATGTATGCTTCATCTTTTTTTCCCCTTTGCTATTACTTCTGAATCATTTCTTCATTTTCTCTTAAGTGACACAGCAAAGAGGCTTGTAGGCATAGAGACTACAATGATTTGTTGCTGCTATGGAACTAATAACTTTGCTTAAACTGAAAAAGTATACTTTAGTTTAGAAAAAATATGGGATTTTTAACTAAACTAAAAATAACCACAACAAAAAAAATGTTTAATCCCTAGCTCTCAAAGTACTTTACAGTCATGGGAAAATACCACTATAGAAAGGACTATAGAAATAGAGAAACTGAGGGAAAAATATATACATCCTACATTTTCAATGAAGTGGCCACTAATTTGGAGTATCCAACTGGAGGCACTGAGTACCTGGTTTTGAGAGGTGGTGAGCCCACACATCTCCATTTGAAGTTAATTGCTCATTACAGAATGTGTCTTGCTGAAAGTGTTTCAGTTTGGATACCCTAAAAATGGAGCACCCTAAAGTAGTTGCCATTTTGAAGAGTAAGGCCTTAAGTTATGTCTGCACTAGAGTTTTAGAACAAGATTGACGCTCCACCCATTTAGTTCTCCCTCAGCCACGTTACTTAAAGCAGAAGTTGGATGAAGTACCTTAAACTGCAGCCTAAGGTCAAGGCTGGAGTAGGCATAATTATGTGTAGATCAGTTGAAATAACCTAAGTATGGATGCTGGGCAGTGTCATGACACAACAATCAATGCAAACTAGTTCTCCTACACCATCCCACCAACTCCCAGAAATCCCTCAAAAGGTGGCTACTTAGATATCTAAATAGTCTCCATTAATGATTTACCCAAGGTCATACATGAAATCAGTGGCTGATCCAATTTTCTTGAAGCCCCATCCCATGACCTACCTATTAGAATGTACTGCTGAGGATTTTCCAGTCATAATTTACTATAAGCTTTGCTGAAGGAAGAATGGACATCAGTGAACTTGGAACTTTAACAAGATGTCACTCGACTGTTAATCTCAGAGACCTGGTGCATAGCTGTGTCATAAACAGATAGCTAAGGGTTAATGTCTCTTTCACCTGAAGCACCTGACCAGAGGACCAATCAGGAAACCGGATTTTTTTCAACTCTGGGTGGAGGGAAGTTTGTGTCTGAGTCTTTGTCTGTCTGCCTGCTTTCTCTGAGCTTTGGAGAAGTAGTTCTGCTTTCTAATCTTCTGTTTCTAAGTGTAAGGACAAAGAGATCAGATAGTAAGTTATATGGTTTCTTTTCTTTGGTATTTGCATGAATATAAGTGCTGGAGTGCTTTGATTTGTATTCTTTTTGAATAAGGCTGTTTATTCAATATATTTCATCACCTTAATACAGAGAGACCATTTGTATGTATTTTTCTTTCTTTTTATATAAAGCTTTCTTTTAAGACCTGTTGGAGTTTTTCTTTACTTCAGGGAAATTGAGTCTGTACTCACCAGGGAATTGGTGGGAGGAAGAAATCAGGGGAGATCTGTGTGTGTTGGATTTGTTAGCCTGATATTGAATTCCCTCTGGGTGAAGAGGAAAGTGCTTTTTGTTTCCAGGACTGGGAACGGAGAGGGGGAGTCACTCCGTTTGGATTCACAGAGCTTGTGTCTGTGTATCTCTCCAGGAGCACCTGGAGGGGGGAAGGGAAAAAGGATTATTTCCCTTTGTTGTGAGACTCAAGGGATTTGGGTCTTGGGGTCCCCAGGGAAGGTTTTTCAGGGGGACCAGAGTGCCCCAAAACACTCTAATTTTTTGGGTGGTGGCAGCAAGTACCAGGTCCAAGCTGGTAACTAAGCTTGGAGGTTTTCATGCTAACCCCCATATTTTGGACGCTAAGGTCCAAATCTGGCTGATCCAATTTTCTTGAAGCCCCATCCCATGACCTACCTATTAGAATGTACTGCTGAGGATTTTCCAGTCATAATTTACTATAAGCTTTGCTGAAGGAAGAATGGACATCAGTGAACTTGGAACTTTAACAAGATGTCACTCGACTGTTAATCTCAGAGACCTGGTGCATAGCTGGACACTCAAACGAGGGATGAGAAACAAAGAAACCAGATAAACAACCAGAGAAGGAGTTTACTTATTTTTGCTTGCATTATTTCTTCTGTTCCCCACCTCTCCCACATTTGTCTTAGTCCAAATGTGTACAGTAAGAAAATTTTAAATGATGAGAATGAATGGAGATTTACTTTAACTATACTGTGAAGAGATACATAATGGTTTCAATCTTCCTTTCCCTAACAAAATAACGGAGTTCCTAACTGCACAGCAAGACAAATTCATAGTAAACAAAAAGCCCCTTCACAATCTAAGATAATTATTTCATTTAAATACAGCCTATCATCAGGATTAAAAGAGCTATACAATTATAAACTATTATTATTAAAATTATTTCAAAAAAATCTTTAGAATAATGGGGCAGCAATGCTTTTATATTTTAACCTTTTCATTACCGTGGTTCAAGTGGGTATAACAGGGAGTAATGCACAATGGGACTGCTTTAAATGCAGCCAGAGTGCTCAACTCCTACAACTGTCTTCCCCTCTAAAGCTTGAAGGAGGGTATCACGGCTTTCATCTTCCAGAGGCCTGAATGGTTAAAACAGAGCCATTTTGTCCCATTGGCTTTTGTGCTGAGCTTCCCATAGATTCTATATACAGTGTGGCACATCATGTAGCCTGTTACCAAACTAGGGGGATGCAGAAGAAGCTCGAACAAGTCATCAGAGACAAGCAGGTTCATAGATTAAATGGTAAATGTCTAACCTGATCTCCAAGATAATATTTTCAGGTGTATCTAGTTTAATGGTGATGTGAAAATAAAGCAAGTCTGACTAAGGGCCAGACTCTGAACACATTAATCATAATGCTTGGCAGTTACTCACACAGGAAATGCTGAATTTATTGGAAATATCTGTGAAGTAATGTACTACTCAGCATAAGGAAATCAGAAAATGAGTCTCAGTTTACTTGTATGAGACAACAGTATCTATGAGAAAAAATCCATGGTCTTCTCTTGAGCAAAACTCCAATTGACTTAAGATAAGAGCCATAAAAGATGGGCCTAGAAATAAAAACTTTGGAAGGGGAAGAAGAAGAGGTACTGGATGACTGATGGAAGAATGTTCATGTGGGTTCATGAATGTCATCACTGTGCAAACATTCCCCACCCCTAAGGTTACAAAATGTACCAAACCTCCAGGGTATGGAGGATCAAGAATTTCCGGTTTCCTATAGAATTTCAGATAATAGGTAACAAGAAAAAGTCTGACAAACTGTATTTAAATAAGATATAAAAAATGAAGCCCTGACAATGCATACTTTCAAGTCTATTTCAGGAAATTAAGTGGTTACATTCTGTATTATTCAACAGTGTTGCCATGCTTTGTATATTATGACAGCCAGTTTCAATTATTTTCAAACTGGGAATTATTTAAAAATGACAATCCCCTTTTCCTGCTTTGTTCTAGGAATCAAATGTTCAAATGGCTTTTAAAAGAATATATTTTCTTTTTATCAATTCAGCCATAAAGATTTATTTGTCAAACGCTCTCAGGTTTTATTATCTAAATGACCTTCCATTAACCAGATGCTTCTTTTATCAGGTTCCAAAAAAAGTATGGAAAAAGGGATAGTGTCACTGTAACAAATATTGATCTCTCCCTTCGAACATTAGCTGTGGCAGGTAATAATATAGCAATTTAATTTTCCATATTGTCAATATCTATATGAAAAGAGAGGTCTGAGAAAGACTAAAGCAAATTCCCTGCTAGATTTTCAATATGGCCTATTTGCTAGTATTTTTGCATTATGAAGTTCAAACACTGAACATTTCTTTAAACTGCTTGTAAAAATGCCAAATTGGCTACCCTACAAATTAATACCCTCTATTTTTCCACAGAATAGGGAAAGCACAAATAGCGCCAATGCCAGTTTCACTAAAGCACTCTACAAACAGGCCACAGCCTTGATCTGGGGGAGATGGCAATTTTATCTCCATGCCAATTCGATCTTTCCCCTATGTGCCTGTCAAGAAGAGTCACAATGAATGGTTGTTGTGATGGTGACTGCAGTAATAAAACAACCTGCCCACTAAGAATTGAATTGCCACCGTTTCACTGAGATGACCAAACATATGCTTTTATGCACAGATTAATATTTGCCCCCATATATTTTGTAGTGTTTGGAGAGATGTACAAAATTATGAGTTCTTCATAGAGGAGAGACAGCCAGGATTCAGCTAATAATAAATCTAATGAATGCTTTGATGCTATAGAGAATAATAATTGTTCAAAAAAAACCCCACTCTTTTGGCCATCAGTTCAGCCTTGATAGTAGCCATCATACTTACAGCTTTCCCACATCAGCCAATTTGAAAGCTGAGAGGTATGCTTCATATAGGCAGTGAGAAGGGACCCAAAGGAATCCAGATCTGCTGGTATAAGGCAGACACACACATCCTGATGCTGCAGCTGCTCCTATGTGAGTCTAATTTCCAGAAGACCGTGAGAGGCTAAATCGGGTTCTGGAAAGTAACTGATGTCACAGAAGTTCTCTCCAGCTAACAGGTTATGACTTTGTGGCTAAATACGGAGTGTAGCTCTTGCTGTACTTACTTTCAGCAGCTTTTAAAGAGAGAGAAAATGCTACTGACACAAAGAGATTACTGAGGGACATGACAGTCTCTCACATTCTTCAGGAGGGTTGACAGAGTCAGAAACAACCTTAGCAGTTTTTCCCTCTCATTCCTAGGCTGATGCAGCTCCGTCTCTCAGAGTCTGTGAAGTTGTCCACCAAGATACACCAAGCCATATAAGAACCCTAGGAAATTCACACACATACACAAACACACACACTTTAGTGACAGCTGAGGTTGCATCAGGAAACACTCCATCCACCAGAAGCCTTAAGAGTATGGAAATAAAAACTTTAAGTGGAAAATCTTGTTTATTCCTTTCCATCTTCATACTGTTTATATCATTGATGATAATGCACCCTAACATATCAGAAGGCTTTCACATCTATCTCCAATCAATCCAAGAAAGCAATACATACCACCACTTCATCCAACTTGTTCTTAAAAAAAACCCCTTAATAGTGACCTCGGGAGTGCTAATGCAGAATAACTTCCCAAACATATGCAATGTGTGGCAGTGTACTGTGCTCATCTATTGATATAAAATAGTGAGAGGTCACTGTCATATATCAAGGCCATATCTAGAGATGAACTTTTATTCTGTCCTACCTCTAACTGCTGGGTGTGATCTTCATTTCATTTTTACTGGTGATTGCCTTTAGATTTACTCAGAAAGAAAAGACCCCCCAAAAAAATGAAAACTTTTTAAAAGTTATGTCCGACATTCTAAAGTATACCAAAAAATTCACAAAAACCACAAAGGACCATATTCTCAGTTAAACTGATACAACCATATTAATGTTAAGGTTTACAGTATTTCTTCTAGAAATATAGTTCCATAAGGTATCCCTAGTTCACACTATGTTTGCATTAGACAGGATGCAAAAAAAGGTGTTTCTTTTGTTTAATTTCCAGTCAAAATGTTACATCTTTAAATAATCTTTTACTATCACTTCAGGATCTAAGCTTTGGTAACAAGATGCAGTATTTTTCAGATTTAACAAAATGAGTAAAAATACTCCAGTTTCTCAGATTAATTATAGATGTAAGTGATATTTATTTTTTTACTGTGAAGGAACAAAGGAAAGGAACAAAGGGAACTCTTATGTCAGGTATTTCCATTACAAGAACCCATTTCAAAAAGCATCAGCTCATAAAAAAAAAAATTCTGACTTTCAGTGCTAACATAATCTGCACATTCAAAGGTTGAGTGTATTCTTTTGATATTTTGGATCAATTTATAAAATTTCATAAAAATACTTTCAAACAATTTGATTCAAGATAGAGTTAAGATTCAAAATATATTGTCCTTAAGAGGACATATATAAAATATTAAATTAATACTAGGAACTAAGGGAATTTGAATGTAAGTTTCTAATAAAAACCTTTGCTTTTCTTTGTATGCCCCCATCTATCTTCAACATTATGAGTGGGCCACTAAGCAAGATGACCTAATGAATCTATTTTTATTTTGTTTGTTTTTTAATGTACTAGATTATTCAAAGGGAAAGCACAAAACTTTCCCTATTACTATGTACTTAAACAACTCTTTTCTCATAGGCCAAGTTGGATTAGCAAAGGGTGAGATTTTTCAAAAATGCTCAGCCGTTGCCCAACACTACTCCCTTTTTAAAACAAAGAGCAGAATTACGACAACACAGTGCACGTTTGAAAAACCCACCTTAGCTTGACTGTTGGAACTCAGTCACAAAAATATTTCCTCCTCTTATTGCAATAGGTGCGTAACTATTGTCCTCATATTTTTCTGTAATCAAAATTAGGACTTTCCTAATTTCCTCATGAGACTCAAGAAAAAAAAAAGTTTGAAAGAAACACCAAAAGTAATAGGTAAAAAAGCCTTATAATTTGCACAGGCATTTTGACCATGGAAATGATTTAATGAAAAAAATGAGGCATTGCATGTTTGTGGAAGGTCTGTAAACTCCCCAACACTAAAATAGTAAGAGTTTTTGTCTGGCTAAGTGTTTGTTTGCTTGGGCTAATATTTGCCTTGAATTTTTGCCATAGCTTCAGTGCTACCTATCTATATTACAACAGAATGCAAAGTTTGATTAAAAGAGGTAAGAATGGAAAAAAACAGAACTGATGATACTCTCACAAACCCCACTTACTGCCAAAGTCCTCCCCAGCACCAAACATGGAAGTAAAAACCTAAAGAGACATAATTTGGGTCTCTTGCTGGGGCCTTGATTCTTCCTCTTTGGATTATGTTCTTTTCTTCCTGAGCTGCATCTGCATCGAGGTGGCTGCTACAATTCTGGCTGACTTCCAAGGGCATTATGGTGTTGTTGAGCTACTGCAAGCTGGCACACAGATGTTTGGATTCTGGTCTCTTCTCCTGCCGCTGCCCCTGTCCCAGTTGGTCGTGGTGTGAACAGGGGCAGGAAGGAGATGGGACAAGATGGGGGCAGCCTCAAAGAGGTTCTGAGACAGTGTATAGACATGCACCATCTGTTTCCAAGCCCTGACAGGTCTCATTGTTTAAGATGCATGTGACAAGAGTACTTTATATATATACATAGTTAGTTAATAGCTAAGGTGCCACTTCAAATGGCTTCCTCTATGCAATAATTTTACATCAGCGCTTAACAGCATGAAGAGTATAGCTGAATGACTAGTCTATGAAATTAAGTTTAGAACTTAGAGTTGCATAGGAGTTCTGAGTTAAACTCCTGTTCAGTAGCAATTTCTTTCTTTGACATTTAAATTCTAAATTCAAAACCATCAAATAAATAAGTAGAGAGAGATAAGAAGCAGCAAAGTCACAAGAACATCTTTTTGACCATAGTTCAGGGATTGGCAACCTTTGGCACACGGCCAGTTTGTTTACCTGCTGCGTCCGAGGGTCGAGGAATTTTCTGGCCACCGCTTTCCATGGCCCCCTTGGCCTGGAGCAGCGAACCACGGCCATGGCCAGTTTGTTTACCTGCTGCGTCCAAGGGCCTCGGGATTTTCTGGCCACCACTTCCCACTGCCCCCTTGATCTGGAGTGGCGAACCGTGGCCAGTGGGAGCTGTGATCAGCTGAACCTGCAGATGCAGCAGGTAACCAAACTGGACCAGCACAACAGGATGCTTGCCCTGGCAGGCCATGTACCAAAGGCTGCTGATCCCTGCCATAGTTCATAGTTCTTCCATTATTTTTCATCTAAACTTAACATTATCATTGATGTAAGTAAGTTAGTGAAAGATAGTAACCTATAATAAATAACTTACCATTCAAATCACAGCAATACTCTTATCATATTAATTTAAATACCAGAAAAAACTGGAATTCTTATTTGTTCATGGAAAATTAGAGGAAAATATGGTAGCTCTATGACCTTTCAAGTCATTATAAAGGTTATTATCCAAATTATGAGAGCTCTCTATACAGACAAGGGTAAAGTGAGCCGGTACGGACCAGTATAGCATAGTGATAAGAAGCCAGTAGAAGCCCGTATTCAACCCACATTAAAGTGCTGTTGTGGCAGCACTTTAAGGAGGGACCTTTGCCGTGGAAGCACTTTAATGTTGCTGCCCTTGTTGCCTCCCCAGGCCACCGATGGGGGCATGGGAGTCAAAAGACCAGGTACCCCAGAGCTGGTGATTTAAAAGGGCTCCGGGCGGCAGGGGCCAGGCAGCATGAATGGGCTGGCTTGAGGACGCTGACCCCCAGCCCCTCCGCTTCCATCCAAAGCCCCGCCACTTCTAGGGACTGGAGCTTGCCCCCGCACCAATAAGAATTAATTATTACTCTCACTCCTGTACACAGGGTTCCTGTTATTTAATCTATAGCTGCTAAGATTTATGTGATTATAATTATCCAAAGGAATGGCTAGTCTTTCATGTTTTAGATTTTTTTTTCTCTTCAAAACATTCACTTTAAGCTTGATTCAATAAGTTTAATGGCATTTTTAAGGTGACTGTGTAGTGTCAGAGCGATTGAAAATAATTTATGTTTTTAGTGGTTGGAGAAAATGAGTAATAAAAAAAAGAATTAATCAGTTTTCAGCTCTGATCTTTCAAGCAATGTACATTATGGCCCATCTAGAAAGTTCTGCAAAAAGAAAAGGTCCCAAAGAGTAACTTTTAGCCTATGTTACAATATAAAGTAGCTATAATATATCCAGTAAAACTGGATAAATTTGTGATTTAAAAGAAATTCTTTAAAAAATGATTTTCAGATCCTTAACAACAACAAAATTTATTTTTTATTTTCATTTTAGAATTTAAAATGATCTCACACTCTCTCATTCTGATAACATTATCCAAATACAATTTTGTTGAATTCAGTTGTTTTGCATGGGTGAAAAAGTGGACTTTCGACTACAGTTTTGTTTCTTTCATTTACAAATTTTCCATAAGTATAGTGGTTTATGATTTTGCATTCCTGTGACATACCAGGTGTCATAAACAGATAGCTAAGGGTTAACGTCTCTTTCACCTGGAAAGAAGTATCTGAACCACCTGACCAGAGGACCAATCAGGAAACAGGATTTTTTTTAACTCTGGGTGGAGGGAATTTTGTGTCTGAGTCTTTGTCTGTCTGCCTGCTTTTCTCTCAGCTTTGAGAAGTGATTTCTGTTTTCTAATCTTCTGTTTCCAAGTGTGAGTACCAAACATGGTTTTGTTGTTTTTGTATTTACATGTCTATAGTGGCTGGAGTGCTTTGATTTGTATTCTTTTTGAATAAGGCTGTTTATTCAATATTCTTTTAAGCAATTGACCCTGTATTTGTCACCTTAATACAGAGAGACCATTTGTATGTATTTTTCTTTCTTTTTATATAAAGCTTTCTTTTAAGACCTGTTGGAGTTTTTCTTTAGTGGGGAACTTCAGGGAAATTGAGTCTGTACTCACCAGGGAATTGGTGGAAGGAAGAAATCAGGGGGAGATCTGTGTGTGTTGGATTTGCTAGCCTGATTTTGCATTCCCTCTGGGTGAAGAGGAAAGTGCTTTTGTTTCCAGGACTGGAATTACAGAGGGTGGACTCCCTCTGCTTGGATTCATGGAGGTTGCTTCTGTGTATCTCTCCAGGAGCACCTGGAGGGGGGAAGGGAAAAAGGATTATTTCCCTTTGTTGTGAGACTCAAGGGATTTGGGTCTTGGGGTCCCCAGGGAAGGTTTTTGTGGGGACCAGAGTGCCCCAAAACACTCTAATTTTTTGGGTGGTGGCAGCCGTACTAGGTCCAAGCTGGTAACTAAGCTTGGAGGTTTTCATGCTAACTCCCATATTTTGGACGCTAAGGTCCAAATCTGGGACTAAGTTATGACACCAGGGTACAGTCCAGACTAATGAGCAGCTGTGTCACCCTTGTCATGCAACTGTGGGACATGGGTGCCGTACAATATCTTGCTAAATTAGCTCCCTCCCAAGGCTCTCACAAACAGCCTCCTAACATGCAAGCCACACCCTGAGTGTTTGTGTGTAACTGCAGCCTATCAGTCACACTAGGGTTACACTCTGGTTTCACCAGCCATGGTTATATAGAAGGGTGATCCTGTCTTAGATTTCCCCCTATACATGTATGTCCTGTACTTCCCAGCCCTGTCTTGGACAATACAAGTTATTTTAATTCTGTTAGTTCTTTAAAAGAATAATATGCACACAACTTGTCACGTCATGTACAGGGACTTCAGTTAAAACACACTGGATTAGATAATAAACTTGTTTTATTGTTTTAGCTATAAAGATTTTAAGTGATTATGGCAATGAAGCATAAAAGTCAGAAATGGTTATAAGAAAAATAAAGATAAGATGCTTACTAACATCTACTTAAGAAACTATCTCAGTTTCAAAGCAAAGTTTTCTCATCACTTGCTTTCAGTAGTCTTACAGATCAAACTCTTTAGGTCAGGATCCCTCCACCAGTCCAACAGCTGCTTTCTGTGTTCCTTCAGGTGCAGTGAATCAATGGCGGCAGGGCCTCGGGGTATGCGTCAATTCTTTTTATAGCCCTGCCTCTTTTTTGAGAAACATTTTCAGCTGGGAGCAAGGCAACAGGCAGATGATGTGGAAGGAAACTCCATGGTGTTTCTTTGCTAAGATGTAGATTGTTTGTCCCTTTCCCATTTCCTGCCAAGGAATAGCCACTCAGTAGGTAATGGTTCATCAGTCTTTTTTACACCTGACTTCGATGTCTTCTTGTCCTTTGTCTCTGAAGAACTGGTTTGGTCACTCCCCAGCCTTCTTTGGAAAGTATACTTTTAGTTATTATCTCAACTTACGTTCATAACTTAACATATAATGCTGTTATGTGCTTTTTAAAATGATATTTTACAAGATATACTTTGTACAAAAATTATTACAATAGCATGCATTGTGTGAATACAAGTATATGTTCTGTTGCAATTCCATAGGCAGCTCAGTAGAGTATTTAACTTTCTATATTAATTTTATAGGCACATTGTCTTAAAGCCTTTTTGTATCTTAACCAAAAATACAATAAATTGAAACACAATCAGTATTATTATGATAAAAATTTGTGGTTAGTGGGAAAGATGACAATGTGTGGTGGAACATATCTGCTGGTTTGGAGATCACTGTTTTTTGTACATGGCATGTAAATTATGTAGAAGGAAGTACAATTAACAAGACATATACATTTCAGGATTTTACCAAACAGGATAGACCCAGATAAATGATTGATTCCAGAGGGAATAAAAACATAGATGGAGAAGTGATTTGTAAATTTAAAATTACAGTATGACAGTGCTAGAATTATGCAGTGTTGTAGCCATGTTGGAGAGACAAAGTAGGTGAGATACATTATAATAAAAGTTATCTCACCCACTTTGTCGATGCTGGAAATAGTAATGTGAACATTACTGGTTCTCAAGGTAATAGTCACACATAGGAAAGAACAGGGATTAAATAATTTTATGGTCACTGAGTAGCAGAAAAAAAATTCCTGTTGTTTTCAGGAATAAATTATTACTTTATCTAAGAATAGCATTATTTTTTATTTAGATGCAAGGCAAATAATGTGTCATCAAAAGTAGGAAATGCTCTTCTTCCAACCTACTTGGAAGAATTGTCAGCTATTAGCGTTCAAGTAGCAGCACTGTCAATACACAGGAAAGAATACCATGAATTTAGCAGCATGAGTTTAAAACAGGTACTTAGCCAAATTATTGATTATCATTATATCTTATCGTTTACAGAGTTAACACTGAGAATATAGTGACAGTATATTTTAAAAAGTGTTTTAAAGCATCCTAAATAGTAGAAAGTCACAACATATATAGTTCTGGGGTTATATGGCAAAATGAATATATCTGTTGGAAGCAAAACTCACAGGGTCACTTGCAACAGCAGCATTCACTTTGCCTTGTAACCTCATCCACTTCCAGCTATACTCTTATCCTACCTACTTTTACAATACATACTACCAACATTATTGTTGAAAAATCACTTGTTGAAATAGCAAAGAGTCCTGTGGCACCTTATAGACTAACAGACGTTTTGGAGCATGAGCTTTCGTGGGTGAATACCCACTTCGTCAGATGCAAGTAGTGGAAATTTCCAGGGGCAGGTATATATATGCAAGCAAGAAGCAGGCTAGAGATAACGAGATTAGTTCAATCAGGGAGGATGAGGCCCTCTTCTAGCATCTGAGGTGTGAAAACCAAGGGAGGAGAAACTGGTTTTGTAGTTGGCAAGTCATTCACAGTCTTTGTTTAATCCTGAGCTGGTGGTGTCAAATTTGCAGATGAACTGAAGCTCAGCAGTTTCTCTTTGAAGTCTGGTCCTGAAGTTTTTTTGCTGCAGGATGGCCACCTTAAGATCTGTTATGGTGTGGCCAGAGAGGTTGAAGTGTTCTCCTACAGGTTTTTGTATATTGCCATTCCTAATATCTGATTTGTGTCTATTTATCCTTTTAGAGACTGTCCAGTTTGGCTGATGTACATAGCAGGAGGGCATTGCTAGCATATGATGGCACTCATTACATTGGTGGACATGCAGGAGAATGAACTGGTGATGGTTTGGTTGATCTGGTTGAGTCCTGTGATGGTGTCGCTGGTGCAGATATGTGGGCAGAGCTGACATCGAGGTTTGTTGCATGGATTGGTTCTTGAATTAGAGTTACTATGGTGCAGTGTGCAGTTACTGGTGACAATATGCTTCAGGTTGGCAGGTTGCCTGCGGGCGAGGACTGGCCTGCCACCCAAGGCCTGTGAAAGTGTGGTGTGCCCGGGATGAAAGCTGGAGGCAAGAAGGTTGGCATAGCGGTTGGGAGGTTTTCGGTATAGGGTGGTGTTAATGTTATACCAAAAACCTACCGACTGCTTTCATCCTGGGCACACTACACGATCCATTGTCTACAGCCAAGCACTGAGGTACAACCGCATCTACTCTAACCTCTCAGACAGAGACCAACACCTACAAAATCTCCACCAAGCATTCTCAAAACTACAATACCCGCATGAGGAAATAAGGAAACAGATCAACAGAGCCAGACGTGTACCCAGAAGCCTCCTACTGCAAGACAAACCCAAGAAAGAAGCCAACAGGACTCCACTGGCCATCACATACAGTCCCCAGTTAAAACCTCTCCAACCCATCATCAGGGATCTACAACTCATCCTGGACAATGATCCCACACTTTCACAGGCCTTGGGTGGCAGGCCAGTCCTCGCCCGCAGGCAACCTGCCAACCTGAAGCATATTGTCACCAGTAACTGCACACTGCACCATAGTAACTCTAATTCAGGAACCAATCCATGCAACAAACCTCGATGTCAGCTCTGCCCAGCGACACCATCACAGGACTCAACCAGATCAGCCACACCATCACCGGTTCATTCACCTGCATGTCCACCAATGTAATGTGTGCCATCATATGCTAGTAATGCCCTCCTGCTATGTACATCAGCCAAACTGGACAGTCTCTAAAAGGATAAATAGACACAAATCAGATATTAGGAATGGCAATATACAAAAACCTGTAGGAGAACACTTCAACCTCTCTGGCCACACCATAACAGATCTTAAGGTGGCCATCCTGCAGCAAAAAAACTTCAGGACCAGACTTCAAAGAGAAACTGCTGAGCTTCAGTTCATCTGCAAATTTGACACCACCAGCTCAGGATTAAACAAAGACTGTGAATGACTTGCCAACTACAAAACCAGTTTCTCCTCCCTTGGTTTTCACACCTCAGATGCTAGAAGAGGGCCTCATCCTCCCTGATTGAACTAATTTCGTTATCTCTAGCCTGCTTCTTACTTGCATATATATACCTGCCCCTGGAAATTTCCACTACATGCATCCGACGAAGTGAGTATTCACGCACAAAAGCTCATACTCCAAAACATCTTTTAGTCTATAAGGTACCACAGGACTCTTTGCTGCTTTTATAGATCCAGACTAACATGGCTACCACTCTGATACTTGACTTGTTGAAATGTATTCACTCAGCTCTAATACTCTGTACTAGTTGATATTAGTCTGGCCTTTGGGGAGAGATGGCTATCAGAGTCTGTGCTTAAGGCACACACACTTTCTTTCTGCAATTTTCTTAGCTAAGAAGCTAATAAGAGAAACTGGTGAAACTGAGATGACGTTCATGTCTCAAAATCAGAAGTCTCAGACACCTCTTATATGGAAACATGAACTGATTAAATCTGAAAATATTTGATAATTGCTAGGTGACATCTAATGGGAAGGTCAGAATATACTTTTTCTCAGTACTCAGCATCCTGTAAATATACAGAATTCCAAGACTCTAGCTAAACAGGAAAATGGAAATTAATTAAGTGGGTCCACCAACTGTTAGAAGTACATGAATTGTGCTCCTTCCTTAGAGGTTTGTAAGGTCAGGCTTGACAAAGCCCTGGCTGGGATGATTTAGTTGGGGATTGATCCTGCTTTGAGCAAGGGTTGGACTAGATGACTTCCTGAGGTTCCTTACAACCCTGATATTCTATGATTCTAATTATAAGTGTGAATGAAATATTTGAAGCATTGTCTAGGTTCAACATAAAAAGAGAAGCCAAGACCTAGTATATACAATTTTGCACAACCCAGTGAATCTGATGACCTATGTGAGCAAAGAGAAGTTCTTCTGAGAAGAAAATTGAGTATATTTTGTGCACCACTGAGGACACCCAAACCCATTTGTAGGAGTAGCATTGGAGAAGGTAAATAGTTCAATGGGAAATATCCCCCACTAAGAAATATATCCAGTACAATGGGCAGTTAAGAGATGTATATAAAGAAGGTCATGATATGTAGCCATATGAGAACATACTGACTCAGAAACAAGAAAGCATGAACAGAAACTAATAAGAGGATTTATTTCAAGACAGTTGTAGAGAATTTTCTTTCAGAAAAAGTATCAAATGTTTTAAGCAGATCACCATTATATGAAAGATATGTGTCAAATAAAAATACAATCTGTTAAATCTATAGAGTCTTTCAATTGAGTTCATATCATCCTTAAAAGGAAAGCTAGAGGCTAAATTTCACATTTGCAATTATGGATTGTAACAAGCTACATATCTTCATTCTGTGAGAGAATCTTACTAAAGAGACAAGTTGGGCCAACTTCTGTTGACTGACATCTCATCATGGGCTTCACATATGAGAATAAACAACAACTAAAAATTATTCTGGACAGACATCACCTGGGAGTACCTTTTCCAGAACTGAAGAATAGCTCTGTGTGGCTTGAAAGCTTGTCTCTCTCACCAACAGGGATTGGTTCAGTAAAAGATATTACCTCACAAACCTTGTTTCTCTGATAGCCTTGGATTGACATGTCTACAAGAGTATATACAGAGAATCTTACTGTTTTCCAAGTCATCTTTTTTTTTTTGTTATTTTTCCTGATCCAGGGACTACTGTGTTGTTCAGCTTGAGATTATGAGCATATCCACTCAATTGGCATACATGCTTAAGGTTACAAGGCTTACCAAAAGAGACTATAAGGATTTGTTTCATTTACTTCTTTTATTGGATAATTGTCACCATTCTCCAAAAAAATGAGTGTAATCTCTCTATGTGTAGATAAGCCAGATCCCAAGTGTGGGCTCTTCTCAGAAGTCATATGTGGAATAAATATTTGCTGCAAACACAAACAAACTTATAAAGCTGTATTTATAGTATGTTTGCTCTTATTGAGTTTCTGTCAACCTATGGCAGAACTGGTTTGATATTTGCATCTCTGCTCAAGATAGGGAATCTTAAGTGAGTAAAATCAATGGGGTTCTACATGGGCACAGGGGTTCCTTGGTGTGGATTTTGTTGCAAGATCAGAGCCTCAGCAATTTTTTATTTAATAACAAATTTTGAAACTGGGTAATAGGTTATAAATATAGATGCCATTGAATGTTATGTACTCTGCAAAATAACCTAAAGTGCTCTAACTCTGATGGAACTTCAGAGTCATTTATTTACCTTATTATTATTTGTATTACCAAAGCATCCAACACAGACTGAAGGCCCAGAGCATATACAGTCCTACCAGACAAGATGGAAAATAGATGACATACAGGAAATAGTATCCCCACTTTACAGTTAGAGAAATGAGGAACAAGAGACTAAATTTCCTGCCCACACAAGAAGTCCGTGACAAAGCCAGGAACTGAATTCAGACATACTGTTCTTCCTGATGTGTGATTCTAGTTAAAACTAAAAAAAAAAAAAGCTGCAGAAAACAAAGGTACACCTAACAATCCTCTTTGCTCATTTTTTGTTATAGTTCAGTCCATGCATTCTTGTTCTCCAAGGCAGAGTTAATATTTCAATTGTGCAAAATGTGCTCTCTCACTCCCTTTGTTTAGAAAGGATTGCACTTTGCAGAAGAGCAGAGAGAAAATACAAAAAAGTACATGGAGAAAACTAAAAGCAAGGAACCACATGATTTCAGCACAGAGCTATATCCTGAACTGAGGACAAACTTGCTGAGTATTTTAAGGAAAGAATTTTAAGGTTAAAAATCTTTCATAGCTCTGTTTCTAAAAGAAAAAACAGCATTTCAGGGTTTAGAGTTTCTTTTGTTTTCCCACGCCTCCCCTGATTACTCTCATATGTCAAGACTATTGTGAGATGTTAAAATAACAACTAAAAATTATTCTGGACCATGATCCTAGCTCCAGCATAAACAATTTTTCTATCATTCTTGTTTACTTCAATAATAAAATTAATAATAAAAATAAAATAATAATCATTAATAATAATGTTGCTGCACCAAAACCATACTGACCCAGATTAGGTGGACTGCAAGTGGTGCAGGTCCAGAACAGAAAAGCAATGGTGGCTTTCCATCACTGTTGCATTTCCACACTCCCAGGACTGGATTAGGTCCACAGTGTAGTTAGAAGCAGGCCACTATTATTTATACAACACTGTTCTTGCAGTTTGGGACAGCCTGGATGTAAGGATTCCTGGCTACATAACCTTTCTGATAGCCATAACCTCTGAAACAGTAGTCAGGATGTGAGGAGTCCCTGTACAATACCCCTGACACTTAGGAATTCTCCCTATACAAAGTGAATATTGATGAAGTTAGCTCTCCTAGCTGACTGGCTGCTTCAGGCCAACAGATCACATAAAACAGCAAGAGTGGAACAGAGAACTGGATCCAATTTCCTATCTGGCTACAGGAATGCCACACCAGTTACTGGTGTACCAAACTACGAACAGCAATGCTGCATGCACACATCAAAATGTTCATTTACCCTTTTATAACAGTTCTCAATGTTTAAGTGTATTCCTGTGTAATTATGAAGGCATGTGTATCTATTTATAAATAAAACACAAACAAACATTTGCAAATAACGAAACAAACACAACATCCCAGCGAATGAGACAAATCCTATAGACCCTATTCAGGCCAAACTCCCATTATGGTCAGTAGGAAATATGTCATAAGCCGCCGGGAAGGCCTTATAAAGATATTTAGAAACAAAAGAAAGAAACAACTAATATATATATCTTTCTGCATCTCATTCAGATTCTGATATTTCCAATAATCTTTGGTACTCATACTTCGTAGAGACCCTTGATGACCTGGTACAATATCTTATGTGCACCAATTAGCAACTTGGCTGACTTGGTTCAGTACAGACCAATAGACTCATGCAAGGGATAAGATGGTAAGTCCCTCCACAGGTTTAATAGGCAGCAGGTGATAAAATCCCCAAACCCTTACCCCATGGCTTGAGGCCATGGTTCAGGGAGTAGAGGTCTCCCAAATTATTTTGATGGCTAGTTAAAAGATGGTACACATGACAGATCCTCAAGTTCAGAGATGAATCTGGACTCCTCAGCAGCTGCAGAGGGTCTGACAATCTCTGTTGGCAGGTGTCCTCATCATGCAGGAATCAGGCTGCTTCTCTTCCCAAGATTTCCACTCCCTGTAAAGGGATGCAGGGCTCAAGATGTAAATGATAATAACTACTCAAAATCCTAATTCTAATCTCCTATCCTAGTGCTCACATACTGTCTCAGCAGGCACGGACCCCTGAACTAGCAGCCAGCGCAGTGCTTGTCACGTGGTAACTGACTGGAAATTACTTTGAACGGGTAAAGGACCAAGATATTGTTTCCAGGTACCTAGAGGTTAGTTCTCAGGAGAAACCCTACATGTGGACCTGGAACTCAGGAGCTCACTCCACAATGAATCCTTCCCTTTCAGGGTATGGTTCCAGACTCCTCCAAAATTGCTTCTCCCCTCTCTCAGTGCTCCCAGAGTTAGGCATCTCAGGCTAGCTCTTTTTCCTGGGCTTTTTACTTGTCAATAATTTGACTCTGCCTCTCCTTTCTGAAACATTGTTTCTCCTCTGAGCAGATGTGTTGCTGGCCATTCAGGCACACCTTCTATCCTCCCCTGACTGAAATGAGCCCCTACTGCTTGGAATAGTATTTTTCCCCTCTCCCTCTCGGGTGCCAAGTATATTCTAAGTCTGCCCTTCCTCCCAGGACAGTGTCTGTGAGTCACTAGCACACAAAGACACCCAGGAATCAAGGTAAGCTCCATGGTGGAGATATACCAATAAAGAAGGGAATTTAGGCTGGTTTGGCATGGTTTGTTCTTGATAAATCCATGCTGGCTATTTCTTATAATGCTATTATCCTCTATTTGCTTACAGTTTGACTCTTTTACAATTTGTTCCAGTACCTTTCCAGGAATCAAAGTTAGGCTGACTGGTCTATAAGTCCCTGGGTCCTCTTTGTTCCCCTGTTTAAAGATAGGGACTATGTTAGCCTTCTCCAATCATCTGGGACCTCACCAGTTTTCCCTGAGTTCTCAGATATAATTTCTAATGGCTCCGTGATTGATTCAGCTAATTCTTTAAGTACCCTAGGATGTGTTTGATCAGGCCCTGCCGACTATTCTTTAACCTAGTCTTTCCCTATTTTGGATTGTGTTCCTTCCTCCTTGTTATTATTAATTGTATTGAATATCTGGTCACCATTAAACTTTTTAAAATGAAGACTGAAGCAGAACAGGCATTAAACTCCTTCAGCAGAGGGAAACATATTGGCCTCTTACTGTTTGCCTATCTTTTGTTTGCATTGGGATAATTTAGACTCATAGACTTTAAGGTCAGAAGTCCATGTTTTTAAATATCTTTATAAGGCCTTCCTGATGGCTTATGATATATTTCCTACTGACTGTAATGGGAATTTGTTTTTTATCATGGGCTTCTGCTATTATTCTTTCTCTGTTGTAGTCTTAATTGTCAGTTTGTCTTGTAAAATTCTTGCCACATTCTTATTCATTCTTTACTCCCAATTTGTTATGTGGTGACTTTCCTTGCCCTGTTCCATTTTCTAGATAAGCCCCATTCACTTAAGATTCATAGATTCATAGACTTAAGGTCAGAAGAGACCATTATGGTCATCTAGTCTGACCTACTGTACAATCTAGGCCACAGAATCTCATCCATTCACTCCTGTAACAAACCCCTGACCTACGTCTGAGCTATTGAAGTCCTCAACTTGTGTATTAAAGACTTCAAGGTGCAGAGAATCCTCCAGCAAGTGACCTGTGCCCCGTAATGCAGAGGAAGGAGAAAACCCCCCAGAGCCTCTGCCAATCTGCCCTGGAGGAAAATTATTTCCTGACCCCAAATGTGGAGATCAGCTAAACCCTGAGCATGAGACTCAGCAGCCAGACACCCAGGAAAAAATTATCTGTAATAACTCAGATCCCACGCTCTCTAGTGCCTCATCACAGGCCATCGGGCATATTTACCGCTAATAGTCAAAGATCAATTAATTGCCTAAATTAGGCTATCCTATCATACCATCCCTTCCATAAACTTATTAAGCTTAGTCTTGAAGCCAGATATGTCTTTTGCCTCCACTGCTCCCCTTGGAAGTCTATTCCAGAACTTCACTCTTCTGATGGTTAGAAACCTTCATCTAATTTCAAGTCTAAACTTCCTGATGGCCAGTTTATATCCATTTGTTCTTGTGTCCACATTAGTACTGAGTTTAAATAATTCCTCTCTCTCTCTCTCTCGTACTTATCTCTCTAATATATTTATAGAGAGCAATCATATCTCCCCTCAGCCTTCTTTTGGTTTGCAGCCGTGCCTTTAATATTGTCTCTTTGAAAAAACTGCTATCCTTTATCCCTTAGATTTTTCTTCCCCTGGTATCTTTCTTACCAGTTCTCTCAGTTTGTTGAGGTCTGCTTTTTTCCTAGACCTCATTGCAAGCATTGGCTGCTTCAGGGAACAGGAAGCCGTTACTAACTGTGCTTGATATCTAGCAGAAATTAGTCTACAATGCTATAGTCAGAAGTCAGATACCATATTAACAAGGAAAATGCCCATGATGCAGAGTAAAATAAAAAGAAATGCTCAGCCTCCAGCATTATGGTTTCATTTGGGCATTCCATTAAAAACTGTAAAGGCTCTCCAAACCTCCCTTTCCTTCAGATTTCCCTGAGCCGACAATTTGCTTTTGATGCAGACTATAGCTGTTTTGAAAATCAAAGTATATAATCACTGCAACCATATACTTTCAAGTCAGAATGCAGTTTTGCTTGTGATTAGCAATTTATATCTTGAAAGAAATGTTCATTTTGCAAGAAAAAAATCACTGGGTAATAATGTGAGAAAATTACTAATATGGCAAGTCATATTTAGTCATATCAGAGGCAGGAAGAGATAGTTATTATGGTGCTAACCTGAGATCAGCTCTGTGTTCTGCCACTTAATCTCTTCATGCCTCAGTCCCTTTTCTATAAAATGGGGATAACAATATTTCCCAATCCCTACCATAAGGGTGTTAGAAAAATTAATACATTAACATTGGTGAGGTGCTCAGATACTGTGGTAATGAAGGTCACATAAATATTTAAGATACATTATTGTATTGTATGTACCTGTTGGGATATTTGGCAAGAATTTTAGAAGACAAACTAACAATTAAGACTACAATAGAGAAAGAATAATAGCAGAAGCCCATGATAAACAGATTCAGAAATAAAAATGAGAAAAAATTGAAGTGCCCAAGATTAAAATAGTCTAGGTCAGCACTAACTAATAGGTGGCAAGCTGCGTGGAGAGGCTCATGACTGAGAGGACCAATCTCAAGGCAGACTGTCTAAAAGCAGGGGACACACTCCAATTAGTAGTATGTCCTATAATTAGATTAAACCAACCCAGTACCAAAATGTGAACTCCCAAAGTATTACAATAGTCTTATAATGGAGTCACAGACAATCCCCTTAAACACTCCAGTCCATTTTACCACTCAGGCAAGTTGGACTGTCACTTACACCAAAAATCACAAAATATTCAGGTTACGCTAGGTCCCAAGAAAATAGTCACTCACCCAGGTCACTTTGCATCCCAGATCCCACACCAAAGACTATACTGGTAGTCAATTATATAGTAAACTAACTGAAGGCTTAATAGCTGAGAAAAAAATAAATGAGTTATTGAGAGATTAAAGCGTGTAAAATATATGTAGAATGAGTCAGAGTCTATAATTTCAAAAGGTAGCAGAGATGTAATGTTCTGCCAGTTTCCCAAAACTCTTTCAGGCTACCCAGAATAATTCTGGGGATCTCCACCTCCTTGTCCAGTTTTCTGCATTGTTAGAATGCAAACATCCAAGAGATCTAGAATGTTTCACTGTGTCCATATTTATAGCTTCTTCTCACAGAAACCAACCTGACAGCAGCAATTTCCATGCAGGTCCCTTTTTCATAGGGCGCAGGATCACACACAAAATGACCATGCACAGGAATTAGCATTTTCCTGTTAAATGTCTTTATTTGCATTACAGCAAGATTCTCACTTATTTAATGGGTTACTTAGTTACAGTGGTATATATAATGAAAATGTTTGCTATTGCATTATAATAGATACAGATACAGATAAGTGAAAAAAACAATGCATGCAACATCTCCCCAGTTTTTCATTAAATTTAAACACTAGACATATTTTAACACCTACTTTGAACTATATTCACACAAGTGAACTGGTCTGGCTTCAGCTATGAGTTTATCAATTCTCAGCTGGTGCTGAGGTGTTGGCCAGAGCTGGCACTTGGCTTGTAAATGTCACAATGGAAGTGCCATCTGCCCGGCCAGTTACAAAAAGAAAAGTGATATTAACCAAAAATATATACTAAGAGATCATTAATGTTTAACAAAATCAATAAACTCAGGAAACAGAAAAATGCATATGAGAGAGATGATATGCCATATGATTAATTGTCAAGGGATGTTGTAAAGGCCAACATTATAATGGAGCTCAAAAAAGAAGTAGATAAGTTCATGAAGGATAGGTTCATCAAGATGGTCAGGGATGCCACCCCATGCTTTTCATTGCAACCCCATGCTCTTCTGATTGCCAGAAGCTTGCAGTGGATGACAGGGGATGGATCACTCAGTGATTGCCTGTGATATCCATTCCCTCTGAAGTACCTGGCACTGGCCACTGTTGGAAGACAGTATACCAAGCTAGATGAACCTTTGATCTGACTCAGTATGGCTGTACTAATATTCTTATATATCCTTTCATAACTAAGTAAAAGGGAAATGACACCTCCTTAACAACATTCACAGTGATTCACAAGATGATTTTGCTCATTATATAATGAGAACAGTGGAAATATGTTACAACTAAACAATAGTACTGTACTTTGGCTACTAGACTTAATTTACTGCATGCAATTACGTTGGACTAATATCAAGGGTTTTCTGATGTAACGAATCTCTCTGAATGATAAGTAAGGCCTTACTAAATTCTTAGCCATGAAAAATGGATGACAAACTGAAATCTGGTCTCCCCTGTGAAATCTGGCTATTGTAGAGTGGTCACAGTATTGCCACCCTTACTTCTGCACTGCATTCAGAGCGGGATGGCTGGAAAGCAGCAGCTGCTGGGTGGGTAGCCAGCACTGAAGGCAGCTTCATTGCCAGCAGCAGGACAGAAGTGAGGATAGAATGGTAGAGGGTGGTGTAGGAGTGACCTTATGATGGGCAATGTGGGTGACTGCCCAGGGCACTGTGGATGGCGGACTCTGCTGTCAACCCCATCCCTCCCCCATACTGACAAACAACCCAAGGCCTCTTTAATCCCAAGCACAGGTCTCAGAGTCAGGGAAGGGCAAGACTGGGGGCACGCTGTCCTGAGGCTCCTACCATGCGCCGGGCTGCAGCTGCTAGTCCTGGCTGAGCGGGGAAGAGACATGACTTCTTCTTCCCCCGCATAGGCTGCTCCAGGGGCCAGGTCAGACCCACATCCAGGAACCTCTCCCAACTGCAGGAAGCTCCACAGCTGCTGGCTGAGAATCAAGCACTGAAGGCATTGCCACCTCCAGCAGCAACGCAGAAGTCAGGCTGGCATGGTATTGCTACCCTGACTCCTGCATAGCTGCTGGAAATGGTGCTGTCTTCAGACCTGGGTACCCGGCCAGCAGCTGCCACTCTCCGGCCACCCAGCTCTGAAGGTGGTGCTGCAGCCAGCAGCCACCCAGAAGTAATGGTGGCAATACTCCCCTACAATAGTCTTGCAAACCTCCCACCCCAACAACACCCTTTTGGGTTTGTACCTCCATGGTTACAATACCGTGAAATTTCAGATTTAAATATCTGAATCTATGAAATTTCAGATCTTTAATTTCCTATGACTGTGAAATTTACCAAAATGGACCATGAATTTGGTAGGGCCATGACTATGTGTCACTGTTCAAATATACACACAATAACTCTGGGTAGTGACACAAGAAGTGGAGTAAGAAAAAAGACGGAAAGGTAAACAGTATTTTAGGACAAAATAAGAGAAACATCAATTACTGTAAGTCTGACTAATTTCATTGATAACACTAATCATTGAGTGCAGACATTTATAGACTTCCCTAATTCGGTTGCTGATTAGAATCTCACAATGTATGTCAATATTGATTAGGATGAATGGGATTGTTACACAATTAGTCATTTTATCTAATTTCTGGCAAATGATTTCTGTTTTTTTGTTTAAATTGTAATATTTTTTGCTGCAATTTTAATTTAAAATAAATCTAACTGAAACTGCTGGGGCATTTTTATTCTGAAGAAAGAAATTACCATCTCTCCCTAGCAGTCAGTGCAGGATTACACACTATAAAGGTGCATTTATACTAGGAAGTTTTTCAACATAAATGCAGCTGCACTGGTCCTAGAATAGGTTGGGCACATGCATTTTTACAATATTATCTAATCTAGACTATCTGTGGCACTTCTACAGAGATACATTGCTAGTATTAGCTGGGAGCTGAAAAATGGCTAGCAATTTTCCTCATGCAGACAAGTCCTGTTTTTCAGTAGTGAATAATAGATGGCTCATTTCATCCTTATCTTCGTTTGCTTTTTGTTCATTTAATACACTTATTTATTATATTTCCCATTTATGGTTGAAATTCAGAATTCAGTGGAATCATGTTATATTTGCCATTTGGATGTCCAAATGTTGTGACTTGAAGCTTCACTGACTATTTGCATGAGGAGCTGTTATTAAAAGAAAATTGTGGAAGAGATGGATTTAAAAGATCTGGCCAAATTGGGGTCTTGTTTAAGCAGATGTAACTCCCATTAATTAGGTAGGGGAACTGCACTGCACTGAAGCCATGTTCTGAATGTAGTCATTCAAGCTTATGCTAACGGAACAGTCTTCTATGAATTGGGCATTACTATATAGAAGCTACGGTATGACTGAAATTCAGACTTTCTGGCCAGTACAAAAAGTAAAACCAGTGTTTCTCTCGAATGTCTAGAAAGTGCCTGACAGACAAGGTGGATGAGAAAATATCTTTTATTGGACCAACTTCTGTCAGTGAGAGAGACAAGCTTTTGAATCACACAGAGCTCTTCTTCATGTTTGGGAAATGTATGTGGCATATCACAGGACAAAGATAAATCAATATGAACGTGGTAGAAGTAGCGATGCTTGCTGTCTTTTGGAAAATAAGTGAAAAATACTGGTTCTTGTAACTACATTTCCACTTCTTAAAATAGTAATTAAAGTTAATTAAGACGTTAATTAAAAGATCTCCACACTTCTGGGTTTTTTAGCTCAACTTCTGTCTCACATTTAACATTTTTAAACTGAAGTTGCAATTCAAGTGGAAAGACACTAGATTTTCTACTACCTTGGTTTCTTAATTGAATAATTGTTTACAATAGAGATATTTTTTCTAAATTGACTTATTAGGCCAATTTCATTATACGTCTACACAGCCCGGAGCAGCGAGTCTCAGAGCCCGGGTTGAAGGAGTCAGGTTTGCAGGGCTCACATTATGAAACTAAAAATTTTCCCAAGAATTAACTAAAGAGAGGAGTTTAGCATTATGGTTAAGGAACGAGACTGGGACTCAGGAGAATTAATCCTCAACTCTGCCAAAAACCTACGGCATGACATTTGGCAAGTGCCTTAATTTCTCTGTACATTAGTTTTCATTTGTAAAATGGGGAAAATCTACTACCAGGGTCGGCAACTTCTGGCACATGGCTCGTCAGGGTAAGCACCCTGGCGGGCCGGCCAGTTTGTTTATCTGTCGCATCAGTAGGTTCGGCCAACCACGGCTCTCACTGGCCGTGGTTCACCATCCCAGGCCAATGGGGGCAGTGGGAAGTGGCACGGGCTAGGGATGCGCTGGCCACAGTTTCCCGCCACCCCCATTGGCCTGAGATGGCGAACCACGGCCAGTGAGAGCCGTGGACAGCCAAATCTGCCAACGCAGCCGATAAACAAACTGGCCCGGCCCACCAGGGTGTTTACCCTGGTCAACCATGTGCGACAGGTTGCTGACACCTGACCTACTACCTCAGAGGTTTTTCAAATACATTCATTAATATTTGACACATGAACAGATATTATGCTGATGGGGTTGTGGCCATATTTAAAGACTGGACATATATTTTTCTATCATATGATATCTTACAATTACAGTATCAATACCTAATAAAATTATTGGTAACTGAAAGACTATATACATTGATAATTTAAGTTACTCTGACCTAAAAGTCAAAGGGTGAAACAGCAACTGAAGAAAGGAAGGAAATAAATGCAGGGCTGTATACAAACCTAGTTGTTTCCCACAAAGCAATTCAGGATGTCATTTTAAACAAGCGAAATACAGGTCTGGTGTTGTTAACACCGCAAATGAATTTGGCTCACTATGGCATGATATATATTCAAAGACAATAATTGATATGTCATGTGGAACCATGAAAAATCCCAGGCACAGGTTTCTCTAACTTTTAGCTACATAGTTTCCGAAGAAGGAAGGCCATATCATCTTGTACAGTCTCCCTCCACACCTGGGCATCATTAATTTGTAAAGGTTTGATTTACTTTTATATGAAATTAATGCTCATAAATGTTAAGGACCAATAGTACTGCCAGTTACAGCACTTCAAACCTGACCTGCAATACATCTTATTTTTTATAGGCATTTCTATGGAACTTATCACCCTAGTGTGGACCCAATCCAGTGGCCACTGGAATTTTTACATTGGCTTGAACAATAGGTGGATCAAGTCGTATAAAAGCTCCTAATACTGTCCTGGATCTATTTAAGTAATGACTGTAGTTGTGCTTTGTTATCTGGTTGTTTTATGATGTGGAAAACTGGTCAGTAGGATTCTGGCTATTTCTTCTAAACCAGGATTTAAACCCAGGTTTTCTGTATTTATGTTTTGGGATGCTACATTTCCTGTTGCCCTTTCACTTCAGATAATTCCCATTCAAACCTGAAACTAAATAATGCTCAAAGACATTTCCCCATCTAACATAACTTAAAATGTATGGGTTCATTCTTTCTTCCTAAATGGCCATTTTGTTCTGAAGAAAACCCATTGAAATACATATTGGACCCTTAACGCTAACCCTACAACCAATCAGTTGTCACATTCTGTCTCTTAAACACATACATTTATTGCTTCTTTAATTCACAGTAATTTATGTAGGTAGTATGCACATATGATTCTTTATTGGCTTTTCAAAGTTCCAGAAGTTGAAAATGTATAGGTAAGCCATGCTAATGACAAGTGATGACACTTACTAACCATAAGGGAAAATAGTAAGACCTATTTAGGTGCAGAATAGTTGCCTGATTTTGTAAGATAACATTCCTTCAGCTTTCTCTGAGTGCATTTAAGGTTGATCCTTACCTTGAACGTCTGGTTCTGCTTGTGCATTCTTTCCCTTTTACTTGAAACCCACTCAGTACTATCATGTTACACCATGTGAAATGTCATTGGCATTATAAATAGGGCTGTTCAGAATATTCACCACAAAGCCCCAAATCACATTACATTTGCCTGGTTTCAAGTATTTGTACAAGCCTGAAGCTTCAATCAAATTCACTGAAAAATGTGTTAAGGTTCAAAAATATTTCATGTGACTTTGGGGTGAACTTGGGCCAGTATATGGGTTTGCATCAAAATCAGGTGAAATGAGCAGTTGTGATAATGTATCACTTTGAAATCATGGATGTATTTTAATTCCAGTTTCAAAGTAAAACTGTGAGGGGTCAGCTGTGGAGACAGTAACAAGAGAAAAAGGTATACACAACCCACTGCAAAGAGAAACTGCCATGTATTACCATTATAATACAGCAGAATGTGGGTTTGATCCTGTGAGGTGCTGCTGAGTGTAACTAGAAAGGGGCAGTGTTGACACTAGTGTGTGAGGTGTAATGAGTATGTCAGGCCTGACAAGAGTAGCTGACATAGTAGTAAATCACAACTGGGCCTCTGAGTCAAAGGGGTGTTGAGCTAACATAACTAGGACTTTTTTTTTTCTTTTTCTGCTGCACTTCATCCTACTTCACTGTTGAGGCAGAAGCCAGAGCTCAGTCCTTTTAGGATTTTAAGTAAAATAAAATGAAATAAAATAAATATTTCAAAGAGTTAAACTTCCAGCAGAGTCCTATACCATTTCTTAAAGAATAACATTTAATATCTGCAAAAAAGCATTTGGAATACTTGTGAAAACTTTTCTTAAACACCTATTATGTGGTAACTCCACTGGTGTTTCCTTCCCATAGTTCTCCTCATTTTGTTATTCTTCTGTAAGGGTACGTATATTAATCAATTAAACACCCATGGTTGGCTTGTGTCACCTGACTCAGGCTGTGGGGCTGTAAAATTGCAGTGTAAACATTTGGGCTCACACTAGCGCTCAGGCTCTGAGACCCACCCCACTGCAAGCTCAAGTCAGCTGACCCAGGCCAGCCACAAGTGTTTAACTGCTGCATAGACATACCATAAATTTCAGGGGAAAGTACATCTTAGGACAGTAGTTCTCTAGCTTTAGCAACTTTAGCAACTCAGGCACTGGAATGCAGCTCTTACAGCAGATACATCTTTGTCTTGTATTATTCGGCCACTAAATCCACAGGAAGAACAGGAGTACTTGTGGCACCTCAGAGACTAACAAATTTATTTGAGCATAAGCTTTCATGGGCTACGGCCCACTTCATTGGATTCATAGAATGGACTGTAGCCCAAGAAAGCTTATGCTCAAAAAATTTTGTTAGTTTCTGAAGTGCCACAAGTACTCCTGTTCTTTTTGCGGATACAGACTAACACAGCTGCTACTCTAAATCCACAGGGAAACCTCCAATTACCTGTTTATAACCTTTTCCCAGAATTCCCATTGAATAAGCTCTCACTTGGTGGATGTGTGAAACCTGGTAGGCTCTTTGTCCTTAATGGAAACCTTCTGCACAGCTACCTAGCAGGTCAGTAACTATCAGCTCTGTCTTCTAGATGCCTCTGGGTCCTTTTAAATGCCCTGTCTGAGGACATGGAGGATAACAATAAATCCATTTCTCCTTCCCACTGCTTCTCTCTCCTTCTTAGACTAAGGGAGAAAACAGTTAGAATCATAGAATACCAGGGTTGAAAGGGACTTCAGAATGTCATTTAGTCCAACCTCCTGCTCAAAGCAGGACCAGTCCCAAGATGTCCCTCACAAGCATTGAACTCACAAGCCTGGGTTTAGCAGCTTAATGTTCAAACCACAGAGCTATCATACATATTTGGGTTATAGTGAGCACTCATGGTGGAATCCTGGTACTACTGAAGTCAATGGCAGTTTGTCAGACCAGAATTTCACCTGCTGGCCCCAACCCAGCAAAGCACTAATACATGTGATTTCAGAAAGACTACTCACCTTATTGTAGTTAACTATGTAACTGAGTTCTTTCCTGGATCATGGCCTGAGTTCCCAGAACATTGCATGATAGAGACCTATATGGATTCGGGTGCAGGGGAGGGAATCACAGATAGGAGTGCATGGTAGTAAAACAGAAACTCACTATTCCCTCATCATATCATTAGTTAATCTTTATCTTGCCAAACGCACACTCGTTTCCACTGCCTTCTGAAATTGTTTCCATTATTTCTCTCCTCACTCTTCCAAAAGACTTGCTGTTGAGCAGATGTCTGAAGGGTCAGACAAGTGCCTCTTCAATGGATGTACTCAGTACATCATCAAATCCTAAAGGGGCAAACATAATAATAACATCCTATTGCGTTTTATTAATTTACTCACACCTCATTAGAGCTCCCCCATAGGTATCTGTTTTGTGTAAACCAATACTTAAACAGTATTATTGGATATAATTATTGGAAGTAGAATAATACAACCTTCATACTGTGTTAGTAAAGGAATGCCTTTTTCCTTCAGCTTTCTAGGTTACTCCCTCTGCCCCATCCTCCAGCGCCTAGGAGCATAAGGATCTGGCATACATTTATTTGTTACTAATGGATATATACCACACATGGGAATAAGTCAACAGTCATTTTACATCAAAAATATGTTTTATGCTTAACTCTACACCTGCCTAAAGCTCAGCTAAATTATGGTACATTCGTTACTTCCATTCTGCATTTTCTTTATGAATTAAAAGTAAACTGAATTTGCATTAAGCTTAGGCGGCAGATGGTGTTCGATAGGCACAAACATATTGTACCATATGTCTTGCAAAATCCTCTCAAAAAGCACTTAGCAATATTCAGATTTTTTCACTGACTTAGATAATATGAATTTACAAAGATATAGATGTATATATTTGTATATGTCTTTCGGTCCAAGTGTATTTCAGTTAACCCTTTGAAACTCAGCCACTATCAAAGTTTGGACATTAAGACTGGGAACATCAAAAGAACTGACAGGAAATAGGTACCCAATTAGGTACAGAAATTTAGTGGGTACTGAAATCTAGTGGGTGAGGGGTGCTTAATTCTCTCAGGCTCTGTTGAAAATCTTAACCTCAGTGCAAAAAAATACACATTTAATTATTATGGGAAAAAATATTTACTGTGTTCTGCAGATTCAGTATTAGATAAAAGCAGCAAAGAATCCTGTGGCACCTTATAGACTAACAGGTGTTTTGAAGCATGAGCTTTCGTGGGTGAATACCCACTTCGTCAGATGCAATATTAGTTAAATTCACCTTTACATTGTTTTCCTGGCTACCTGCCTATGTTCTTATATAAAGCACATTAACATAGTGTCTCGCACCAACCATAAGTTTGATGAAAAGATTAAACTACTTTACAATGGTTAGTCATTAGGTGGTGCTGGGCTGGAGACCTTCTACATTCTTTTTTGGCAATAAAGTTGTTGTGATGGTTAGCATCTATTTTTCCTCTGTCTCTGAGAATAAGGATTAGAAACTTATTTTAAAATGACAACTTAATTCTTTAAAAAACAGATGGGGCAGAAACACTGTTCTGGACTCATGTCAAATCCTGTCTATAAGAAAGTCTAGATTACTGTCACTCTCCGTGAAAGGAATGGAGACCTCCTCAGTCAGCAAATAAGAGCATGAGTCTCTCTTTTGGAAGGGGGAAGGCTAAAGATTATAGGACTTGATTAAGTTTAATAGAAGCAATGCAGAACATCTGTGACTAGTTAGTTGTTTCTGTCATATCGATGATGCCCCCTGAGGTCAGGTCATGACATTACAAGTATCCTTTTCTTCTAGGATACTCTAGTACTATTATTCTAGTTGTGCTGCAGTCTGTATCTTCCATGTCCTAGCCTTCCGGCCAGGGCACCTTTCTATTCTATCCCCTTTCAGAGTAACCAAACAAAACCCCAAAATTTTAATGACTATCTAGCAGGCCTTCACGCATGGTCTAGCCTCAATAGTCCTTGCCCCTTTCCTGAAACTTACATGGCTCCTCCTATAAGGGAGAAGGAGAGGAACCTAGGCCCGTTCTCTCCTCTGGGGTCCAGCCCAGGACCCTAGTGATAAGTAGTTAGGATCTGTTTCCTCTGAACCCTCACTAGCTACCTGAGCAGCTTCCTACCTTTGCCTGCCTACAGACATCTATGGAGCTGTGCCCTTCAATCTCCTTTCACTGGCGTTTAGTCTCCTCAGGCAGATATTGCTAAGAAGCTTCCTCTAGGTGTGTTAGCATCTCTGGCAGTTATCTTGAATCCCTTCCGAGCCAGTCCCAGGGTATAAGCTCCCTACTGCAGCTCTCTTCTCTGTTCTTCCTCGTTGGCCCTGCAGTCTTTTCTTCATAGGAATCAACTAGTCTGGTTAACTAGCTGTCTCCCTTTCAGGTGCCACAGAATGGGCTGTTTGGGCCTTCAGACTTCCTGTTAACAACTTTGTGGGGCATACACCCTATCACAGCACCAGTGTATGAAACAGAAATTGCTAAAACCAGGTGACATACAGTGCATTTGGAGGACACTTAGCTGAAAGTAGCATTTAGACCTAGATTCACAAAGGGGCTTAGGCAGTATGACAATGAGTGTCAGTGCCTAGATAATCACAGGAACAACACTAAGATTCAGAGTCTACACTACCTATACAAAGCATAGGGAGAAATAGGTGACTAAGAACAAAATATTAATAGTTGCTTAGTTACAAGTAATCAAGACTTGATCACATTTCTAATGTGCAAGCAGAATAAAATCCAGATCATACAGACCATATATATTTGGTGCTTTAATCTTTCACAAAGATTAAAACAATTATGAACCAGGTCAGCTTAGAGTAAGAACTTAATCAGAAAAAAATTGGATGATAACTGGAAATCATTTAAAAAACACCTTACTACAGGGTTCCCAAACTTGGTTCTCAGCTTGTTCAGGGTAAGCCCCTGGCAGGCTGTGAGATGCTTTGCTTACCTAAGCATCCGCAGGTACAGCCACTCGCAGCTCCCAGTGGCCACGGCCACTGATTCGCGCAGCTCCCATTTGCCGGGAATGGCGAACCGCAGCTACTGGGAGCTGCAAGCAGCCAAACCTGCTGACACTCAGTTAAACAAAGTATCTCATGGCCCACCAGGGGCTTACCCGGAACAAGCCACAAACCAAGTTTGGAAACCACTGCCTTACTAGATGTCCAAAAAGCCACAATTGAGAAAGAAGGCCACACTGGTTGCTGTGGTTTTTTTTTTTAATGGTTAAGAGGAGGAATGAAAGCATCTATAAAATAATATATAAAAATAGAAGAAAAGGGAATTTGATAGCAATAAATATCAATCAGAAGTTAGGAACTGTAAAGAATTGATAAAGGAAGTAATGGAACAAAAGCAGATGTAGTCATTTTATATGATAACATTTTCCATTCCACTAGTACCTCAGGAGGATGTTAAGGAGATGCTACTAAAGTTAGAGATTTTAAAATCAGCAGGTCCAGATATTTGTATCTTAGAGTTTTAAAAGAGCTGGCTAAGGAGCATGCTGGATAATTAATCTTGTTTTTCAATAACTCTTGGAGCCCTGTGGAAGTTTCAGAACTGGAGGAAAGCTAATTTAGTGCCAATTTTCAAAAAGGATAAAGGGGATGGCCTAAATAATCAGAGGCCTGTCAACTTGACATCAATCCCAGGCAAGATAATGGAGCAGCAGATACAGGACTCAATTAATAAAGAATTAAAGCAGAGTAATATTGCCATGCTGTCCCGAGTGCCTCATGACAGTGAGTGCCAACCTCAGGGCAGACTATCAAAAAGTATGGCAGAATGAGAAAATTGGTTCTATGTTCTACAATAACATTTCACGACACGGTAACAAGTGTGTTCATGTTACACCAGAGGTTGGCAACCTTCGGCACAGGGCCCATCAGGGTAATCCACTGGCGGCCCACAAGACATTTTGTTTACATTGACTGTGCATAGGAATGGTCCCTCACAGCTCCCAGTGGCTGTGTTTCACTGTTCCCTGCCAATGGGAGCTGCGGGAAGTGGTGGCCAGCATGCCCCTCACACTTCCTATCAAGCTTGGGGTGGCAGATTCTATGGGGCAGCATTCAGCCCAATCCTAGGGTGGCACGGCCGCTTTTTGTGTTTATTTTGTTTTGTTTATATATATAAAAATTCATATATCTATATCTATATACATAAATCCATATTTATTTCTATATCTAAATAAATAGATTCATATCTATATAGAGATATAAATAGATAGATATCTATCTCTTCCTTCAAGATTCCAAACATTCTGTTCACTTTTTTGACTTCCGCTGCATATTGAGGGGATGTTTTCAGAGAACTATACATAATGACTCCGAGGCCGTTTTCTTGCATGGTAACAGCTAATTTAGACCCCATCATTTTATGTGTATAGTTGGGATTATGTTTTCCAGTGTGCATTACTTTGCATTTATCAACACTGAATTTCATTTGCTGTTTTGTTGCCCAGTCACCCAGTTTTGAGAGATCCTTCTGTAGTTCTTCGCAGTCTGCTTGGGATTTTACTATCTTTAATATTATCTCCAAATTTTGCCACTTCACTGTTTATCCCTTTTTTCAGATAATTTATGAATATGTTGAATAGGACTGGTCCCAGTCCTATTCCCCAGTGGGGAATACCAGTATTTATCTCTCTCCATTCTGAAAACTGATCATTTATTCCTACCCTTTGTTTCCTAGCTTTTTTCCAGTTGCCAATCCCTGAGAGGACCTTCTCTCTTATCCTATGACAGTTTACTTTGCTTAAGAGCCTTTGTTGAGAGACCTTGTCAAAAGCTTTCTGAAAATCTAAGTACACTATATCCACTGGATCCCCCTTGTCCACATGCTTGTTGATTCCCTCAGAGTATTCTAGCATATTGGTGAGGCATGATTTCCATTACAAAAAAACATGTTGACTCTTCCCCAACGAATTATGTTCATCTATGCATCTGAAAATTCTGTTCTTTACTATAATTTCAACCTATGTTGGCATCCTTTTGTCTGCAAGAGATGTTGGAAATTGCAACCTATGATATAGATCAGGGGTCTGCAACCTCTGGCATGCGGCTCACCAGGATAAGCACCCTGGCAGGCCGGACCATTTTGTTTAGCTGCCGCATCCGCAGGTACAGCCAATCGCAGCTCCCATTGGCTGTGGTTCACTGCTCTCAGCCAATGGGGGTGGTGGGAAGCTGTGGCCAGCAAATCCCTTGGCGCACACTGTTTCCTGCTGCCCACATTGGCTGGGAGTGGTGAAATGTGGCCAGTGGGAGCTGTGATCAGTTGAACCTGCCGATGTGGCAGGTGAAAAAACTGGCCCAGCCCACCAGGGTGCTTACCCTGGCAAACTGCGTGCCAGAGGTTGCTGACCCCTGATATAGATGGTTTACAATGTCTCATGTGACTGAATAGGCTAGTCCAAGATTTGAATGATCTTTGGCAGTTAATGCAAATGTATGTATCTTGGTTGGGAGCTGCTTGCTATATAAGCAGTTTGCTTGGCTTACTAGCCTAGAGTTGCCGGAATCACCTCTGGAGCCCTTTTTAAAAATTGGCATCACATTAGCTATCCTCCAGTACTTTGGTACAGAAGCTGATTTAAATGATAGGTTACAAACTACAGTTAATAGTTTTGCAATTTCATATATGAGTTCCTTCAGAAATCTTGGGTGAATACCATCTGGTCCAGGTGACTTATTATTGTTTAGTTTATCCATTTGTTCCAAAACCTCCTGCCACGACATCTCTATAATAAGCAGCTCTATATGTCGGTTAGGGTTGAGGCATACCAAGCAGTGTAGGGATCTCTGAGACAAGATAGCACAAAGATCCCAATTTCTCCTTGTCAAGGATTTTCATCCACTTCACCCCAGAATTCAAGCTGATGGGATAAGTTTATGCACAGTTCTCCTTTTCCTGGAGGGAGTGCAAATGTAATCAACAAGGTCTCTGTCCTTTATTGCTACACGATGCCTCATTTGCCTTCAGTGGACCATCTTGTGTGCAGAACAACCACTTTACACTAATTAATGCTTCTTTTCCTGTTTGGTGAGTTACACAATTAGAGGCTTACAGTGAAAACACTCAATATAACTTTAAACCATGGGAGACAGATAGTAAAATTAGGATTAATACATGCAGCATCCTACAAGTATTCCAAAAGTCTAAACACTAACCACATTCTTTTAACACTAATATCTATTTTAACTATACTAACCCACAGGTAAGCCACACTGGTTTCCAGCAATGCATTTCCCAGTGTTCTGTGAGACCCTGGGTCATGGAATGAGCGGGCACCTGGTCTGCCAGCATCACAAATATAATTAATATAAATCGAAGGGGCTTATGAAAACTAGATCCTGTCAAATTAACTACTATATAATTATATATTATAATTATATATATATATATATTTATGAGATTACAAGTTTAGTGGATAAAGATAATTGTGTGGATGTAATATACTCTGACTTCTGTAAGGCATTTGACTTGGTACTGCACAATGATTTGATATAAAAAATTGAATTATTAAAAATTGGCTAATGATAGATCTCAAATTGTTATTTTAAATGGGGTATAGTGATTGAAACATGTATTTCCATGATGGTGTGCAGGGATTGGTTCTTAGCTCTTTGCTATTTAAAATATTTATTAGTGATTTGGCTAAAAACATAAAATCATCACTGATAAAGTTTGCAGATGACATAAAAATTGAGGGAGTCATAAATAATAAATAGGATAGGTCACCAATTCAGAGAAATCTAGAGCACTTGATAAAATCCATATTGTTTGCTTATGCCCAGTTTACTATGGCTAAATGTAAATTTATACCGCCTAGGAACAAAGAATGTAGGCCATATTTATATGACTGGGGAATGTATCCTGAGAAGCAGTGACTGAAAAAGATTTAGGGGCTGTGGTGGATAGTCTGCTTAACATGAACTCACAACGTGATGCTCTGGCCAAAAAAGCTAATGTGGTATTGGGATGCTTAAACAGGGAAATCTCGAGTAGAAGGAGATAGGTTATTTTAAGTCTATATTTGGAACTGGTGCTACTACTGCTGGAACACTGTGTCCAGTTCTGGTGCCCACAATTCATGAAAAATGTTGACAAATTGGAGAGGGTTCAGAGAAAAGCCACAAGAATGATTAAAGGACTAGAAAACATGACTTATAGTGATTGACTCAAGATGCTAAATCTCTTTAGTTTAATAAAAAGAAGGATAGGGGGTGACTTGATTACAGTCATTAAGTATCTACCTGAGGAATAAATATTTAATAATGGGCTCTTCAGTCTAGCAGAGAAAAACAGGGATTGGCAATCTTTGGCCCCCGGCTCGCTAGGGTAAGCACCCTGGTGGACCGGGCCAGTTTGTTTATCTGCCGAGTTGGCAGGTTCGGCTGATCACGGCTCCCACTGGCTGCAGTTTGCCACTCCAGGCCAATGGGGGCAGTGGGAAGTGGCACAGGCCAAGAGATGTGCTGGCCATCATGTGGCCCATGTGGATCCCTCATGCACACTTCAAATTTACATTAATGCATATGAAGGAACTTTATGTGGCTAAAGGTTTTGGGCACTGCAACCTGTAAGGGTCATAGAGTCACAGATGTGAAAACCTTATTAAGTCATCTATTTCATCTTCACACAAGTGCTAAAGTGGACATAACAAAGGCAGGAGCTGATGAAATGTAATGGAACAAGTAAATTACATATAATATTGACTTTGACAAATATGGGCTCATAGGAAAGTGCTATAATTTATGTATGCTTTGTTTGGTTCAGAAGGGAGTGGATTGAATATGAATGTAGATTTCCAGATAATACGCATAGTGTATGTTTTTTTTAGTGGCACAGCAGAGCTCATTTATGCTAGTAATGTACATTTATTAATAGATTTGTGATGCTTTTCCAAGCAATTAAGGCATATAAAGAGAGGCATCCCACCTGGTACAATCCTTTGAGCTGGTACAGAGGCACACTGATTTGCATCTGCAGCTCTCACAAGATGAGACAAGTTGTGAATGCTTAAATTGACAGCAGGCTGTGAGTAATAGCTACATTTCCCTTCAAATTTGTTTTGTTTGTCTAGGACACCACAGACTGTCAAAATCAAGGAGAGCACAAAACATGGCACTTGGACAAACTATCCTGTAAGGCACATGCCATTTTTTTCTCATCAGAAATAATAAACGTAGGACAGAGACAAATGGTCAAGATGGACTTCAGTTTTGTCATTGCAGTGCATTCACTTCAAGATTTTTTCAAGCTATGCAATGTCTTTTGCAGGTGGCTGGAAAGTATCAGTATGCATGAAGGAAAATCTTGGCTATCTTTTTACAGAGGCATTTTTTTAAAAAAATGATACTCTGAACTTTTTAAAAAATGTGATCAGTGGGCTTTTCATACCATTCCCTCTGATGTTTTGTTACATTTTTCAAAAGAAGCACCTTTCACATGTCAGTTCCCACCTTTCCTCTACTGACATCTGTTTCTACACAAATAGGAAAGGAATAATTTCTCACTGGTGATACTTGTCTCCTTTTCAAACTGCAGGTCAGTGGTGCAAATGAGTATGCACAGATTCTTCTCTCTCTCTCTCTTTCTGAGCCACTACCATGATAAAAAATGCTATTCTTCTTTAGCCACTGTTGTTTCCATGTGCAATCCTGACTTCCAGGGTGGTTTTTCAGCTTTATTTTCCTTTGAGAGTTGGATTCCTGCCTCCTTTGATTTTTCAATCATCAAGTCTAATACCACATCACTGTTTTACCCCCAAGTCCAGTACCACTATATCTGTTTGTTTGCTCTAGAGATGTGATTGTCTTCATATTCTTAGGCACTATTTAAACTATCCTATTAGAATGTCTAACCCACTTTCTCTCTCTAGAAATGTTATCAACAAGAGTGCAATTGATTTTCCTCTGCACAACCCCTTGCCCCATTCATATCCTATGGGAAATATCTTGAATCTTTATGCCTTGTACAGCAACAAAATCACTTGTGGTCATTCACAGATAGGATGCTCCAGTGATTAGGGAGCTAACTGAATTCAGAAAACCTGCTTCAATACTCTGCCCTGCTACAGATTTCCCATGTAATCTTGGTTAAGTTACTTAGAGCCAGACTTTCAAAAGCATTATGGGCCTAAAGATGCAGATGGGTACTAACTGGGATTTTTAAAAGTGCCTAAACCAGGTTAGGCACTTAACCGCCATTGGAATCACATTTGCCTAGGCACTTTTGAAAATCTGACTTTGTGACTATTTGACTCCTGAGGTGCCTAAAACCATTTGAAAGCCTGTCCCTGTTGTCTATCTTTGTCTCAGTTCCACTTCTGTAAAGGGGGGATGATAGTATCTGAGTAATTCATAATCTTTACTATGTTTATACTCACAACACTCCTGTGAGGTAGGGAAGTACTCACCTACTACAGTAAGGAGGGCAGATAAATATCGTCTACAGAAAAAAGATATTGAGAGAAAGTAGGTAGAGGTGACTCCAAAGGAGTAGAAATGTTCATTCTCTCTCCCAGAGCTGACCCTCATTGCTAGTGTTATCCAGCCTGCCTTGTAGGTCACTACATTATGTAGTTCAAGACCTTTATTCTATATAGAATTCATAGATTTGAACTCCAGAAGGGAACATTGTGATAATCTTGTCTGCAGAATACCAGATATAGGACTTCCCATAATTAATTCCTGTGTCAGGTCCAATAACAGTGATTAAACTAGGTCCTCTATTTCAGGGATGGGAGGAAATCTAACTTTACCTGATGGAGAATCCTCCACCACCACCTTTTTTTAATTGTTCTAATGGTTAATTACCTTTATTGTTAAAAAAAAGTGTGTGTGTAGCAGGGGTGAGGGGAATACGCTTATTTCTAGTCTGAATTTGTTTGGTTTCAGTCTAGCAAACAAAGATAGAACAATAACTGGAAGTTGAAGAGAATTATGTCATCAAATTTCTGTCCCCATGCAGGTACTTATAGACTGATCAAATTATTTATTAACCTATTCTTTGTTGAGCTAAATACTTTGAGCTCCTTGAGTCTCTCATTATAAGGCAGGTTTCCCAATCTCTTAATCATTCTTTAAAAGCAGCGAAGAATCCTGTGGCACCTTATAGACTATCAGACGTTTTGGAGCATGAGCTTTCGTGGGTGAATACCCACTCTGTCAGATGCATGCATGTCATTCTTGTGACACTTCTCTGAAGCCTCTCCAGTTTATCAACAACCTTCTTGAATTGTAGATACCAGAACAGGACTCAGTATTCCAGTAGCAATCCTACCATTGCCAAATATAGAGATAATATAATCTCCCTACTCCTATTCAATAATCCCTTGTTTATACATTCAAGCATCTTATTAGCCCTTTTGGCCATAGCAAAATACTGGGAACTTTTGTTCAGCTGATAATTCACCATAGTCCCCCATTGTGTAAGTATGGACTACAATGTTCGTTCCAAGATTTGTACATTTACATTTAGCAGCATTAAAAACATTGTTTGCTTCCACTCAGCTTAAGAAGTGGTTCAGATCACTCTACATCACAGACCTGTTCTCTTATTTATTTGCCACTCCCCTAATATTTGTGTCATCTGTAAATTTGAGTGATGATTTCAGATCATATTTACACACTCTCTCAATAATGATTCACCATTTACAATTACATTTTGAGACTTATCAGTTGCCAGTTTTTTAACCTGCTTAACTAATGCAATGTTGATTTATATCATTCTATTTTCTTAATCAAAATGTTGTTCAGTAAAAAGACAAATGTCTCAGAGAAGTCTATAGATTACATCACCTGTGACTTTTATGAGTGAGTATGTAATCTCATAAAAAAAATCATGCTAATTTTACAAGATCTATTTTCCATAAACCATGATGATTGGCATTAATTATTTTATCCTCCTTTAACTCTTTATTAATCATGTGCCATATCACCCAGACCATTATTTACCCAGGATCCATGCCATGCTGACAGGTTTAAAATTAACCAGGATGACTTGGGTAACCTTTTTAAATATTGGCATATTAGTTTTCTTCCAGGCTTCTAGGACTTCCCCCGTGTTCCCTAATTCATGAGTAGTGGGTATCAAAGGGAAGGGAAGGCTTTGCCTCCCCAAAGTGCCTGTGTGGCTCTGCCCACACTCCACCTCAAGACCCCCTCCCTCTTCCCACATGATCCACTGGGCTCTTCCTTCCCCTGTGGCTGAGGCCCCAAGCCAGTGGCGCCGGAACTGGAGAGGACAAGGGACAGGGCCCTTCCACTTTTTGCAAGTGGACAGACCCTCTTCTCCCCAAGGCCGCACCCCCTGGCCAGGCCAACCTGAAGCCCAGCCGGGGAGCCCAGGCAGCTGTGGGGAGCTGTCAAGGTTTCTTTCTCCATGCTGAACTTTAGGGTACAGATGTGGGGACCTGCATGGACACTTCTAAGCCTAATTACTAGCTTAGATCTGGTATACACTGCCACCTCCCAGAATTCCAGTGTCTGGGGCACTCTCTGTCCCCCCAAACTTTCCCCCCTCCCAGGTTGCCTTGAGGGACTTCACCAATTTTCTTGTCAACACAGATCCAAACCCCTTGGATCTTAAAACAAGGAGAAATTAACTATCCTCCCTCCTTTCGCCCCACCAATCCCTGGTGAGTCCAGATCCAATCCCCTTGGATCTTAAAACAAGGAAAAAATCAATCGGGTTCTTAAAAAGAAAGCTTTTAATTAAAGAAAGAAAAGGTAAAAAGTATCTCCATAAAATCAGGATGGAAAATGCTTTACAGGGTAATCAGATTCCCATTGAGCAGAGGGACCCCCCGTAGCCTTAGGTTCAAAGTTACAGCAAACAGAGGTAAAATCCTTCCAGCAAAAAGAAACATTTACAAGTTGAGGAAACAAAAATAAGACTAACACGCCTTGCCTGGCTAATTACTTACAAGTTTGAAACATGAGAGACTGATTCAGAAAGATTTGGAGAGCCTGGTCCCTCTTAGTCCCAAGAGTGAACAACAACACAAAGAGCACAAATAAAAGACTTCCCTCCACCAAGATTTGAAAGTATCTTGTCCTCCTATTTGTCCCCTGGTCAGGTATCAGCCAGGTTTACTGAGCTTCTTAACTCTTTACAGGTAAAAGAGGCATTAACCCTTAACTATCTGTTTATGACAGGAGCTGTCATGGACCTTCCACCTTCCAGGGTCCAGGGGGACTGAGAGCAGCCCCTGACCTGTCTCCAAACCACCTTGTTCCCCACCTGCCCGGGGCAGGGGGATGGTGCACGACTCCACGCCAGCTACCCACAGCTGCTGGCATGGCTCTCCCCAGTCTGGATCCGCCCAGCGGGGGGGCCTGGAGTCACAGCCTGGCCACAGTATGAGCCATGTGGGAAGTTGTGAGGACCCTCCACCTGCCCCAGGGACACAGGCCAAGGGCTGCTTGGGCCCCCAGAACTTTGAGACAGTGGAGGGTCCACCGTGGCTCCCAACAGCTGCCTGCCCAGCTTTTATCATGGCTGGTCTGCAGCTCTGAGCCCCCACTTCCGGCTATCCAGAGTCAGGTCGGGGAGAGATGCACAGGCAGCTGTGGGGGGCCTGGGTCCCTCTACGGTGCCTGCCTTGGGTGGGAGGCCTGGAACAGGGGACTACTTTCACCTCCACCTCGGGTGGAAGGGTGTTGGCCCCTGCACCCCCCCTTCCCCTCACACACTTCTGAGAGAGCTCTGGTACCCTTGACCTGGGCTGGGGATAGTAGGGGCCACCCTGCAGCCAGGGACTCCAGGTGGCTAAAGTGGGTGCTTGTGCAGCCTGCCCACCTGGGACTGGGGCACTGGGGTCCACACTGCCCACCCTCCTGGAGCTCTGGTGCACAAGGCTGTGCTGCCTGCTGGCCCTTCCTCCATGCTGGGGCTGGGGGCTGCGCTCAGCTGCCTGCCTGCCTGGCGCTCTGGGCCTCGGAAGGGTTGCTATGCGGACCCTTCTGTTGCTCCAGGTTTCGGACTAGGGACTGCTGTGCCTGCCCACCTCCCGGGGCTGCAGGGCCAGGCACTTGGGCAGCCCAGGGCTGGGGAGCGGGGAGTTTCTGGACTCCAGCAGGGGTGGGAGGGGCATGGACCCGAGCAAAAGAGGCATGTCGGCCAGGGACTAGCCTCCCCATGGTTCACCCACTGCGCATGGATTAATTAAAAATAAACATTAATGATTCAGAAAGCTTCTTGTCCAGCTCTTTAAAAATCTTGAATGTAAGTTATCTGGACCTGCTAATTTAAAAATATCTAATTTTTGTAGAGAGACTAGGTGGGTGAGGTAATCTTTTATTAGGCCAACTTCTGCTGGTGAGACAGACAAGTTTTCAAAAAACAAGGATTTCTTCTTCAGGTCTGGGATAGGTACTGAGTGTCACAGCTATATACAAAATCCAACAGATAGCTTGGCACAAGCAGTTAGCTCATATTCTCTGGAACCATTCAAGGTAAAGTGGCCTGTTATTACCCCTTTAATCATAGGAGAAAAAGAGGGGTTAATGTGTTGCAGATTATATGCTAACTACTTATACTAAACTATCTGATCTTGTATTAGCTGTGACTCTAGGGCCTGGTCTACACTTTGGGGGAGGGGGGCATCGATCTATGTGAATAACGTAGCTGAAGTCAATGTACTTAGATCTACTCATTGTGGTGTCTTCACTGCAGTGCATTGACTGCTGCCACTCCCCCATTGACTCTGCCTGCACCTCTTGTGGAGATGGAGTACAAGAGTCGACCGGAGAGCACTCAGGGGTCAATTTATTGAGTCTTCACTAGACATGATAAATTGACCCCCACTGGATCAATCGCTGCCCATCAATCCGGTGGGTATTATAGACATACCCTTAGTAGCTTTCCCAGACATGAAGAAGATTTCTGTGTAGCTCAAAAGCTTATCTCTCTCAACAAGAGAAGTTGGTCCAATAAAAGATATAACTTCACACACCTTGTCTCCCTAGTATGCTGGGACTGACATGGTTACAGTTACTACATATAGCTTCGGTGGATGCTGTTTGGCATCCTCAGTTCTGTTGGAATGGAAAGTATTTCATCATCACATGACATGACTATATCAAGTGGCTGAGCTGGCTCTTTTCTAGTACAGAACAGAAATATTTATTTAATGGTTCTGCCTCTTCTGCATTATTAACCTTTCCAACATTTCCATGTAATAACGATCCAGCACTATTGTTAGAATTGTTTTTGTTCCTAATATACTTTAAAAAATCCTTATTGTCCATAGTAATGCTGCCCATAGATTTCTCTTTTTGCTACTCTCACCAATTTTCTATAATACCTAGCAATAAATATAAAGCAAAAGCTATCAACTTCACTTGTTTTCTATTTGTTACATAGTGTAGGAATTGTTTGTTTTTGTTGTTTTGTTTTTTCACAGGGGCTTTCATTTCCCCTCTAAGCCAGGCAGGGTTGTGTTTTTTAACCAATGCATCCTTCTCTCTTGATTGTGAGATAAGTTAAATAGGCTTAAACTTTACCCAATTATCTGCCTCATTTGTCTGTTTAAATTCTTTCTCCCAGCTGCTTCTCAACTGTATTCAGCTTTATGAATCTGGCCCTTTTAAAGCGCCATGAGGCAAATGAGTGTTTCTTTAATTTTAAAAGGTCAAAATGTGCCTATGTCTGAGGTATTGTCACTAAGGGTACAAGTGTAACCTGTGGTTGTTTAGCTAAAGAGATGCACAGAAATGTGAGGGCAAATGACAAAATTTCAGAGAGAACGTTCTAAATATTCCCCTTGTAAAAAGTAGTAAAAATATAATTAGAAAGATTACACAGAAAATTCAGTTGTCCTCATGAGAAGTGAAGAATTATTGTGCCACATTTGGAGTCTATATTCAATCGCTGAAGTGTGTAACAGGGATTTTAGACTGGCTTTCAGTGCAAGTGTTAACATAGCCTTCGCTATGGAGTCATTAATGATACTAACATTTTTATGGTTATCCTTTTTTCCTTGCCCCTACTCTGACCCATTTTGTTTGTCTCATCCATGTACTTTTTTTTGTCTTTTATATTGTAAGGTCTTGGAGTAGGGATGTCATTTTCAATTTATTTGTACAGCAGCCAGCACAATGAGGTCCTAATCTGGCTGGCCTCTACATTGTATCAGTATAAATGTTAAATAATAATAATACTACAGATATTACTACAGCTAGATTCTAGTTTTACTTGTACAGCCACGTTTGCTCCACAATTCAGCTGTGATGTCATCTTTGTACTGCCCAATTCTTGAGCAGCTGAAGACCTGCTTGACCCTTGGCATAATATGAGCCTCCTCAGTGCTGCTTTACATTAAGCCACATTTTTATAGTCTCGAAGAGATTATTATGCTCTGGCTAGGAGAGTCAGAGTAGTCTATTCCAGCCATGTGCCCCCCTGGCTCAGCACACTCCTGCACTAGAGAAAAGGAGTAAAACTGGCATTTGTACCAGCTGTGGAGTGGAGCCTAAGATCTGGCCTGTAATACTAGATTCTGTCTTATAATTCTGTGTTGTTAGTTTAAAATTTAATAAATAAAAATAATTTTAAAATGTGCAAGACAATCTTAGCCAATTCTGCTATTTCCTGTGGTTTTGCAAGTGTGCAGCAAGTCTTTAGCCTTTTCCTTTCAGCTAGTCCATCTGTCTGATCTTTTTTTCCCATTTGTCACTGGCCTATAATCTGTTTCATGCCCCAAATCCTCCAAGATTCTGATTTTCTGACTGCTCTAGGACTCTGTTCACCCCTCTTCAGATGCTTATGTTTTTCATTGCTGCCCATTAAGCACCTTTTAGCTATTCTAGGTCCACCATCTCATTCCAAACTCTCTTTGACTTCTTTGTATTGGCACATTCTCCTCTGTACTGGTTCATTTAAACCCTACTTTTGTTATGCTGGGTCTTTTTGATATTTTTTTCCTGGGTCACTTCTGGTACCTATTGATTTTCTTCCTTTGTTCTAGGTCTATTATATTTTTATGTCCACCTACTGTCCGTAGGCTTAACAACCTAACAAATCAAATATCAGTGGAATTCCATGTATGAAGTGAGCACTAAGGCTGTGTCTACACTTACAAGCTTGCAGTGGCACAGCTGTACTGATACATCTGTTCCACTGTAAGAATGTTCATGGAACTGCATTATGCTGACAGGAGAGAGCTCTCCCATAGACATAATAAAACCATCTCAACAAGTGGTGGTAGCTATATCAGTCAGAGCATGTCTCCCACAGACATAGCACTCTGGACATGGAAGATTATGCTGGCAAAACTTACGTTGCTTAGGGGTATGTTATTTTTCACACCCTAAATGACAAGTTTTACTGACATAAGTGCTAGTATAGACCTGGCCTAAATAAGCTTCTTCAGAGGTGGGATCTGAATGTTTTGTTGCTTGTTTTGTCAATGAGGCCTGGGGATATCCATAGAAAGATGTTTGAAAGATAGGAGCAGTTAAGTGAGGCACATAACAGACTGGAAGGGCAAGAGGATATCACAGAAGCTTTGCCAACATTGGAAAAAAAAGATCATCTTAGAAAATGTGTTAACTACCACTATGTTAAACATAGTTTTGCCCTTAAGATGGATGAGGACAGTTGAATTTAAAAGCTATTTTGTAATGACTGGGAGAACTTTGGTAAAATTTTTATGATCCACATGTGTATCTCAGTTTACCTGCTCACTACATACCATTATATTCTCAATGTAAAAGGAAATGAGGCACATCCAAGTATCACATATGCCATCTTGAGCGAGTCCAGATACTGTAACAAAAACTGGCTGGTGTTAACATATCAGAATATGTTGACAGTGGGAGTCCCAGTTTGTGAACATTAATGCTTAACCACTGGGAAGCCAAAGCCAAAACATGGCTCACCTTTCCACACTAGGGAAAAATCATATTTAACTTTGTGTTTGTCAGCAAGTTGTCTTACAATGCTTTTCCGCAAGATGGACAAGGCGAGAGAGGATCAGATGAACCAAGGCAGCTCATTCATTATTTATCAACCTGGCACTTAGCAGCTCCGAGGTAAACTCTTAGCACATCTATGCTTTGCTAAGTCTCCTAAATTTAAATGCCTTTAGCATATAAGGATTTAGTACAATTTTACTACAAAGGATCATTAAGGCCTATATGTTCAGATGAAATTACTTGCCAAGCAGTAGCTGAAGAAAGACTGAGCAATTTTCTACAATTATTTTTGACTACACTGATGGTAGCACTTTAAAAATAAATATACAGTCCTTTATGTTCTTGAATTTCCAGGTTACAACACAATAACATCAGTATATCTGATTTCTATTAAACCAGGAGATGAAGGAGATTGCAGGCTTTCAGATTTCAATAAATAGAGGGGTTCATTTTTGTTGTTAATCAGGGATAGCATATGGTAATATAAGTGCGGGAATGGGATCCAATTTGAATTAAGTATTGCTTTATTCAGTATCTGATCATTCTTGGTATTTGTAAATATTTAAAAGTGTTTGTTTAAATTCTAGTGACAGTGATCATACTCAGAAATGCTTCCTCCTTGAGTCCCAAACTTGTCTTTTGCTTGTAATTATGATGGGAATCCTTATGGGTATATCTGCATTTTCCTACATTCATCCTCATTTCCAAATTTGGAAATGTTTCCTTTCTGTATTATGTTTAAACGGATGGTAAGCGCAAAGTTCAAATGATGCATGTCCTGCAGCTTGTGGATATGGTGAGGATTCCAGGGTGTTCTGTAGGAGTTCCCTTTGGTGGAATACCAGTTCTGCTGGATGGTGTGCAGTATGGCCTTGCCTCTTTCTGGATGGCTAATGTCAGTCAGGAGTAATCACTGCAGTCAATGGGGCATAAAGTCTGTTTTGTGGATGGCTTGTGTAAGGGGGATGGTCCCTCCCCCTTGTGTAGCTAGCTCCTGAACAGGTGAAATGTGGTTTACACTTTCAAGTTTAGCAAGTTCTTGGTACATTTATGAGCTGGTCAGAAAACTACTTTTTTCAGGAAAAAATGACAAAAACAATTTCATTTTTGTCAAAAATTTTCACACAATTAAGGAAACTCTTAAGGGAAGGGAGGCAGTGCCTCATGGGAGCCACATGACCTCATTGCATCATAGGTAGATTCAGAAGGATAAGATTTTTATCAGTAAGTGCTGGTAGACATTAATTTCAATGTACATACACAAATCAATTAAAGATATTTCCATAGATAATAATTCAAATTTACAGACAGGCAAACTTTAAAAAAATGCTGCTTGAGAACTTATTAGGGTTTAATTTAAGGATATTTACTTTGTGTATTTTTATATGAGAGTTTGTGTTTTAATGGTTATAAAGCTCTCTCTTTTTGAATCTGCATCTATGGTTATTAAATACGTTCTGACATCCCCATTGATTGACCCCCACTGATAATTTTCTGCTACTGTGAAAATCTAAATTGGTAAAAAAATGCTTAAAATAAACATTGATATTATCCATCAAAGTTATAAGAAATAAAAATTGAATTTTGCCAAGTCTAACCATAGGAGATTAAGTCTGGCTGTGGAGTCTGGTTCAGAGACCAGAATAGGAGTGTGAGGTACCCAAATTATAACTCCCATTAGGCACCACGGTAGCATTTCACAATCTGGTAATATAGTGAGGTCTTAAAAGGTATGTCATGCTTAGATTTTAAGTTCTCTGAGTTAGGGACCATCTCATTGTTCTGTGTCTGTATAGCACCTACCACAAGGGGGTTCTGGTCTATGACAGGGATGCTGAACATAATCATAATACAAATAAATATTTGGATTTTTTGGCTGAAATCACAGGTTTTTTGTGTACTCTGTTTTTAATGATTTTCATGGAAAGCAGTGCCTTCTTGCAAAATAATTTAAGTGAAAACCCAATTTTCCATTAAAAAATAGTGACCAGCCCTATATGTAACTATTCACTATACTATGGGTGTATTCGGCATGCTGTGACACAGTAGATATACAAAGCTTCTAATAAACATGCACTAATATTAATCTACTACATTGCTACCCAGTGTTTCTCACTGTATTCAGATTTATCCCAGCTGCCAGTAGCCATTGTAAACAATGGCTGGAACTGGACCACTTATGTTAAAGTGATATCCGACATGAATTACTACTGAATGCTTCTAATATTAGAATCAGATGGATTTCTGTGAAATTATTTCAAATGTATAGAAAGTGACAGGCTGTAACTTTTAACATAAAATTAGACAGCAAGGATTTTAGTTTTTGTGTTTCCTGAGCTGCATTATCTCTCCCAGTGGACCTCCATGGGAATGGTGGAATGATGTGAGGACAATGTGCATTGTCCCTTCCCACTATTACCCACCACCTAGCCACCACTAATTCCTTGCTCTTACCCAGTAGAATACCCTCGACAAGTAAAATACATCCACAGAAGGGAGCAGCAGCACAAGTTTCCATACACAGATCACAGACCTGTTCCTCTTCCCCTTTAAGTGAATGGGCCAAATCAAACCCCAAACATGGTTAAAAGTAGACTGAAAGGGTTGGTTGATGTGACTTCATAAATGACATGAAATCTTTGAACAGAATGGTATTTTCACATTTAGAATAGGAAAAAAAATGATTAAGTGACTCATTCCTTAGTTGTTTGGCAGAGTTACTTGAAGAAAGCAAGTAAAACTCACTGCATCGGTTTGATTGAGTCAATAAAGCATTTATGAATCCAGAAACATGTAATTCCCCATTAGCTAAAACAATTTAGAGCTGAGAAATGTACCTGTGATGTTCTAGCTGTCTGGGCAAATTGTAATGGCACTATAATCTGAGGTTCACATCAAAAAATCTCTGCACTTTTCTGGAGTTAAGTGCAGTGAAGCATTATAAGTTTGTTTCTTATTATCCAGTTCCAAATGGATCGCTTTGTTCTCACTTTGAAGAAAATCCTGGAGACACAAAGCACCTGAAAGATTCTCATTTACTATATTGTTTGGTTAGTTTTAGTTTAGCTACAGAAATACATCAGATTATAGCAATGAAAACACAACATATCTCAGCTATTTTAAAAGAGAAGAGCCCCTTTTTTATTTTTAATTTCCAGAAAGGGCTATGGAAGAATGGTTAAAAAGAAACACATTGCTAATAGCTGAAAGTGACACTTAGATGGCTCTATCCTGATGAAGTGCAATGCATTTTCAAATCAGTGTGTAGGAGTTAGGTGGGACTAATTGTGGAGTAGGGTACTATTGAGCATGAGTAAGGGTGTCAGAATCTGGCTCTGTAATGAACAAATAAGTGATGGGTGGGCATAATTCCCACACATAGCTCTCAAAAAGTAACTCATTGTACATGGTTTTTATATCAACTTTCAAACATCTCACAAATATAGAAATCCAAGCAAAAAAGTACAGCTTAATTATGGTAATGACGAAAGATAACAGTACAATTGCCCCTTAAATGTGCAGTTGGAAATTAAAAGCAGTTCATTAAGCAGTAGAACAACTATAAATAATATAACTCTGCAATCATTTGTATTTTTAGGCAACCTAATATTACCAGTTAAAATAATACTTAGCACTTGCATAGAATTTTTCATCTGTGGATCGCAAAGGTCTTCACAAAAAGGAATATCTAAATATTATTAGCCTCATTTTACAGCAAGTGAGATACAGAGATGTTAAGTGACTTGGGAAGCAGTGCCAGAGCCAGGAATAGATTCTGTTTCTCCTGACTCCCAATCCTATATCCAAACTTCTGAAACTTTCATAAATATTCAGACAAAACACATTGCAGCTTTCAACATACATCTTAACTACTCATAATAAAGAATTGCGCATATTTAATTTTATACCTCAACCTACTCATGCACATATTTAAAAGCTTTCTGCAGAAAATGTTAGATTGTCAAATTTTGGGTTACAATGTGGTTTTGGAAATAGTCCTAACTTACCATGTAATGAGTCCCAGAGCCTAAATTCTATCCCAAGCACAAATGTCTACACTGCAATTTTTCAGCCTTCCAGCATGAGACCCATGAGCCCGAGTCAGCTGAAACAGGCCAGCTGTGGATATTTAACTGCAGTGCAGATATACCCCAGTGAGCATACAGCAACAAGAAATGCTTATGAAGTAAGATTTTAGCCTGATTATGTTCCTAAATCTTCATCAGTACAGTTATGGATTGGCCTAAGATGATTTTACTGCCTTATTGTGAGACTGTTCTGGTTTGTCCATATGAAAAATAGAGGACCAGTTCAGGTTAGATGTTCATTGCAGCTTAAAGAGAACAACAACAAAGCTAGCGTCACCAGATGTCCTGTTTTTACATATGCTCTGCTCTTCATTGGTAACATTTTTTCTAGTCCTCTGCACTTCCCAGTCTCTCTCTGAGTTGTTGTTTTACTCATGGGCTTGGTGGAGGAATATTTTACTACAGTGTATTTTGGCTGTTTGTTTTAGTTATTTCTTATTCATTCTTTACTCCCAATTTGTTATGTGGTGGCTTTCCTTGCCCTGTTCCATTTTCTAGATAAGCCCCATTCACTTAAGATTCAGAGATTCAGAGATTCAAAGACTTAAGGTCAGAAGGGACCATTATGGTCGTCTAGTCTGACATCCTGCACAATGCAGGCCATAGAATCTCACCCACCACTCCTGCAACAAACCCCTAACCTGTGTCTGAGTTATTGATGTCCTCAAATCGTGGTTTAAAGTCCTCAAGGTGCAGAGAATCCTCCAGCAAGTGACCCGAGCTCCATGCTGCAGAGGAAGGCTAAATACTTCCAGGGCCTCTGCCAATCTTCCCTGGAGGAAAATTCCTTCCTGACCCCAAATAGGGCGATCAGTTAAAGCCTGAGCATGTAGGCAAGACTCACCAGCCAGCACCCAGGAAAGAATACTCTGTAGTAACTCAGATCCCACCCCATCCAACATCCCATCACAGACCATTGGGCATATTTACCTGCTAATAATCAAAGATCAATTAATTGCTAAAATTAGGCTATCTCGTCATACTATCCCCTCCATAAACTTATCAAGCTTAGTCTTGAAGCCAGATATGTCTTATGCCCCCACTACTCCCCTTGGAAGGCTGTTCCAGAACTTCACTCCTCTAATGGTTAGAAACCTTCGTCTAATTTCAAGCCTAAACTTCCTAGTGTTCATTTTATATCCATTTGTTCTTGTGTCCACATTGGTACTAAGCTTAAATAATTCCTCTCCTCCCTGATTTTTATCCCTCTGATATATTTATAAAGAGTAATCATATATTTCAAAGGCAGACTGGAGAAGGTTTCTTACTAACACTTTTCTAGAATGATTCTGTAATTCATGTATAAATATATCTCCAAGAAGCTAATCTGGAAATGTTCCCAATAAGCAATTTGCAGATAGAGACCCTGATTCACCTCACTCTTTAGCTGTGCTGCTGACATTCCACCATATTTTGTTTTTCATTCCCTAGGGAACAGACAACACACAACTTCCTGTGAAGGACTGATCAGTGAAATCCAAGAAATATTTTCTGTTCTGAGTGTTACAGTGAGAAAGTATTCAAAAAACATGTGCATACATTACTGCATTAAAGTACACAATTTCCAAGAGCTTCAAGAAATGTCTGCTTAATGCGTTGTATTTCAATTTTCTACCCATTATGTTGATTAGGAAGTTGGGTCTCTTTGAACTTCCAATGGACTTCAGGGACTAAATTTTCAGAGGAATTCAGCACTCACTGCTGGAGTTTAGTACTCAAAAGAAATCAGCTTCGTTTCTGGCACCTAAATGAAATGACTAGATTTTCAAGAGCAATAAGTGATAAAGCTGGGATCTCCCCCTCCCACCCCCGAGAATAGTTTATTTACTGAAAAAATTGTTTTATGTTGACCAAAACTATTTGTGAATTGAATACTAATGTACCACAGTTTTGGCCAAAAATATTTATTTCAGGTTAGATTCACAAGGGAACTTGCATGCCATTCACAAAACTGAGGAAGATGTACCCCCTTACATCAAACAGGAAAGTGGTTTGGTCTCAGTCACTCCTGTAGAAGTGGCATGACTTTTTATTAATTGGAGAAGGGACTGGAACCTGGGTGTCTCCCCTCCTAGGTGAATGCCCTAACCAGCAGATTATAGTCATGTTATCTCTCTGGCCCTAGGAATGGAGAATGCCCAGCTAGTGAACTGAAAAGTCAATTATTTTCACAGGTGTATTCAACACCCACACTCCGTTCTCAATGTAGCTGCAGGGGGCTGCTAAGCATTTCTGAAGCTCTGACCAACTACTTAGGTGCCTAACTGGGAGCTGTTGGGTCGTGAGGTGTTTTGAAAACTTGCCTCTAAATTTCCCAGCCTATTTCCAGTTAGTGCCAAAGATTCTACAAGAGTCTTGTGACTTGTGCAGTTTGATTACTGAAAGGCAGTGCAGTGACTACATATGGATGTTTAACAAACAAGTCATATGCAGATAAACAAATCATCCCAGCCCACCAGCAGATTTCCCTGTTGGGCCACATGCCAAAGGCTGCCGATCCCTGGTCTACACTGCCAATTTGTAGCACTGAACTGACAGCACTCATGGGGGTGTTTTTCACACCCTTAAGTGAGAAAGCTGTAGTGCTGCAAAGTGGCAGTGTAGATAAGGCATAAGTTTCTGCCTCTGAGTGTGCACATTGCTGCCTCACCTTAGGCAGCTGAATGTCTATACCCCACCTCAGCCCCAGAGTGTGTCATGAATAAGAGAAGATAGGCATTTGTCCGCTTAAGTGACGTGTAGGGCCCAATCAAGTAGTTGTGTACAGAGACTGCCTGCCAGATCAAATCCCATTCAAAATCTGTCTGGAAGTCATAAGAGTGGTGGACATCTTATAATTTTTAACCCAGTAGTTAGAGCACTCATTCCAGTGCTTCACCATCATCCTAGTGTAATAGTGTTCCTAATATCCAACCTAGACCTCCCATACCGCAACTTGAGACCATTGCTTCTTGTTCTGTCATCTGCCACCACTGAGAACAGCCAAGCTTCATCTTCTTTGGAACCTGCCCCGCCTTCAGGTAGTTGAAGGCTGCTATCAAATCCCCTCTCACTCTTCTCTTCTGCAGACTAAATAACTCCAGTTCCCTCAGCCTCTCCTCGTAAGTCATGTGCCCCAGCCCCCTAATCATTTTTGTTGCCCTCCACTGGACTCTTTCCAATTTTTCCACATCCCTTCTGTAGTGGGGGGACCAAAACTGGACGCAATACTCAAGGTGTGGCCTCACCTATGCCGAATAATCACTTCCCTTAATCTGCTGGCAATGCTCCTACTAATATAGCCCAATAGGCCATTGGCCTTCTTGGCAATAAGGGCACACTGCTTACTCACATTCAACTTCTTGTCTGCTATAATTCCCAGGTCCTTTTCTCAGAACTGCTGCTTAGCCAGTCAGTCCCCAGGCTGTAGTGGTGCATGGGATTCTTCCTTCCCAAGTAATACAGAGGGAGTGGTCACAGTGTCTCCCTCTCAATTTTTCCTAACTTACAGGGACTATGTAGGAGATTTGGCAGGATCCTTATGGTCTCCCCTGGTCACTGCACACCTGTGTAGAACTTTGTCCAAAGACAGTATATAGGTTAGTCCCTATTCTTGCCCATCTCTATTACAAATCACCATAGGATCAGGAAATATATCATTTATTCTATAAAATCATTTCTATTTCCAAATGCTCACTATACTTATCTCATAGATATGTGTTTAAAATTATATTTTAACAGCTTGCTTTGAGCAGGGGATTGGACTACATGACCTCCTGAGATCTCTTCCAACCCTAATATTCTATGATTCCCCACTGGATATGAGGTGGCTTAAAGAAAGAAGGCAGGAGATAGGGCCATGGCTTGCCTGCCACTCTGTGCTTTGGTTTGCAAATCTGTTCAGTGCACCCCATGAAGATGATGATGATGAGTACTCATGCTGTTTCTGTGAACTGGGGAGGAGGAGGGGTGGAAACATTCTGCATCTGCAGTTTGGCATTGCATAGGTTGTCTTTAAAATGTCCTAATCTAGTTATTCATACAACAACACAATTGATTAGGGAAAAGTGGATCTAAATGTACTTGTGTGCTGGGTTGTTTAATTTAGATGTCTCTTTGAACATTTGCAAGTTAGGTTTCTGTTGGGAGACTCAAATCATTTTTCAATTCTAATTCTTAAATGCACTTTGGGACTTGACTAGACTTGGAAGTAAAGAGTCTAGGGGACCTGGCTCTGGATGAGAGAGGGCCAATGACATTGCTGGAGAATTACCTGTTTAGTTCTATGTATTCCTCTCTCTTAACTGCTTGCTATTGAATATTTCTGTGCATGTCTGTTGGTAAATATGCATTGTTATTTGACGCACTAAGATTTCAGGGTGTGGCATTTGTTGGTTTCAAAACAGATTAAAGTTTTCGATTGGCAACTTAATTCCAAAAACAGTCTACCTCAGCTTCCATTTTATGTTAAATAATGTAATTGTTTTTAAATTTTGTTTTGAAATGCCTATAGAAATTAAAAAAAACAACAACAACAGGAAACTGAACCTGGCAATTAAAATCTTCCCTGGAAAGAGTTCCAGACTCCCCAGTTTATTTATCTCCTGTCATAGATCCACTTATGCTTAACTAGTTACAGACCTGCTTTGCCTACAGGCACACACAAAAGTAAACACATATATTATAGCCATTTTTTTAACTTCTTTCATTGCAGTTGAAGCAGTGCCCTCAAACAGGCCAGTCATTCTCTTCCCTGTCTTGCTATTGAACATTTATGAAAACAGACACAGTCCTATTGTACGAACAAATGATCATCTGCTCTGTTGCCAGCTTGCATCACTATTATAATAAAGCCAGCATGCACAAAGCCATCTGACCATTTCATACTGTTAACCTGCATATTCCAGACTGACTGGGACATTCTGACCTGACTTGAAAGTCACAGTAACATAATCTTTGCCTGATTTCTCTCTCTTCTCTTCATTGCTGCATGTCCTCTCAGAAGAGCCAAGGGGTAGATTTTCAGAGGTGCTGCAGTTCTCACTGATTTAAATGTTTTGGTCACCAGGATTTATTTCAACCATAACCATAGTCTAGGTTGCAGTCTAAATTTTAAATATTCAGTTCTCTATTGAGGCTGCTAAGCTACAACTAGCAGAGAGGGATGAACAGCATTCCACCTTGATGGCAAGTCAAGGACAAAATCTTCCCAAGGAAGAAAGAATGGCTAAGAGAGACAGGAAGTTCTCACTGATGTGACCATGGCTGAACTCTTTGAAAAGGTGTGGCATGCTATCCCATATGGTAGCTTTGCTCCACAAAGGGTTTGTAATGAGGTCAGCTTCCCCTATCTGCTTATGTCTTTACCCCCCGGAGAATGTGTAATGCCAACAGACCCTGATCGGCAGGCAGGATCAAACATGGGACCTCTGGAGCTTAGTGCCTGAGCCTCTACTGCATGAGCTAAAAGGCAGCTGGCTGTTAGCTAAAGCAGTAGAGCAGACTCATTTTATCTCTCTCTTTAAGTGATCTCAGTGTCACTAAATGGGACAGAACACCACCCCCAGAAGATGTGTGGGTTACAAATGCACATGGACCATGAGGTTCATCCTCTTCTTGGGGTCTGGTTTATTTATCAAAACAAAATACCTTGACTGAGCTCCATATAAACCATTCAGCCCACCTTTTCAGGCTTAATAGTTCCTTTTAGCCAGATCTCCTTCACCAGACCTCCTCCTAGGTCTTTCCCAAAACCTTTCCCATGCAAGGCATCTACTCCTGCTCCCTGCAGGTATCTTCCACAAGGCTGGTGCAGAGACACTCCCCTTCCACCCCTGCCCAAGTTCTTTCCCTCACCCCAAATCTTCCCTCTCTGGGCCTGCTCTCTGTAAAAGGAAGTGCCACCTCTAGGATGTCACTATGTGACACTTGATCATCTGACCCAGGCATGGGCCAGAGCCATAAAACAAAGTGCAGGGACCCATGCATGCACCCAACAGCCAGTGCTCTATTAGAGGATCGTAGTTCTTATCCTATCCCTGCCCACCCTCTTTGGCATAGCTATCACCACTGCTGGTAGTAAGTGCTACAGATACTTTAGCTCAGGGACTGAAGAACTGGGATTCTGGCCATACACAACAGAGGAACTCTAAGCATGTTAGGATCAGGAGGGTAGCTCACATCTACTTCTCCACCATGAGCACCTGCAAAAAAAGTAGTGAGATGAGTCATCCCTGAATTACCTCTGAGCTTGAGCCTACTTAAACCTAATGTGTCATCCCTGAGACAGTGTGGGATGAGTCAGAGGCAGTTACTTGCAGGTTTTGTGATAGGTCTCACACTGTTCAACCAAACTTCTGCCAACCCACAGGTGATCCCAAGACAGGTATATAGTCTCATAAGGGGTGGGGGCAGTCTCTTCAGTCTGCTCAAAGTTACTGGCTGGCTGCACTCCCATTGTGTAATAGTTTTGAGAGACTGCCTCTGCTCTTGCCTTTGCCTATTTCTGCACTGGCCCTTGCTCCATCCAGCATATGCTTCTGCCTCAGCAGGCCAGCTGGCCATTCTGACAGACCTTTAATTCCTTTCCTTCGTTCTTCTAACGAACTGTTTGCTATCCTTGTTAATTTATTTTAAAGTGAACCACATCCTCCCTTAACACAAGTCCCAGCCCAGGGCAGTCAATGCATTCTATCTCCAGTCTGATTGCTAGTTAGTTTTACCAAATGAAACATAAGGTAATCATTATTCAGGAATGATTAGTTATTTTACAATTATTGTTGGTGACAGTTCCAATAATTGCTATTAATTTTGGCATCTCCATGAAAGTCATAGTCATTTATAGCTATAATAAAGAGATATCAAGGGGACTAGCCATCCTAGTTTGCCCAGATCACTTATATTTTTAATACACTGTTCTGCCATCCCCTCAGCTTTGATCAAGCAAGCACCAGTTCTTCCAGGATTTTCAGGTTGTGATTTAGCTTGGTATTCATTTTAGACTGAAATCCATCCAAAAATACTATATATATAAAATACAAGAGAGAGAACACCTCCCCCACAAAATACTATTTGATGATACCACTTGCAAAGTGCAATCCTCGATCCTGCAAAAAGACATGAGTAAATGCATTAAGGTGAGTAGTTGCACCCTGTCAGTGTTTGCAGGATTGAGGCCTATAATTTGCATGGTGCACACAACAAGAGGAAAATAGAAGAGATGACCTATCAGTAATAACTGTGCTTAAGGACCTGTGACTTTGAAATAGTATTTTTATATTCCTAGGGCCTGATCCTGCTGTGGTTGCTCATGTGAATATGATCTGATCAAAGCCCATTCCAGTCAATGTAAAGCCTTTCACTGATTTCAATGAGCTATGCTCAATCCCATAAAAATAAATCCAGGAAAGTCCCACATGATAGTGGACATATTGAACTTACTTTGGTGGAACACATGAAATTGAGGAAAAGTAAACTACTGGTGAAATCTAAAATTTACTGTCAAGGCAGTTTTCTTTTTATGATTAAACACTAGACAGATGGACTGAACTGTTTTGTTCATTTAAACATCTTTATTCTACCATGCTTTTCAGTAGCAGGCCAAATCCTACTCACCTTACTCAAGCAATCAGTCCCACTGATCCTAATGAAATTGACTACATGTATGAGTAAGGCAAACGAGACATAGCTTTAACGTCATGCTAAGTTAATGCGGAGATTGCTAAAAATCCCAGTATAAACACTTCAGAATATGCTAGCTCTGAAGGAAATGTGTTGCACCTGCTGTCCTGCTCTATTCCATGCAAGTTCTTAAACTCCAGTCATCATCACCTCTCTGTGTCTGAGGGTCTGTAGCTACCATTTTGGCTACAATATCCCAAATGTCAGAGAACAGGAGGAATTAAATTGTACAAATACATCTCTAGCCGGACATCACACAACCCGATATAACGTGAATTTGGATATAACGCGGTAAAGCAGCACTCAGGGGGCGGAGGGGCTGTGCACTCCAGCATATCAAAGCAAGTTCGATATAACGCTGTTTCACCTATAACACAGTAAGATTTTTTGGCTCCTGAGGACAGCGTTATATCGGGGTAGAGGTGTATGTGGGGTAAGCAGATGGATAAATGTGATCTATAAATGAGAAAGTTACAAGTCTTTTGATTTAGGCAGCTACATTAGCAATCATGTGCCCAGTCATAACTTCCTTCATTTCAGATAAAATCTCACATGGATAGATAGAACTTTTCTCAAAATACATGTTTAGCTAAGGAAAGGGGGAACACATAGCACATTTTTCCCTATGTAGGGGCTGCTCTACAGAAAGGATATCAGCATATTTATGCAATGAGTTACTCCATCAGTTCAAGTGGAAGAGGCCCACACTGCAGAGCTAAAGCTTCTAAGATCAAACTCTAACAACCTATGAAGGAAAATATAGTATGTGGTTGTGTGAAGAAAGACTGTCATAAAGCACTCTCACAAGACAAACAAATGGACTTCATTCACCAGAATTGTTAAGCCAATCATTTTGACCAGCACTAAATACAAAGTATGTATTTAAAGTGGAAGCTTAGTTATATGCAATTTACTTAATTGAATAATTTGCTTAAAATATCAGCTTCAAAAGAACAACCTCCCCCCCACACACAAAACAAAACAAAAAAACCTTGGCAGCTATGCAGTTTAGACCCAGGTTCTGAGACTTGCCTCTCTGGGTATTTTGTTGCCTAGCAGACCTACCTTTAGAATCTTATTCTTCATAGGATTTTTGCCATGGACTTCAATGGACACAGGAACAAACTCTTAAAGAGTTGATACAGTAACACTGTTCAGCTGAGAAAATTTAATAAAAAAATTAAACTGAACTAGTGCAGAGGAACTCATCTGGTTATTTTCTTGGGTTTAACAACAGAGCTGCAGAGAAAACAAAACTTCAGAGCTGTCCTACTGTTTCCACTGAGGCTATTGCTCATCAATGTTTCAAGCAGGATTTAGCACACTGTGCCTAAGGCCCCTATATTTTGACAGTTGCGGTGAGAATCTCTCTTCTTATAGTATGTTCTTCAGAAGACATCAAAAGAAAAAAAATCATCCTTTTATTTTTCAGTGATTTATTTTGCACAATTGCAATAGTTTTTCTCGTTTATGGTGAGAGGTTGGTTGTTTTTCAGCTTCATTATGGGTGAGCCTGACCCACAGCTGAAATTTGTGATTGTAACACTTATATACCTACCACTATGGTTAGTGTTTTGTGATTAATCATTTATTTGAAAATTTAGATTACTATGGTGATTATTGTCTTTGTCTCTAAAGAGGGAGAGAGGCATGTTAACATTATTTTTATTTCTTAGCATTTTATATCACTTCACTCAGGAAGAGATAGCTTTTCTGTATAAGTGTATGTATGTGTTTAAATGAATAATGTGTCTTAGAAGATGTTCAATCTCTCATCTCCTAAATCAAGGTCTCCTTGAAACTCAGTTACTTTTGTCTGATAACATGCAACATAACTAGTTTATATTTAGAGAGAGTTAGTTTTAGCTTTTATCATTACAAACAAATTAAGAAATATTACACATGCAGGACTCTCTTCATGTTGACCTGTGGTATAAAATCAGGATCCAAATCCTGAAAGAAAATAACTGCACCACAACTATAGGAGGGCAGAATTTGTCTGGGCTTACCCAAAGAAGAGCACCTCTGCTTTGTGGTTGGGGGTGGGGGGAATTGCGGGGAAGAAGAAGAAGGTCAGAAACTGCTGCAAAAGGTGCTCGGTGGTCAGCTTTGCAGCAATAAAGCATTCCCCCCCCCAAGGAATGTGCATAAAGGTAAAAAAGCCGGGTGGGGCAATTCTCTATGTGAAAGCAGAGAGGAAGGGTGAGTATAATCTAAACCACACAAAGGTTGGGGGACTGGGTGGCAGAGGTGGTATCTGGCCTAGCAAAGGGTGACTGTTGCAGGAGCCACAGCCAGGTGTAGAGACCATGCTCAACCAGTCACTGAGTAAGTTCACCTAAGGGGAACAGGAGTTGTCCCCTTCTGGCATTAAATACTGTGTTCCCAGGAGTGGAAGGTCGAGAAGCCTGATCAGACCCAGCTAGGGGTGGAACTTTCAGTGGGGGGCACTGATGGTTACACAGCTGCTGCAAGCTAATTTTGCATTTACGACAGCAGCTTCAGGCATCTAGATGTGAGGGGTCAGCAAAGGGTACAGGGTAGGCCCAGCTTGGGCTCACGTTTGGGCAGCAGGACAGGGAAGGGCACGTGGGAACTCATCGGCCATCAGCGCATGTAACCACATGGAACAGAGTACACACTCCAGAGGGACCTATTGGGGAGCTGGGCTCTGCGGAACTCCCTCCATGCAGTCCTCAGTATGGTTATGCCGGGATAGCTTACCTGATGGGAGTTCACTTACTCAGTGCAACTAAATATAAAATCCTCACAGGCGAATTGTGAATATAATATCCCTATGGCACAGAAAGGTGTTCACAGACAGTAAACATGGATAAGGCAAGCAAAAGAGTGAACTGCCCAGGAAGCCAAGGGTGCCTAAAACATGGACAAAATGGGAAGGCTGCCTTCCTCATCTATATTATCCCTATTGCACAGGGAGGTGTTAACAAACAGTAATCGTGGCCAAGACAAGCAAAATAAAAGCAAACTACTCAAGAGGCCAAGGGTGCCCAGAACATGGGAAGAATTGGGAGGCTGCCTTCATCATGTATGCGGGTATTATGGTACAGACCTATCCAGACAGCAGCCTTGCCTTTGTTAATTATATGGATATAATTAGGCTGGCACACAATAGGTTTAGGGGCATGTCATAAGCAGTCTCTATTAAGAGCAGCAACAGAAACTGTATTAAGGTGGCATCACACACTGTGGTAAAAGGGCATAACACCTAGGGCACCAGAGTATTGTTCATACCACAACAACCTTGAAAGGGGCCCCAGGAACGTAATAGTATTTGCTGGGCATTTACAGTGGTGGTCGTTTTTGCAACCCCTGTAAATCCAGGCACGTTTGGAAGACACCTACTGCCGGTAGTTTTATTTCGACAAGGCCATGCCCATGGGCTGTTCAGTATCCTGTGCAGCTTTCCAGAAATTTAGTACAATGCTGCACTGGGCAGTGGTGTGGTCAGCAGGATTAAACCAAATAGTGCATTATTTGCACAATTTTTGTGTGCAGGGCGAGCTGGGTCAAATGAGTGTTTTCATCTGTTGGACACATTTCAGGTCCTGGCTAAATAGTTGGGGAACCTCCCAGTGAAGGACAAAACAGAAGTCCCTTCCACTACATTAACCTACCTGGGCTTTGAGCTGAACTTTGCTTGCAGGGTTGTTGCCCTGGGGCAGGCTTTTTAGTGCCTGGCTGGCAGCAGCAACAGCTGACATACCCAGACCACACAATTACATGCAAGTCACTACACAGATGTAGGAAGACTTGTGGATATGGAAAAGTTTTCTAAGTCAATTTAAGGGGGTATCATTATGGAGATACAAGTGGTTATTAATTTGGGGTTAATATACAGGTGTGCTTCTGGGGTGACAACATTGCAGTGGTACAGGTTATCAATTGCTAAACTTCCAGATAGCACAGAATTGAAAAGTTGATAAGGGCATTTATTCTCCAGTGCTTAACCTTCAACATCTGTTTTTTCTTCCAAGCACGTGCCAAGCATGGATAATGGCATAGCAGACATCTTGTCTCATTTCTAGTTTGCCAAATTATGTAAGCTGCGGGCTCTCTGGAACCTTGGAATGTCATGCGGTTGGCAAAATACAGATTTTTGGTTCCAGCTTACAAGTTGTTTATTTTGTTTTCTTTTAAGGAGTCTTGTCAATTCAAGGATCTATGTGGCCCTCTGTTAAGGGTGACTGTTGCAGTACTAAGTAAAGGACAATGCAGCTGCTAGTGCCCTTTGACGGTCACACATGGGACAATGGGTTCTTTCTCCCCAGTAGGGCTGCTAGCCAAGAGGCCATTTGCAGATGTGTGGGAACCCAGCAGTGTTGAGGGGGAGGCAACCAAGCAGATGGCTGGTGCCTCCTTGTGGTGGATGTTCAGTGCAAGTACTCCACAGGGAGGGCAGCCAGTGACCAGATAAATGGCCTGGCAAAGGACTTAAAACAGGGTTTCTCAAACAGGGGTCGCCCCTTCTGTAGGGAAAGCCCCTGGCGGGCCAGGCTGGTGTGTTTACCTGCCCCATCCGCAGGTCCGGCCAATCGTGAGTACTGGATCGCGAGTACTGGATAAAGAAACAGAATGGGGAAGGGGATTCAGGGAATCCTATGATTGGTACATCAGGGAGCCAATGCTCCCATCCTCCTGTTCTCATAGATCTCTTTAACTCTCTTATGAGGCTGGTAGATGGTAAGATCCAAGCCATGGGTTGGTTGAGGGACCTAGATGGAAACAAAGGGGGGCTGGTGGAAGCCCCGGAAAATTGATTTGAATAAGCATGGATTCGCCTGCACTGTACACTTTACCTGCCGGGTAGTCCCAGACATCTGTATAACAAAGTTATGGCCTGATTAAAACCCATAACAAATCTCCTGCCTTTCTTGCAGTATACCCAGACAATTGCACACATTTAATTTTATATACTGAGTAGTCCCATTGAAGAAAAATGTTTTTTGCAGAAATTAGATCCAAACAACCATTGAAAAATGAATGAGAAGAGAATCAGGCCCTGTAAATTTGCTGCACTGCATATGCACATCAGTTTTAATGTAGTATATATTTTAATTAATATTTTTTAAAATATTAAAATTGGGAACTTAATGTAATTTGTATATAATTTGGCCTGAAACACTACAGACAGTGATAAATATACTCAATAGGCAGAGGATATTGGCTCACTTGATCAGCTGTCAAAAAAAAGTGGGGTGTAGTGTGGACAAAGTGCGAGGGAGGAACCAATGGAGATGCCAGCCCTGTACAAGGAGGGGAGGCAGGGCTGGGGGGGAGGGGTCATGCAGGATTCCAGCACTTAGAGGGCCAGCAGGGTTTGAGCGACTAGTGACAGCCTGGTGGGGAGGGGGGTGCTCAGATGAGTGGCTGGAGTTAGCCCTGGGTGGGGCATGAGGGAGGGACAGAGAAGAGAAAAGGCTATGGAATCTTGTGAGAAACTGGAACTACATAATGGAACCAGAGAAATTCACCTGATAAACACGGGGACCTGTGCCAAAAAGAGATTTTTTTTTTGTCTTTGAACTAAAGTTGAAGAATTTAATAGGTCTGCATACACATTAGGATGATGTATCCCAGCTAGTTCCATAGTCATGGAAGCCTTAATTTGTTAGTTGCAGTGTTCAGAAAAAGGGCAAGATAAAGTCCTAAACGTCAGGATGGTGCATATATTCTCTTGCTTCTGCCAAATTTAAAGGGCTAGTACCAGAAGTCAAAGGTCTCAAATCCTGCAAAGACACATGCTTAACCTTTCTCCTGTGAGTAGTCCCATAGCAGTGAATGGGACCGCTAGCAGCAAGTGAAGTAAAACATATGTGATAGGGAAACCCCCCCCTTGATCCTACCTTACCCAAGGCCCCAGGTTTTTTTGCTGAGAATAGAGTAAGAGTAGGCCCAAAAGCCTTTAGCTAAGAGCAAGAGTTTTAACTTTTGCTAAACTTGTTTTTCTGTACAAAGGGCATGCTGAGGCAGAAAGATGTGGTCAGGGCCCCAAAAAGAGGAACTAGAATTGGATAAAGGGGAACCAGAATATCTGTTAAGTTACAATAGCTGAGCCTGCTGTCAGGACTACAGAAAAGGTGCTGGAACGGTCAAACCGCAGACTTGACTGGCAAAGACAATAACAGGAAAAACCATAGATGGAGAATTAATTGGTCAGCTTGCTTATCATCAGCATTATATTCCAAATAAGGCAAATAACATGTATAACCAGCGTGCTACGTTTTGCGGTTTTAATCTTTATAAGCTTGGTAAAATTTGTAATATGTAGAGCAGCCAGCCTTTTGCGTGGGGACTATGCTGTCTCTCCCTGCATATATGCTTGTATGAAATAAAAGAGCCTTGGGCAGTCTGATCTAAATTCAGCAGTGTGGTTGATTTTCCACAACATATGTTTAAAGATTTTTCTGTATCAGGGACTAAGGCATTAAAAAGATAATCTCATGATTTTATTGAGTTCTGACAATCATTTGAAAAGTCAGAACTGGGGAATCACCCAAACACTGGAGGAAAAAGAAAAAAAATACAAAATTTAGTCTCCAAACCTTCAAGTGGTTGTACTCCAGCAGATGCTTGTTTGGAGAACCTCTGACTGCTCCCATTGCACTCCAACAAGCAAGACTGTGCTGTATTTACATTTCATTTAACTATTCGATTGAGAACAAGATTTTATGATATGCACTAAACTAATTCAAATAAGCCTGGATATAAACATTGTCCTGTGGATTGAAAACTGTATGAAAGCCTATAAACAAGTATAATGGTAAACACTAAAATAGCAGAGGTTAAGTACCCACCAGTTTAATAACACAGCTCAAATTGTGTCAATATTGCTGTAGGTTGCTCTCAGTCTCTCCTGCTGAAACTGTTCCACTTTATATAAATACATAAATATTCATCACGCCAAGGGAGAGAATGACCCTAGAGCTTGGTGATTAAGGCACTCATCTGGAAAATAGGTGATGTGGATTCCAATCCCTCCTCTGAAACAGACAGAGAGATCTGAATCCATATCTCTTACACACACACACACACACACACCCATGCAGTTAGTTAGTACCTTAATCTCTTCCTTTGGCCCAATAAATATTTACATATTTATCCAGTTTTAACAGGAGAAATTGAGAACAGACTAGCCTCTAGACCAGGGGTCAGCAACCTCTGGCATGTGGCTCACCAGGGTAAGCACCCTGGCGGGCCAGGCCGGTTTGTTTACCTGCCACATCAGCAGGTTCGACCAATCACAGTTCCCACTGGTTGTAGTTCGCCGTCCCAGGCCAATGGAGGTGACGGGAAGCGGCGCGGGTGAGGGTTTTGTTGGCCGAGGCTTCCTAACGCCCTCATTGGCTGGGAAGGCGAACTGCAGCCAATGGGAGCCGCAATCAGCCGAATCTGCCAACACGGCAGGTAAACTGGCCCGGCCCACCAGGGTGCTTACCCTGGCCAGCTACGTGCCAGAGGTTGCCAACCCCTGTTCTAGACTGGTAGTGAGAGATTTCAAATAGTAAGTGGGAGTCCCAAATTGAAGTCCCAGCTCCCTTAAATATTTAAGTATTTATATAAAGTGGAATAGCTTCAACTGGAAGGACTGAGAGCACCCTCCAGAGTAGCCGATAACCTGGTGGTTAGGATGCTAATCTGGGATGGAGGAAGATCTGAAGTCAAACACCTGTTCTGGAATGTGGATTCAAACTTTCCAGGCAAGTGTCCTAACCACTGAGCTTTATAAACATTGTATGAGGGGGGAAATCACATGGACAATTTTCTGAAGTTGACCAGAACTAAATATTTTATGCAACCTGAAACAGACTTTTTTGACAAATTCCAAACATTTTAGGAACTAAATAATTTTTTTTCAGATTTTTTCAATCAGCTTTCTCAATATGTAGTGATAAAATAATTTTTCACCTCCAAAACTACCTTCTTGTTCTCCAGGTTCTCAAATTTCATTATAAATAAGAAGTGTCCATCCATCATTGCTGCAGAGAAAAATCTTAAAAACACAACCAGAATTTGAAACAATAATTTTAAGAAGCTTAAGTTCCATTCATCATAGTGAGGTGATGACTCAGATGCCCAAAGATGATAGTTAATAATATTGACATGTAAAGTATCTCACTGGTCATCAACACATGGAAGAGACATGTCAATCTTCATAATTTTGTCTGAGAGAGGCCATTTTAGCACTATGAGAGCAGGAAGTTTAGGGAATAACATTTATTTCCCCATGATATCGAGAAAAATCCAAGTCCAAGGAGCCTAGTAGAGCTCAGAGAGCACACACAGTCATATTTTGAACATCAGTACATTCTACCAAGAGTGGGGTCTCCTTCTGTAAGTATGAATGAGTGTGTGGGAGAGCTCCTCCCCCTCTGCACTTTCAATACACAACATGCTTATTAAGGGTTTAGAAAAGGAAGTAATCATCATGTAAACTCCCTGAAATGTTTCACTGTTCCTGGTAATATGGTGCTCAAAATTAATTCAGTATTGCAGATGATTGATAAGCATTTGCAAACACTTTTTTTGAGGGAAAGAATACAAAGGGATCCTGAAAGATTTGAAATAATGGCAGAACACTACAACATGAGACTCAGATTAGAAAAATGCATCTTTATGCATCTGGAGGGGAAAAATAATTGTAAAACTGTGTTAGCTAATGGGAGGCACACACCTGGAAAGCACTAGTGTTTCAGAAGAACTGGACTAATCACAGAGCAAATTAGACATGGGTTTGTAATGCAATATGCCAACAGAGAGGCATTTTCAGGCTCTTTACATATGAGCACTGAGCTAGAAGGTAACTGCCCCTCTCTTTATGACTGGCATGATTCACAGTGCAGCCAGTGTGACAAAGAAAGTTTAGAAAGAGGAAAACTGACTAGGGCTGCTTGAAATAGTGGGGAAACTGCAGTTTCTGCAATGCAAAACTGTCTCACAAGTCTCCTTTACATTTTCAAAGAATTTTAAATTAGTGAATAAAGGAAAATTGGGTGACAGTTTATTTAGGCTTCCAAAAGGCGTTTGACAAGATTCTGTGCAAAGGGTTTATCAAAAAATAGTCATGGTGCAAGAGGCAGAGAATTATCATGCATCAAATATTACCTAAGGGATGAGAAGCAAAGATTAGAAATCTATGCCCAATTTTCATTATAGAAAGAGATTAACAGCAGATTATCTCATGGTTCTGTACTAGCCTTATGTTTAATATATTTATTAATGATCTGGAAAAGGGTAATGAAGAGTGAAGTAGAAAAATTTGCAGGTGATAAAAAGTTTTTTAGGTTCGTTAGGATCAGAGAGGATTGTAAAGTATTTTAAAGAGCTCTAAACAAGTTTGGTAAATGGGACACACAATAGGAAATGAAATTTAATGTTGAAACATGCAAAGTAATGTACAATGGAGGGGCTTAAAAACCCAGTCAAAATGACTCCTATACCTTACAGGATTCTAAATTAAATGCATCAAATTGGGCACGGGTACCAGATATCATTGTGAACAAGTGGTAGACATCCTGCAGCCCATGGGCCACACACAGTCCATCAGGATAATCTGCTGGCAGGCCAGCAGAGAAATTGTTTACATTTGCACAGCTGCCCGCTGCTCCCAGTGGCCACAGTTCACCAGCGGATTATCCTTAAAGGCCACATGCAGCCCGCGGGCTGCAGATTGTCCCCACTGTTGTGGACAACTTAGTGAAGACCTCTACACAATGTACAGCTGTGGTAAAAAAAAAACCTGTAAGATATTAGGATATATAAGGAATGGGATGCAGAATAATATGGAAAATGTTATAATATCTTTATATAAATCCCTCATATGAAATGCTGTCTTCAGTATTGATCATCCTATATCCTAAAGGATATTGTAGAATTACTAGAGGTTCAGAGAAGGATGAGAAAAAATATTAGGGAATGGGAAAAAAAGCATATGGAAAGATTGAAAAGATTTGGGTTGTTTACTTTAGAAAGTAGGGGGACAAGGTAACAATCTATAAAGTGGTGAATGATATAGTGAATGTAGATCAGGAACTTCTGTTCTTGTCTCATAACACAAGAAGAGGACATGCGCTGAAACTGAAAGGTGGGAAATTCCAGTTCAACAAAAGGAAACACTTTCTCGTACAATGTGATTACACTATGGATCTTATTGCCCTAAGAAGTCATTAAAGCCAACAATTTATTAAGATTCAAGCAGGATTGGACATTTATATGACTATTAAGAATATCCAGAGTTATCATAATTAACAATAACATGTTTAGAACGGATATTACATCTCATGCAGCTGAGGCCTGGTCTACACTTAAAAAATAGAGCAACCTAGATACATCATTCAGGACTGTGGAAAAATTACACACCATGAGTGCCATAGTTATGTCAACCTAACATGCGGTGTAGACACAGGTAGGTCAACAGAAGAATTCTTCCATTGACCTAGATACCACCTGCTATGCAGTGTAGACCCAGGTTCTGAAACTTGCTTCTCTGTGTACTTTGCGTTTAGGTTAATCTCTAACTATTGCAGAACAGGATAAGAAATAATGTTTTTGGCAGATTATCCCTCATATACTTGCTGTGGGTTTCTTACATCTTCCTCTGAAGTATTTGGTACTGGCCACTGTCAGAGAATATTTGATCAGGGTTTCTCTAACAGCAGCTCCCATTGGCCTGGAGCAGTGATCTACGGCCAGTGGGAGCCACGATCGACCAGACCTACGGACGCGGCAGTAAACATACCAGCCCGGCCCACCAGGGGCTTTCCCTACACAAGCAGTGACCTCTATTAGAGAAACCCTATTCTACAAAAAGAGCTGTCACACCTGACTATATTTTCTACTGCTTCCCTGTTTTTACTATATATTTCGAGCCAAAGTATTTTACATTTGTATTGTAAAGTTTGTTTGTTCATTTATTGCCCAGTTTCTTTGAGCTCTTTTAACCATTTGTTTTGTGTCGCCTAACTATGAAATGCCAAAAAAGAAAAAGAAAAAGAAAAAGAAAAACCAAACAAACAATGCAAAAAACTCTCACGTTAACAGGTGTCATTTGATTTGTTTCCTCTGACAGGTAAATAAGTATACTGCTCTGTTTGTTATTATTTACATTTCTCCTTAATTGAGTGCTCAGCACTAAAAGGCCATGGCTTAAAAGCGGTAATTCAAAATGACAAAAGCATCTGTGCTGTTTCATGTTCTCAGTGTTGTTTCTCCAGCTGTGATTATCACAAATACTAAAATTGATCTGAATAAATGGAGAGATGGCAAAAAAAGAAGCATTAAAATCACTGCATCTATTATCCTAAAATTAAAATCTGAATTCAGTTTGCCACCTCTGAACAAGATTTTTCAGGTTTTTTGGCCCTCTCACTAAATCTAGGTAACTAAACATTGTCATTTGGTTGTTAACATTAATTTTGTCCTCAAAACCCAAACACATTGTGATTTAGCTTTAGTGCTAATCAATACATGTATTAATTTTGCCTGGGAGTAAGGCTCTTTTGAAAATCCTAGCCCGCATCTGTTTTCTACGGTTTACAGCTAGGCCATAAAAATGCATTCCTTGCTGAGCTATTGCATACTGCTCAAGAGTGCTCGGTAAAGTGTTCAGCATTGACTAGAAATGTACTTAAAACTAGCCACCTTTGCTATATGCATAACTCTTCCTGCATTGGGTCTTCTGTGCTGTGTTTCCTAATAGGGATCTCCTGGTGAAACTATATGGCATACAATCATGGAACAGCACATGGTATACGTATTTGATATATCAGACATTCAAGATGTTTGGTAAGTGTGTATATATGTTCCAAAACACACAATTCATCTGGTATCTAAAATTTCTTTAAATTGTCACAGTAGTGCACTTGTGGGTACTTAGTAGTAATACAAAAATCATACTGATCTCCTTGTTAAGTGAAATACACGGGTATTATCAAAGGCAAGAAATATCACATGAAAAAAATAAATGTTTTCCCAGCCTTTTTTTCTCTCCCCCATGTACAACAAAGCTCAGTTCAGTGACTAATGGTTTTGGATACTGTGCCTCAATTTTTGGGGGCCCAAGGTGGGACTCCTTTAAGAGCCTGGATTTTTAGAAAGTGCTAAACACCTACCCTCTGAAAATCTGACTCCTTTGAAGGGTCATTGTCATAAACAGATAGGTAAGAGTTAATAGAACAAAAGTGCTTCATATCTCTTTTGCCTGGAAAGGGTTAACAAGAACAGTGAGCCTGGCTGTCACCTGACCAGAGGACCAATCAGGGGCAGGATACTTTCAAATCTTGAGGGAGGGAAGTTTGTGTGTGTGCTGTTAGATTTTGGTGGTTGTTCACTCTGGGGGCTCAGAGGGATCAAACGTGCAACGTGAGACCCCATCTGGAATACTGTGTGCAGTTCTGGTGTCCCATGTTCAAGAAGGATGAATTCAAACTGGAACAGGTTCAGAGACGGGCTACAAGGATGATCCGAGGAATGGAAAACCTGCCTTATGAAAGGAGACTCAAAGAGCTTGGCTTGTTTAGCCTGGCCAAAAGAAGGCTGCGGAGGGATATGCTTGCTCTATATAAATATATCAAGGGGGTTAACATTAGGGAGGGAGAGGAATTATTTAAGTTTAGTACTAATGTAGGCACGAGGATGAATGGGTATAAACTGGATATTAGGAAGTTTAGACTTGAAATTAGATGAAGGTTTCTAACTATTAGGGGAGTGAAGTTCTGGAACAGCCTTCCGAGGGAAGTAGTGGGGGCAAAAGACTTTTCTGGCTTTAAGACAAAGCTTGATAAGTATATGGAGGGGATGTTATGATAGGATCGTTAATTTGGGCAGTTGATCTTGGATTACCACCAGATAGGTCTGCTCAATGGTCTGCGGGGAGATGTTGGATGGGATGGGAACTGAGTTACTGCAGAGAATTCCTTCTTGGGTGCTGGCTGGTGAGTCTTGCCCACAAGCTCAGGGTTTAGCTGATCGCCATATTTGGGGTCGGGAAGGAATTTTCCTCCAGGGCGGATTGGCAGGGGCTCTGGAGGTTTTTTGCCTTCCCCTGCAGCGTGGGGCACGGGTCGCTTGCTGGTGGATTCTCTGCAGCTTGAGGTCTTCAAACCAATTTTGAGGATTTCAATAACTCGGTCCTGGGTTAGGGGTTGTTATAAAATTGGATGGGTGGGGTTCTGTGGCCTGCCTTGTGCAGGAGGTCAGACTAGATGATCATATTGGTCCCTTCTGACCTATGAGTCTATGAGTCTATGAGTCTATAACCAGGTTTCTCTCCAGTCTCTCTGATACAGGCTCTTATATGTCCAGAATAGTGAGTACTAGGTAGATAAAGCAAGTTAGGCTTATGTTTGTTTTCTTTATTTGCAAATGTGTATTTGGCTGGAAGGATTTTAATTTGTACTTGAATATTTAGGCTGGGAGGGTATTCCCAGTGTCTATAGCTGAAAGACCCTGTACCTATTCCATTTTAAATTTACAAAGATAATTTTTACTGTTTTTCTTTCTTTAATTAAAACTTTTCTTGTTTAAGAACCTGATTTTTTTTTTCTGGTGAGACCCCAGGGGACGGGGTCAGGATTCACCAGGGAATTGGTGGGGAGAAAGGAGGGAAGGGGGAGAGAGAGGCTAATTTCTCTGTGTGTTAGGATTACTGTCTCTCTCAGGGAGAATCTGGGAGGGGAAGAGAGAAGGAGGGGGGAAGGTGCATTTTCCTCTCTGTTTTAAGATTCAAGGAGTTTGAATCACAGTGATCTTCCAGGCCCAGGGAGGGGAAGTCTGGGAGAGGCAACGGTGGGGGAAAGGGTTTACTTTCCTTGTGTTAAGATCCAGAGGGACTGGGTCTTGGGGGTCCCCGGGCAAGGTTTTTGGGGGGACCAGAGTGTACCAGGCACTAGAATTCCTGGTTGGTGGCAGCGCTACAGGTCGTAGGCTGGTAATCAAGCTTAGAGGAATTCATGTTGGTACCCCATCTTTTGGACGCTAAGGTTCAGAGTGGGGAATTATATCATGACAGTCATATATTAGGCATGCAAAAATCAAGATATCCAGAATTTCTAGCACATTTGAAAACATAGGGGCTGTTTTATCACTGCCAGAGATGAGTTGCCATAGTAGTTGGATAAATGATGCCATAGCATATCCACATTCCTATAAACTTAAAAATAAATGTATTTCTTTTAAAAATTGTCTGTATTTACAATGAAAAAAAGGAAGGGGGAAAGAGTTAAATAATTGTAATATTGTGACAAAGGCACTAAAAATAGAGGTTTGTTTTTCCTCATGTTCTGGAGCAGAAGATGCAGAGTCAGCTCACTGCTTTGATTCAAAGGGCTAATGTATTTATATTTTCTTGAAGAAAAATGTGGTGTTTGCACAGCTGCACTTTACCCTTCTCTATGGGTCATGAGAGTTATTCTGATATTCCTAGCCATCTGCAACTCTACAAAAGATCCTGAAGCAAGTGTTGCTGCAGACTTTGCTCTCATGTTTTTGATCTCTATAAATAAGGATGCAGGTGGAAAGAAAATGCCTGAAGTTACCGTCACAAGTTCCTTAAGGATAGCTCACATTCTTCCTCTCTCAGGGGACACTAGAAAAATGTTTTTTTTTCTTCTTTTTAAAAAACACAATCTAATCATCCTATGCCATTTTCATATGAGAGGATCTCTCCAGTAAAGATTACAGAGGAGGAATCAAAAGAATGCTATTAAAAATTAAAATCCAGAATTACTCCATAGAGAATGAGAAAGGCCATAATCCCATTGTGACATTCATTCTGATTCCTGTAAAGTCAAAAATTATAGGGTTGGCAGCTGCTGTAAAGATGTATAAGAATCTGAACAAGTTTGAACATTTTGTATAGAAGCAATTCATGTGTTCATAATGTGAACACAGCCAACCTTGGGGGTCACTTTCACCTCTGTGAGCTCTCCTTGTGCATATATAATACAATTAAATACAGTCATACTTTGGAAATGAACATTTTGTGGTGATATTTGAATGAATGGTAAAAAGTCGTAACAGACAAGTGACAAAGCTGCAACTTATTCTATTCAAGTTCTTATGGCACAGCCACCAGCTAAGCACTGAAGTATCTTATACCATGTCTATCACTGTGGTATCTCATTATTTGGATTACAAAGCACCAGAATCCCCAGTTTCACTGGTATTGAGAGCCAAGGTTTTGGGTAAGCCTATCTCTACGTAATGTCTATAAATATTTTAATTCTCAACATTCGAAAAGCTATTCATATAAAAGATGGATATAGAGTATATCCATATATATATATGATAGTATAATGTTATTGTGTTTCTACAGTATTATGTACAGAGCATATGTACATTGGTATTTTAAATATCTATTCATGAAATTCAGTTAAGTCACATTAATAACAAATAGTTTCTTCGAACATCTGAAGACTAAATTTCCATCAGCTATGGGACCAACTCCTCCTTGTCATACTCAGGCAAGAGATTCAAAAGAGACACACAGAGAAAAAACGAATTAGTCACTTCATCCCACACAGGCACAGCTACTGGCTAGTGGGGAGAGGACAGTACACTCTACCATCTCCAAGAGCACTGTATTTGCTCTACTGTTCATTTATAACAAAGGAGTAAGGTGCAATCCCTAATGTCCTTGTAGCTCAAGCTCAAGGATCTGCCACTTATTTCATTTTCCCACTAAATCCATTTATTTCAATAACATAAGACATTTTTTGGAGAGACAGCCGCTGTGTGACGCTAAACAGATTGTGATCCAAATCCCTTCACCTTAATTACACAAGTCTGACTCCTCACATGATTACAGGTTTATCTTTCTATAATGTGGTACAGAATAGCCCACATTCTCATTATTTTGTCCATTGAGTAGCTCTATTTCTGACACACTAATTTTGCTCCATTGATGCAATTGATGTTTGGACCCACATTTTTGTTTACCAGGCATGATTTTAATAGTCCTTCAGTTACAAAAGCAAGTCTTTGTGTTAGGACTAATTCTGTTTTTCTCTCTGTGTCTCTTTTGAATCTTTTCCCGTCGGCATTTGTTGTTCTAGTTTATCGTGCTATTTTATGAACTTTTACCCACTTTACACAAGTTGAATTTAAAGTTTGAGTCTACAAATTTACCATATTATTACAATATAATCCCTATTTGATTATAGTGCAATCCCTATCATTGGAGGTATTTAAGAAGAAGTGGGACAAACACCTCTCAGGGATGGTCTAGTTTCACTTGGTCCTGCTTCCCACTTTGATCACCTGTCAAAGTGTCAAGGTCCCTTCCAGCTTGTGTTTCTATGATTCCTTTACCAATGTGTGAAGAGGCTAGGAGCTCAAAGCTGCACTCATTTAGTCAACAGGAATTTTGCCATTAATTTCTGTTAGAAATAGGAGTGCGTTTCAAATCTGCCAAAAGAGCATTAACTCAAATATATGAATCTTCCTTTCTGTTCCATGGCAGATCCTGACCCCACTCTGATTTAGAGCCTTTGCACCTCAAAGGCAGAGTCCAACCTCACATTCCCTGTTCATGTAAGTATGCCAGTCTTATCTTCAGTGATCACAGACTAGTGGTGGGCAACTTGCAGCCCATCAGGGTAATCCAGTGGCAAGCCACTAGACAGTTTATTTATGTTTGCACGGCTGCCCACAGCTCCCAGTGTCTGCAGTTCACTGTTCCCAGCCACTGGGAGCTGCGGGTGGCCGTGCAAATGTAAACAAACTGTCTGGTGGCCCGCCGCTGGATTACTCTGACTGGCCACAGGTTGCCCACCACTGGCACAGACAATCTTGCTTTCACATCTCAACGGAAGGACCAACATTCTTATTGTTCAAAAATAAGACACAGCAACTCGGGGAACGGATTTTCTTTCTATTTCTTGAGTAATCATTCATTATTCCTTGTTCCTTGTTTTGGAATGCAGACTAATTTATGAAAATGGTGGATGACACATGCTCGTATTCACGCTTTCTATTGTTGATTTCAGAAGCTCTGGATCCTTTGTATATTTCTGTACTTTTAAAAAATATTCCATATAATTTATTGTTTAAAAGTTGTATGATAAACACATTTTAAAAACAGATCTCCAAGCTCTAATGTAATAGAAGCAGAATACTGTAGCACCTTACCCTCACAATGCTTTAATCATATGACATTCCATGAGAAATCTGGAGAAAGCTCAGAATTGACTTCTACTCCATATTTTTAACCCTTGCACTACTGTGAGTATTTGTATCCTGTTATGATACATAAACTCTGTTAAACTGGGACCACACCATTTCAGACTTCACTGAACTGTATGTTCCTTTTGAGATAATCTAGGCAAACTGAATATTGATTTTTATGAGCATCTACTTTGCTTTCCTTTGGCATCGAGGTTTTATGAGATATATTCTTTCAAAGATAGGAGAATTCCAACCCGCCCACAAAAATAATGGGGTTGTGTTTTGTGATTCAGAACTTAACCAAAAGTGTTTGGCTTTGTATCAGCTGGATAAGGAGCCAGTACTTTGTGCCTGGTGGGGTAAAGTTAAGAAAACCATAAAATTTAGTCAAGAAGAAATTACCCCCCCGCCAAAAAAAAAAAGAGTAGTGGGTATGTTATTAATCTGAGAAAATCATGCTGTATAATGCAACAGCTGTACAACAATGAAAAAGAAAATACATTACCTGGATTATCAGAAATGATTCATACTGTTATAAACACTATATATGTAATTGCCACCGAACAACCCTGTCTAGCCTGTTCATGCAGTTTCCTAGCCACAAACGCACATGGGCTTTTTTTTCACTTTTCACCACATGTGAATTTAATCTTCAGTTTCAAAGCATAAGAGAATATAATTCAGATATACCACAGGAGAAGACTGCCACACAGCTTCCTCTCTTCACCTTCTGGGCTCTCCTGTATTTCCTGTTCCTCACAAATATGTCTCTCAATTACTGAGCCAATTACCCCAGCAATTGCCACTCAAATGTCAGTGATCATCAACAGAAATTGGTTAATTTCCTTCAATTAAGCCTTCAGTCTTCCCTACACTGCAGCAACCTCAGCAACCAGGGTGCTACAGCTAGTGCCCTGCCACAGTATTTATTTTTGGAAATTTATAAAATTAACCCTTTTATGTGTCTCACAGCAAACATGCAAAATACACTTTTCTTATAAACAATACATATGAGTACTAAAATCTACATTCCACTATTATAATCAGCACATTTCAAAAACATAGATCCAGCAAAGAAATTAAGTATGTGCTTAACTTTAAGCTGTTGAATAGTCCTAGTGATTTTAATGTGACTAATGATATGCTGTAAATTAAGCATATGCTAAATGCTTTGATAGCTCGGAGTCAGGATGTGTGTAAGGATAAGAAGTCTATGCCAATATGAAGTAAATTAGGATTTAATGAAAGCAAAATTATTTTTGTATTCAACTTCAGATATGTGTCCATATAATTGTGTAAACTCTACACACACACTTCACCCCTTAGTATTCTAGAAAGGACATTTCCTCATTTTCTTTCACATTGTCCGGACAACAGCATGGGAGAATTGACAGATCAGGATGGCCAGACACCCTACTTTAAATTCCTGTGCCCACTGCTACAACTACCCCTCAAAGTCAGAACAATCCATCAAAACAAAAGTCCTGCTCAATTCTTAAAGCCCTGGGATGGAGCATGCTCAGTTATTCTATAGCGCAGCTACATGCAGTCTGGTAGACATATAGAAGCTGTGACGGGATGCAGCATGTTCAGTGCAGATGGACTCTTCAGGTAATTTATGTGCCAAAACAAGCTAAGATTTTTTTCAAATGCTCATAACTTGGCTAGATTTGGTGATTCTTCCTGAGACAAGAAAAGGCACAGTCCTGACAATGTGGTGAAGCCCCTACCAAATTTCAGGTCCGTGTTCCAAATACTGTAATAGAGGTTCTAGAGCTTCTCAAAAAAGTGGGCATATATGTGTTTGTTTTTAACATGGATCAAACATATTTTTCCCTGACTTCATTCTGAGAAACATCTGAATTATTTTGGCTAAAACTTTCCAAAATATATTCAGCCTGAGGCACCCACATGACAGAGTATCAGAGTGGTAGCCATGTTAGTCTGGATCTGTAAAAAGCAACAAAGAGTCCTGTGGCATCTTATAGACCAGGGGTCGGCAACCTCTGGCACGCAGCTCACCAGGGTAAGCACCCTTGTGGGCCGGGCCAGTTTGTTTACCTTTCACGTGAGCAGGTTCAGAGACCACAGCTCCCACTGGCCACGGTTCACCGTCCAAGTCCAATGAGGGCTGTGGGAAGTGGTGCGGGTCGAGGGACGTGCTGGCTGTGGCTTTCCGCAGCCCCCATTGGCCTGGAATGGCAAAGCGAGGCCAGCGGGAGCTGCAGTTGGCTGAACCTGCTGATGCGGCAGGTAAACAAACTGGCTCAGCCCACCAGGGTGCTTACCCTGGCAAGCTGTGTGCCAGAGGTTGCTGACCCCTGCTATAGACTAACAGAAATATTGGAGCATAAGCTTTTGTGGGTGAATACTCACTTTGGGTATGTCTACATCTACAATTTTGCAGCGCTGGTTGTTACAGCTGTATTAGTACAGCTGTATAGGGCCAGCGCTGCAGAGTGACCACACTTACAGCAACCAGCGCTGCAAGTGGTGTTAGATGTGGCCACACTGCAGCGCTGTTGGGCGGCTTCAAGGGGGGTTCGGGGAACGCGAGAGCAAACCGGGGAAGGAGACCAGCTTCGCCGCGGTTTGCTCTCACGTTCCCCGAACCCCCCTGCAAACTGCAGGGAAGTAGACCTGCTTGCTCGGGGTTCGGGGAACGCGAGAGCAAACTGGGGAAGGAGACCAGCTTCGCCCCGGTTTGCTATCGTGTTCCCGGAACCACCCAGCAAACCGCAGGGAAGGAGACCTGCTTGCTCGGGGGTTCGGGGAACGCGAGAGCAAACCGGGGAAGGAGACCATCTTCGCCGCGGTTTGCTCTCGCGTTCTCCTAACCACCCTGCAAACCGCAGGGAAGGAGACCTGCTTGCTCTGGGTTCGGGGAACGCGAGAGCAAACCAGGGAAGGAAACCAGCTTGATTACCAGAGGCTTCCTCAGGTATACTGGGATACCTGCTTATTCCACGGAGGTCAAGAAAAGCGCTGGTAAGTGTCTACACTTGATTACCAGCGCTGGATCACCAGCGCTGGATCCTCTACACCCGAGACAAAACGGGAGTACGGCCAGCGCTGCAAACAGGGAGTTGCAGCGCTGGTGATGCCCTGCAGATGTGTACATCTCCTAAGTTGCAGCGCTGTAACCCCCTCACCAGCGCTGCAACTTTGTGATGTAGACAATGTCAGACACAATGAATTGGGTATTCACCCACGAAAGCTTATGCTCCAATACTTCCATTAGTCTATAAGGTGCCACAGTACTCTTTGTTGCTTTCCACCTGACACAGAACATCTTACCCCAAATCATTTCAGTTTGACAAACAATTGAAGCAATTGAATGTAGGGTCTTACAATGGAAAGTACAAGCAACATGAAATGTAGCCATCATTACATGTTGATTCACACAGAATCAACAGGAACCAAATATTATGATGGCAGCAAGAATTACTCTGGACATCATTTGAAACTATGCCAGACTAGTTCTACAGAAAAGGGAAAGAACAAAAGAGGGCTTAGCTTTTTGAAGTCTTTAGATCTATTTCCTGTGCTTCTTAAAATGTTCAGTATTTTTCATTTTGATTTTCACTTCTCTTGTTCTGTATCTAATTGTTCAGTATTAACTTTCTTTTGTTCCTGGTCTTTTAAGAATAGATGCTCATTAGCTGACATGTCTCTAAAGTTAACAATAAAGTGCTCCTATATAAGGGCCTATTGAAATGGAAAACCTACACTTTCAAAAGTGATTACTGCTTTTAAGAGGCTCAGTTTCTGATTGCCTAACTGAAGACACTTTAAAGGGGGCCTTGTTTTCAGAAAGTAGCTGCTCAACACTTTCTGAAAATCAAGCCCCATTTAAAGTGTCAGTATGAGCACCCAAAAATTGGTGCTCCCAAAATTACTAGGCATTTTTGAAAATTTATAACAAAGAGCCCTATCTATTGAATATTCCAAAGGGGACTATTGCCTAATACCTGTAAAGACTTCAGAATCCGACTCATCAGTCAAATTGTAAGTGTTTAGATCCACAAAGAAGTATAATACCAGTAAAAGTTCTTTTAATTTGTGCTGCCACTATTTCCTTAATGGAAGCTGAATCATGCAAATATTAGACATATTGCATTCCTAATGTAAGCAGGCATAATTCCACTGAAATGAACACAGTTGCGCTTGCTCATAGCCAGGATGAAAATGGCTCCTGGAAATTCACTCATCCATACCTTAATCAATGGGAGTAAAGATACTTAAGGCTCAGCCTCAGTGAAGCACTTAAAATATTCCTAAATTTAAACAGGAAAGTATTCCCAGTTATTACAATGAAACAATTAATGTTGTTAACAATAGATAGTGGTTTTTGGAGGTTTCGGACATAAAAGTGATTTGGGACATAAAAGTGCTCCTGGCTATAGCCTGTATGTCAGCTTTCCTTATCTGTGCTCTGAGACAGAGCTGTCAGATAAAGAGTGATCAGTCTTTTGAAGCTTATCATTTAATCTAAAAAAAAAAAAGTTAAATGAAGAATGCCACCAGCATTATCATTAGGCAGTTAGTAAGCAGAAAATTCTGTGAATTCAGTGACTGCTAGTGGAGGGGAAAGAAAGCCAGCAAGTAAAGAAAGATGGTCTGTCCCCTCACCTGGCACCATGCAGAGAAATAACTCCACCTGCAGGAAAGAAGAAAAACCTGGTGTCTAAATACCTGGAGTGGGGGAAAAGACTGGCTACTGAGAATAGGGAGCATGATGCAAGAGGTGGAGAGCGTATTTATATTGGTTCTCACTTCCAATCTCTTGATCAGCTCACCAGCCCCATGATTCAGACTATAAAACATCTTGGATAGGTCAGCCTGCCACAGAGCCAGCATTCTATGCATGCAGTTGTAGGTCTACAAGCCATTTCAAGGCCTCTTCTGTGACATTGTGAATATCATCCATTTTACCTTTGAATCCCTATTTGGGACATTGTGTTATGATGTGTTCAATGATTTGGAAGTTCTCACTTCAGTCAAATGAAGAGGACTCTGATTTTCCCCTTGTGCATCATCCGTGGTTTATTTGGATGTGGTTCAATGTGTCCAAAGTCTGTGTGGCAGATCAAAACTTGGAGGCCATCTTGCTGAGTCAGTGATGATGTGCTTGTTTGAAAAATTGGATGAGATCCAGATACTATGCCATTCCTTGGCCAGATCTTGAGACGACATGAGGTGGTCACATATGGTCAAAAGTGGTTTTCACAATTTCAGGTGTTGTTGTCCATAACCAGCTGGAGGAGAATCTCCAGGTAGTCTTTGGCACTTTTGGATTCTCTTGCTATGGTTATGTCTTGATAGATAGCTAGAGATTTCCTAATACAGAAAGCTGGTAGAAGTGTTGATTTTAAAGTTCCCATGATGATTCACATGGTCTAAATCAGCTGACTATGCTCAATTTGGGTATGCTAGCTTCTTGTCCATATTGATGCACAGTAATCTGCAACTGAGTATACCAGGGACAAGGCCAATGCTAGTGGTACTGAGGCAATCAATTGGCGGCTTGCTCCTGCCAACTTTTGGATAATTTTGACACAAGCCTTCATTTTGAAGGCTGTACTCTTGATGTCACAATAGGTCATCAATTACAAGAGTGGTCAAGAGTGACATTGAAGTGGGTGTTGACTGTGGTTTATAAAATGGTTTCATCACAAAACTCAACAGTAAGAGAGCATTTTGTGAGTTTCTGTTGTCAAGGTTGAAAGTAGAGACTATCAATTTGCTTGTATTTGGTTTCAGCTGCCACTTTTGAAAGTACTCCATGATCTTAAGGTCAGATGTAAGGGTCACTTCAAGTTCTTTAAAACTCTGGGTCAGAGCAGTTAGTCCCAAATCATCAGCATACACAAATTTCTGTTTGATTGTTTCAGTCATATCACTCATATAGATGTTGAAGAGTGTTGGAACAGGTACAGAGCCTTATGGAACCCCATTATTGAAAGTGTACAGCTTCCTAGTTTGACCTCCGAGGTATATGCATACCTTTCAGCAGGTAAGCATGGTGTTCAGCAGCTCGGAATCTACATGCAGGAGATCACTTTTCCCAGTTTCAGTAGCAGTCCATCCTTCCAGACTGTATCATACGTCACTGACACTCTAACGAAAGCAGTACCATGCTTGAGTTTTTCTGGAATCCAGCCTCAACGTTTGTAGTGAAGGCCAGGAGCTAGTCACAGCAACTTCTGTGAGGTCAAAAAACTGTTTGCTCTGCAGTGAGACTGATTTGGTTCAGAATCATCCACTCCATCACCTTGTTGGTCATACTCTAGAGGGAGATTAGCCCATAACTAGAAGGGTCATCTGCAGTTTTTCCAGGTTTTCAGAGTGTGATGAATTTGGCTTCTCTCCACATGCTGGGGATTTCACTCCAGGATGTTGATGAAAAGCTATATCATCTATGCCAGTTGACTGACATTATATAGGAAATCGGGATAGATGCCATCTTTTCCTGCTGCTTTTCCCACCTTCATGGCTGCAATGGCTGTATCAACTTCCTAAATTGTGAACAGTCCAGACCAGGGGTCCCCAACATGGTGCCCGTGGGCACCATGGCACCTGCGGGGGCATCTAAATGTGCTCGCATCCTGGCTAGCGGTCAAGCATCCGCCGAAATGCCACTGAATTTTGGCAGCATTTTGTCAGTGACGCTGCTCGATGACGCCGCTTGCCGCTGACAAGCAGTATCATCGAGAGGCGTTGCCACCAAATTTCTGTGGCATTTCGGCAGCCATGCCTCTCGATGATGCTGCTTGCCACTGGCAAGCAATATCATCGAGAGGTGTCACCGTCGAAATGCTGCCAAAATTCGGTGCCATTTTGGTGGATGCTCCACCTCCACCACGGTCCTTCATCTGGCACCCACCAGACGAAAAGGTTGGGGACCGCTGGTCCAGACCATTGGGATGATGTAGCTTAAGTCTGGACTTGTCTGCGATATTGTTTATCCACTGGCTTTTTTATGTCCACAAAAGTTTAGCAGCAATGGCTTTGGCTTTCATCTGCAGCCTAGTGGCATATGTGGGATTTCCAGCCCTCATGTGTCTCCACAGATTCTAGGAGTGTCTGCCTGGGCATATGAAATTTAGACCTTCTGCATATTCAAGCCACTGTTTCTGTCTTGCTACATCTAGTGACCTCAGGGGGGCTTTCCCAATTTCGGGGTCTCTATACTTGTCATATTTATGGAGGAGCTCTTGCCCTCTCCAATGCAGCAACTATGATGTATTTTATACATGATAGGTCATGTAAGATATCATTGGAAAGGTTATAATTTACTGAATATAATTATCTTATTTGTATGCATGTGTCATTTTTGTATATGAGGTTATAAATATTGACTATTTATCTATATTACAAATATGTTTTCACCTGGGGAACACCCAACAGGCAGAATGCAATCAGTCCAGGTAGCTGGCTGGGAAGAGCCATTAGAAGAAACAATAGGCCATAGAAGAAGTTTATCTCCCAACAAGGAGCCTTCCTGAGGGTGTGACAAAAAGCCTGCAAGTCATGGCTGCTACGACACTACAAGATCACCTGGTACTCGATTCCATCTTGGAATACCGGTCTTTTTCCACTGACTGGCATGGGAACCAAGCTTGGAGACAAAGGGCTCCTGCCATGTTCAAAAGCTGTTTAAGGCAGGGGAGTGACATCATCGTGGTTTTTCCCTGACTCCCTGCCGAAAGAAGACCCATGGAAACACCTGAGACAAGGACTGAACTGGGGTGAAGCGCTGTACCCAGGCTACAGGGATTTCTAGCCTGTGAAAGGAATACCTTGGGTTTTAAGCTGGTAGCCAGGGCAGCTGGCCCCTTAAGAATCTCTGCAACTGGTTTAAATCATCATTTAGGGTGAAAAGTTGCTACTCCTATCCAGTCTCTTCAGTATATTATGCTTAGATTGTGTTTTTGTTTATTTCCTAGGTAATCTGCTTTATTCTGTTTGCTATCCCCTATAATCACTTAAAATCTATCTTTTGTAGTTAATAAGCTTATTTTTCCTTTGTCACAAACCAGTGTGTGGGAGTTACAACTTGGGATAAAAAGCTATTGCATATTTCCTCTCCACATTGAGGGAGCGGGGTGAATTTCATTAGCCTACGTTTTACAGTTTTCTGTGCACCGGAAGATGATATAGTTTTGGGTTTACACTCTGGAGGAGGATGTGTGCCTATGTGGTTGGGAAGTTCCTTAGCTGAAGCCTTCCCATTCAGAGCTTATCACAGTCTGTATGTTTCTGCAGCTGGGTGTGTCCCTACCTCTATGTGTGCTGGTGAAGGTGCAGACTGGAGCCTGGGAGAGGGCTTGGCAGACTGTTCACAGCAGTACAATGTAAAGGGAACCCAGGATTAAGGGTCAGGTTCAGTGGTACTCATGGATACATCACAGCTACTCCCAAGTGAATCGCATATTCACACCAGCTTGTTTGATTCAACTGATATCAGCTCCAATACGACAACACTGTAATCTACCTTGGCTATGTTGAAAGCAGGTCGCACATGCTTAGGGCGTTTGTTCCGAGAGGGAGTGATGTAAAGGTGAAGAGACGTCCTGACTAATTTGTGGTCTGTCCAGCACTCTGCGCCTCGCATTACTCTGGTGATCAGTACGTCTCAGATGTCTCGCCTTCTGACAATGGCATAATCTATCAGATGCCACTGTTTGGACCTAGGGTGCATCCACGTCATTTTGTATTTGTCCGCTTGTAGGAACAGAGTGTTGGTGATGGTCAGCTCATTTTCAGAAGAAAGGCTCAAAAGGAGTAATCCATTGCTGTTCATTTTGCCTACACCATGTGGCCCAGTTACTCCTTTCCAGTTCTCGCTGTCAGCACCAACTCAGGCATTGATATCTCCAAGTAGGAGTAGTTTGTCCGTTACAGATGTGGCCTTGATCAGTCTGTCAAGATCTTCATAGAATTGTTCCTTTGAGTTGTCAGAGCATGTTAGAGTGGGTGCATATGCTCAAGAAACCTTCCGCAGGCAATCTTGTTTCACTTATGCCATTATATCAATGTTGCTGTGGGCTAGTTCTCGAGCAATGAGAGCTGTCCTTCTCTCAGGTCTTGCAACAGCTTCTTGGTTCATGAGGGTACGAACATTCCACATGTAGTAAGAGGAGGCCCTGAGATATAAACCTTGATATCAGAGGCCTGATATGAGGCCTAAGGCCTGAACTAAAGTAATGGTCAAGACTTTGCTAACATAAAGCAAAGTTAAGCTGTGTGCCAGAGGCAGGCCCTCCTCACAGAAGCTGGCAAGGAAAGGGCTGCTGCTGCTGCAGAAAGAGACATAGCTAAAAGGTGCTGGACACCAGATAACAGAACATTCTCATACTTGTACACTCCACACAGATAACAAGGAACAGACTAACCCATCCCAATGACAGGGGCAAAAGGGTAATATGATGGATAGAGTTGTTTTGTTCGAACCAACATGTACAAGGTGAGAGGCCGCACCTTACTATGTAGAGGGGTTGTACCTTGCTACGTAGAAGGGTTGCACCTCAATACGTCAGGAGTGATGTGTAACTTGTTTGTACCTGTGTATAAGAATGCATCCCTGGGGCGGTGTCTTTGTCCAGCCGAGGGGGCAGTGGAAAGTCCCGCCACTGACTGAGCCAAGTCCATTGGCTGTGGGCACATAGAAGTAGTATGCCTTTTACTAGAGTAACAATCTAGGGGAACTATTGTTGTGTCCAATATGGCAATAAACCTGGCTGACGTGCCTTCGTACCTTACTAGACTCTGTGGTCATTGGGGGCTCTCTTCCGGTCTGCTGTGTCAGCTATCTTCGAAGAACTGGGACAGCACACAGAGGGAACACACACACTCAGCCGAGTGATTTCAACATTGAACAGAGCAGAGCACTACACCGGTAGCACCTGACAACACCACACACCAATGATAAGTTTTCTCACATTTTTCTTTTGGTTTCGGCTGCAGATTGGGTTGAACTGCAAGCCACAGCTTGCTGGCCAGCTGTTGTAGGGTAGGCAATTTTTGGGCCACCTTTTCTAGGCCCCTCCATTACTAGGGTGAGCAGTGCTGTCCTAAAGAGGGCTGCTCAGATGCCTGGGATGCTGCCGGGCAACTCTGCTGCCCCAAATACAGAGTTGGACGACCACCTATCCACAGGCTGCCTGCATGCAGGATTGGGACTACGACTCCCAGTGGTAACCTCCACCTGTCACTTTGCCCCTCCTCCATCGCCACAGGACTTGGGTGATATGATGATGATGTTTGACTATTTGCACAGGACCTGTGCCTGAAAGCTTTTTAAGTGGTAGAGCCGTTGCATGGGAGCAATCCCACTCTCTCAACTTTAGAAGCCAAACACCAATGGTACGAAAAATCGTCATGACTGGTAACTTCTTTGGTTGCAGTGGATGGTCTTGACGTCTTTCGTGCCTCATTAAGCGGTTCGCTTTCCACAAAGCATTGCAGAACCGCCTTCTTGGCCATTGGATCTTAGTGATCTCTTTCACCCAGTCCGCCATAGCTGACATTGCATGAGGGTAGGCCTATCCCTAATTCACTGAGGGTTTGAGTCCCATCAGTTACACTCCCCTGGTTTGGCTGGCCTGTCGAAGCTGTTGCCCAGGGTGTGGCCGCTGCGCATGCTGCAGCTACTTGGAGCCACAGGTGAGAGCTGAGTGACAGGTGGGGACCAAAGTGGATGGACTACCCCCGAAGTGGTATGACAAGTCCCTGCATCAGAGGTACTACCCCTCCTTGGGCACCCCATACATCCCAATGACAAACTGACATCCCACAGACAACTGATCGGTACTGTAACCGAAAAGTGGGACCAGTTCAATCAGATAGTGACTGACAGAGCAATAACATCTCTTGGACCAAAGAAAAGAACACATCAGGATTGGTTTGATGAGAACCAAGAAGAAATATGCTCAGCACTGGAAATAAAGAGAAAAGCCTTTATCGAATGGCAGAATGATCCCTCCTCAGTCTGTAAACGGGACCATTTCAAGTACCTTCAGAGCAAAACACAGAAAGACCTCCGTCAGATACAAGCCAAATGGTGGGAGAGCAAAGCCAAAGAAATTGAGCACTATGCTGAGACCCACAACTCAAAGATGTTCTTCAGTGCTATTAAGACTGTCTATGGACCTTCTAAACTAAGGACCACCTCACTGCTCTTGTCAGACAGCACAACGCTGATTAAAGATAAAGAAGGCATCAATGAAAGATGGCGAGAACACTTTAGCAACCTTCTCAATAGACCATCAACTGTGAATAATAATGTCCTCAATGAAATTCGACAACAACCTGCTCTGACAGATCTTGAGTCTCCGCCTACTATAGATGAGATTAAGAAAGCTGTTAGCCAGATGAGTTCAGGAAAAGCTCCTGGTAAAGATGGGATACCAGTAGAGATATACAAAGCAGCAGGTCCAGTAGAGCACTAGCAGCATTCCACAGTGTGATCATCAATATCTGGGAGGATGAAAACATACCACAGGACCTCCGTGACACTACTATTGTCTCTCTTTTCAAGAACAAAGGCAGCAAAGCAGAATGTGGAAATTATAGAGGCATATCCCTCCTCTCTGTTGGAGGAAAGATCATCACCTGCATCATCTTGAACCGCCTAATAGCCAGTATTTCCGAGGCAAATCTACCTGAAAGTCAATGTGGTTTTCGACTTGGCCGGAGCACAGTCGACATGGTGTTTGCTTCCAGACAAATACAAGAGAAGTGCACTGAACAGAACATGCACTTGTATGCTGTCTTCATAGATCTGACAAAGGAGTTTGATATCGTCAACAGGGAAGCCCTTTGGACTATTCTAACATGACTTGGCTGCCCAAGAAAATTTGTCCAGATTACAAGCCTTTTTCATGATAGCATGACAGGTGAAGTATTGTTTGACGGAGCCACATCAGCCCCCTTCAACATCACCAGCGGCGTGAAACAAGAATGTGTTTTTACTCCTGTCTCATTTAACCTGTTCTTTGCATGCGTCCTTAACCATTCAATGAAAGATCTGGATCGAGGTATATATTTGAAATACCGGCATGATGGTTCACTTTTTGACCTCTGTCGCCTGAATGCAAAGACTAAGACAGTGCAGAAACTCCTTCTTGAGGCACTCTTTACTGACGACTGTGCTCTCATGGCTCACACTGAAAATGATCTTCAGCACATTGTTGACAAGTTTGCTGAGGCCTTGCAACGTTTCAGACTAACTATCAGCCTCGGAAAGACAGAAGTTCTCCATCAACCTGCACCTGGATCAAATGCTTCTGTCCCAAGTATCTCCATTGATGGCACTCAGCGTAAAGTAGTGGAGAATTTTAAATACCTGGGTAGTGTCATATCCAGTGTTACAATGTCAGAGAGCAGGGTTGGCACCACTGATTTACTCTGTGTTTTTCAGCTCATGAAATACTGAAGGATCAGCCACGTTGTGTTCATAATACTCATCACCAGACTGGTCAGCAGTTCAGGATTCATACTGTCTGGCAGAGATGGCAGGTGCACAGTTTACAAGGGCTATTGAAAAATGGTGCAAATCAAAGTCGGAAGCCCATGGAATGATGGGATGGAAAGAAAGGCATCATGGGACGGTGAGCACACCACCATAAAGCATCACAATCCATTCCCAGAGCTCCCAGCTGCAAAGGGTGGCAGAAGGTGGTGAGTTGCCCAGTGGGATAGCGACCCACCATGCAATGATGTCTCTGATGCAAAAGCAATGATTGTGGACATGCTCCACCAATACAAGGAGCATTGTGTGGACGTGCACAACCAATGTAATTAAAGCAGCTTATCATGGTCGATGTAACTTACGTTGACTTAAGTCTGTAATGTAGACATGGCCTTAGTTACCAGAGGGTCTGATCCTCCTTCTATTGAATGGTATTGAAGTGGAGTGTAAAGTGCACTGATAGGAGAGGGGCTGGGACTGAGGACGGTTACAATACCCTGACTAAAACATTGATCTTGAAATGCAATGGCTTATAAATGCCAGTAGAGAAAAGGGTTATCTCAGCAGTATAACCATTGTGTTATTAACATCAACAAGAAAGTCTGAAACTGAGATTATGCTAGAAGCGGAATAAGTTTTACTTTTACTGTTTATAAAGCTGCTTGAATAGTGCTAAATAAGTCCTGTGGTCAGTCATTAATTAAACTGCAAAACCCCATACAGGGAAGTAAATGTACTGTAATTTATTTTGTGTGGTCTCTTAAAAGCAAAACAGCAGACACAGGGAGAATAATATGTGAGTCTACTTGAAGCACATTTGTAGTTTTTAAAGCAATAAAATATGATTCTCTAATCTATTCAGTGGTTTTTTCAATCTGACTAACCCTACTAGGATTTGATCCAGAGACCTCAGATACAAAAGAAGTATCCTATAACGCTGAAAAGGTGCTATCAGTGCAAATAGCATGGAAATCTTCCTTTCAAATCTGTAACCTCTAGAGGACAAGCCTATATGCTTACTCTCTATTACAGATCCACAGCAGTCTCTTTTCAGCAGAGCTTCAATTTAAAAAAAAAAAATCCAGCTCATACAGGCTTGACTCTACCTGCCATGTTCCAATAAGTGAGTGATGCAAAAAAAAAAAAAGGAGTACAGGAAAATTTAAATGACAAGGGATTCATTTATCAGCATAAATAACATTGCCTATGGCCTCAGTTTCAAGATGCAGCATTTCTAATGTAAATAGCTTAAAAAAAGAAAAAAAGCTGGAATAAAATCTCACCTGGCTGGAAGAGAGATAAATTTGGATAACAAATACAACATGCTTCTGTGATAAGGAACATTTAAAAAATATAGTTCTGCAATGTGTTGTTCATCAATTTGCTTTCTCTCTCTCCTATTCTTCACAAAACTCCTAGGTCTTCCTTTCCTGTATTTGTGTAGTACAAATGAGCTCCTATTATTATCAAAGGGGTGGCTCTGAGTTCCTCAGCAGTCCCTTTATGTGTGGCTCTTCATTGTAGCAGTGACTCCTTCTGTAAGGATGGCAAGCAGCAGGCATCATGTAAACATTCAGACTGCTATGCTGATGCTTTTGCCCAGGTTACATCTCTACCCTTTTTCATAGCTGATCTTTTGTATTTATTTTTCTTTATCTCAAAGATAAAGGCATCAGCTAGGCACCAGATATTACATGTATTGCCTTATGTTTCTAAAGATCCCAGTCTTTAGTTTCTATCTCCAGGTGTTTGCGAGTTTAATGGAAATCTTAGAAAGAGATTTTGCCACCCACAGTACTCCCATCCCCAATGAGAAATCCTATTGATTTCAGCTATTTCAATCACTGCTCACGAAGTTAAACTTTGACTCACAGTGAGTAAAAGTTGCAGAATTAGACTTTTAAACTCAGATTTTTAAAAGTATTTAGACATTTCTCCACTCAGTGTTGCAAAATCTAAGTGTTTTAGACAGCTAAGTTACATTTTCCAAAGTAACTTATGCCTTTACAACTGTACATCCCACTGAAAGTCAATGGGATTTAGGCAACTAACACCTGAGTGTATCTGGGCCTAAATCACTTCTGAAAATGGGATTTAGGATGTGAGGTACTGAACAGAGTAATGCCTAAATACCTTTAAAAATCTGGGCCTCATTAATTAACTTAAAATGTAATGAAACTCTGCCTTTTTCTGTAGCAGTGGTTCTCAATCCAGGACCCAATTAGCACAGAGCTGCAGCCCAGCTGTGTGCTAAAAGCCATTCAAAGAGTGTTGCATTGATTGCCTCACTCCCAGGTCCTGACAGGGATAGGGTTGCCAGTTGCTTGGATGGATTCCTGGAGGTTTTGTCACATGACATAATTTTTTATTAAAGATTAATCTTTAATTTCAGGGGATTCCCGGACAATCCTTGAGGGTTGGCAACCCTAATAGGGATCATGCCAGGGCTACGCCAGGGCTATCTGAGGGGCAGATGGCACCATGGAGCCATCTGGGGTGCCAGCAGGGAAGACAAAGCAGCCCCATACGGTGAGGGAAGAGATCAGCCCACAGCCTGCTGCTTCATTCCTCCACAGGCTGCATGCATCCACTGAGAGTGCTGCTGCCAGGAAGAGCACTGCCTCCTTGCTTCTGGGTGTGCATGCCAGAGGTGTCCAGAGAAATGGGGGGGGCATGTGACCCCTTAGAACCTTTCATTTGTGCCCCCAACTAGCCACAGCTGCATGTTGCCTCTGGGGAGGACAAACATGTTCTGGGCTGCAGCATGTCCTGGACTCCCTGTAGTGGACTCCCTGTGCCCATCCCCTGCTGGTCAGGTCTAAACTGGGAGCTCACAACCAAAGCAGGAATCTGCCCTGTAGGTCATTACATTAAAATTTGCACCATTATTTGTAAGCAACAGCTGGTGCATCATGGAAATATGTCCCATGAGCAGCTTCCCAGTAAGGGTCCCATATAATGTGGTGTGTGGGATCACCCCTGCCCCTAACTTTCAGGGAGCAGGCATGGAGTGCATGTGTCTGACTGGGCAGCCACAGCAGGCAGGATGGGGAGGAGCCCTCTCCCGCTCCTGTACAATCTCTGCTATAGGGGCCTAATGCCTCCTGCAGCAGTAACCCTCTCCGACCTGGACAGTGACTCAATACTGAGCCCCACATAGGGCTGAGTGTATTCTCTGGGTGACTGCTGCACTGAGCTGGGTTCAGAGCAGCCCCCTCTATCTCAGCTGCACCCCTGTACATAGTCACTACTGCCAGCCAGAGGTCAGTGCCCGCTGACTCACACATAGAGAAAGCAATTTGGCAGCCTCCAGAGGACTCTGCCCCTGCCTCAGACAAGCTCCAGGTGAGGAGTGTTCAGGGCACAGAGCTGCTGTCTGTAGGATTTCCAATTTTCTAATTGCACAAAACCCTAGCCCCTCCCCTTCTCTGGGGCCGCCCCTCTCTCACTATATTCTCCCTCCATTGGTGGCTCTGTCTGCCCCACCCTCACTCACTTTCACTGGACTGGGGGAGGGGGTTGGGGTTCCAGAGGGGTGAAGGCTCTAACTGGGGGTGTGGGCTCTGGGGTAGGACCAGAAAAAGACGGTTACTCACCTTTGTAACTGTTGTTCTTTGAGATATGTTGCTCATATCCATTCCAGTTAGGTGTGCGCGCCACGCGTGCACGTTTGCCGGAAACTTTTTACCCTAGCAACTCCAGTGGGCCGGCAGGTCACCCCCTAGAGTGGTGCCACCATGGAGCATGATATATACCCCTGCCGGCCCGCCCGCTCCTCAGTTCCTTCTTGCCAGCTACTCCGACAGTGGGGAAGGAGGGCGGGTGTGGAATGGATATGAGCAACACATCTCGAAGAACAACAGTTACAAAGGTGAGTAACCGTCTTTTCTTCTTCGAGTGATTGCTCATATCCATTCCAGTTAGGTGAATCCCAAGCCTTACCTAGGTGGTGGGGTTGGAGTGAGAAGTCGCGGCATGGAGCACTGCTGAGCCGAAGGCAGTGTCCTCTCTGGACTGCTGGACCAGAGTGTAATGGGAAATGAAAGTGTGGACCGATGACCAGGTCGCCGCCCTACAGATCTCTTGGATCGGCACTCGGGCAAGGAAAGCCAGTGATGATGCCTGTGCCCTGGTAGAGTGTGCAGTCACACGGCCCGTAGGGATGTGGGCCAAGTCATAACAGGTCCTGATACAGGACGTTACCCATGAGGATATCCTCTGTGAGGAAATAGGAAGGCCCTTGACATGGTCCGCTATCGCCACGAAGAATTGGGGGGACTTGCGGAACGGTTTGGTCCTCTCCACATAAAACGCTAGTGCCCGACGGAGATCCAGTGAATGGAGTTGTTGCTCCCTGCGGGACGAATGGGGCTTTGGGAAAAAGACGGGAAGGAAAATCTCCTGGTTAATGTGAAAGGCTGAGATCACCTTAGGGAGAAAGGCAGTGTGCGGTCTCAGCTGCACTTTGTCCTTATGGAAGACCGTATACGGGGGGTCTACCGTGAGAGCCCGGAGTTCTGACACCCGTCTAGCTGAGGTGATGGCCATTAGAAAGGCAGTCTTCCAGGAGAGGTAGAGCAGGGAGCAAGTCGCTAACGGCTCAAATGGAGGGCCCATGAGCCGAACCAGAACGAGGTTGAGATCCCATGAAGGGGCAGGGGGACGGACCTGTGGGTAGAGACGTTCCAGCCCCTTCAGGAATCTTGCCACCATAGGGAGGGAGAAGACCGAACGGCCATCTCCTCCCGGATGAAAGGTGGAGATGGCCACTAGGTGAACCTGAAGGGACGATATCGCCAGACCCTGGACCTTGAGGGACCAGATGTAGTTCAGAATATTGGCGATGGAAACCTCCATAGGGAGAAAACCCTTCTCCGAGCACCAGCAGGAAAAACGCTTCCACCTGGCTGAATACGTAGCTCTAGTGGAAGGCTTCCTACTGCCCAGAAGAACCTCCTGAACCGGGGTAGAGCAGCATAACTCAGAGCTGGTCAGCCACGCAGGAGCCACGCCGTGAGATGCAGAGACCGAAGGTCCGGGTGACAGAGCCTGCCGTGGTCCTGGGTGATCAGATCCAGGTGAAGGGGCAGGGGAACTGGGTTGGTTATTGAGAGGTCCAGCAACATGAGGTACCAATGTAGCCTGGGCCACGCCGGGGCTATCAGAATCACGTGAGCCCTGTCCCTGCGCACCTTGAGGAGGACCTTGTGGACCAGCGGAAACGGAGGGAACGCATAAAACAGATGGGTCGCCCATGGGATAAGGAAGGCATCCGCTAATGACCCGGGCTCCCGACCCTGAAAGGAGCAGAATGCCTGGCATTTCCTGTTCTCCCTGGACGCGAAGAGGTCCATCCGGGGACGACCCCACCTCTGGAAGAGTGAGAGGGCGACGTCCGGGTGAAGGGACCACTCGTGTGAGCGGAAGGATCTGCTCAGGCGATCCGCCAGTGTGTTTCGTACTCCAGGTAGGTAGGAGGCCGTGAGGTGAATGGCATGGGCTATACAAAATTCCCAGAGCCGCGTCGCCTCCTGACATAGGGGAGAGGATCTGGTGCCGCCCTGCTTGTTGATATAGTACATGGTCGTCGTGTTGTTGGTGAACACCTCGACACAGCGACCTTGAAGGTGATGGACGAACGCTTGACAAGCAAGACGGACTGCTCTCAACTCCCGTATGTTGATGTGGAGGTCCAGTTCCTGGGGGTACCACAGGCCCTGAGTCCTCAGGGTTCCGCTGTGCGTCCCCCAGCCCAGATCTGAGGCGTCCGTCATCAGGGATGCCGAGGGTTGGGGCGGATGGAATGGGAGCCCTGCACACACGACGGACTGGTCTAGCCACCACCGGAGGGAGTCCAGTACCCCCTGGGGGATGGTGACAACTGTGTCTAACGAATGTCTGGCCGGCCGGTACTGCGAGATGAGCCAAGATTGGAGAGGCCTCATGCGGAGTCGAGCATACACTGTCACGAACGTACAGGCCGCCATATGGCCCAGGAGGGTCAGACATGTTCTTATGGAGGTCAGGAGGGCCGCCTGCAAGCGCAGAATGATGGCCGATAGCGACTGGAACCTGGGCAATGGTAGCAAGGCCCTGGCCAAGGTGGGATCCAGAACGGCCCCTATGAATTCTATCCTCTGCGTGGGGAGCAGAGTGGACTTGTCCACGTTGACAATGAGGCCTAGGGCAGCAAAGAGATTGCTGATCCTGCGGACTTGATCGCGGACCTGCAGCTCTGATGTGCCTCGGACCAACCAGTCGTAGAGGTAGGGGAACACATGAATGCCGCTGCGCCGAAGATGTGCGACGACGACTGCCATGCATTTCATGAATACCCTCGGGGCCGTAGAAAGGCCAAATGGGAGGACCGCAAATTGATAATGCTTGCGGTCGACCACGAAGTGAAGGAAACGCCTGTGCTGTGGAAATATGGCTATATGAAAGTAAGTGTCCTGCATGTCGAGGGTGGCATACCAGTCTCCAGGATCCAGCGATGGGATGATGGTCCCCAGGGATACCATGCGGAACTTCAACTTCACCATATGCTTGTTGAGTTCTCGCAGGTCGAGGATAGGCCTGAGGCCTCCCTTGGCCTTGGGGATCAGAAAGTATCGGAAATAAAACCCCTTGCCCTTCTCGCTCTCTGGAACCTCCTCTATGGCTCCCTTGTCGAGGAGCGTCTGTACCTCCTGACGGAGGAATTGCTCGTGAGAGGGGTCCCTGAAGAGGGACAAGGGTGGCGGGTGGGAGGGGGGGGTGATGAAAACTGCAGGCGGTAACCGGCCTGTACAGTGCATAAGGCCCAGCGGTCTGATGTTATTCGGGTCCACGCCTGGAGAAAAAACGAAAGATGGTTGGAAAACTGTGGGGAAGGATCCGAAGGGGAAACTGGTACTGCGCCCTCGGGCGCACCTTCAAAATGAAGGCTTGGGTCTGGGTGGGGCCTTGGAGGAGCCTTGGTTCTTCCCCCCTTGGCCACCCGACTGTCTGAGCCTACTTTTCCTGCCCCGGCGCCTATTAAGGTCCTGCCGTGGGCGGAACTGGGGATACGGCTGGCGTTGTTGCTGCTGGTTCTGCGGCCGGAAGGATCTGCGCTGCGTCACAGGCGCATGCATCCCCAAAGAGTGCATGATGACGCGATTGTCTTTAAGGCTCTTTAGCCTGGGGTCTGTCTTGTCTGAAAACAGGCCCTGGCCTTCGAAGGGGAGGTCCTGGATGGTATACTGGAGCTCCGGTGGAAGGTCAGAGACCTGAAGCCAGGATATGCGGCGCATCGTAAGCCCTGAGGCAAGGCTCCGAGCGGCCGAGTCTGCAGCGTCCAATGAGGCCTGCAGCGAGGTCCTTGCGACCTTGTTGCCCTCGTCAAGAATCGCCGCAAATTCTTGACATGCCTCCTGCGACAACAGCTCCTTAAACTTGTCCGCCGCTACCCAGGAGTTAAACGAGTAGCGGCTAAGGAGGGCCTGTTGATTGGAGACCCTGAGCTGTAGCTCCCCCGCCGGATAGACTTTACGGCCTAGGAGGTCCATCCTCCTCGCCTCCTTAGATTTGGGTGCTGGGGCCTCTTGTCCATGGCGCTCCCTCTCGTTCACCGACTGCACCACGAGGGAGCATGGTCTCGGGTGGACGTGCAGGAATTCATAGCCCTTAGAGGGGGCCATGTACTTTCTTTCCACGCCTCGTGCGGTAGGAGGGATGGAGGCCGGTGACTGCCAGATAGTAGTGGCGTTGGCCTGAATGGTCCTAAAGAAAGGCAGGGCAACCCTGGTGGGAGCATCTGCGGAGAGGATGCTGACCACCGGATCCTCGATCTCAGCAACCTCCTCTGCTTGTAAATTTAAGTTTTGCGCCACGCCCCTGAGGAGGTCCTGATGTGCCCTGAGGTCGAGAGGGGGAGGGCTAGAGGACGAGGTGCCTGCCACTGCCTCGTCAGGGGAAGATGACGAGGAGACACCTGGCAGCAGAGGTCCACAGGGGGTTCCGTCTGGACCCGGCCCTCCGGCTGCGGAGGGAGCTCTGGGTCCTGGTGGCTGGACCTGTCCTCGCCTTCCGGAGAGGGAGGGGGGCGAGACAGCATCGACTCTGGTGGTCTTCGGTCCGCCGCAGGCCGGGAAGAAGTATGTTGCAGACCCTGGGCTTGATGGTACGCCCAGGGAGTCCAAAACCCCCACTGCTGTGGCCCTTGGTCTTGAGGCAGAGGGTCCTGGAAGAGGGCCGCGTGTCTGTCCGGGCCCAGCGTATAAACGCTGTCTGCCTGAGAGGAGACCGATGGCTGCCTCGAGGGACATGGAGGTGCCGAACTTGGCTGATAGGCCTCCCTCAGTCCCAACGCCGACGATCCTCTCGGTGCCGAGGATTGGTACCGGGAGCCATACCAGTGCCGGGACTGGGACCGGGATCGGTCTGGTACTCGGTGCCGGAATCCGGACCGGGACCTGCCTCCAGCTTGGTGCCGGGATCGGGACCGCTATCTATGTCTGATGCGGTGCCGGGATGGCGCTGGGGACTGGGACCTACCACTGACGCGGTGCCGGGAGGTCGACCGGGACCGGGACCTGCCACCGGCTAGGTGCCGGGAGGTCGACCGGGGAGTTGATCGGTGACGCGAATGGCTCCTAGAGTCCCGGTGCCGGTATGAAGAGCCAGACCGGGACCGTACCGACATCGACCTGCGCCGCGAGTGCGACCGGTGCCACCTACGAGAGCGGTGCCGGGACTGCGAGCGGCGCCGAGAGCGCGAGCGTCCACGTCGTCGGGGCCTCGAAGGCGATCGATGCCTGGATTCCAGAGACAGTGCTCTCAATGTCAGCTTTCCTCTGGAGATGACCCGCACCGGGGGTACCGGGGGTTGAGGCTGGGATGGCTCAGTCAGAGCTATCAAGTCCCGCCCCGAAGCGAAGGTCTCCGGCGTGGACGGGACTAATGGCTCGACCCCAGATCTTAAGGGAGGGCTCGGAGGGGCCAGACTCGACGGACCTTCCGGGCCCAGAGTCCATGGCAACCCTGCAGACGGTGCCGCTGCAGAGGTAGGTGCCGGGCGCTCCACTCGAGCCTGCCGAGATGATGTCGCAGACGTCGAGGATCTTTGATCAGATCCCGGTGCCGGGGATGGGTGGTGCCGGGGCGTCTTTCCGGTGCCGGCGCGGTCCGGTGCCAGTGTAGTGGTGGCCGGCTGCGCTGACAATACCGGATTCAGTGCCGCTTCCATCAAGAGAGTCCGCAGTCTTTGATCTCTCTCTTTCTTTGTTCGAGGCTTAAAGGCCTTGCAGATGCGACTCTTCTCGGCGATATGCAATTCCCCGAGGCACTTCAGGCACGTGTCATGGGGATCGCTAGTTGACATCGGCCTCTTGCAGGCCGAGCACTGCTTGAAACCCGGCGAACCAGGCATGGGCCCGGTGCCGGGCGCCGGGAAGGGCAACGGCCCAACCCGCGAATAAGTTCTATAAACTATATATACTAACTACTAATTACTATACAACTCTCACTGTATTATTAAACTATTTACAAATAAAACTATTGACAGTAACGAAGGAGAGCTAGAGACGTGGAGGAAAGCAAGCCGCACTCCACAGTTCCAGCAACTGACACGGCGGTAAGAAGGAACTGAGGAGCGGGCGGGCTGCCAGGGGTATATATCAAGCGCCATGGTGGCGCCACTCTAGGGGGCGACCTGCCAGCCCACTGGAGTTGCTAGGGTAAAAAGTTTCCAGCAAATGTGCATGGGCAGCGTGCACACCTAACTGTAATGGATATGAGCAATCACTCGAAGAAGAATAAAGGGTTCAGGGTTTGGGAGGGGGCTCCTGGCTGAGGCAGGGAGTTGGGGTGCCGGAGGGGGCAAGGGCTCTGGCTGGGGGTACAGGCTCTGGGAGGGGCAGAGAATGGGGGGCTTGTGGTGCAGGCAGGGTCGGTGCTACCATTTAGGCAGCCTAGGCAATTGCCTAGGGTGCTAGGATTATTGAGGGGGTGGCATTTTGCCGAGGGGGCGGCAGGCGGCTCTGGTTGACCTGCCACAGGCATGCCTGCGGAGGGTCCGTTGGTCCGCGGCTCCGGTGGAGCTGCCGCAGTCATGCCTGCCTATTGTCGGCTGCTCCCGTGGCTCCGGTGGACCTCCCGCAGACATGCCTGCAGCAGCTCCACCGGAGCAACGGACCAACGGACCCTCCACAGGAATGCCTGCGGCAGCTTCACCGGAGCCGCGCGATCAGCGCAGGGGGTGGCGAAATGGCCGTGCGCCTAGGATGCGAGAAACCCTGGCGCCCATCCTGGGTGCAGGAGGGAGCTCCAGGCTGGAGAGTGGGGCCAAGGGATTCGGAGTGTAGTAGGGGACTGCGGGTTGAGACAGGGGTTTAGGGCGCAGGGGGCGATACAGGCTCTGGGGGTATGGGCTCTAGGGTGGGGCTCGGGATGAGGTGTTCAGGATGTGGAAGGGGGCACTGATTTGGGACAGGATGGTGGGGTGCAGGGTCTGGGGTGAGGGCTCCAGTTGAGGGTGCAGTCTCCGGGTGGGACCAGGGATGAGGGGGTGCAGGAGGGGGATCTGGGTTTGGGGTGGCCTATGGACTGAGGCAGGAGTTTGAGGCTCGGACTTGAGGCATAGATTTACCTTGGGCAGCTCTCAGTCAGCAGTGCAGCAAGGGTAAAGCAGGCTTCCTGAATGTTTGAGCTCTGCGTTGCACACCGGAAGCAGCCGGCAGGTCCTGCTCCTTGCCTGAGAGGAGCACTTAATACTTACTTATGATGACTAAAATACTTACACTGCTGCTTATAGTTTTGTAATGTTATTTTATGTAAAGTTCAACTGTAGCTGGAGGACAGATATTTAATTACCACTGGGTTATTCAAATTATCCTCCTTCCTTTGATACCAGAATCTCCTAAATCACTGAACATTCTTCATCTAATTTCCTTTTATTTTCAGGAAAATTATTTTATGATCCCAATTCAGCTTCCATGGAAGTAAATGAAAAGACCACATGTTGACTTCAAATGGAATTGAATTAGGCTCCACATTGCAGGTATATTGTGTTTGTTTGTTTTGGTTGGGTTGTGTGTGTGTGTGTGTGTGTGTGTGTGTGTGTGTGTGTGTAGTGGTTTTTTTTGTTTGTTTGTTTCATTTTCTGCTTTCAAAAGTGTCATGCAAAAATTTAAATAAATAGTTGAGCCACTTTGCAAAATGCTTCCTAGTGTTGTTGCTCTGTCTCAATAATGGAAATGTTTTGTTTTGTTTTCTCTCCTTTCTTCTTTTCTCAAAAGATTTAACTCTTTTAAAGTTCTGACTTGCTGCATTTTTGGCAGGGTTCCTCAGCATGCATCTAAGCCCTAACTAGAATGGAACTGTATGGCTAATGGGTGCTATTAGAATAAAGTGAGTTTGATTTTTAATAAAGTAGCATGTTTTTCAAAATATTAGTATCATTATACCTTACAAACAAGGAGATTTTATGAGAGAATATATTGCTCAGGTCAGACAAATCAACAGAGTATAAGAAAAATCCTTGGAATGCTGGAGTGACAGTCCCAACAGCCTCGTACCCTCTCTCTAAAATATATAGTAGAGGTACTGGAAATGACTACTTTCCAGAGCCACTCTGCCCATGTGCCTCAACTCAGACCTGTAGGGAGCATTGCTAGGGATAAGAAGCTAGTTTATTCTACAGACCTCATCCTTAGCTTCTCGGTGAGGATTACCAAACAGAGGGGCAGCTAGCACCAGCCGTGATAGTGGTTTATCTGAGGTTGTCCATGAAGCTCCAGAAGAACGACCCATCAACTCATTTCAGATAAACCACCAGACACCACATGATAACATTTTTTGGGTCATTCCAGATCTATGTCAGTTTTAAATTCAGCAAGGTACATAAGCACATACCCAACTTTTAAATGCATGAGTATTCCATTGGTGAATGGCCTTCTATCCTGTTACCAATCTTGTGAGCCATGTAGCATTCTGTATGTAAGGTATATATCTCACTGGAGGCAGAAGGTGTCACTGGAGGCAGAATTTGGCCAAAGTCAGTCAATGTAAATATCTAGGGCCTGATTTTCATTTACACCACTCCAGGGGCCTTAAAGTGGTTGTATAATAGTCTAATGTCACTTTAAGGTCATGTTACACTGCCAGAGTGGTGTAAAGTGTGTTCTGAGTGTAAATGAGATTCTGGACCCTAGTGTCCTAACTCACTGCATTTCTTAAGTCCAGAAATTTCAGTTAACAGTAGTGGTTGTCCAAAGCATTCAAAAATCAGGAGTCAGGTGTACCCAATTCATGAGATTGACTGCAATATAATCGGGTTTTAAAAATACTAAATATGGAGTCTGATTGTTTGCTTTCTAAATTCTGATCCTTTAGGATCACATTTTCCTGTTTTGTTTTGTTTTTGTTTGTTTGTTTGTATGTTTTGTTTTTGTTTGTTTGGCTGGTTGGTTTTTTTTGGTTTGGTTGGGTTTTTTTGTTTTTTGGTTTATATAATTATTCAAGCAGAAGTGTTACAATTTAATTTTTTTTATTTAGTTTATGAAAGCTGAGATGCTCTCAGAATCATCCATCTCCAGAAGCTAGAATCTGACTCAATGGCATAGTAATTTAACATTAGGAAATCCAGAATTTTCCTCCATAGGTTTGCTCATCTGTTTGCTGTAAATGAATGCAAATATGCTTGTAGCAACTGTATTTGATCCCAGCATAGATATAGTACATGTACATATGTAAATATGAGGACTGGCTCACAACAGGATCCTTTTACTGATATTAATGGATTTGATCCACAGTATTTTGGAAAAAAATGCAACATTTATGAAGTAATTCTTTACAGTTTTGAGCAGTAAAATCATTAAATAATAATACCAGAAGATAGCACTTTGCATGAAGGCCCAGCCAAATTATGCAATTGTATATAAACAGAATTCCCATAAAGTTCAGTGGAAGCTGTGCATACATATTTGAGAGCAGAATTTGGCCTCAAATGTTGATCAAATTTTATTTCTTAAAATTCTGCTTTGATAGCAATACACAAATTCAAGAAAAGGGATCTTTTGGGCTCCATTAACAAAATAAGATTCAGCTTGCATTAATTTTGTGAGGGAAATATCCATGCCTGATTGACAAATTGTCCTTTTTTTTTTTTCAAATAACATGCAAGAAAACCACACAATATACAGTATTTCAGTGTTCTGTGTATCTGAATCTAAAACATCTCTACCCACAATGTACCATGTTTTCTTACACCTATGGGGACATTTTAAAAGAGCTTTTTTTCCTAGGGTAAGAAACTAGAAAGTTATTCCTAGCCAGCAAGCATAAAGAACTCTCAGAAAGAGATGGAAAGTTGTAATATACAGTGAGATTCTCTAACAGGCTCAAGCTGGAGCCATCAGAGGCTGCTCAATAATGGTGACAGGACATGATTTATTTCACTTATTTCATCTTGCCAAGGACAGTTGTATAAAGGCAGGGAAACAAAAAACATCCATGCTTTCCCATTTTGAACTGCCCTTTGACATTTCATAGGTGGCCTTGTCAAAGTGACAGCTGTTCAGCCCAACTCCACAGCAAGATATATGTGCAGATAGCAAAACCTGGTTGAACTCCTCTCAGAGAAACAACAGAAATGTCGAGAGTATGAGTAGTTGCAAAAGCAGCTTTTATTTTTGGTAACTAATAACTGAGTAAGGTGATGTGGGTTAGTTGTGAAAAGATCACATTCTTTTGTAGTTTAGTGTGTCATTGACTAACCAAAAAAAGCAGTCACATGACATTCTTTTCATTATGTTAGTCAAGTGTTCTGATATATGGGCCCAATTCTGATCTCACTTACACAATTTTAACTCCATTGTAGTTACTCCTGGTTTATTCATCTACAGTAGGTACTTACATAGCCCCTGTTACCTTAGTAACTCCCAGTTTTTAGTATATTTATCTCTGTGAGGGAGGAAATGCTATTATCCCCATTTTATGGAATGGAGGAATAGAGAGGCTAAGCCACTTGCCCATGGTCACACAGAAAGTCTGTGACAGGGCAAACAATTAAATATATCCTTTGAGTTCTAAGTTACTCTACCGACTGGGTCACCCTTCCTCCTATTATTTTGGTGTAAGTAGAAGAATAATCAGGTTATATAAGTATGTGTAAGATAGTGGTACATAGATTGGTGTTTCTCCAGTTGTGATCCATGTGGATCACTGGTGTAGTCTGTGGACCTGTTTCTATCACAGTAAGAAACAATCTATCTGTCCTCAAGCAGAGCCACTTCCTGTAACTCGCAGCGCAGTACAAGATGCATTTGGAGGAGTTTTGACCAATTAGAAAACTGCTGTGTATAAGAAAAGTGGCCATTTATATCTCTGTTACACAATTACCATAAATTATGTATGTGACGATGAGGTCCGGTGGGTCCCAACCGAGAGTGCCAATTCAGGACAAATCGCTTAAAACAGGGCAGTTACGGCCCAAGGCTGGAGGTTTTCCACCTCTAAGGCAAACCAAACCAGCCAGACAAAGAGGACTTTGGTCTCACCCCACCGGCTAACCTCAAGTCACACAAGAATTCCCTTAGACACTCCAGTTTCCCAGTATCACCACCAGTGCCACTCATCCTGGGGATGAATAGTTATGAAAACCAACACCCCAATAAAAGAAAAAAGGTTCTCTCAATCCTAAAGAATCAAGCCCCAGACCCAGGTCAATATACAAATCAGATCTTACTCATAAATCACGCTGTTGCCAATCCTTTAGAATCTAAAATCTAAAGGTTTATTCATAAAAGGAAAAAAGATAGAGATGAGAGCTAGAATTGATTAAAAGGAATCAGTTACATACAGTAATGACAAAGTTCTTAGTTCAGGCTTGTAGCAGTGATAGAGTAAACTGCAGGTTCAAATCAAGTCTCTGGAGTACGTCCCCCACTGGGATAGGTCATTCAATCCTTTGTTCAGAGCTTCAGTTTGTAGCAAAGTCCCTCCAGAAGTAAGAAGCATGACAGAAGACAAAATGGAGATGAGGCATCAGCCTTTTATAGTCTTTTCCAGATGTAAGAATACTTCTTTGTTCATACTGTGGAATATTACAACAAAGCGGAGTCTGGAGTCACATGGGCAAGTTCCTGCATATTTTGCTGAGTTACAAGGCGTATCTGCTTTCTCTCAATGGCTCATTTGTATAGCTGATGGTCCCTAATGAGCAATCAGGCAGGCTAGGCAGAGCTAACACCAACTTGTCTGGGTTGTCACCCCGAAGCACAGCACAAATTTGAAATATAGACAGTATAGAGCCAATACTCATAACTTCAACTACAAAATGATACATAAATATAGACAGCATAATCATAACCGGCAACCTAAAACCTTGTCTTAGACACCTTATATGACACCCTTTACATAAGATTTGTTGCCACTACAGGACTTTGGTTGCAACCATGTTCTATATGGTCCCAGATTATATCAATAACATCACAATGTATAAAGCATATCATGTAATAGCTATGTAGTGGTATCTTACACATGTGTTGTACTCCTGGGTGACACCCCTCAGGTAGAATTTGCATTATGGGTAAACAGTTATATGTTGATGGCCTCTCAGGGACACTCCACTCATGCAATGGGCCATTGAACCTCACATATGATGAAATGGGTTTTCATTAACCTCTCACTATTAGTTTGGGTTGCCTGAATAGGAGCCAAGCGCTGGAATGCCTAAAGGGAATTGTGTTTGGCTTCTGATTAACCAGTGTGGCACTGCAGAAAGTTTTGCTACTGGTTTGGTTAATCTAATTTTAGAGTAAACCATCAGTTTTGAGGATTGTCTGCCCTGATTCTTGCAGTCTGCCCTGAGTATGGCACTCTCAGTGTGATCTTTTCCAGGCACTCAGTCACGATCATAGTTAAACAAGTACCTCTCTGCCCACTGTAGGTCTATTTCTTTTCTGTCTTTGGTATAAACTCAGCCATTATAAGATTTGCTGATGATAAGAATTGGTATATCATGCTCTTCCATGGAATGAAGAGGTTATCTCCAAAATTATGGGATGGCATCAGCCATCTTAAGTAGGCACTCTCTCTAAGAAAATATACCACACTAAAGGAGTTTGATGCTGACTCACACGGCTAGCTGATGGCTTAAGTTTTTAAAAAATAACTAGTTATTTTTTTGGGAAGTGCTCAAATTTTGGATGCCTAGCCTGAGACATCTGTAAAAAGGCCTGATTGGTAGAAAGTGGTCAGCTGGTCCCCACCTTCTTAAAATCAGGACTCTCTCCAGTTGGAAACTCCCAAAAATCAAGTCATGTTTGAAAATGTATGCCAACTGGGTCTCTTATAGTTCACATCTGTATTAACTGCTGGCTGTATTTCTGTATGGATATCTGGCAGACTTTCAGGGATTAGCCAATACCCTCCTCATTTTCTATGTAAGTAAGGTAATGTCCACCAATAGTATCTCAATTCTCATACTCTGTAATGTGTGTGTGTGTGCTTAATGGTGAATTTTTAAAATGAAGCAAAAGACAACAGCAGAATGTGCATAAACTGAAGTACTCCTTCAAGAGTCAAAATTTGCAATATTAAAATTGTTTTGTTTGCCTCTGATGCATCTACATTTTCTAAAATAAAATAAAATATAGGTTCCTCCAATTACGTAATATGCTGGGAACACACAGTTGCAGTGTGACCTTGTACCAAACAAAGATTTGCTCTTATGCATTTAGATGATTTTTCAAATGATTTCTTACTGCTTATGAATTTAGCAGTCTAATTATTTTTCTGCAGCAGCTATTTGAAATGTAGATCATTGGAATGTAAGCAGTGTATGTGAAAGCTGGCAGTTTTACAGCTTCGTGATGCATTTTCCAAATGGATATGGGATTACAGGGGTTTAAAAGTAGCCCTTTTTTGCATACATTTTCAAATGCTCCTTGAAAATTGATCATCTCAGAGCACACATGACTATGTGAAGATAAGGAGCAAGTTTTTCCACATTATGTAAATTTCCACACAAGTCAGAAAGTGTCATTTCACTTGTGGAGCTGAGATGGGCTTCTTGCTTTGAATCTCAGATGGGCTCCATTCTCAGTCCTTTTCTTACCTCTTCAATAATTATTCCTAAATCTGGCATTGTGCTTTTGAGATACATGTGGTGATCAAGAGCATGCACAATCAATATTTACCTAAGGGTTTTTGGATTTTATTTTCTTTATTCATCCCATTAATAAGTAGGTTATGACATTTAAATGTGCTTATGTTGGGGAAGTGGGATGTCAAAGGAAATAAATTTTAGAGGTCAAGGAGTCATTTGAAGTGAAGGCTGCAGCAAATAAGTGCTGTGACTGTGACAAACTTGTCTAAAAAGTGTTTTTGTTCAATATGATTCTGCTTGGCAGAGGAAAGAGATGCAGTTGAAAACTAAACCAACAAAATAGTATTTAATTTATTATTGACATTACAGTAGTGTCAAGAGGCTATAATTAACATCAGGTCCCATTGTACTAAGCGATTGTACAGATAAATAATAAGAGATAGTCCCTGCCCCAAAGAGGTTACATTCTAATAGAAAAGACAGACAAAGTGAGGAGAAACGGAAGCATTATTATTATGAAATATTAACAAATACTAACAGGACTCCATGTTTCCAAAATACACACATGCAAAAGCATGAAGTGGGCCTGATTCTGCTTTCATTTACCCTGGAATAAATCAAGAGAAACTCCAAAAAGTAACACCAGTCTGAGATCAGATTTATGTCTCTGGTACCTATAATACTTGTTTGGGAAGAGTCATCTAGTCGTTAAAATATCAGACTGGGAGTTGAGACACCAAGGTTCTGTTTCCATAATCATATAATGATGGGTGCAGGAGTAATATTTAAGGAATAATGTAAATATATTTAATGTTATGTCCTTATGGTCTTAAGGTTAAAAGGAGTCACCATGAGTGATATTACTTCCTGATGGCCCATTCATGCAGGAGGGAATTGCTCTCCCTCCTTGATTAGCCAGTGAGGTAATTCAAGGCTCAGTTTTCAACCACTTTCCCATCACAGAATAGTTGATGGAAAATCATCAAAGACAACTGCAAACAATCAAACCCCCCTGGAGGTAAAACAAAGCAAATAAACAAACAAAAAAAACATCACTGTAACAGACAGAAGAGGGCCCTTTCTTTTGAATAAAAAAGAGTCTGTTTCAGTATAACAGAAAGGGGAGAGGTACATTGTGGGTTGAGGGGGGAGGAAGGAAATCAACTTTATTAGCTAGAAAAGTGTAGGCCCGATATATGTTTTATGATTTTGGTTTCTATTTGTAACCATGTTTTCCACCACTCTGTCTTGTTTCTAGTGGAATCTCTATTCTTTCTTAAATAAGCCTTATTTTGTTTCATAACAAAATAGTTAAACTGAGGCACACTGCTTCTTTGGGAGTGGAGAATCGGATTTCTGTGAGTAGCTATTATCAGAGACCAGATATTACAGGAGGACAGTTCAAGGACACTCTGGGACTGGGCTGTAGCCCTTGTTAACCTGCAAAGCAAAGACAGGGCTGGCATAGACTGGAGGGGAGTGGTTGAATAGCTGAGAGGTTGGTAGTGTGAGGGAACTACCACTTTTACTTTAAATTAGGCACTGATCCTGCAATGCACAAGGTTAGGGTTGCATTGAAGTTAAGCAAGTGTGCATCACATTTCAGGGTTAGGGGCTAGGTGTCACTTTTGTCACTTTTTCTATATATTCTAAAGCTACTTAGGAAATACTTGTACCATAAATTTTTGAAGCACTGGTCTTGGACCAGAGAACAGAACAAGAAAAATAATGTCTTTTCACCACAGGGCTTCACACACCATTATTATTAGCTTTATTTTTGAGCAGTCAAAAACACATTAAGTCCCCTCATATCTGCAATTGTCATTTTAATACTCCCATCACTGTTTTAAACTTTAAAATTATATTAAGGCCTATGAATTTGAATGAAGATAATGTTACATTTCTTCAAGCACACACACACACACACACACACACACACACACACAAAATCAAAGCTTTAGAAATTTCAAAAGTGGCCACAGGGATTCAGTGGAAAGACAAACAAATTCAAATGATTACCATGAAAGCATGTGATACTTCACAGATCCCATGATGATCTTTCAAGTCTGCCATCCTTCGAAAGAGAGAGTACTGGAGATAGCAACAGTTTCAATACATACTGAAGGCAATATTGTTCAGGGAACAGTGTGGAGAGTGTGCATTGCTCAATCTATAGTGCTATTGTTTGCAGTCTGGGTCCATTAACTTTGCATCACTACATAATAAAAAATGGAGATGTGGACAGCACTGATAGTCTGATAAAAATATTTGTCTCTTTAGTTCACTCAGAAGTAAAATATCATGTGGGAGCACACTATGTTCTACACACACAAACAACAGATTAAGCATTTGGTCAGAATGTGACAGAATGTACGTGAATAATATCTAGAAACTGCTACAGAAATCACAATCAGAATAATATACAAACCAACAAAACAAATGTATGGTATGTGGCAGATAAATTTTTGGGAGTGCACCTTCAAACACAGATGAGGATGTCAGGTTGGGTGAACAACTAAACTTGCAACAAACATATCATATGTTAGCTAACAATCTACTTGTGAACAAAAAGCAACCAAAATCATGCTCAAGACAAAGATGAAACAATGAAATTATTATGAGTAGTAATGTAAGGCAAATATTCAAACTGTTAAAAACAGCAAGACTCCAATTAATCAATGAGGATAATGTAACTACAGAAACGAACATTCCAGATCTGGAGGAATATTAATGATGAATAAAATTTACTCATTCCAATCTTGCCTAAAACGAAGCTATCAAGCAAAAGGTCAATAGAAGACAGTTTGATCTGAGAAGTGTAAGCAGGAAGAAAAGGAGTAGATAGACCCTATGAGGAAGGCATAGGAATCTCTTCCATCTTTGAGCCAAAGCAAATCTTGTTTTCTTTCTTCACTTTCCTCAATATCATTTAATATTTATGTTGTGGTTGCACCCAAAGGCCTCAACTATATCTCAGCTTCACTGTGTTAGATACTGGATAAACAGAGTAAGATACAATCCATGCCCCCAAAGTGTTTACAACAGGTGAATGATGAGGATAGAAAGAAGAGAGAATACAAACAACAGCATTTACCATTTCTGCATGGGTGCCATAGTCTCCAGAGAGACATGTCAAATCATCCCTTAGAACCCTTTCCCTTCCATCCCTGACTTTTCATTGGCATGTCCAAGGACCTCTTCAGTGTAGTCCTAGCTTTAAAGCCCCTGGAAACCTGCTTGTTCTCTATCTCACTCTTTCTATTTCTGTCACTCTTTCTATTTCTCTTGGACTGTGATTATATCATAGAGACAGAAGTTCTACAGAGCTACAACATTTTTGTCCTAAAATCTGTCCTTACAGTATGGGCAGAATATAGCATGGTACAGGATACCCAAATGTATGCAGTATTTGAGTCATGAATATCCAAAGCTTTATGCATGATTTCAGGGATTTAAGGGATTCCCGGAAAGACGAACTACTTAATAGCAGCTACAGAGAAGGAGATACAATTGACTGTTTTGAAGTGCAAGGTAATACACATTGGAAAGAGGAACATAAATTACTTATATACATTGATGTTGTGTTTTTAGCTATTCAGAAGGAAGGTGTCATTTTTATAATGAAAGCTTTTCAAGATGTCTGCTCAATGCATAATGGTGGTCAAAATCAAATAACATTGGATTTTGTAATCAAGAGAAGTACTGGACTACATTGATAATGTTTATACTAAGCAGTACATAGGTGAATTGTCATAATGGGAACACTGGGAGGCAGCGTTCCTGAGACTGTTACTGAATTTCACCAAGTAAAAACCTCTATAGTATAGAATCTATACTCATACTCGCTGCAATAAGATTACAATGGCTATCAGTATTTCCATTAAAGCTTATCAGCTGGTAAAATGCTGAGGATGGGAACACACATTTTCCCCTATTGCAACTGGTTATGTGTGTTATGGATATTTCCAGCTTCTCTTGAGGATAGGCCACCCACAACCAGATGAAGAAGCTGGTCAATATTGACCATAGCTTTATTCCAGTATGGTGACTCCTGTGTCATTATCATGTTGGTGGAAAGAATTATAATCACAATCAAAAATAAAAAAGATCTCATTTTCATGTAGAGGGTGCCATTGTAAAATTAAATTAGAAAGACTGGGCTCAGGGCAGAATGTTAGTATTCCTTCATTTCTGATTCTAAAGGTGATACACGAGGATCTGACAATATGATTTTTCTGAAGAAAGATGATAAGTTCTAATTTAAGTTCCTACAACAGGGTCACCAGTGTAATCACAACAAGTATAACTATGACATAGGGGAAATTCTATAATTTACTAAAAAAATTGAGCAGTCATTCCATTAAATTTAACCTCAGAACCTTTCTGTGTGCTAATTTAAAATTATCTAGAAAGCACATTGTCTGCAGAGTTAACAAAAGATGTATTTGAGCCAGAATCTGCATTTAACACTATTTGTTGCAGCACATTCAGAACTGTTCCACGTCACTGAAATAATTCAATATACACCCAACAAAATAAATAATACTTCCCAATACAAATAGCATTTCCTATGAGAATCTATAAAATCACATACAATTTTATTCTTTGGACTTATACAAGATAAGTGATGTGATTAAGCTTTGGGTTCTTGTTTTTACACTTGATTTCTCTGTTAGAGAAAATTTCCCTGGCTTTCTGCATCTGGTTTCCTGTGGCTGTTTGCTGGAAGCAGTCCATCTCATGAATTGTGTGTACTTCTGAAATAAGTTCATTGGCAAGGGCATCATAACAAACCATGGTCTCAAATTCCTTTGCTGTTACTATCTTGTCATGTTACCAATCTTCTGTACTGAGCTTGCTCAAAGGACAGCGGTTATTGTTTTTGATATTAATATATCCCTATTAAAATTGTTCATATACCATGGTGCAGGGTCATGTATAAAACTATGGATGGACAGACAGATTGTAGTCTGTCTACAGGAATCACCGGAAGGTACTTAGTGATGAGAACAATCTAAATCTATTAGGGCTGAATTTTCAGAAGACTCTAAGATGCCCAAATACCAGTGAAATTCAGTGGGTGTTGGATGCTCTTTTGAAAATCCCAGCTTTCATGAAAAACCATTAGCGTCTTAGTGTATCTGGATACTGTGCTTAGTTCCTTGTTTGTCATCTTATATATACATATTCCATGGCCACTACTTTAATTGTATTACTTTTACTTTTTTAGAAAGGAGAATGTAGTGCCTCCAATATGTTTCAGGATGAGAGCACTGAAAACTGAAGACTATAGTTTATTTACAGAAAAAAAAATAGCATAATGAATGGCAGTGTATGCTGCCCTGCCAAGGTGCCTCAGCTCTGAAACAATCCTGTCCTTGGTGATTCCTTTGATCACTAATAAGGATTCTAGTGAGCAATGCTGATTTTTTGTGATAGAAAAAATGGACACATATCCCATAGGAGCTACACCAGTCCAACAACTCCTTTCATGTACCTCTAGGCCTCTAAATAGCCATCAATTAGTAATGATTTTGGTCTCTCTAAAAAGATGCAGTTTGAATTAAAGCCAGTAATTATTGATAGTAAAAGAATTTATCTTTAGCCCTCTAGTACCTAAACCTAATTTATTAGTGAATACAAATATGACATTTTTCAATACCATTCACCAAAATGGACTGATTAGGAGGGTTTTTGAGAACTAATGTAGCAATATTGTACTAACTACGTGAGCATTAATTTTCAGTGGCTTGTGGAAGTTGGGGATGGGAAGAAGAGAAGTGGAGCACAGCCTTACTCTGACCCAAAAATATTGTTCTTATTTGCTGCCACGGTGCCACTCACTGACAGCACAATATTGCAGATAAAATTTGGTGCCAGGATTGGAGAAAGTCCGTTCAAATTGAGATGTTTTGCTTGCCAGGGTTAGTGTCATGATAATTAATATATCACACTACATTCTCATACTCTTTCCTTACTATTCTGGACTGTATGTTCTTTGTTAAGTCATGCTGTTGCCAAATGCAAATACTCAGATATGGGAATGTCAGACTTCCAACTGTGAATATAAGCAGAAGCCACAGACATCCCTAATACTGAACAAATAAATCTATTCAGAAGCACTGATGCCTTTATTAGAGATAAGCTTGAGAAAACTTGATTGAGTTTGGAATGCTTTACATTGGCAAACTGATGAAACTGGAACTGTAAAAATGAAGCTTAGCTCACAAAGCTGGCAGCAACAGTACTATTCCCATTGCTGTGAACACTACCTGCCTGCTATGTCTGAGGGAATAAGGAACAAATAGAATATTAAATCAATCTAGCACTGCCAAGAATTTAAAAGGACATTTAAATCACATCTGTTCATTAGCTCTTGTTTATGACAACAGTTTTTATATTAGCAACACCTAACTTCCCGAAGCTTTTGTTTTGATTTTTGTTAGTGTCAGCCTTGAATTAAAACATGACAACTAATACTGGAAAGGAAGACAACATATGGAAATTGGCTTAAGCTTCTCACTCATTCATGTGTATGAGTGGGAAGAGTTTTGAAACAATATTTTAGGCATTCACCGGTAGTCTGAGCAATATGACACTTTTCTTCTTCCATCAACCCCTTAGGTGCTAGATGTTGTAAGTTAATACTGACCCCATCAGTATTCATTTGTGTGGTGTGCTGACTAATATAGGATGGCTAGCGTAAGTACAGAACATACATATACATAATTATATGTGTATTATTTGCACCATATATATATATTAGTATGCATTTAGCACCAATAACAATACGCACAAATATTGTGACACTGATATAGTCTTAACAGGCCTGTGCAATAATCCTATTCACTTATGCTAAGTATCCCATAACACTTTGCATTTGGTGAGATAAGCATTTGGGATAGGCACATAGGAAAAACTTGTCAAAATCAAGATTCATTTGTTCTGTGTCTTAGTACAAGGGAGGGAAGTACCTTCACAGATGAGTACCTGGAATGCTAGTATCCAAACCAAAGATAAAGAATGAATAAAACAAAAAGTTAGGTAATTGGAAGAAACTAATGCATTGTATTTTAGTGATGTATAAAGAAATATGTAATTTGTAAAAATCATATAGTACCAGGCTACATGTGTAACATCACTGCTCTTCAAAGACTGGTATCATATACAATCTTTTGCCTGTGCCATACTAATTAACTTAATGACATTGTTTATTTGGTCTCTTGAGTATATTTTATAATGAAATAATTAAGTAAAGTGTAACCAAGAAATTCATTATACAATTTATCAAAAACTATCAAGTACCTGTAAATCCCCACCTCCAGATACAGGAGGTTATTGGTGAGCAGAGAATGAGCGTGTGCTCCTAGAAGGCTGAAGTGTGTTTGTGGAAAAGGAAGTGCACATACTTTGTGACCAAAGGTATTGATGCTTTGCTAAACAATTATAGAGTCTACAGCAACAATAAAACAGAACCTGATGGAAGAGGGCAAAACACAATGAGAAGCATCTCCAAAGTCCCCTTTTCCCTGGACTTGTCTAAGAGGCCTAAACAATCAGCAGTTGAGCAGGGGGTGAAGCTCCACCCCTGGTAATTTTCAAAATGAGGTGCTGCTAAAAGTTGATTGTGTGTGCTGCTTAGCTCCAGGGCTCCTAGATCCTGGCTATCCCCTGATCGGGCTTGAACATGTCCATGGGCCAGGGGTGAAAGTGCGCCAGTACAGGCCAGTATGGTGTACCGTAAGAAGTCAGTACTGGCCCATACACAGCCCACATGAAAGCGCTGCTGCAGCAGCACTTTAACGTAGCTGCCCACTGACAGGACCACCAATGGGGGAAGTAAAAGGGGCAATGACATTAAAGTGCTGCTGAAGCAACCTTTTACGTACTTGAAGACTATGTCCCCCACAGTCTTCTCTTCTCCAGACTAAATAAACACATTTTTTTAAAAATCTTCTCACAGTTCATGTTTTCTAGATCTTTATTAATTTTGTTGTTCTCTTCTGGACTTTCTGAATTTGTCCTCATCTTTCCTGATGTGGGGTGCCCAGACCTGGACATAATATTCCAGTTAAGACCTTATTAGTGCTGAACTGAGTGGAATAATTTTTTCTCATGTCTTGCTTACAATGCTCCAGCTGATATATCCCAGAATTATCAATTTTTTTTGCAATACATTGTTGATGTATATTTAATTTGTGATCCACTATATTCCCCAGATCCTTTTCTGCAGTACTCCTTCCTAGGCAGTCATTTCCCAATTTGTGGTTATGCAAATATTTATTCCTTCCCAAGTGCAGTAGTTTGCATTTATCCTTATTGAATTTCATCCTATTTTATTCAGATCATTTTTCCAGTTTGTCAAGATCATTTTGAATTCTAATCCTGTCCTTCAAAGCACTTTCCACCCCTCCCACCATGGTACCATCTGCAAACTTTATAAGTGTAGTCTCTATGCCATTGTCCAAATCATTTATGAGGATATTTAATGGAACCAGACCCTGGACAGATCCCTGTGGGACCCCACTCGATATGCCCTTCCAGCTTGACTATGAACCATTGATAACTGCACTCTCAATATTTTTTTTCAACCAGTTATGCACCCACCTTATAGTAGGTTCATCTAGAGCAGTGCCCACCAACCCATTGATTGCGATTGACTGGTCGATCCTAGAGACTGTCCCAGTCAATCACGATATATAGGCACAGCGAGGCTGCTGCTAAGGCAGGCTCCCTGCCTGCCCTGGCCCCACAGTACTCCCGGAAGCGGGCAGCATGCCCCAGTGGCCCAGGGTTTCCACGTACTTCTCCTGTCTGCAAGCACAACCTCCGCAACTCCCATTGGCCGGGAACAGGGAACTGTGGCCAATAGGAGCTGCAGGGACGGTGTCTGAAGAGGGGACAGCATGTGGAGCCACCCCTCCCCTCCCAGGGGCTACAGGAGCATGTTGGGCCATTCTGGGAGTGGCGTGGGGCCAGGGCAGGAAGGAAGCCTGCCTTAGCCTCTCTGCACCGCTGCCCGGGAGCCACCCGAGATAAGTGTCACCCAGTCCCAGACCTGAGCACCCTCCTCATACTCCATCCTGCACTACAAGCCCAGTCCTGCACACTAAGTCCCTGCCCCAGCCCTGAGCCCCTTTCCAAAGCCAGCACCACATACCTCCTCCTGCAGCCCATACCCACTCCTGCACCCCAACCGCATGCCCTAGCCCTGAGCCCCGTACTGGTCTAGCACGCCATATCCCGTCCTGAACTTCAAACCTCTGCCCCAACCCTGAGCCCCCTCTCAGAGCCAGCATCCCATACCTTGTCCTGCAACCCAACACTCTGCCCCAACCCAGAACCTCTTCCTGCACTCAAGCTTTCACCCTTCATCCTCTCTTGCACACCTACCTCCTGCCCCAGGCTCAGCCCAGAGCCCCCTCCTACACTGTGAACCCCTCGGCCCCACTCCAGAGCCCGCAACCTCTCCCAAACCCCAACCCGGTGAATGTGAGTGCGGGTGGGGGAGAGCAAGAGACCGACAGAGGGGAGTATGGAGTGAATGGGGCGGGGCTTCAGGGAAGGGGCAAGGTATCAGGGAAGGTAGATCCTGGTTTGCCCTTAAATTCTAAAAGTGATATTGAGCATAAAAAGGTTGGAGATCACTGGACTGGGGTATATTTCCCTCTTTATTTATGAGGTCACATGAGATGGTATGAAAAATCTTATTAAAGTTGAGATATATCCCATGTCCTGCTTCCTCCACCCCCCATCAACAAGACTTGTACTGCCTTGACATTTAAATCATGAATACTGCACTTCTTTGTTAATCCCTCAGAGAGCTGGATGAATCAGTTCACCTCTCTCAGGGCTATTTTTTTGTACATCTTCAGTCTCACTATAACCTCTGCACATTGGTTATGCTCAGTTCAAAGTTTTGAAGTATTCCTTTCAACTAAAGCTTGCATGCCATGAGTATAGGGGACTGGACTAGATGACCTCTCAAGGTCCCTTCCAATCCTGTGATTCAATGATTCTATGATTACATGAAAGCTGAGATTCTGGAGCACAATATGGAAGCTGAGATATATGTTAGTGTGCCGTACTACTGCATAGAGGACCAATCCAAGCCTTGTATAAGTCATATACCTTTTGTCTTTTTTGTTGATTAAAAAGTAACTTACTACCTGCAAAAATAACTCTGTCCTGGTGCCTCTACTCACCTTTGGGTCAAATTCTTGTGGCTGTATCTGGGGAATAGCTCAACCTAATCTGATGACCCCTTCTCGGGATCCCAGAGCTTCTACTTTCCCCCTGGATTTCCTCCTTTCCCTCTATATGCCCAGAGAGTGACTGCAGGCTTCCACACTGCAGCCCCTTCTTTCTTTCTTTCTAAACCCCACGTCTGGTACCAGGTTGTGATGGGGGCAGGATGGCACTAGCCTTCTGAGTGCCTCTTAGTAGCTGGGTGTGATACTGCAATCTTTTTCCTGTTGCCAGTGTCCCCTGTACATTGCCAACCTTATTAGGTTATTAGGTGGGTCTTCAGTGCCTCAGGTCTCCAGACAAGTCACTCAGTCAAAACAGATGAACCCCTTTATGGGTAGCAAATGTTCAACAAAATCATCTGCCCTTATCAGCCTCATCTCTGGGCCCTATAAATCCAGCCATTAATCTGGGCCTCTAATAGAACCTTGTCCACTGCTTTGAGCTTAGACTAGTTTGTAAGTGGGAGAACTTGGATCCACCCACTACTCTGGGCTAAAACCCAGGGACCCTATAAAGGCTTCTTCCTACCTGCTATCCTTTCCTTCATCTCTGATTTTAGGGCTAGTGTTCTCATGTCCTCTCACTCCTACATTTGGCAAATGCAGCCCACTGATCTCCCATGGCCAGAGTAGAGGACCATTTCTTGCCCTGCTTTCCAAGGTTCCCTGTCTAATCACCATTATACCTGACAAACAGTCAGATAGGATAGCAGTTATAGTTGGGCATGTGTTCCTTATCCAGGTCAGTGCCAGCGGTATGCCTATCCATTTGGCTGTCATAATGGCCACAGAATTGGATAGTCTCATAGATCTATTAATTCCAAATTCAGGGAAACAAAAGGCAGTTCACAATCTACCTGTGTTGTCATCTCCGGAGAAGTCAGTTTAGATTTGGCAATGCTGATCCTATTTGCCACACATAAATTCATAAAACTTAACTGTCATATGTGACATTCCATCTCTTCCCTTTGTTTTATCTTATAATTCTAAATCCACAATTAGAGCCACAACCATCCAGTTATAGTAGGATTTCCCATGATTAAAGATTTTCATTTTTTCCAGACCTTCCTTTTCATACAAGCCTTTTACCCACCTTTTGACCCTGTTAGCATGTGGAAGTTTGTGACTCCCAGTTCTTGTCTGCTTAATTCCCAACAGTCCTCCTATATTCATTTAATACTCTATCTTCACTACTTTCATCAACCTTAGCCCAAAAGGTTAAATGTAACAATTTCATCCTTAAATGTACAGAAATTTCTCCAACTGATAGATACAACAGAAGACACAATGGAGTTGTAATACTTGCACAACATGCAATTCTCAGAGCTTGGACTTGGATCAGATCTATTTTTTTTAGTGTTGATTTAGAAGCTGAATTAAAGGTTTGGTATCCGTAATCTATAACTGGTTTTATTAATAACAGCATCAACAATATGTTCTTAACTGCACCCCAATTGTTCCCAACAATACTTTAAAGTTGATTCATCCTATCTTTACATGTAGTCTTGATATTACCTATCTGTTGTGGGGCAAGAGCACCCTGTATTCTCTTGGAGTGGGGTGAGGGTTATTATTTTCCCATGGCTGAGTCTGTACGATCACCCCTTGTGTCTGGATAGCTTGGACTAGGGCAAAAGTCAATACGATGGCCCTTCTTAAGGGCTGAGTGGGCCAATGGCTAAAGTCAATATAACTGTCTTCTCCTTCAGGGCTGTGTGTCCCAATGGCCAGAGTCAGTAGGGCTGCACTCTTCAACAGAGCTGTGTGGACGAAGGGCCCAAGTCAATATGGCTGCATGGCCTAGTGGCCAGATTCATTCTGACTACCCTGTTCAGGCAGGCCGTATGGTCTAGTGGCCAGTCAGGGGGTGTGGGCCACCACCTAAGGGGTCCCAGATCAGAGCCCTAGCAGTGGCAAGAGTGCTTGGTGCTGGGTCAGCGGGGCATCTGTCCGAAACACGCAGACACCACCCAGCACAATGACTAATTCCCCCTGGGATACTTCCTTCCTCGTCCCTAGTGTAGTAGCTCCGGCTTCTACAAAGTCTCTAGGCTCCTCAGCCTGTGTGGCTCAGCAGCTCCATTGCTCCATGGGTATCTGCAGGAGCTTAGGCATTCACCTGGGTTTCACTGTCTCCTTTTGCCACCATCTGGGGCCTCAGAAATTCCTGGGCTGGAGCCTGCAGAGTGCACTGTCCCTCCTCATCTCCAAATGAGCTGGGCTGCTCCCTTTTATTCCAGGTCTCCAGCTGGAACGAACCCAGTAGAATTGTGAGTGCATGGCCTCCTCGGCCCAAAGAGTAGAGTTAACCCTTGCAGCACCAGTGTGGGACAAGCATGCCGCATCACACTGGCCTTTCCAAGTTAGTTTGCTATTGAGCATAATTCCTAAGAATGTAAAATTGTAAACTGCCTATATTTTTCCTGAATAGAGATACAGGTTACATTCTTCCCTAATCCTCCTTTCTCTGAATATAATTCCCTTTGTTTTAGCAAGTGAAAACTTAAATTCAAAAGTTTTTCCCCATTTTAAATCCCCCTGATGCCTTATTAGCTTTTATAGAATCACAGAATTATAGAATAGCAGGGTTAAAAGAGACCTCAGGAGGTCATCTAGTTCAACCCCCTGCTCAAAGCAGGACCAATCCCAAACTAAATCATCCTAGCAAGGGATTTGTCAAGCCTGACCTTAAAAACTTCTAAGGAAAGAAATGCCACCACCTCCCTAGGTAACACATTCAAGTGCTTCACCACCCTCCTAGTAAAAAGTTTTTCCTAATATCCAACCTAAACCTCCCCCACTGCAACTTGAGGCCATTACTCCTTGTTCTGTCATCGGCTACCACTGGGAACAGTCTAGATCCATCCTCTTTGGAACTCCTTTCAGGTAGTTGAAAGCAGCTATCAAATCTCCCCTCATTCTTCTCTTCTGCAGACTAAACAACCTCAGTTCCCTCAGCCTCTCCTCATAAGTCATGTGCTCCAGCCTCCTAATCATTTTTGTTGCCCTCCGCCGGACTCTTTTCAATTTTACTACATCATTCTTGTAGTTTGGGGCCCAAAACTGGACAGAGTACTCCAGATTAGGCTTCACCAATGCCGAATAGAGGAGAATGATCACTTCCCTCAATCTGCTGGCAATGCCCCTACTTATACAGCCTAAAATGCTGTTAGCCCTCTTGGCAACAAGGGCACACTGTTGACTCATATCCAGCTTCTCGTCCACTGTAACCCCTATGTCCTTTTCTGCAGAACTGCTGCCTAGCCACTCGTTCCCAGTCTATAGCAGTAAATGGGATTCTTGTCTCCTGAATGCAGGACTCTGCACTTGTCCTTGTTGAACCACATCAGATTTCTTTTTGCCCAATCCTCTAATTTGTCTAGTTCCCTCTGTATCCTATCCCTACCCTCCAGTATATCTACCACTCCTCCCAGTTTAGTGTCATCTGCAAACTTGCTGAGGGTGCTATCCACCCCATCCTCCAGTTCGTTAATGAAGATATTGAACAAAACTGGCCCCAGGACCAATCCTTGGGGCACTCCACTTGATATCAGCTGCCAACTAGACATGGAGCCATTGATCACTACCCATTGAGTATGAGGGGGGTGGGATAGCTCAGTGGTTTGAGCATTGGCCTGCTAAACCCATGGTTGTGAGTTCAATCCTTGAGGGGGCAACTTAGGGATCTAGGCCATAAATTGGTCCTGCTAGTGAAGGCAGGGGGCTGGACTCAATGATATTTCAAGGTCCTTCTAGTTCTAGGACATTGGTATATCTCCTGTTACTATATTAGCATGTAGCCAGCTTTCTACCAATCTTCTAGTCCATTCCTCCAGCCCACACTTCTTTAAAATGCTGACAAGAATACTGTGGAAGACCATATCAAAAGCTTTGCTAAAGTCAAGGAATAACATGTCCATTGCTTTCCCCTCATCTGCAGAGCCAGTTATCTCCTCATAGAAGGCAATTAGGTTAGTCAGACATGACTTGCCCTTGGTAAATCCATGCTGAGTGTTCCTGATTACTTTCCTTTTCTCTAAGTGCTTCAACATTGATTCCTTGAGGACCTGCTCCATGATTTTTCCAGGACCTGAGGTGAGGCTGACTAGCCTGTAGTTTCCAGATCCTCCTTCTTCCATTTTTTTAAAGATGGGCACTACATTAGCCTTTTTCCAGTCATCTGGGACCTCCCCTGGTCACTATGATTTTTCTAAGACCAATGGCTCTGCAATCACATCTGCCAACTCCTTTAGCACCCTCAGAGGCAGCACATCTGCCCCCTGGGACTTGTGCTTGACCAGCTTTTCCAAATAGTCCTGAACCACTTCTTTCTCCACAGAGGGCTGGTACTACAGCTATCTTAAGTCTTTCTCTACAGCTATCTTACAGCTTCTTTGTTTGGCCCACATAGCACAGTGGTCCACAAATAGAATAATACCTATTCCTGCCCATATACTCTCTGGGAGATCATTAATCATAATGTTAAACAGAGATGGGCTGAAAACACTCCTTCATGGAGTGCCATTAGTAAGTTTAGTAAGCCTCCACCCTGACTTGCATGCTTCTATCACCTACAAAGTCTCTTATCCACCAGAACATTATTCAACTTATGCCAATTGCAGCTAGTTTAGAAAGCAAACCTTCCCTCTATAGCATATCATACACTTTTTCAGTGTTGAAAAGATAGTTATCAAAAACTCTTGCTCATGATTTTTGTATTTCTGATTCCAATCTTATACTATGATCCACTGTGCATATTCCTTTCCTGAAACTACTGTACCCGTTATAAAATTTTATTTTTCCAAAATATGTTACTAATCTCTCATTTAACATTCTTTCCTACTTTTCCCACACACAATGTGATGGCAATAGGAATATATGCATTATTTCTTGCGCATGATTTGCCAGGTTTTCCAATTCATATAACCACCTCATACCTACTTCCATTCTACCTATAGTATTCCTTTCCCCTATATATAATTATATAATTTCAGTTAAAAAGTCAAATTCTTTCCAATATGTGCTTAAGCACTGCAATACAGATGGTATCTTTACCTGGGCTGTATTTTTACCTTTATCTATTGCTTTTTTTTGTGTTCCCGTAGGCTGAAATTTTCATTCAATATAGCTTCTTTATATTCTACACATCTATGAAAGAGCTTACAATTTTCTTCAACAAACATTCTTTCTTTGTTTATGAAACTCTGATTTGTATCACTGCTCACTTTTTGCAACTATTTTGCTAAAATGTCTGCATTTTCTAATTTAGAACTTTCAATTTTATCATTTACTATTATTCCAGACATAAATTTGTTTTCATGCTGTATCCCATTCATTCTTTTAACTTAATATATCTCTGAAATCTTGGAAGCTTTGTTTATTTTCCCACTATACTTTCTCCAACTCCTTATTTGCCCTTTTAATAATTGTTCATGTCACTGCTTTACTTCTTTTATATTTCATTAAGTCCTTGCTATTCATTGTACTATTTGCTTGTCTATATACCTTATTTCTTTCTCTAATTGCTGGTTTGCAATCTTTAGTCCACCAAGGAACTGGATTTCTAAGTTTTCGTCAATTCAATGACTTACATATAGCTAGGCTGGCTGCTGCTACAATCCCTTTTTTATATTATCATGAAATTCCTCTAGTTTATCACTTTTACAATTGGTACTTAGATACTCAGCACACTTACTCATAAAGAGTCCCCAATTTGCTTTTCTAAGGTTGCAAGTAAGAATTCAATCAGTGTTTTTCAACATTACTTTGGCCTTGACATGCAATTACGATAGGGAAGTGATCACTTCCCATTCCATCTTCTTTATAGATTTCTCAGCTGCATTTAGTTGCTATATTTCTTGCTGCAATTCCCAGATCTAAACATGAAAAGGTTTGATTCACCAAATTAAACCTAGCAGGTGATCCTGGTTGTATATGTCAACGAACTGTTCCAGGTATTTGCCACTATAAGCAGTTTTCCAGTTTCCCCATAATTCTTTATGGCTATTAAGCTCTCCACATATAATATAGGGGCCTCTGACACCCTCAACTAACTCTTCCAATTCTAGATTGTCTAGTTTTTTCATGTGTCTTAAACATTATAGATTCATGTCAAGATTCTGCAGAGGAATATCAACAGCATTATACTTAAACCTTATGTTCTGTACATCTGTAAATGTAACTAAGACCTTCTTTGTTATTTCTCTCTCAGATCTGATTACCACATATTCTGGAAGTCTAAACATCAATTTTCTCACTTACCATGTTTCTTATACACATATCACATCAGTTTTGTTTTCCATTTCAAAGAGTTTTCTTTAATTCCTGACCATGTGTTATTAAACTCTGTGCAGTCCAGCAAAAAAAGGTTGAACTATGTTTTTGAAACTGCATTATTTCTTTCATTTAAAATTGCATGAATGCAGTCCATCAAAAAACAGTTTATATGCAAATACTTTTCTGCTGCTTTTGTTATAATTTTTGTTCTTTCAGTCTTCTTCCTTGTCTGTAAATGCAAGTAATCACCTCTGTCATATATATTATAAGTTTATTTTTTGCCCACAAGCAGCACATATTCATCTATTCCCCTTATATTATCTTTGCTGCACTGAAATGTGTGGTTTTGTACCAGTAGTTCTTTTCCCTAACTGGCATTTTCCTTCTTCTCCACATTGCACTGTGATTATATTTTGGTAGCTTCTGCACAGGATAGTTTATTAATAGTTTTTATTTTCTGTAACTCTTTAGCTCATTCTTCTACAACTCCCATTTGTATGCTGCACTGTGTATAGCCTCACAATTGCTACATTTTAGTTCCATTCCTACCATACAGTTCTCATACAAGTGTTCTCCTCCAAATTTGTCACATCACATTTTCCCCAATGGACAGCCATCTCATGCCCAAACTTTTGACATTCATAACATCTCAAAGGGGCCGGGATATATGTGTGACCGGGTTCCTTCCGGTCACCACCTGAAACTGGGATACCACAGAGCCCTCTGGCACACTAGCCTGTGCTCCCTCTCACACTGTATTGCTGTGACAAGCTTGAAAGCCCTCCAGCCTACACTTTTACCAGCCTTCATATAAGTAGGGCTACACCCAGCTACAGTTACATGCAGGATCTTTGTCCAGCCCCTGCAGTGAACCAACAATGGAAAGGTTATAGCTAAGGTAACTCCTCAACATTTTGAAAGTTGGTCTACTAAACCCAGGTTTGTGAGTTCAATCCTTGAGGGGGGCCACTTAGGGTTCTGGGGCAACAATCAGTACTTGGTCCTGCTAGTGAAGGCAGGGGGCTGGACTAGATGACCTTTTGTGGTCCCTTCCAGTTCTAGGAGATAGGTATTAAATTTTGCAGCCTGGTCAGCAGCCACTACAAGCCTAGCCACAGCAGCAAGCAACAGACCCTCTGCCTCTCTTCCCAGCCTTATGGCAGCCTCATCTACTCCTGCTCAGGTGAGTGCCATCTTCAATCATGGATGGCCTATCAAGCCAAATTCTCTCTTAGGTGTGACCTATCATATTATTTAGCCCTTACTGAGCCACATTCATCCTTTCTGTGCTAGTGTGTAGTGAACATTCCACAGCAGAAAAATCGGTGCAACTCTTTTATAAACTCAGCAGAAATATGCATTTTCATCAGTTCTTCTTGCAGAACATTTGTGTGTGTGTGTGAGGAGAAAAGGCCTTACATGACTAGCTCATGTGATTGGACAAACAAAATTATTAGGCACCTAGAAAATCACTATAATTCTCAAAATCTAAGTTAGGTTCCGAAACTCTATACAGTGAATGGGGAGAGAGAGAGGTGCCCTAAACTGTGATCCACAAAAGCTAGCATGCTAGGCATGGAGCCATCTAAGCTAGCCAATAGGAGCTGACCAGAGAGCTATCACCTTCTCACATAGACATTTAAGTCTGGGCTCCAGGGAGACAAACCCTTAGTTGCTTTATGCTGTTTTAGACAGAAGCCAGGAGGAGTCAGAGCAACCCACCTTATAGCTTTTAGCCCTGTGATTAAAGCACTCACTGAGATGTGGGAGACCAAGATTCAATTCATCTCTTCTGCTGAAAGAAGCAAAAGGATTTGGACAGTGGTCTCCCATCTCTCAGCAAAGTATGCTAACTACTGAGCTATGGAGTATTCTGATGTGGGCCTTGCTCAGTCCGTCTTGTTGCTGTTGTTCCACTGTGGCTTAAATAATGAAAGAGAGATTGAAGAAGGGGACTAGTCCCTGAGTATCCCACATTTGAGTGATTGCCCTAACTGCGGGACTACACAGTCATTCCCTCTCCCTTCCTCTTTGGCCCAACGACTGTTCCACTGTGGATAAGTGCTCAAATAGTCATTGAGAGAGGGAGCTTAAAGAGAATGAATCTGTAGTCCTGTGATGCCAAAACTGGTACTAAGGTGCCTAAAATAAGCACATAAGTGCCTAATTTTTTTTTGAGCAGCTGTCACTCAGTACTTTCATATGTTGGCCTTAGTAACATCTTCGGATCACAAATACAGTCAGCTTAATGCATATGGAACATAATTCTAATTTCCTTTGTTTTTGGTGACAGGAACATTTCCAAACATCTTCAGAGTTAGAGTTTTGTTTTTATGTAGTCCATTTTCTGAGGTATTATTTCAGTTCTATTAGGCTTTAATAGGAATTGAAATTCTCCTTCAATTAAGTCCACACATCCTCATGTCAGATATAAAGTTTCCAATTTTTAAAATAGCCATTTAAAACTTCATTAATTCTTAAAGTGTGCTTTAAACTAGAGTAGTTGTTGTCCTTTCTTCTTAATAATCTTTTGTGAGGTCACTCTTTTTTTGCAGAGTTGGATGATGCACTTGCTTAAGCCTTGCCAAATATCTAATTAATTTCCCAATTAATATAAATATTCTGTACTCAAATGACTTCTTGTATTAGTAGCCAGTTTAGTAAGCTAGACTCAGTGTTGGTACATAAAGCATAGTACCATTTACACAGCAACACTAGGAAGTTATTACACTAGAAGCTTTGCGTTTAGATAAAACATTTGCAAATGCATATTTCAAAAGAAGCTTGTTATCTTAAGCATTTAAGTAACAACGATTTGCGCTGTTGAGAGGAAGCCTGATTATTTAGGAGTAGCTAATGTCTTTTGTAAAACATTTTCCACCCACCAAAGTTCTCTTAAGATTTGAAGGCTTTAGAGTTCTTATAGAAGAAATTACTTTCAAAGAGAGTTTTATACCAAATAAATTGGGTGTGTTTTAGTGAGGAGTAGTGGGGATAGGGAGCATAAGGGGAAAAGGAAAGCCCACTTTCATAGTCTGGTTTTATGGCTGCTCATAAGGATCTTCAGCGTTAATTCCTTTTTGCATCTTTGCATACTTTTAAAGTCAGGACTCTTTCTAAAATAAATATTTTGCAAGGTTTCTTTTCTGAAAGAAACTCACATCTATGCCAATTTTTATGTTCTTTGATTGCGCTTGCTTTTTTTACCAATATGGTCCTTTGATTTATGACCCATCATTTACAACATATTTATAACTTGCAACTAGAGCAGGGGTCGGCAACCTCTGGCACACGGCTCGCCAGGGTAAGCACCCTGGCGGGCCGGGCCAGTTTTGTCTACCTGCCGCATCGGTAGGTTTGGCTGATCGCGGCTCCCACTGGCTGCGGTTCGTCGTCCCAGTCCAATGGGGGTGGTGGGAAGCCACGGCCAGTACATTCCTTGGCCGGCAGCACTTCCCACCACACTCATTGGCCTGGGACAGCAAACTGCAGCCAGTGGGAGCCACGATTGACCGAACGTGCAGATGCGGCAGGTAACAAACTGGCCCGGCCTGCCAGGGTGCTTACCCTGGCAAGCTGCTTGCCAGAGGTTGCCGACCCCTGAGCTAGAGACTTCTATTTAAATATTTCATAGAAAGCACATATCTTGATAACCAATGCCTACATGCATCTTTCAAAATACAGCATAAAGAAAAATAGCATAGGAAGTTAACACAAGCCAGAAATTGTAAAAGCTGCTTTTTAGAGTATGTGTAAACACTCTTTAGTATTTTATGGGCAAGGATGTTATCCTTTAACACTTTGGAAACCTGTCACTACTTGACCAAAACTGAAAACTTTCTGCAATTTCTTTAAGCTAGCCTGACATTTTGTATAATAAAATAAGTAACCAAAATCATAAGGATGTAATAATAATAATAGGAGATGTACCAATCTCCTAGAACTGGAAGGGACCTTGAAAGGTCATTGAGTCCAGCCCCCTGCCTTCACTAGCAGGGCCAATTTTTGCCCTAGATCCCTAAGTGGTCCCCTCAAGGATTGAACTCTCAAGCCTGGGTTTAGCAGGCCAATGCTCAAACCACTGAGCTATCCCTCCCCCTTTCTATGTTTTAAGAATCATGGGTATAAACATAATTGTAGAAGTCTCTTAAAATTTAAGAAAGGTCCATGCAAAATTGTAATGATCTAACATAAGAATAAGCTGTACATTTTATTAATAACCATTTTTTCATTAATATTGAGGTTTCTCCCCTACACCCTGCTCTGGAACAGGGATTTGAACGTAGGTCTCCTGCTGGCAACTAAAGTACTGTAAACCACAAGGACCCAGATCCTTAAAAGGATTTAGATAACTAAGTAATCACAGGAACAACACTGAAATTTACAAAGCCTATAATACGAGCCTAGGCTCCTTATACAATGAAGGGGAGAACTAAGCACCTTAAGATTCAGTCCACAAAAGTCAGCATGTTAGGCAGTGCCCTTCCTTAGCTAGCCAATGAAAGATTCTGACAAGAAGGGTGTATTCTAAATCCTTTCCTTCTGACTGAGATACAAGCCCAAGTTTCAGAGGGGTAGCCGTGTTAGTCTGGATCTGTAAAAGCAGCAAAGAATCCTGTGGCACCTTATAGACTAACAGACTTTTTGGAGCATGAGCTTTCGTGGGTGAATACCCACTTCCTCAGATGCATGTAATGGAAATTTCCAGGGGCAGGTATATATATGCTAGAAAACAAGCTAGAGATAACGAGGTCAGTTCAATCAGGGAGGATGGGGCCCTGTTCTAGCAGTTGAGGTGTGAAAACCAAGAGAGGAGAAACTGGTTCTGTAATTGGCAAGCCATTCACAGTCTTTGTTCAATCCTGAGCTGATGGTGTCAAATTTGCAGATGAACTGAAGCTCAGCAGTTTCTCTTTGAAGTCTGGTCCTGAAGTTTTTTGCTGCAGGATGGCCACCTTAAGGTCTGCTATAGTGTGGCCAGGGAGGTTGAAGTGCTCTCCTACAGGTTTTTGTATATTGCCATTCCTAATGTCTGATTTGTGTCCATTTATCCTTTTCCGTAGAGACTGTCCAGTTTGGCCGATGTACATAGCAGAGGGGCATTGCTGGCATATGATGGCGTATATTACATTGGTGGATGTGCAGGTGAATGAACCAGTGATGGTGTGGCTGATCTGGTTAGGTCCTGTGATGGTGTCGCTGGTGTAGATATGTGGGCAGAGTTGGCATCGAGGTTTGTTGCATGGATTGGTTCCTGAGCTAGAGTTATTATGGTGCGGTGTGCAGTTACTGGTGAGAATATGTTTCAGGTTGGCAGGTTGTCTGTGGGCAAGGACTGGCCTGCCACCCAAGGCCTGTGAAAGTGTGGGATCATTGTCCAGGTTGGGTTGTAGATCCTTGATGATGCGTTGGAGGGGTTTTAGCTGGGGGCTGTATGTGATGGCCAGTGGAGTCCTGTTGGTTTCTTTCTTGGGTTTGTCTTGCAGTAGGAGGCTTCTGGGTACACGTCTGGCTCTGTTGATCTGTTTCCTTATTTCCTCGTGTGGGTATTGTAGTTTTGAGAATGTTTGGTGGAGATTTTGTAGGTGTTGGTCTCTGTCTGAGGGGTTAGAGCAGATGCGGTTGTACCTCAGTGCTTGGCTGTAGACAATGGATCGTGTGATGTGCCCGGGATGGAAGCTGGAGGCATGAAGGTAGGCATAGCGGTCGGTAGGTTTTCAATATAGGGTGGTGTTAATGTGACCATCACTTATTTGCACCGTGGTGTCAAGAAAGTGGACCTCCAAGTTTGGGCTTCAAAGAGACTGCAAGCCTGAGGGCCACTGGGCTATAGAGTGATTCTTACTCTTTCTGACCCACATACTTTTGTATATATACATAAAATGGAACAACTTCAATAGTAGAGACTGAGGGAGACCCACATTAGAACATCCCATAACCAAGTGGTGAGAGCCAGGTGAGATTTAAGGACAGGTGACTGCCTGGGATGCTGGGCTTGGGAGGAACTGGGCTTGGAGTATTGTTTTTGTTGATAGCAATAAAAGGGAAAATAAGATGTCTGAAGTAAAAAGTTTCAAGTATTCCGTATGTGGATTCATTTTTCACTAACCTCCTACAATGTTCTGGACCTTTTTAGAATCTTGTGGAACCTTCCAGATTTTGTGAGAACATTTTCCTTGAACTGCCTAGATTTACAGATGCTAGCATGCAAATGTATCATCTTATATGAGAGGGACAAATCATGTATGCAAATATTGCACCAAAATTATGAAATAGTCTACAAATGCAATTAGTAAATGGAAGGGTTGCCATTTGGTCTAGGGTTGGCCCTGGTTAGAGAATTTACCTCAGAGATAGCAAATCCCTGTTTAAACAGTTTCTCTTGGTCCTGATAACCTCTACTTCTCTACCTAGAGACATACGCCTTACTGTTAGCACAACAACCATACACTCCAGACCACATGTCAGAAACTTAACTTTGTTCCCCTTAACTCTACCTTCTGTGTGCATTCCTTAACAAAATGACTTCTCTAAATATCATTAGTTGTGGATGTTTCATGCAGTATTAGGTTTGTCAGGAGGGAAAATTTTGCTAAAAAGTGGTGATGGAATGCTGGTATCTCTAGCAACCATCTGAAAAAAATAAAGCTGTGCAATGGCACAACTACTTTATAAGTTACAGAAAACTAACTAGGAAACACTAGTGAAAGATTACAAATAAGTTACAGCCAATAGAAAGCAGCTGGATAAAGTTTAGATGGGCTTCACTAGATTCCCAAGCATCTATAAAATTGAGCAGTGCTTCAAGGCTGCATCTCTTTATATATCCTCAGGTCTGATCATTCAATGCAATAGCGTGGCCCGCAGTCATTCATCTTTCTCAAGGTTTGGTCAAAGATGTGAAGCATGCAAGCACATCACAAGAATATGTATCTATTCTAGAAGTACTTGAAGAACAAAACCATTTTATAGCGAGAAAAAGCTTTGTTGTACTTTTAAACTTCACTTCATAAAAATTATAGAATAAAAGCTACCCTCATGAAAGTTAATATTCTTTACTCTTAAGGTCTAATCTGTTTCATAGCTAGAATTATGTCTATAGTTTGTGACAGTGGAGGGGCTCCAAATGACTCTAATTTGACAAAAAGTAATCTTTGGGAGAAGCTGGCAGACCATGTGCCAGCTCATATCAAGGCCTCTAGGCCTCACTGAACAATGACAAATGCATAGCCATAGGTGAGGGATGTAGGGTGCAGGATGTAGGGTGCTGCAGCACTCCCAGGTTTTGCATGGAGCAGCCCGGACCTCCACGCCCCAGGTTGAGGCTTGGGTCCCGGCTGCTGGCACTGCTTCCCAGCTTCTGACTCCATGCCCGGGACTCTGCTCCCCATCCCTGCACCTGTGGCTCAGATCCTGGCAACTGCCCCACTCCCCAGCAGCTGGCCCTGTGCCCAGGGCCCCTCGCCCAAGGTCCCACTCTCAGTCCCACACCCAGGGCTCTGCTCTTGGAGCACTGGCCCCACTCCCTGGCCACTGGCCCTATGCCCAGGGCCTTGGCCCCACCACCGGGAGGGCTCTGCTCCTAGGGTCTCGGCTGCTAGTCCTGTGGCCAGGGCTTCTCTCCTGGCTCTGTGCCCACCCCCAGTCTTTGCCCTCTTACCCCTGTCTGGGTCCCCTCCTCCTGGACACTTGGCGCTGCTCTTGGCCCCAGCTTGGGGGGGGATGCAGACAAGGGTAAGGGTGCTGGCTTTCCGCACCCCCACTATTAAAAGGGTTCTAGCACCACTGTGCATAGCTGGAAACCAGTCTGGCTCACCTGTGTGTTAGCACTGTTAAAATAGATGTTAAGTTTATAGGAATGTGTTTAGTGTTTAGACTTGATTAAATGCTTGTAGGATGCTGCATGTATTCATCTCACATTTAACATCTGTATCCCACAGTACAAAGTTATATTGATTTTTTGCATTGTAAACCTCTGAAACTCGCCAAACAGGAAAGAAGCATTAATTAATACAAAGTGCTAGTCCTGCACACAAGAAGGCCAATTGAAACCAAATGAGCCATTGTGAAACATCAAAGGACAAAGATTTAGTCGACTGCCTCCCCCTCCTGCCCACACACCCATGGACAGCTGAGGAGCACAAACATTTGTATCATCAGTTTGAACTCTAGGGGAAGAAAATAAAAATCCCTGACCACAACGAACTGTATCACTATTTTGCTTGGGATTTGAGGGAGGCAATAGTTCTAAGTATGAGCAAGGGATTGAGTTAGCTCGAAAGGATATAGAAAGCTGCCATATCACAGCAGCTTCTATTACCTTCTGGAATCTAAGACTGTAACTCATTTGTATCTGTGTGTTTACCTGCTTTAATTTTGTAAATAACTCTCTTTTTTTCTTAGTTAATATATCTTTAGTTAGTATACTACAAGTGTTGTTTTTGGTGAGAGATCTCTGGTGAAATTGACCTGGGGTAAGTGAGTGGGAGTAACCTGAATATCGTGATGGTTAGTGTAAAGAAGCATCTATCACAAAGGCAAGTTTGCCTGAGTAGCAAAATAGATCAGAGTACTCCAGGGGACCATGTGACTGCATGGTTAGGTTGCTACAGTGCTTAAGGAATTCACAATTGTTAGCTGGTTGATGAAATCTAGGCATAGAACTCACAACCAATTTAGGATTTGGGCTCTGCTTCTTGACAGTTTGCCCTGAGGTTGGCACTCATGCGCCTGAACCACTCCAGAAAGCTTGACCCTCTGCTAGCTGCCTTGCATTCCAGACCGGCAAGAGTGCATCACAGAGAAACAATCATGTGTTAGAAACATATTAGTTCTTACTCAGCATCATTTTTTGTATCTGAGAAATGGTTCTCAGAAATGACAACAAAGGAGGGCCAAACCCAGGTCATACCACACCTTGGCCAAAGTTCTCTGCTATGTGCATTTTTATGCTTCATTATTATTAGCATTCTGATCAGAGGCCTACTATGTTAGGTATTGGACGTGTGTGTTATATTGGGAGAAAGTAATATATTCTCCTGCTTCCATATCTTTAACAAAGGCCCACATCTCCTACCTTAAAGGACTTAACCCCATCCTTAAGTGGAGGTGGTAGAAATGGAAGCATAATGGGAAGAGGGGGAAGCAATCTTTAACTTGCTTGCACACCAAAATGGAACCTTCTCCATTTCAAGTTTTGCCTCCATCATTACCATCATTTATCTTCATTACCTTATGAAAATCAGGTATCCTCACTTCCCAGCATCTCCTGTTTTCTTTTGGGCTACTTATGCCATCATTTTCCTAAATTGGGGTTCCCTCACTTCTCAAATCAACAGGAAAAATCTTATTTAATAGCAATCCTGAATTTTCAGTACTAGATGTGCATCCAATATTAGGCAAGATCCTGAAAAGCTCCACTAATTGCCTTTTATATTCATTGAGTAGGATTTCCCTGTGCTCTAAGACAACCATATAAAACAGGAGCAGGTTCAAACTCAGCAGCAGACCCTTTGTCATGCTCTCCCAATTGGTTCAAAATTACTTCACTTGAGATCTGCTTGTTGGTACAATGGACTCCTGAAATGATATCATTTATGTGGATTGACAATCTTTTTTTTTTTTCCTACTAGAAACTGTGTCACCTGTTGGATTGTAGACTGCAAATTTTGACGCAGATCCTGCTAATGAATACGTACATAGATGTTTGCAGGAGATGGCCACATTGTCAATTCACTTCATTTTAAGTGCCTCACATTCAATAAGGTGTGCCATTATCTTTTGAGATAGACAACATTAAACCCTTTTTCTGCTTTGAAATGAAGTTTGACTGCATTAAAAAAAAAAGCATCCCACCTGCTTCAGGCAGGGACCAGCCCAGCAGTGCAGGGAGACAAACACTTGATGATTGACACCAGGTAGCTCCTCCCCCCCATTGGAGTCTCTAGTATCTATTGGTCAGCTGGGGGCAAGTGCTGGGCTAACTGACCAGCATTCTCCAGCTCCCAGGAACAGGGACTATGTGGAGCCTCTTTTGGCTCCATTCCAGCAGCCCCACTCTACCAACCCTGAAGTAGGAATGGGAACCTGGCCTGAAAGAGGCGGTGAGTCTAACCCAGTGGTTCTCAAACTTCATTGCATCACGACTCCCTTCTGAGGACAAAAATTACACCATGACCACTGGCAGGTGTGGAGTCCAAGCTGACACCCAGGCTGAAACCCTGGGACTTTGGCTTTAGCCCCAGGACCCAGCAAGTCTAACATTAGCCGTTGCAATCTCATTAAAATGGGGTCATGACTCACAGTTTGAGAACTGCTAATCTAGCCAATGGGCTGTCTGGGGGTCAGGAAGCAATTTTTTCTCCTGTGGGCCAATTGGAGTGCCTTCCTTGTAGCACCTTGAAGCCACTATGAGCTAAGTAGGAATGAGCTTGCTACTTAGGTATGTGGTGGAATTCTTAATTCATCACAATTTGCAGCCAGTTTCCAGTGTGTTTAAAAGGATAAAGTGAATGGTTCCCAGAGGTAAAAGACCTGGGATTTCATGACAGGCATTGGGCTCATGGAGAGGATAAGACATTGTGGCCTTTGTGGGATGAGGTCCCTACCTTTCTGCACCCTCTGTTTTCCCCTTATGCAGGGAAAGTGATAGGAACCATAGCGAGCTGAGTCCTCTGGAGTTAGCTGAGGACAGCCTATCCCAAATTATAGGCTATGTAGTAGGAGCCCTGAAACCCCTGCACTGCAACCAATTAGATGCCTGGTATAGGAAGGTGTGGGTGATGGGTGGTAGCACCCCTTCCCTGTGTTATAATTTAATAAAAGTTACAGCCTGCTGCTTAAACTCCATCCATATCTGTCCTCATTTTGCCGCTGTGTCTGCATCAAATATGATCATGTAATTAAATTCTCTCTCTTTCAAGATATAATGAATATGTACAATAGGGCAAATCTGAGATTACATAAACAATTTTAACATTTACATTTCCTGTCTTTTGACTCCTTCATTTTGCATGATTGCCATTCTTTTTTTTAAAAAGTTTATGTCTTTTTTTATATGGAAAAAGTATGCAAATTGCATTCTGGAATAAAATTATCACTTGAAATAATCTTTTTTATCTGTTTGAGATAATTTTCCTTTATACCCCTGTGGAAGAAGGGAAAGAATTGATAAGGATTTGTAGGGGATCTTAATGCATGTCAGTCTGTTAGCAAGAGTTAGGCCAGCTGTAACCCTAATGACATGAGATTTGTAGAAGTGAGGATAGTGTGAGGCGAGGAGGAAAGAACTGTGTGAGAAGTTATCACGACCTTGCACTGATAATTAAATACATAGACTGGCGCCCAGAAGTGAGGAAAATAAGATAGCAGGATAGCCTATGTATAAACAAAATGCAGCTGTTGCTTATTATTGTCTGTATTATTGCTTGTTATTGTCTGTAACAAAGGTATAAATGCTTGCTGTAATTGTTTACCTGTTGAGAGACCTGTCCGGGACTGGGGCGACCCAGTGTCCTAGGGCACTCCCTCCCTCTATTGCAATTGCTGGAGAAATAATAAAGTATTTGATTTTGCTGTACCCAAACAAAAAGCGAGAACGGAGTTTTTCTCCGACATCCCCAAGACCATGTGAACCTATCAACAACTGTTTCTTGGGTTTTGAATTTTTAAGGGATACATTTTAATTGATTGCTTCTGAATAGTGTTGTTTTACACATACTGTAAGTCTAAGGAAAATAGAAATGTCAGATATTACCACTTTCAGAATTTGTTTAAGAATATTCAATGTATGTTGTATTCTTTGAATTCTAAGTATCTTTTCTTCTCAAAATGATTTTATTGATTGATGTGGGTCTGTTTTATTAACGTTGCAACTTGGGCTTTGTATTGTGGTATTCCCCAACAAAGAAGCAAATAGTCCTGTGTCCAGCAACCGGTTTTTTACAATTATTATTTCATGTGTACCAAACTGTGTGTGATCATGGCTCCCTCTGGTGACTGGCCCTACAGACTCCAATAGCTTGATGCTTACATCAGACAAACTCTCCTTTAGTTTACAAGACAGAGGCTAGTCTTTTGGGTGCTGCAGATCCAGGGTTAAGAATTTGATTTTCCACTGACTATGGTTCTTGTGAAGCCCTAATTTTTTTCATACAGTACATACATAAAACACAAATAGAAACTTGAGCTCGCTGTTGAGATTCACCCTCCAGTTCACTAACTTTACCTGGTCTGTATCTGCACTTCAGAATGAGGAATGACTTTTTCACCTTTGTTGCCACTTCCAAATATGTTAAGATACTCAGCACATCTTTCTGTTTCTCTAGGACAGGAATCGGCAACCTTTGGCCCCTGGCGGGCTGGACTGGTTTGTTTACCTGACGTGTCCGCAGGTTTGGCCAATCACGGCTCCCATTGGCCGTGGTTCGTTGTCCCAGGCCAATGGGGGCTGCAGGAAGCAGTACGGGCTGAGGGATGTGCTGGCTGCCACTTCCCGCCGCCCCCACTGGTCTGGAGTGGCAAACTGCAGTCAGTGGAAGCCGTGATTGGCCGAACCTGCAGATGCGGCAGGTAAGCAAACCAGCCTGGCCTTCCAGGGTGCTTACCCCAGTGGGCCGCGGGTCAAAGGTTGACGATCTCTGCTCTAGGAGATGCTTGTATGAACCCCACATTATATTCAAATGGCTTAATAGCCACAACATTTATTAAAGGGCATGAATAAAATGACCTCTTACAGAACCTAGAGTATAGGGTAGATCTTGCCAAGGCAGTTAAGCAACCGCCCAATCTATTGTCAGGACTTCTTCTACCTCTTGACTCCCCTTCCCACAAATATTCAAGCAAACATCTCTCACATTCTGAGCCAAGAACTAAGGAACTCCCAGCTCCAAGGTACTGATTCCTGAATGGATCCCACACTAGGAAAGGTGATGCTAATCTTTAGTAGACCCCTTATTCAGTATGGAAATTCTATAGCCCTCCCAAATTCCCCAGTTTGACATGCCAAACTGCCACTAAACTGTGAAATCCACCTATTGAGTGTATGTTTACTACCTTCACAGGGTTTAATTGTGACTCATGTTAGACATACCCCAGCTAGCTGTAATCTAGCTAGCACAGGTACTGAAGCACTATACCCCATCTCACGACTGCAATGTAAACATACCCTAAACTGCAAATCATGTTGCAGAATAAACACTCAGCAGTCATAAAAATATTCAATTTCCTACCAACTATTATTCCCCACCCCATAAAAAGCACATAAAATAACCAAGACCTCAAGAGTTTCCATGAGGAGATTCCATTAACGTCTGCATTATCTCTCAGTGAGGAATTTACTGCCAGAAGGTTTGAGCATACATAGGCCTGACTTACACTGGTGGGGAGGGAGGGTGGTCGATCTAAGTTACGCAACTTCAGCTATATAAAGAGTGCAACTGAAGTCGACGTACTTAGACCTACTCACCATGGTGTCTTCACCGTGGTGAGTTGACTGCTACCACTCCCCTGTTGACTCCACCTGCGCCTCTCGTGGTGGTGGAGTACAGGAGTTGGTGGGAGAGTGCTCGGGGATAGATTTATTGCGTTTAGACTAGATGCGATAAATCGACCCCTGCTGGATCGATCGCTTCCCACCGATTCGGCAGCTAGTGTAGACATACCCACAGTTTCTCAAATTCTTAAGTACTCTTAATGAGTCTCTGGGATTCTTTAACTGATCTACCACTACTAGTTTTCTTAGTTGTTATGACGTGCAGGTCTACTAACATTCTCAGAGATGTAGCCACATTTGGGGCTTACATTGGTATGTCTGATGGCACAATCATCATGTATTAGGTAAGTCTAAATCACTTTGTGATCTCAGTAGTTCACACTATTTCTATATAAGAAATCGTGACTGTGGGTTATGATATAGTTTATTGTTAAGATAAGATAAATTTACAGGTATATATTTCAGTTTTCATGCAAGTATATTATCTGGTCAGTCAATTATTCTAGTTTTCAATTAAAGTGGAAGTGGCTGAATACTGCACAATATTTTCCATAAATATATTGGAATCTTAAAATGAGTTTGTTTCTTCTGTGTCTATTTTCTTTGATTATTTTCATATTTGAGTTGACTAGCAATAACGTTAGCTGAAATTTGATGCATACAATAGTCACAGAAAGCACAAGTAAATATTAAAATCTTTGTGTTTGCACCAGAATCTGATTTTAAAATCTGTACTTATCCAATCTGGAAAAAGAAAGAATGACACACGCTGTATGTATCCAGTCAAATATTGATTATTGAATACATAGGATGAAATCCCTTCACACAAGCTGTGGAACAGGAATTATTCACATAAATTTGGTGAATAATTCCATATGAGAATAAATTAAAATTCTTTTGGCTCAGAATTTAATGGATGAGTGTCAATGAAAGAAAAAATTCAGTGTTAACAGTTTATTAGAATTGTCCCAGAAAAGATTTTTTGTCCCCATGAAAAAATTTGACACAAGGGGTACAGTTAAAGTTGAGGGTTCAGACTTGGTTGTATTTCATAAGAACATAACATAAGAACGGTCGTACCGGGTCAGACCAAAGGTCCATCTAGCTCAGTATCTGTCTACTGATAGTGGCCAATGCCAGGTGCCCTACGGGGAGTGAAGCTAACAGACAATGGTCAAGTGATCTCTCTCCTGCCATCCATCTCCATTCTCTGACAAACAGAGGCTAGGGACACCATTCCTTACCCATCCTAGCTAATAGCCATTTATGGACTTAACCACCATGAATTTATCCAGTTCTCCTTTAAATGCTGTTTTAGTCCTAGCCTTCACAACCTCCTCAGGTAACGAGTTCCACAAGTTGACTGTGAGTTGCATGTAGAAGAACTTCCTTTTATTTGTTTTAAACCTGCTGCCTATTAATTTCATTTGGTAACCCCTAGTTTTTGTCTTATGGGAACAAGTAAATAACTTTTCCTTATCCACTTTCTCAACATCACTAATGATTTTATATACCTCTATCATATCCCCCTTAGTCTCCTCTTTTCCAAGCTGAAGAGGCCTAGCCTCTTTAATCTTTCCTCACATGGGACCCTCTCCAAACCCCTAATCGTTTTAGTTGCCCTTTTCTGAACCGTTTCTAGTGCCAGTATAACTTTTTTGAGGTGAGGAGGCCACATCTGTACACAGTATTCGAGATGGGGGCGTACCATGGATTTATATAAGGGCAATAATATATTCTCAGACTTATTCTCTATTCCCTTTTTAATGATTCTTAACATCCTGTTTGGTTTTTTGACCGCCTCTGCACACTGCATGGACATCTTCAGAGAACTGTCTATGATGACTCCAAGATATTTTTCCTGACTCGTTGTAGCTAAATTAGCCCCCATCATATTGTATGTATAGTTGGGGTTATTTCTTCCAATGTGCATTACTTTACATTTATCCACATTAAATTTCATTTGCCATTTTGTTGCCTAATCACTTAGTTTTGTGAGATCTTTTTGAAGTTCTTCACAGCCTGCTTTGGTCTTAAATATCTTGAGCAGTTTGGTAACATCTGCAAACTTTGCCACCTCACTGTTTACCCCTTTCTCCAGATCATTTATGAATAAATTTTGAATAGGATTGGTCCTAGGACTGACTCTTGGGGAACACCACTAGTTACCCCTCTCCATTCTGAGAATTTACCATTAATTCCTACCCTTTGTTCCCTGTCTTTTAACCAGTTCTCAATCCTTCCTTCAAAAAACCTTCCTTTTTATCCCATGACAGCTTAATTTATGTAACAACCTTTGGTGAGGGACCTTGTCAAAGGCTTTCTGGAAATCTAAATATACTATGTCCACTGGATCCCCCCTTGTCCACATGTTTGTTGACCCCTTCAAAGAACTCTAATGGATTAGCAAGACACGATTTCCCTTTACAGAAGCCATGTTGACTATTGCTCAACAGTTTATGTTTTTCTATGTGTCTGACAATTTTATTCTTAACTATTGTTTCGACCAGTTTGCCCGGTACTGACGTTAGATTTACAGGTCTGTAATTGCCGGGATCACCTCTAGAGCCCTTTTTAAATATTGGCATTACATTAGCTAACTTCCAGTCATTGGGTACCAAAACTGATTTGAAGGACAGGTTACAAATCTTAGTTAATAGTTCTGCAACTTAACATTTGAGTTCTTTCAGAACTCTTGGGTGAATGCCATCTGGTTCCGGTGACTTGTTAATCTTGAGTTTATCAATTAATTCCAAAACCTCCTCTAGTGACACTTTAATCTGTGACAGTTCCTCAGATTTGTCACCTACAAAAGCCAGCTCAGGTTTGGGAATCTTCCTAACATCCTCAGCCGTGAAGACTGAAGCAAAGAATCCATTTAGTTTCTCTGCAATGACTTTATCATCTTTAAGCACTCCTTTTGTATCCTGGCTTTGGGAAAAAAATTGTTGAAAACATGGGATGTGAGGCAGAAAATCAGATTTTCTCCTATTTATTTAAATCAAAATATTTTAATCAAGATTTCAAATGTCAAAAAAATGAAACCACCATGATATTTTAGCAATTCAGTTTCTAACAATAGTAATCCAGTAGCGCAAATGGTTGCATTTTGATTTGTATCTGGCATCTTCGAAGGATCTTGAGAAACATGCTATATATGTTTCTTATCAAACTCTTTATTTTGAAGCACCACCATGTATAATCCATTCTTTCACTCATCTACAGAAAACTTTGTATAGCAGGAAGCATTAAAACATTGAAGTGTGGCAGACAAGTGTGAAATATTTTTTGTTCTCTGTTTTCACTGTCATCTCTCAAAATCCATGTCCATTATACTTCCTTAATGATCAATCTTCTCATATTCTTTGTCTTATCAAATTATCTAGGAATTAGCCTGATAATGTGACCATACCTTTCTGAATCTTTTATCTTCTCAGAAGAACACAGCCCAAACAGATGATATGGGTCCCAAAAAATTGCAAAAATGATTCTTGACATTCTCATCTGTATTATTCCTTAATACAATACTTTTTTAACTCTTTTGTATAAAAGGAATCTTTAGGTGGCTGTATTCTTCCTTACAAATCAATACATCTCAAATTATACCACAAACCTACCAAAATCTGTGCTGTCTTCAGGCAAGTGCTGGAAACTAATCAACGAGTCTATGGCCTCTGCCACACACAGTTAAAATTAAACCAGTTTTTCTTGTTTTGTTCCTTGCCTCTTTATCCATTGCTGCTTTAGTTACAGAGGCATGTAAATACTATGGTGATAAGCATGGATTATTTGTCTATCATTCAATAGCAAGAACCTCTGTTTAAAGCACCTCCAAGAGTCCTCTGCATTGCAGACAAACCTATATTCCGGTGGTGGTTTTCAACTGCTATTCCTTGCTGGCTGTGTTCCTTGTGTGGTACACAGCTGGTGTTGCAGTGGCTATTTGTCTAAGCTACTTGATGGCTGCCTGAAGCATGTGCTATTTTTATTATGAGATGGTGCTGAAGTATTCCCCTTATTGTGCTCTCAACTCTATCCACCCCTCATGTCTTCTTTCCAAATAAAGTACTGAGTCCTTGGGCTCAATAACCAGCTGTCATAAACAAATGGTTAAGGGTTAATGCCTCTTTTACCTGTAAAGGGTTAAAAAGTTCACCTATCCTAGCTAACACTTGACCAGAGGAATCAATGGGGGAACAAGATGTTTCAAAAGGAAGAAGGGAAGTTTTTCCTTTGTTGAGAGTTTCAGTTTCAGCTGAGTAAAAAAGATCAAGGAACCAGCCTCTTATCAGAGTAGTAAGTTTTAGAAAGGAATAAATAGGTTTATGTTTATTTCTTTGTATCTTGTCATGCAATTAGAGGTAGAATCAAATTGGATATTTTGGATATTTTCATTGGTGTACTAAGTTTTTGCCCAGGGGAACATCCTCTGTGTTTTGAATCTGTTGTCTGTGAGAGTAGCTGGTATGCTAATCTCTCCCAGAGGGTTTTCTTTTACCTTTCTTTTCCTTATTTAAAAGCCTTTTTTCTTAATACCTAATTGATTTTTCCTTGTTTTTAGAACCAAAGGGGTTGGATATGGATCCACCAGGAGTTGGTGGGAGAAAGGAGGGGGGATGGTTAATTTCTCCTTGTTTTAAGATCCAAGGGGTTTCGATCTGTCTTCACCAGGAAATTGGTGGAGTCGTCTCTGAAGGCTACCCAGGGAGGGGAAGGTTTTGCGGGGGGAAAGGGAGTGATCCAGACACTGAAAATTCTGGATGGTGGCAGCAATACCAAATTTAAGCTGCAGGTCCCCACATCTGTACCCTAAAGTTCAGAGTGGGGAAGGAACCTTGACACCAGCCAATTCTTTTACATTTTGCGCAAAAGACAGAGAAATCCAAGTTGAAACCACAGTAATAAATTATACTCCTCAATGGGCCAAATTCAGCTCCGGCATAAGAGCAACTCCAGTTAAGCCAATGGAGTTGCACAATCTTATACAATGACTACATTTGCCCAAATGACTCTTTTTCTTTTATAGCTGTGTTTTTATAAATGCACATGTATCGGGAAGAGAACATTTCCCCAAGAGATGGAGATTGTTTGAGGACTTGAATCTCAAAAGCTTTTTTTTTCAAATTAGATTGATATAACACTTTACAAGTTTTGCCAGAAGTCAGAGAATATTAAAAATTATCAAGAAGGAGAAATACTAACAAGGAAAACAAATACTTAAAAATGACTTTGCAAGCCAGAATGCACAAGAGTCAAAAATACAAGGAGTCACATGCAGGGAGCCTAATATTATTATGGAATCAGATTTCATTGGAACATCAGAATGGCAATACTGGGTCAGCTCAATGATCCATCTAGCCCAGTGTCCTGCCTTGTGACAGTGATTGTTACCAGATGCTTCAGAGAGAATAAATAGAACAGGATAAAAATCAAGTGATCTGCCACCTGCTCCAGCTTCCAGCAGTTACAGGTTTAGGGACACCCAGAGCATGGGGAGACACCCTTGTGTAAGGAGGAAATTTTGTTAACCCAGTAACATGCTTAAACAATTGCTTGCAGTTGGAATACCAATTGTTATGCTTATTGCTGAAATCACTTGTAAAGTCTTTGTAACATCCTTAGTGCAACTAACAGATCAGGAAGGGCGGGGGAAGTGAATGACCAGGAAGAATAAACATGACCCTGTGCCCTCCTGATTTGACTTGTTTTTTTCCAAAGCATATGGTTTTGCAGGATGGGAAGTCTGGTAATAGTTAACTATTGCTAGGTTCAATACAGCTGGTTAAATGATGGAGAACTGCAGGCTGGAAAATTCACACTTAGCTCCTCTTCAGAAGTATTTGATTAGCAAGATATGCAATACTAACAAACTGGGTATAAAAAATGGAAGAAACCAGGGCTCATGGACTGTGGAAGACTTGGACATCTTTCAAGTTCCACAGCATGTAGAAAACTGGCCACTGTATATCTACAGTTATATACATACATATATACAAGCAAGACCTCCTTGAATATACATATTGTGATACAGCATGGCCAGAGGGCAGCAGGAGAGGATTAGAAGGGAACCTTATTCCCTGTAAGGGGAAGAGCATCTGAATCCAATTAGAGCACCTGAAACCAATTAGAGCACTTTCAGTCAGTCACCTGATAAAAACCCCTGCTTCAATCAGACAGTGTGGGAGTTGGAGCAGAGAACAGTTTGGAGAAGTGCTGTGGTGGGCTAAGTCATCCAAGACCCTAGGTAAAGGGGCACCTGGCTTGTACAGAGGGAGGGCAGGAAGCCCCGCAAGCTGAAGAACAGGAGAGAGAAGTAGCCCAGGGAAAGGAAGTGTCAGTTCAAGTGGTTTACCACTATCCTCAGGGCCCCTGGGCTGGGACCTGGAGAAGAGGACGGGCCCAGGTCCCTCCCTCTCCACTCCCCTCCTCTAGGACACTAGTGGGGCAGTTAATATTCCAATCCAGGGGTAAGAAATGGTGCCCTGAACCCCCCCCCCAAAAAAGAAGAGAAAGTGTGAGACCCATCATAATAGTGCTGGCTATTTGCCACAATATATACACCCAAGACCTCCTCAAGACCCTGCATATATATGAATCTGTGGATAATTTGGGGTGCTCTTCTCACCTGTTGTGGACATGTGTTAAGTGTTGGAGACTAAATGAAGTGGAAGCTTTAAGTGAAAGCACTTTTGTGTGCCTGCTTGTATCAACTATCTATCAGCAGGAAGGTTGTGTCTCCATTGATTTATTTCCTGCCACTGCCTCTTGATGAATAAAGTTACCAAGAATTTTGGGTTCAGCAAAGCTCTGGGTAACAGACAAACATCTTGACTAATAGCTGTTGGTGGATCTGTCTTCTGTGAACTTAACTAGTTCTTTTTTTAACCCATTTATACTTTTGGCCTTCACAATGTTCCCTGGAACAAGTTTCACAGGTTGCCTATGTAGTGTGTAAAGAGTACTTCCTTATGTTTGTTTTAAACCTGCTGCCTATTAAATTTCATTGAGTGATCCTGGTTCTTGTATTATGTGAAGGGAAAACTAACATTTCCTTATTCACTTACTCCACACCATTCATGATTATGCAGATCTCTATCATTTATCCCCCTTAGTAATCTCTTCAAAGTTGGACAGTCCCAGTGTTTTTTATATCTTCTCATATGGACTTTGTTCCACACCCTGATCATTTTTGTTGTCCTCCTTTGTACTTTTTCCAATTCTAATATATACCTTGTTGAGATCTGGCAACCAGAACTGCACACAGTATTCAAGGTGTAGTGTGTGACATTGCACTCTATATAATGTTATGAAAATATGCTAATGTAACTGAAATGCTTCATGCAAAAGGTCTCTTGTAAGGTATCATTACAAAGCTTATAATCTACTGAGTGTGATCACCCTATTTGTATAAATGTGCCACTCTTGTATCTAAAACTAGAAATATGAAATATAACGCTGAGGGTCTATTGTAATTGTGCAAATTGTGGGCCATTAATGGTAATTTGGAATCTTGATAACTCCCATTAACCAGAACAATTGACTGCAGATGGCTCTGTTTTACCTGTAAGTCTTCCTGTATACTTGTGTGCTGGCAAGTGGGTGATGAAGTCTTACAGTGACATATGATCATGTCATCTGAACTGAAATCCATCTTTAATCTGATGTTTTTCTCTTGAGAATGAGGGTTTGAAAACCCAGAGAGGGATGAAGGATTCCTGCCTTATGCAAAAGATATATAAATGGGTGGAGCAGAACAAAGGGGCAGCCCTCATAAGGAATCCCCTAGCTACCAGCTGAACTGAAACAAGGGCTGTACTGGTGAAAGTTTTGTGCACAAACTAGGAAGGCATCCAGTCTGTGAAAGGAACTTATTGAAACACATTTAAGGGTGAGATATTATCTGTACTTAATTGTATTACTGTATTAAATTTAGATTTGTATGTTTAATTTTATTTTGCGTGGTAACTCACTTTGTTCTGTCTGTTACTACTTGAAACCACTTAAATCCTACTTTCTGTATTTAATAAAATCACTTTTTACTTATTAATTAACTCAGAGTATGTGTTAATAGCTGTGGGGGGGAACAGCTGTACATATCTCTCTCTCAGTTTTATAAAGGGCAAACAATTTATGAGTTTACCTGTATAAGTTTTATACAGGGTAAAACAAATTTATTTGGGTTTAAACCCCATTGGGTGTTGGGCATCTGAGTGTTAAAACAGGAACACTTATGCAAGCTGCTTTAAGTTAAATCTGCAGCTTTGGGGCAAGTAATTCAGACCCTGGGTTTGTGTTCAAGCAGACAGGCGTATCTGGCTCAGTAAGACTGGGTTCTAGGGTCTGGAGCTGCACGAAAAGCAGGAGCAGAAGTAGTCTTGGCACATCAGGTAGCAGCTCCCAAGGGAGGTTCTGTGATCTAACCCATCACATAGTGTACCATGGATTTATATAGTGGCATTATGAGATTTTCTGTTTTATTATCCAACACCTTTCCTAATGGTTCCTAACATTTTGTGAGCTTTTTTGACTGCAGCTGCATATTGAGCAGATGTTTTCAGAAAACTATCTATGATGACATCAAGATCTCTTTCTTGAGTGTTAACAACTAATTTAGACCCCATCATTTTGTATGCATAGTTAGGATTATGTTTTTCAATATGCATTACTTTGCACTTACCAACATCAAATTTCAACTGCCATTTTGTCCCTGAGACAACCAGTTTTGTGAGATAGCTTTGTAACTCTTTGCTGTCATCTTTGGACTTAAATATGTTGAGTAATTTTATATCATATGCTAACTTTGCAAAAAAATCACTGTTTACTCCTTTTTTCCAGATCATGTATGACTATGTTGAATAGCAGTTGTCCCAGTACAGGTCCTTGTGACCTACCTCTCTCCAGTGTGGAAACTGACCATGTATTCTCACACACTGATTCCTATATTTTAACCAATTACTAATCTATGATAAAACCTTTCCTCTTATTCCATGACTGCTATCTTTGGTGAGGGATCTTGTCAAAAGCTTTCTGAAAAGCCAGGTACACAATATCCACTGGATCACCTTTTCCATATGCTTGTTGACCCCTTTGAAGAATTCTAATAGATTGGTGATGCATGTTTACCTTTACAAAAGTTATATATTCTTCCGGAATGTATCATGTTCAGCTGTGTCTGATTATTCTCTTCTTTGCTATAGTTTCAACCAATGAAAAAAGTTAGGCTACCAGCCTATAATTTCCAGGATTGCCTCTGGAGTCTTTTTTAAAAATCAAAGTTAAATTAGCTATCTTCCAGTCATCTCTTACAGAGGCTGATTTAAGAGAGAGGTTACACAGCACAGTTAATAGTGTTAGGCCTGAATAAAGATATAGCAGGCAAAACCAGGTATGCCAACCTGACCAAAGTCAGGCTAACAGAGGTTTCTGGGAAATCCTTGAGTGGAAAAATACTGAGAAGCAGCGTGTCTCACAAAGAGCTGGGAAAAAATTAGATAAGGGAAGGGCTGCATTCCTGGCATAGAACCAGCTGTGCTGTGCTAGGAACAGTTAGTTTGAAGAACTGATAAGAAACCCCAGCTTCCCAGCCTCCCTGCTTTCGCTCCCTGGTTTTGTTCTGTCTGTTTTTAACTCCTCTATATTCCTAACTTCTGGTGCTTGTTAAGATATTGTTAATCACCTAATGCTGTAAAACATGTATACTAAAGGTGTCTAGTTTCTAATTGTTAGAAGAAGGGGGTGGGTTGCTCAAGTGAATAATCTATGACGCAATGGAACTGTCTATATAGGCTTATACTAAGACGTAAAGAGGAAGCTGGTTCTTTCTGGAGATGAGCTGCTCTCTATTGTTGTGTGCACTCTTCAATAAAGAGATTTTGATCGGACCTTGCTGGTGTTGCCTGTCTCTCTCGGGTCAGACAACGAACCTTGACGTCTGGGTTCGAGTCCCCCACATCTTTTAATAGTTCTGCAATTTCATATTTGAGTTCCTTCAGAAATCTTTGGTGAATATCATCTGGTCTTGGTCACTTAATACTTCTAAAATTATCAATCTATTCTAAAACATCTTCCTCCTGATGCCTTAATCTGAGACAGTTCCTCAGATTTGTTACCTAAAATGTATGATACAAGTGTGGGGAACTTCCTCACATCCTCTGCAATGACAAGAATTCATTTAGCTTCTCCACAATGACCTTGTCTTCTTCGAGTGTTCCTGTAGCACCTTGATCACCCATTGGCCATTCTAATTGTTTGGTAGGTTTCCTGATTCTGATATAATTTAAAAAAGGCTGTTAGGTTTTGTCTTTTGCTAGTTGCTCTTCAAATTCTTTTTTGCCCTGCCTAATTATACTTTTACACTTGACCTGCCAGAATTCATGCTTTTCTATTTTCCTCACTAGGATTAGACTTCCAGTTATTAAAGGATGTATTTTTTACCTCTAAGCACCTCTTTTATTCTTTTGTTTAGCCACAGTGGCATTTTTGGTCCTCTTCCTGCTATTTATTTATAGTGTACATTTAGTTTGAGAAGCTATTATGGTGTTTTAAAATAGTTTCCATGCAGCCTGCAGGTATTTAACTTTTGTCACTAATTTCCTCATTTTTATGTAGTTCCCCTTTCTGAAATTAAATGCTACTGTGGTGGGTCACTTTGGTACCCTTCCCTCCACTTTCTCCTCCCCCCGCAAGAACATTAAATTTAATTACATTATGGTTGCTATTATTGAGCAGTTCAGCTATATTCCCTTCTTGGAGAAGAACCTGTGCTCCACTTAGGACTAAATCAAGAACTGACTCTCCCTGTCATGGAGTGTGGGGGAGTCTAGGCCCTGCACTCCCAGCCTCCTGCAATTCACCATGACTCTCAGCCAGCCAGTAAAACTGAAGGTTTATTTAGACAACAGGAACACAGTCCAAAACAAGTCTTGCCGGTACAGACAACAGGACTCCCTTTAGTTAGGTCCATCTGGGGGCCCCAGGGAGGCCACAGCCCCATTGGGAAGCCCAAGCCCCGACAGGGTACCCCTCTCCATTTCCCAGCCAGCTCTAAACTGAAACTCCTTCTAGCTGACTCACTCAGCCTCCCCCCGGCTCCCCCCCCGAGCCTTTGTGTCCTTTGTCCATTTTCCCGGGCAGAGGTGTTACCTGGCCTCCAACCCTCTTCCTGGGTTCTTATGTTACATGCTCAGGTATACTCCCTTCTTCAAAGGCAGTCCCAGTAAAACTTCCCTGCAACCTTTCCAGGTCAATACTCCCCACTCAGTATTCAAATAACACATCAAGAACATTCCCACTTCATCACACTCCCCTTTTGGGTTCCAGGACTAGCTGCTACAAGAAACAGTCATTAATGGTGTCTAGAAATGTTATCTCTGCATCCAGTTCTGAGGTGACATGTACTCAGTCAATATAAGGATAATTAAAAGCCCCCATTATTGGGTTTTCTGCTTTTATAGTTTCTCTGATCTCCAAGTATTTCACAGTTCCTGTCATCATCCTGGTCAGGTGGTTAGCAGTATATTCCTATTGCTTTACTCTTCTTATTCAAGCATGAAATTTCTATGCTGTCGTGGGGCTGATACACCCTGTCACCCTTTGAGGGCAGGGGAGAGGTGCATTACAGTCCTGCAGTTCAGGGTGTCGGACTGTCCCTGGTCTTGGGGCTGTATGGCCCTGTGGCCTTAATCAGTAGCTGGGCCCCTGCTATCAGGACAGTGAGGCCTAGTGGCCAGTGTCAAGAGCCCACCCTTGTTATCAGAGCAGTGCGGCCTAGTGACCACTGTCAATAATACGGCCCTTGCTCTCAGAGCAGTGATTCATAGTGGTCAAAGTCAGCAATATGACTCTTGCTATCAGGGTAGTGTAGTCTAGTGCCATAATCAATAGTGCTGGTGAGCTGGGCCACCACCCCGGCATGGGTGGTAGCCAGGACAGGGGGACCTGGGCCCACCCTCTCCACTGGGTCCCAACCCATGGCCCTGTTGGTGATGGGAATCCTATTGAAGTACACCAAACCTGTCTCTGGTTCCACAACTGCTTCCCCACAATGTTTCCTGAGTCTTTTCCTACCCAATTCTCTGCAGTTTGCCATCTCCGCGGTCTCCACTGTCTCTTCCCTTTGTGCAGCATCCTGAGCCTGTAAGTCAGGGTCTGTCTCTGGACAGCTGACCTCCATGTCCTGGAGAGCAGGTGGTCCTCCCCCAGGAGTCAACAGCACACTTCCTTCCTCCCTGACAGTCAGCCCAGACTGAGCTGCTCTGCTGCCCTTTATATACTGTCTCCAACTGCAGCATAGCCAACAGAGCTGACAGGGAGTGGCCTCCTGACTCCAGAGAGAGGTAACCCTTACTACATGACTATGGGGCTGATACACCCCTTCACACATGCATAGAGATTCTACAGTACAGTTTGATTCATTTAAGGTATTTATTATATTTGACTCTTTACTATCTTTAACATATAGTGCCACTCCCCTACCACCATGACCTACTCTGTCGTTCCTATATATTTTGTATTCTGGTATTACCATGTCCCATTGATTATCATCATTCCACCAGGTTTTTGTGATGCTTATTATATTGATATCTTTGTTTAATATCAGGCACTCGAGTTCACCCATCTAAGTATTTAAATTTCGAGCATTTGTCATAAATTTATAAAGTTTGTCAATATTTATTTGTCTTCTTTAATAAGATGTAACTACTTTTCATTTGGCCATTTCTCTTCAGTTCCTATGTGACCTTTATCAGCTTCTATCCTCTCCTTTTTACTAGCATGTAGAATATTCCATTTAATAAATCCTTCCCTAAGGGATGTCTCTGGGAAAACCATGTGCTCCTATGTACCTGTCAGCTTTCCACCAGGCCTTAGTTTAAAATGTCCCCTATTACCTTTTTAATTTTACATGCCAGGAATCTGGTTCCATTTTGCTTTAAGTAGTGCCCATCCAAAAGGCTTCCCAGTTTGTAATAAACCTAAATCCTTAATACCAACACCATTGTCTCATCCTCTCATTGTAACCCTGCAGTTCTCCCTGTTGAATTTATCCTTTGCGTGGAACTGGAAGCATTTCAGAGAGTGCTACCATGAAAGCACTCATATCAGCTTAAATTTGGCCTCCAGGACCTGTCTCCTACCTTTCCCTATGCCACTGGTACTTATATGTACCATGACCACTGGCTCCTCCCCAGCACTGAACTGAAGTCTATCTAGATGTCTCGAGAGGTCCGCAACCTTTTCACCCGGTAGGCAATTCACCATGTGAGTCTCCTCAAAGACCAAACATCCACTACTATTACCTATCTTTTTCCTAATAACTGGAGTTTCTTCCCCCAAAGGGGTATCCTCAGTGCAAGAGGATACCATGACATCATTTGGAATGTGGGTCTCAATTATGGGATTGTTTCCCTTTGCTCCAGCTTAGTGTTCTCCTTCCCCAAGGCTTTCATCCCCCTCAACACCACAGATGCTGTCAGACTAGGGGTGGAACTGCTCTTCTGTGTCCCTGAATATTTTGTCTATGTATCTTTCTGTCTCTCATAGCATCTCTAATTCAGTCAAATCTCAAAAACTCAGACTCAGACTGTGAGGACAATGAGTTGCTTGCACTGAATGCACATGTACATCACCTGACCACAAGGCAAGTAATTGTACATGATGCTTTCAGGATAATAAAATGTATAGCCCACACTCTGCTGCTAGACTTCTGCATGCATTATGTTTACTCTTGCAGGGTTTTGATTTTGTTTGCTTGCCCTTTGTTATTGTTGTTTCTGGAGAAGAGATGGGATGTTTATTGGCCTAATATTTTAATATGTTTGTTAGGTGTATCTGGCTCTAATACTTCCCTCTTAACTCCCTTGCAAACCTCCACTGTTTCCGGCTTCTGCTCCTGCATTTCCCTAAACATAATATACTGTTTCATCCTGCAGATTTATGGATTCAAAGATTATTAACCATTATTAAGAGACTAATACAGAATTAATTACTTGGAAAATAGGATGGAGACCATGGTATCATCCCTGCTTAAGATTCATGAGCAAACCTAAGCAATAAAACTTAATGCAATATGAGCTCAATCCACAACTGATTTACAATATTATCCAATTTTGGAGCATTACATATCTGGAGAATCTAAAATATTTCCACAACTAGTGAATTCTGAACAGGAGGAAATTTGGCTCTAACAGAAGTGCTAAATATTAATATCCAACTTTATCCAACACTATACAGAGGGGGATTATCACTTGGCTTGGAGTCTTTGAACAATGTCTAAACAAGGTCTTCTTTAGTTACAATATACAAGAGATAAGGATAGAGGGAGGGAGACAGAATATTTCACGAAGTAAAGTTTCAGTAGAATATGAATATAAAAATGGTAAAATGTAGGCTTCTCCACAACTTAGTCATGACAGCCTTCGATAAAGAGTTGTTTCATTAATTGGTGAAGTACAGTGTAAAGTACAGAGATCCAGACAGACTTCAGAAGGGCAAAAACTATACACACTATGACAACAATACAAAGTATTTTTCTGCATAGTGTCTTCCAAGACAATAAATCCAGATCACTGTACAGTGCTAAATAAGAACATAAGAACATAAGAATGGCCATACTGGGTCAGAACAAAGGTCCATCTAGTCCAGTATCCTGTCTTCTGACAGTGGACAATGTCAGGTGCCCCAGAGGTAATGAATAGGACAGGTTAATCACCAAGTGATCCATCCCCTGTTGCCCTTTCCCAGCTCCTGGCAAATAATATAACTAAAAGTTAAAATAATAATAAACACATAATGGAAGGGTGAGATTGACATTAAGAAGTATTGAAAGGGAGAGTGAAATTTACTTTCAGATGCGATTGAGAAATGCATGAAGAGTCACCAAGATAGAGGAATACAGGAAAGCTGTTCAAGATGAAAGGGTCTGCACAGAATACCCTCATTCACCAGAAAGATCAAGACTGTGTGAAGGTAAGTCAGTGTACTAGAGGTGTGGAGGCAATAGGTAGCTAGCAGAGTGATAAAATCTATGAAATAGGCTGGAGGAAGACCATAGAGATATTTGAAAATAAAAATCTTGCAGTAGGAGGCATAGGGGTCTAGTGGATAGGTCACATTGCTGGGAGTTGGAATTGTTGGAGAACAGAGTTGATTATAATTATCTATTATTTCTTTTCAGCAATGCCTAAAATATGTTATTTCTGGAAAGCACCTAACAGATGTCAGAGAAGGGATTTTCTGTACAGATGAACACGATTCACTATAGGCAGCATGACAGAAGTAGGTTTTTAGAGAAATTTAAATGTGGAAAGGGCAAGGGCCTCGCAGATAGGTTCAGGGAGGAAAATCACTACATAGGGGGTGATATGTGAAAGAAGGCACAGAAGCGATTGAGTGATGTACAGACTCTGGACAAGTGTGGGAATGCCAGTGGAATGGGGTGGAAGGGGGACCTGAAGCTCAGCAAATAAGCACAGATAGGGGCAGACATAGACAACTTTGATGAAAGTGATCAGCAGATTAAATTTTATGTGATAGGAAATGGGAAGCTTACTGAAGGATTCAAAGAGGGGAGTGATGTGACAGGCAGGGAGGATGACCTTAGTGGCTATGTTTTTTGTCTGGATGAAGGGAGGCAATGTGTTTGGAAGGTCAGAGAGAAGGATGTTGCAATAGCTGAACTGGCAGACAATGAGGGGCTGACCAGGACATTTGGCTGTGAGGATGGAAATAAAAGGATGGAGCTTGGAGATATTGAGAAGGAAGAATCCTTTCTGAAACTATGTTAATAGCAATCCAAATAATTTTCCCCAGGGTTTGCAATTAGATTTCAGATTTTACTTATGACTGTAACACAGTGATCTGTACGTTCTGAATGTATAAAAAAATAGCCTAGAATTCCTTCTAGCCTATCAGTAATTGAAAGTCATATAATATGTAACCTGGTTTCCCCCACATGACCAAGAATCTCAGTGTCATGATTAGGGCACTTGTAATTTAGCCATTCATATGCTCAAAAATAATAATTGAATGAATGTATTCTAGACAACCCCAACTAATACATTAGCTAATACTTAACTTCCATATGGGATTTTGTAAGGCAAAATTACTAATGTTTTGTCAATTTGAAATTCCCAGGTGAAGACAGAAACAAAAACCAAAGTAGTAGTAGTAGTATGGAGACAGATAGCAACATTACTTTTTGTAAGGGAGGTGTTTTAGTGAGGCTTTCTGCATTTAAGTGCAAAAATTGGGTTAATTAATTATGATTGTATAAATTAGGGTTGATGTTAAACAGTGGTTATCAACAATAAAGATTGGTGATTTATAATTCAGTTTTCACTCTGGTAGAATAATATTTTTGACAGATTCTTAATCCTAATTTTATTTTTAATATCTGTCCATTGTCCTACAAACCTTGTGGGGAAAAAGAAATGAGTCACCTTGTTTCATGAAGTGTCATCTCTGCTGCTATCAGTCACTGTATTTTGTTAAGCAAGTTGGTTTTATGAGCTGGAGAAAACCCATGTCTCATAAACTCAGCAGAGGTGAGTGAGTTATGACAGTCTTTCAAATATGTTAATGAAATTCCTAAAACATCAGTATGGTACATTAGTTTTCTTAACATTTAGTTTTATTAAACATACAGATCAATGAGAGGCTGCTCTGTATGACAATTGTTTAATTTCATTAACATGGCATCAGTTTTAAAAGTGTTTTCCACCCTTGTCTGCAGTGAAATTGTCCAATTTCACATTTTGGATATGTTTGGAAACTCTGTGGCTTTTTCCTAGGGATGAAGTCTACTCAGTTCAGATCTGAACTTATCCCAAGCTGGGAGGTGTTCAGAAATGTGCTCCAATCCAGCCCATTACAGACATGGGTGCGAGCTATGTTGTTCACATATTGATCCAGCACTGATCTGAACTTCCTCTAAATTTGTAGGTATTCAGATTCAGGGACCCAGTTCATTATTCCTTGTTTTCATGGGTAGGTTGTAAAAGTAAAATGTGTGTCTCACAGCACATTTCCATGGGATCAGTGACCTTATAATCAAAAGTGTTCAGAGGATTAGCAAGGAACTTTTGAAGATGGAAGGAAATGTGATGATTTTTCAGGTTAAACTATTTTTGAAGACTCAAGCAAATGACCACATCACAAATACTGTGCAATAAAAATTCTGCTAGATTGTGTCAATTAATATCTAGACAAGAGGAAAAAATAGGTAGAGAGTTTAATAGAACCAAGTAGTAGAGATTTTATTAGAACAATTATTCGTCAGTTTCCTTTACATTAAGATATCAATTAACTTACAACACAATTTTGGCATTTACATTTGGAGAAACTGAGGTTCAGTGAGGTTAAGTGACTTTCCCAAAGTCACACAGCAAAACAATGGCACATCCAGAAATAGCAAACATATTTCCTAATGTCCTGTCCGATGCTCAAATCACCAGATCATGATGCCTCTCAGCATGTTGCACTGTGATCAAAATAATCTTGCTCATAATCTCATTTTGTTTGTTCTTCCATCTTTCCCTCTGCATCCTGTCAATTTGAATATAACATTGATTGTAAGCTCCATGGGACAGGCGGTTAAAATATGTGTCTAAAATTAGGCTATGAAGGCATTTATTTAAGTGTCAGATGATGGACTTGATTTTCAAAGGTGATAATTATTCCACAGATTCTTGTCAAATTAATGGAAGTTTGCACAGTTAAATGCAGCGTTAAGTTCTGGGTTACAGGGGATGGAGAGGGAGGTAGAATTTGCCATATATGTTTTCAGTTTGTTACATGTTCAGTAAATTAGAACAATTTCCAAAATGTTAAAATATGAAAATATATACAATTTAAGATGTCCACAGCCACATGTAGGTAGGAGGCACTCTGGTCTAGTCGATAAGACCTATCAATTGGAATCAGGAGATCTTCGTTCTGACTTGACTTAACATTACTATTATTAAGGCTAAGATTTTGTCACACATATTTTTAGCAAAAGTCATAGACAAGTCATGGGCTGTCATAACATTTCTTCCCAGATCTGGGCCTTAGCGTCCAAAATATGGGTGTTAGCATGAAAACCTCCAAGCTTAGTTACCAGCTTGGACCTGGTAATTGCTGCCACCAGCTAGGAATTATACAGTGCCTAGCTCACTGTGGTCTCCCCAAAACCTTCCCTTGGGGACCCCCAGACTCAGATGCCTTGAGTCTTACAACAAAGGGAAATAACCCCCTTCCCTTGTTTCCTTGTTACTTCCTCCCAGGCTCCCCTCCCTGGACGACCCTAGGAGATTCCCTGCTTCCAGTCCTGGAAACACAAGTACCAAGAGATCTAATCTCTCTTCCCCCTCACCCAGAGGGTATGCAAAGTCGGGCTTAGTAAATCTAACACAAAGAGATTTTCCCCCTGACTTCTTCCTTCCACCAGTTCCCTGGTGAGCTGCAGACTCAATTCCCTGGAGTCCCCACTAAAGAAAAACTCCAACAGGTCTTAAAAAGAAAGCTTTATATAAAAAGAATGAAAAAAGGACATAAAAGGATCTCTGTATTAAGGTGACAATATACAGGGTCAATTGCTTAAAGGAAAAAAAATGAATAAACAGCCTTATCCAAAAAGAATACAATTTAACACATTCCAGCAACTACACACATGTAAATACAAAAGAAAACAATATAAACCTATTGTCTTACTATCCTTGTACTTACAACATGGAAACAGAAGATTAGAAAGCCAGGAGATAGAAAAATCACTCTCAGAACCGAGAGGGCACAGAACCAAGACAAAGAACAAAGAACTCACACCCAAAACTTCCCTCCACCCAGATTTGAAAAAGTCTTGTTTCCTGACTGGTCCTCTGGTCAGGTGTTTCAGGTTACTGGTGTTACCCCTTTACAGGTAAAAGAACATTAACCCTTAGCTATCTGTTTATGACATGGGCAAAAAAGAAAAAATCATGGAAGCTGTGACCTGTCCGTCTATGACTTTTGCTAAAAATATCCGTAACAAAATGGGGATCTGCAGGTCCCAATACTGCCTGAAGTAGGGCAGCTGTGCAGGAGCTAGGAGCTGCCTGCAGCAGCTGCGGGCTGTGGAGTATGCCTGCCACCTGCAGCTCCAGGGCTCCCCTGCTGCCCACTGGGGCCAGGAGCTGTGGGGTGCCCCTGCCTCTCATTTCAGTCCACAGCTGCAGGGGTCAATGGTAAGTGGGAGCATGGGGGTTCCCTGCCACAAGCAGTTCCAGGGGCCCCTGCCAGTGATGGTGACCAGGAGCTTGTGGGTTCCCCCACTGCCCATGGCAGCCAGGAACTCTGGGCATTCCCCCACCACTTAGGGCAGCCAGAAGCTCTGAGGTATTACGCCACCCATGGCAGCTGGGAGCTGCAGGTCTCATCACCACCCAAGGTGGCAGGGTGCTTGGGGATTCCCCTACCACTGGCAGCTCCAGGGGACCCCATTGCCCATGGAAGGTGAGTGCATGGGATTTCCCCCACTGCCTGCAGCACTTGGAACTCTGGGGGCCACCAGAGGCAGTGGGTGCACCCCACAGCCCCCGGCCCCCGCAGGCTGTGGGGTACCCTACAGCTCTTGACAACCACAGGCTGAAGTCATGGAGGTTACTGGAAGCCAGTTTCCGTGACTTCTGTGACTAAATTGTAACCTTAACTATTATTACTATTATTTATTATTTACATTAAAAGCCCTGATGTGAGATAATTGTGTTAGACACCATACACTAATAGGAAAAAGACTGCTCCTGCCTCAATTATCTTATAAGCTATACATATGACAGGACAACAACAGGTAGATAAAACAAATAGTTGGATAAAGCTGGGCAGGCAGCAGCAGCAGCATAGCAGCAGATTCATATGACTATGATGTAGCCATAGAATTGACTTTAAGAGTTCTTTCTTCAGCAAAAGTCAGTATGGGAGCATTTAAGTTTCTCTAAAGTCCTCAAAATTGCATCTTCTGATCTCATTTGTGGTTGGCTTTGTGCTCTACTTCCATCATCATCAGCAATATAAATGTTCTACAAAAGTTTATATTTTTCTGCATACTAGACATGACACTACCACTGCAGTTATCTTGTTCTTAAGTGCTGAAACACTGCAACTTGCCAGGATCATCTAAGTATCTTTTCATTTCTAACAATCAAATAAACAAATGTTAAAAATGCACTAATTTTGATTCTTAAAACAGTTTAGTTTCCTTTCCTCAGCTGTTTTTACCAGTCATTTTTCTGCTCCATGGAATGGGTCTGCCATCACTAACAGGATTTCACACAGACATCCTGCCACTCGAAGAGAGGTCTTTGAAGATGCAGAAATAACATTGATGCAAGACAGATCTGATGTATGACTTCTTTGGTTATAGAACCTCCAGCTGTCAACTGCCTTCCCAGAGAAATAAAACTATTCACCCATTCAATGTCATTGTCATCTACATGCAGCACTGATAGGTCATTAGTTGTCATTTCAGAGGAGGCATGAAAAGCTTGGGTTTTATCACCATTGATTCTGCTTCTTTTCACAGCTCTTCCAAAATTAGCTGTAGTTGGTCAGCAGACTCTCCAGGTAAGCAGCTGGGCAGGAAGGCAAAGTAAATAGTGAAACAATCCCGATTAGTTTATTAAAAAGCAGAGTCAGCATGTCCACTACCTCTCATTGTTATGTGAGTTGTGTGCATCACAGCAGATGTGGTTTGAGAAGAGCTATGAAAGAGGACATAGGATTGAATGTGAAGGTGCTAATGGTGCTAGAGCTAAAAGGCAGTAAAAGCTGTCTTCATTAACAAGTCAGTAGTATGACCTGCTTTGGGACCTTGTGCAAATCTACACCTCAGTTTCCCTCCCCACATGTAGGAAAATTATAACTACTTCTTCACTATATAGTGGCTGTACAGTATTATTAGGTCAAATCAGCACAGAACTGGGATTAGAACTAAAGATATCATGCCACTCAGTCCATTTCTTAATCCAATGAACAAGAAGATCTTGTGTGATACTTCCTTTTCCAATAGCTTTTAAAAAATACGTGTTTATGAAATTTTGCAATAAAAGGCATTGACGTTTTACATCTTTATTGCAAAAGAAGTTCCGTTTTCAAAAATGTCACCAAAAATTGTAATTTCAGAGGGTTAAAATCATGTGAAATGAACTAGCCAAAAAAATCACTCACTGACTATTTTGTAGAAGTTTTATCATTTTTACCCAGGCCTAAACACATTTTTACAGTCACAGCTGGTCACCAAATTTACTGCAAGTGACAAGCAGGAAAGCTTTGATATAGAAGGCTCTTTCCACTTAACATGAGAAGACCCAGCCAGGAAATGACTAGTTTCTCCCTAGGGGAATGATAAATTACCAGTGCTGGGGACATTTAATTTCATGTTATGCACTTGGTTTATTTAATAAGGATTCACAGACAAAAAAGGTACATGTAAAAGTGCATATAATTGTTCATTAATTGCTTTACTTGATACTATATTGGGAACTAATCAGAACTCCAGATTCTTTGAAACTTTAACTTATTTGTGTTGTGTCAGATTTCAAGTGTCTGAGGGCAACACTTCTGTTTGAATTATGAAGGTGAGAACCACAGTAGAGGTCAAGCTCACATTACACAGTTATGACTTAGTGTACAACCTGGCAGCTATTGTTAGAAAGTTGGCACTGAATGTTTTGGGATTATTTTTCCACAGGTGTTTTGAGTAAACAAATACCATATACCTTTAAAAGCATTTTGATAAGTTGATGAAGCTAGATGAAAAGGTACACAGAGAAGGAATTATATCTTTTACACACACACACACGCTTAATAAAAGTAAGCTTAAGTAACCTTCAGAAATGGTGGCTATAGTTATCTCATTATTTTAGCTGCAAAATGGTGGCACTGTTATTTTCTCTGCATAGTGTGAAGTATCTATTATTACACAGGAACTTTTTAATTACTTTCCAGTAACATTCTTCACTACTGCAAGTGCATCAAATCCTATGAACAAAGCTGTTAATAGACATGCTTCCACTTTTAAGGGATTGACAAACCCTCCTCAGCAAAAGCTGTGATTCAATGGGTTTGCTGGAAAGTAATATTTGAAGGATATTATTAAGGATGCTGAGCTTTTATGTTAAATCTGAAACTAAGAATGGTGATAAATACTATCAAATAGATTTCAGAATCAGAAAGGAGCCATTGCTATTAGTTTAAAATAATAAAATGTTTCTATATTAATAATTTAATGGGATAAAAGCTCCATGGGGGAATTGTTTTGGGGTTATTTATTTCAGTTTTCTCTTGAATTATGTTTACCTATGAAGAAACGCAAAACGACTTGAATTTTAATTGTTATCTAGTGAACAAATTGACAATGCATGCCATTAAAAACAAAAAACAAACAAACAAACAAACAAAACTAAGGACAAAATTCTGTTGCTACTAAGAGAATATTCCCAGCAGCAGCTAATGAGAAATTGTATGGAATGACACTGTGGGACTCTCATACATTTGTTTCTCCAAATTATTATGTGTGCTTTGGGGGAGACAAACAAACAAACGAACAAACAAACAAGCCTCATTATAATACCATTGGATTGCTGCCCTGTCTTTCGTAGAACAATGGATTTGCTTTTATTCCTCTTATAGGTTTTGTCTATTGATAGTGCTATCACACTTTCAGTTATTTCTTCAGTTCAGTAAATATGTGGTTTTTTTATTCATATAGTATTAAATGACATAGTGATACCAGTGCTGCAACATCGCTGAGAGTTCACATAAATCTAAGGTTAGAGTTTTCACAGCAACTGGAACTTGGAGATCTTGCACATATAAACCGCAAGGCTTTGGCCTTTGTTCAGGTAAAACAGCTCATGAAATCAGTGGACATTTGCTAGGTCAGATCTGCAAGATCAGGCCTAGTGAGGGGCAAATTGTGCCTGGAACTGTACAGGGGCATCAGATGAGGAAAAGGGTAATCTGGACAAAATTACCTTGAAGAAAGCAGGGAAGTGTAGAGCTGTGAAACCACCCACCATGCTATCCCTACTCCCACAAAGACAGCCCATCTTGCATTCTTTCAAAGGACATTTGGTGGTTAAGAGATAATTGCTTCACCATTACATAGAGACATAAATTAATATCCAAATTTTCTGGATAAATTTCAGACATCTCTTGATAAAAGACTGGAACATATGTTTCAAAACAGGACTAGATGGCATTCACCCAAAAATTACTGAAGGAACTCAAATGTGAAATTGTAGAACTACTCACCAGGGAATGTAACCTATCATTTATATCCACTTCTGTACTAGATGACTGGAGGATAACTAATGTGATGCCAACTTTTTAAAAAGACTTCAGAGGCAATCTCGGCAATTACATGCCAGTATGCTTAACTTCAGTACTGGGAAAATTTGTTGAAACTATATGTAAGGGGGGGAATGGTTCCACTATTGTGGGGAACTTTCCTGGCTTCTGCGCTACCCCGGTGAAAGGATCTGAGTCCTCGCTCCCACTTCCTTTACCCAGAAGCCTCTCTGCCCTTGAGGACTCCCCTTTCACTCTCCTGTCTGGCAGAATCCTCATAACCCCAACAAGGCTGGGCACAGGATTCCTGGGGGACTCAGCCCCCAACCGTGCTGTGGTCACCCAGGATAGGGGCTAGGGTGTCCCCACTCCAGAGTATCTTCTCTGCACTGGGCACCTCCCTGACCCACTGATCACATCATACAATTTAAAACAAATACAAGTTATTTAATTAACAATTAATTTGAAAAAAGAATAAGGAAAAATGGGAAACATTAAAGGAAACATGTTACTCTGCTCTATGGCAGGGAACATTACAAACAGTATCTCTGGAATGTCAGGGCACTTCACAGTCTGTTCCTTGTAGATCCCAGCTCTCCTTCTCAGGCCCTGGCTGTGCTGCAGGGATGCTGCAGATTGGACACTTACAATGGTGGTGGCCACACACCTTCGGGCTTTGGGTGGTGGGACCTTTCTTCCCAGCGTCAGCCCCCCGTTGGGTTAAGAACCCCCTCCCAGCCTGGCCTGAAAGGACCCTTGGCTAGAAGTGTCTTTCTGCACTGGGCCCTTTGCCCAAGGTCCCCCCTTGGCTGGCCCCAGTTGCTCACCACACCTGGCTCTGTGGCTTCAGCTCTGTTCCCAGCACAGGATCTGCTCTCCCTGGACTGTATCTCTGGCTCTGTGGCTGCAGCTCTGTTCCCAGCACAGGATCTGCTCTCCCTGGGCTGTGTCTTTGGCTCTGTGGCTGCAGCTCTGTTCCCAGCACAGGCTGTCATAAACAGAGTGTTAAGGGTTAATGTCTCTTATACCTGTAAAGGGTTACAAGCAGGAAACTGGACACCTGACCAGAAGACCAATCAAAAGACAAGATACTTTTAAATTCGAGTGGAGGAAAGTTTTGGGTGTGAGTTCTTTGTTCTTTGTTCTTCTCTCGGAGGGTCTGAGAGAGACCAGACATTACTACAGGTTCTCTAAGTTTCTTTTCAAATAGAAGGTAAAAACCAGGCGGTTTAGGCTTTTTAATTGTTTTACTCTATTTGCAATTGTGGATCTGGCTGGTTAACTTTTATATGTATAGTTGCTGGGAATATTTTGATTTGTATTGGTACTGGGGGGAAAGTCTCTCTCTGGTATCTGTAAGCTATAGGACCCTGTATATTTACATCTTGAAGTTACAGAGGTAATTCTTTACTTTTTCTTTCTTTTCTTAAAAGATTTCTTTTTAAAGAACCTGATTGATTTTTTTCTTGTTTCCCTTGTTTTATCCCAGGGGATTGGGATAACTCATCAGGATTGGTGGGGGGAGATGGGAAGAGGGAGAGATAGAATCTCTCTCTGTTTTCCTTGAATCTGTTTGCCTCTTTGTGAGAGGGAAGGGAGATGCTTCTCTGTATGGTGATTTAAGAGGTTAGATCAGTATCTCAGGATAGCCCAGGGAGGGAAGTTCTGAGAGGGAGAAGGTGGGGGAATGGTTTATTTCTCCTTGGTTTAAGAACCCAAGGAATCTGGGTTCTTGGGGTCCCCAGGGAAGGTTTTGGGGGGACCAGAGGGTATCAGGCCCTGAAAAATTCCTGATTGGTGGCAGCATATCCGACCTAAGCTGGTAATTAAGCTTAGGGAAATTCATGCTAGTATCTCATTCCTGGACTCTAAGGTTCAGATTTGAGAAAGAATGCTATGACACAGGCTCTGCTCTCCCTTGGCTGTGTCTCTGGCTCTGTGGCTGCAGCTCTGTTCCCAGCACAGGCTCTGCTCTCCCTGGGCTGTGTCTCTGCCTCTGTGGCTGCAGCTCTGGCCCCTCTGGATCTGGCATGGCTCTGCTCTCCAGCTCAGCTTGAGCCCCTGCTTTCTCCTTAGCTAGGCCCCACTCTATCTGACTCAGACAATTCCAGCTCAAAGGGAGGACAGGACCCACCCTGGCCTTCTGTCTTCTTGATTAACCTGCCCACCCTGTCAATCAGGTTCACCCGGAGCATTGGCTCTCACCATTGTTTCTGGGGAGTGTCTCAGGGTCCTGATTTCCCATCGACCCCTCCCCTTTTAGTGCTGAGAACTAGCAACCAAAACACCCCCACTGAATGTTAGTAAGGGGGCAACAGTCCCCTTACATATAGTAAAGAACAGAATTATCTGGCACATATATGAACACAATTTGTTTACGAAGGGTCAACATGTTTTTTGTAAAGGGAAATCAGGCCTCACCAATCTATTAGAATTTTTTGATGGGGTCAACAAGCATGTGGACAAGGGTAATCCAGTGGATATAGTGTACTTAGATTTTTAGAAAACCATTGACACGGTCCCTCACCAAAGGCTCTTAAACAAAGTAAGCTGTCATGGCTAAGAGAGAAGGTCCTCTCATAGATTGGTCACAGGTTAAAAGATAGGAAATAAAGAGTAGGAATAAATGGTCAGTTTTCAGAATGGAGAGAGGTAAATAGTCTGTACTGAGAACAGTACTGTTCAACATATTCATAAATGATCTGGAAAAAGGAGTAAAGAGTGAGGGAGCAAAATTTGCAGATGATACAAAGCTACTGAAGATAGCTAAGTCCAAAGCAGACTGTGAAGAGTTACAAAGGGATCTAACAACACTAGGCAACAAAATGGCAGATAAGTTCAATGTTGATAAATGCAGAATAATGCATAGTGTGAATATTCAGGATAATTCTCTTAAAACATTCACTCAATGTGCAACAGCAGTCAAAAAAGCTAACAACATTTTGGGAATTATTAGGAAAGGAATAGATAATAAGACAGAAAATATCATATTACCTCTATATAAATCCATGTTACACTCACATCTTGAACACTGTGGCATATCTGGTTGCCCTGTCTTAAAAATATATATATTGGAATTGGAACAGGTAAAGAAAAGAGTAACAAAAATGACGAGGGGTATGGAACAGCATCCATATGAGGCAAGATTAATGAAACTGGGCTTTTTCGGCTTGAAATAAAGATGACTAAAGGGGAATATCATTGAGGTCTATAAAATCAGACTGGTGTGGGGAAAGTAAATAAGGAAGTGTTATTTACTCCTTCTCATAACACAAGAACTAAGGGTCACAAAATGAAAATAACAGGCAGCAGGTTTAAAACAAACAAAAAGAAATATTTCCTCACACAACACACAGTCAGCTTGTGGAACTCTTTGCCAGAGAATGTTGTGAAGGCCAAAACTATAACGGGGTTTAATAAATAACTAGATACATCCATGGAGGATAGATCCATCAGTGGCTATTATCCAGGATGGGCAGTGATGGTGACCCTAGACGATGTTTGCCAGAAGCTGGGAATAGGGGATGGATCAGTTGGCCATTACCTGTTCTGTTCATTCCCTCTGATTCACCTGGAATTGGCCATTGTTGGAAGACAGGTTATTGGGCTAGATGGACCTTTGGTCTGGCTCAGTATGGCTGTTCTTATATTCTTATGTTTGTAAATGTTAAGGCATAAATTATGCCAACCACATTTTGAGGTCATTTACATTAATTAAATATATCTTAAAGGCTGAAGAAATACATTTTACAATCCTCAGAAGTTTCTGAACTGATCCACCCATTCTATAATTTAAAGCAATAAACACTTGATAGAGACCAAAAATTCTTTTAGTGAAATAACAGCTCAATTGCTGAACATGATGATTAATTTTTACCAATGAAGAAATGGATTCCAAGTAGCATATCTACTTACATATGCCTTATAAAACCATCTTTGTAAAACTGATAAGGTTATTTTGAATAATAGAGTCCATCTCCGCTCCTAAAATTAATTATGTGGCATCAGAACAGAGGCACATTTTCAGTTCATAAATTTGGATTGTTGCCTCTATTCTACTCATTTCACTGAAAAGTTATATATAAAATATTTTTCAATTTCTAAATAGGAATATTCTTTTTAAAATTCATTAGTATATAGATGTATTAGGCTGGAACAGCTGCTTTAACAATCACTTTTTAAATTAGCATGCAAAGTATAATAGACAGATATTGTGCTATAACAACTCTTTGTGTAAGGTGCATAAGTTGTTGAATTTGAAACTAATCCATTAATTCTGATGAATATCATTTGAATTTCCAAGACTGAGCATTTGAATTTTATTTTCAAAATTCAGCTGAAGGAAAAGAAGACAAATAGAAAAGTTAGCAAATTATAATGGAAACAAGAATATTTTTCTATAATCAACTATGTATCTATTCAGCCAAACAAACCTTCCATACTTGTGTTTGATGAATTGGGTATTTACCACAAAAGCTTATACTCCAGTACTTCTGTTTGTCTATAAGGTGCCACAGGACTCTTTGTCACGCCATACTTTGCAATTATTAGCAGTATATGATGTGTGACCGAGTCAGGCCAGATGGCTACAGGAAAGTGATCCTATTGGGAGCCAGGCTTTGCCTGCCCACTGCTAAAGGATTCCTGCCCCCCTCGTCCTAAGGAGGGGGATCCACAGGACCTGGAAACCAAATGATTATGGGGGACAACTAATGAAATAATAGGGGCAGGAGTGCGGTCAAAGGGTCAAACGAAGTGAACCAGATGGGGACATTGAGCAGAGATCCCCGGACAGCGCCCTCTGCTCCTCGAAGGCATCAACGGAGTCAGTGGACGCTGCCCAGAGGAACTCTGCCCAGATACGTGAACTGATGGAGGATCGGAAATAGGCCCCACAGTCACAGGAGACTCCATCGGCCAACCTCATCACCTTGGTTTTATAGATGGCCAGTTTAGCCAGGGCCAGGAGGAGGCTGACCAGGAGGTCCTGTGACTTTGTGGGGCCACAGATAAGGAATGCTTAAATAAAAGGTGAGGGGAAAAGTGCAACTAAAATCTTAACAAGATGTCTAAGAGGAGCCAGAATAGGGGCTTCAGCATGGCGCACTCCAAGTAAATGAATGCCAGGGTTTCCCTCATGCTACAAAAAGGGCAGGTGTCTGGGATAGGAGTAAACCATGCAAAGTACACGCCCATGCTCATGACCCCATGAAGGAGCCAGCAACTGATATCCCCGGTGAGTATTGGGACCAGGGTGGAGTATTGGCTGGCCAACCTGGGCTCCTCACCCTCTAGAGGTTGCAGGAGGTCCTGCTACTTTGGGTCAGGGTGGGACACAAGGGTGAAAAAATGAAGGATGTGGAGCACAATCGTGACTAAATGTTTCCTTGGTGCAGTCTAGAAGGAGACCAGCTGCAGATTGTGCAGCCAGCTCACAGTGAAGGGGTTGGGGGGGGCCAGTTGGGTCCATGGGGCAGGGGCCCGACGAAAAGGTCCAGAGGGCCTGGGGTGGAGGGTGGGTGGGGCATGCCGTCTCACAGGACCCAGTCGAGGTAAACTTGAGTAGCAGGCGGAAAAGCGGCCCTCACCTCCTGAAGTATGCACCGAGGAGTATGAGGCCCAGAGTGCCGCATGTGCTGAGTGAGCATCAGAGGATCCAACCAGCTTCCCCGTCGTAGTCCAGGAGATCTCCAACTCTGGTGACTTCTGCCAGGACCAGCCTCTGGTGCACCAAGGGGGACTCCACCACCTGCACACAGAGATGAGGGTTGTGTAGCAGGGGCTCTGTGAGGAGATCTGCCCCCATAGTGGTCACCACGGATCTGGTCACTGAGAACAGTTTCCAGGTCCAGAGGAGGTCCTGGTAGAAGACCAGCATTCCAGAGAGATCTCGCAGAAGACCTCTCGGATGGAGATAAAGGAGTTGCTGGTCATATCAAAGCCCTCAGAAGCGGCACAGGAAGGTGCGTGCCAGTATGCTCCACGCCGGACTACCTGTATCATAAAGGAGCCTCTGCAGGGCCTGGACGCAGAAGACATGGACCCGAGTGTATAAACATTTCAGTCCCTGCCCTCCCTCCTCCAGGGGTAGATGGAGAACCCCTGAAGAAACCCAGTGCAGTCCTGATCAGAAGAACTCCAGAATCATTGTCTGGAGGTTGGCTAGGAAAGCTGAGGCCAGGACTAGGGTGTTGAGCCGGTACCAGAGCATAGATAGGACTAGTTGATTAAGCACCAGTGCTCTCCCTCAAAGGGAGAGGTATCAGAGTAGTCCTATCTATTTCCAGAGCCATTCTGTTACCCTGCCCTCTAAATTGTGCCAGTTCTTCGGCCGAGATGGATTTGTGGCAGAAAGGTAAATGCCAAGATAGAGCAGCGGACCCACGCTCCACTGGATGGCCGAAGTGCGGGTGAGAGGGAGCTCACCTGCCACCCATCCCCAAGCACCAGGCCAGAGCTCTTGACCCAGTTAACCCGGGTGGAGGGGGCTGCCGAGTAGACAGCCTGGCAAGCCTCCACCTGCGCCAAGTCGCCCAGGTCCTGAACCACAAGGAGCACTTCATTGGCGTTCGCCGACAGGACTAACCACAGCTCTGGCTTTCGCAGTACCAACCCCGTCAACCTCCTGCAGAGGAGACAGAGGAAGGACTCGATCGCCAGAGTGTACAGCTGGCCCAAGAGGGGGCATGCTATACTCCTCACCTGAAGCTGACTGGTTCAGTCAGGGTCCAGCTGAGCCTGACTAGACATTCTGCAGAAACATACAACACCTGGAGAAAACCCACAAACTGGGGTCCGAAGCCAAACACTCGCAGAGTGCTCAGGAGATACCCATGGTCCACCCTGTCGACCGCCTTCTCCTGATCCAGGGACAGCAGAGCGAACGACAGACCATCCCTACACCGAAGTTCCAAGAGGTCCCAGACCAGATACAGGTTGTCAATAATGGTGCGGCCCGGGATGGTGTAGGTCTGGTCTGGGTGGACCAAGTCTGCCAGCATGGGCCCTAGCTGCATCAAGATGGCTTTTGCTACGACTCTGTAGTCCATGCTGAGGAGTGATATGGGATACCGATTCCGTAAATCGTGGAGGTTTCCCTTCTTCAGCAATAAGTTGAGCACATCTCGCCTGCATGAAAGAGGGAGGACTCCGCTCTGCAAGGACTCAGCCCAGACGGTGACTAGGTCTGGGCCGAGGACATCCCAGATAATGGGGTAGAACTCCATGGTTAGCCCATCCATACCCGGAGATTTACTGGTGGGCATGCAGTGGAGGGCTTCCGAGAACTTGGCCAGAGTGAGAGGCAGCTCTAGCCGGTCTCGGTCGCTGACGCTGACTGTAGGTAGTTTGTCCCAGTGCTCTCTGCAAGTGTTAGGATTGGTCGGTTCTGGGGAGAAAAGGCCTGCGTAGAAGGCCCTGGCCCTCCCGCACATCTCCATCGGATTAGTGAGGGGAGTGCCGTCCTCTGCCAGAAGGCAGGTGATGTGTTTCTTGGCCCATTTCCTTTTCTCCAGGGCATAGAAGAAGTGGGAGACATGATCCAACTCCTGAAGGAGACAGATGTGGGATCAAAAAAAGGAACCCTAGGCCCGATGGTCGTTGAGGGCCCAGAGCTCCTCCTGCTTCTCCCGGCATGCTCCACAGATGGATGGATCCTCAGGGCTGGCAGCCAGAGGCCTCTTCAGCTCTAAGACCTCCCATTCCAACTGCTCTATCACCGCATTCCTCCGTCGACTGCCACCCCAGGTGTAGTCATGGCAGAAGAGCTAGGTACACACCTTCCCCAGGTCCCACCACCGCCATGCCGAGGGAAAGGCACGCCGCTGCCCTTGCCAGGCCACCCAGAACCCCCGGAAGGATGCCACTAAGCCCACATCCTCCAACAAGCTGTTGTTAAAATGCCAATAGGCTGGCCCTGGCCTCTCCGCGCTAAGACAGGCCATCAGAGAACAGGGCCAACTGGAGGCTGGAGGAGTGGGACCATGAAAAGTTGAAATATGATAAGTAGGTGTGGTCCAACTGGGAATGGTGCGACTGATGGGCCTCCACCTGGACAAAAGTGAATGTCAAAACGTTGTCCAAGTGGTGGTCACACCAGATGTCCACCAGGGAATGATGTTCGACTATCTCTCGGAGGATGTTCATGGGGGCTGGGCACTGCCTGGTCCCCAAGCAGTCCTGTTCCTCGAGGGTGGCATTAAAGTCCCCAGCCAGGACCAGGCACTAGTGAGGATCCAAGGTGCAGAGGAGGGCAAATGCCTGCTGATAGAAACTCAGCCACTCCGGGCCCAATGTTGGGACATAGACGTTAACGAGGTTGACCACGAGCCCATCCATACCGACCCGGAGGTGCAGCAGGTGGCCTGGCACAGCCTCGGCAACCCTCAGCACCTCGGGCCATAGGTCAGGGGAGAACAGGGTTGCCACTCCAGCTGTACGAGCTGTGAGATGGCTAAAGTAGACCTTGTCCCCTCATTCCAGCTGCCAGCTGTCTTTCAGCGGCCAGATCCATCTGGATCTCCTTCAGGAAAACCACAGAGTAACCCCACCCTCCCGCGGAAAGAAGGAGAGCACCTGGCTCCTGCGGATACCCATCCTACAGCCCCAGGTGTTCAATGTTGCGAAGATGATAGGTGCCATGAGGAGGGCTGGGGGTTTCCTCTCCAGCAGGGATGCTCACGGCCCCCGTCAGGCTATGCAGCAATCCATAATCTACCCTGTAGGTGAGTAAGGAATCACAGGAGAGGCAGACCCGCTGGTAGGCTATGGCTGCCTGCTTCCTGGTCTTTTTACCCTCCCCCATGAGGGCCCTCGCGGCCCAGAGGATTTGATGAAAATCCCTCCATTGCTGGAGAACAAGCTGTACCTTGTTACGGAAGCCACAGATGTCTTCAAGGAACTCCCGCAGCTCTTCTTGCAGCGTATGGCGAGTCGGGGTCGCTGGCCCCTGGCTATCCTCCGAAGACGCCCCTGACAAAGCCTCATGGCCCACCCAGATGGGCAGGCAAGGGGTGGACCCCCGATGCCATGCCCGATGGGCTGGTGCCACGTGGCCTACCTCAAATCCCCGCTCAATGAGGAGCAGCAGAAGGAAGAAAGCAGCCCCTGGTGGGTCAGGACCAGGAAATACAAAGACCATTCACTGGGGGTCATCCTCTGGGAAATGGAAAGAGTCGGCCCCAGGGGCAGCAATGGCATCATAGGTGTTGGAGGGGAGAAGTATGGTATTAGCATAAGGGGCAGGGCAGGGATCAAGAGTAGGGTCAGGGCAGGTGTCAGGAATAGTGGCAGGGTAGGGGTCAGGAGCGGAGTTGGGAAGAGGGACAGAGGCAGGATCCTGAGCTGCAGTATTTGGGCCACTGGGAGGTGGCCCATCTCGGTTTGGCACAGGGATCTAGGGGGTGGGAAGGGAACCCTCAATGATGCCAGGTTCACGGTCTATGGCTGGTTTGGTAGCCATGGCATCAGGAGGTGGACAGTCTTCAGTGGGGTCCCTGCCCAGGAAGGAAGTCTGTTGCCCCACACCTACGAGGGATACCCATGGGACTCGGGTCCCGGCTGCATGGCACCGACCGTCACCTCAGTAGGCTTGGCGGCTGTCAGTGGGGTGCAAATCTGTGGCCAGGCAGATGGAAGAGCCCAGGGGACCCTCGAGGTGGGAGCAGAAGCAGTGGTTAGGGGGCAGGAGCATGGGGAAAGTGGGGCCAGGCTGAGGTTGCTTAGATCAAGGCCCACTGACAGAGGGTTGTCCTCCCCCTGGGTGACCAGCATCAGACCCAGGGCCTCAATCTCCTCATAAATGGAGGAAAAATCACCTTCCACCGCCCCTGGGTTCTCCCCGCCGGCACCCAAAGCAACGCTCGCTTCAGGGCTTGCTAGGGCCTTAGGTGGCAAGGAGGCAGGAGGGGCTCCATCGGGGGCCTCTGAGGGAAGGGACTCCAAAGGAGGGATGGTGCTACCCTCCGGTGCTGCCACATCCTCCCCATCCGGCACCAGTGAACAAAATCCACCTGGGGACAAGGTGGAAGGCTCAGGATCGTTGCCCCCCTTCCTGGTCTTCCGGGGGGTTTCTACAGCAGTGGGAAGAAATGGAGCTCGAGCCTTCCACTTGCCCCGCTTCCCCTGTACTAGGGCCCAGACCTTCATGGCATTATCAGGGGGCTGGCTAACAGGGGTCAAGTTGGGGGGGTATGGGCGATGGCTCAGGGACTCGGGAAGGTAGCAGTAGGGTAGCATCAGGAAGGGGAGATTTCCCATGGGGCGGGCCCTCTCCCGTGCCCAGTGGTATCCCTGCTGCACCTTCTTCCATGGGCCCTGTCAGACTGCATGCAGCAGAGGCGGGGCTCTCCTGCTCCTCTGGGCGTACAGGGGGAGGTACCCGTTGGGCCTGAGCGGGAGCAGTGGTGGACTGGGAAGGAGAAGGGGCAGCTCTGGGCACCAAGGAGCCAGGAGCACTGGAAATCACAGGGCCAGTGCCCTGCTTGGGCTCGGGGGTCCCAGACTCTCCTCCGTACCGGGCCAAGGGGCAGTCCTTCTGGACGTGTCCCATCGTCTGGCAGAGGTAGCACTGGACCTCCCCCATAGAGTAATGCACCTAGTAGTGGGCTCCTTGGTACAGGACCAGGAAGGACAGCTCGAGCGCCTCTCCATCAGGCAACATGGGCGGCAGTTGAAACCTCACTTGTCAGCCGAACGAGAGAATGTGACGGTGGGCAGAGTCTTTGCAGCCCAGTGGGAGAGGGCTGACTACAGAGATTGATTTCCCCAAGGTAGAGAGGGAGGGGAACAGGGCGACATTCGGAAGGAAGGGAGGGACAGAGGTCAGGACTATTCAGACCTCTAGGTCCCCTAGTGTCTCCAGGGGGATGAACCCCCACCCTCCACTGCCAGGCCCGTCTACACCGCCTCCTGGGCGGCGGCCTGCAATGCTAGGAAGAAGACGACCTTTCCATAAATTCTGAAGGACGACACAATAGCCGTGAGCCCCATCACCCTCGCCTATGCTCGCATGTAGGTCTCCATGTGCGGCGAGGCAGGCACCAGGAGGCAAACGACACTAGCAAGGAGGGATGTGCAGCTAGTGGCAGAGCCAGCAGCAGGGGCAGCCCCTGCTATGGAGGGCCTAATCATTTGGTAGGACCCTTGTCCTTCTTTTTGCTATGGCCCTTTCCGCCAGCTGGGGGGGGTCCCCCAGAATTGGAGGGGGCGAGGATCATGGCAGCAGAGGAGGTCACCTTGTTGTCTGCCGCTGCCAGTGCCCCAGTGGAGTTGGAAGCAGATGGTTCATCAGCGTTGAGGTGGAGGCCTGAGGGGGTCGATGGGGGGACAGGCAGAGGGGGGGGCAGCAGAGTCTATCTGAGGGGTCTCGCCCGCTGTGTCCCCTGCCATAATGAGAGCAGAGGGGGAACAAACACCAAAGGGAGGAGGGCAAAGGGGAACAGTTCGATCACCCCTCCCCTCTGGGCTGCAGGCGGGGGAGGAGGGCTCCGGAAGGGGAGGACTGGATGGGTGGGGGCTATCAAGAACCTGGGTGGGATGTCAGTCACCGACTCGGAATGGGGTTCTGGCTCCTCTAGCTGCACTAGGGAATCAGGGGATATAACATCATGGGGAGGGGTGCAGTGAAACAGGGTCAAACTCAAATAGGGAGGGGCACAAGCACATGGGAAGGGGCATGGGTGAATGAGGGGAGGGACTAATCAGGGCAAGAGGAGATCGAAGGGAGGGGAACAACCAGACTAGGAGTGGGGCAGAGGAACCTAAGGGCTTGCTTCAGGGCTGGGGGAGGGGCAAATAAACAGAGGCTGCAGAGAGAAATGGGCAGGGCAGACAAACAAACTGAAGATAGCAAGGGGCCTGGGGTAAAGAGGAGGGACATAAGGCTGCAAGGGGCAAATGAGATGGTAGCAAGGGGCTAAGCTGGGACTTGCTGCAGGGGATCAGTCCAAGGGGGTGGTACATGCGCCCACGGGCGCTTGCAAAAAGTCAGTTTGGGGCTGGCTGCTGCTTCAGGCCCAAAGGTGGAAGTAGGGCGTGGCAAGGCTACCTTTAATACCCTAACTTCAAAACAGGTGTTGTTTATGGACAAAACTTTCACAACACAAGAAACTTAACAAGTGATAAAAAAAATATGAATTCTGGCAAAGGCCCCTGATGTGATGGCTTTCTGGGAAGCTTCAACAAAACATTTGGTAATCAGATTTCTTCTATTCTTTCAAAGGTCTCCACTAAAACATTTCCAAAAGCAATTATGTTTCTTTTCATGAGAACTGATTTAATTACTTAATATTAAAAGAAGAACAAAGTAAGGCCCAACTGTGGTGACTTCTGCTCCATTTCTCTTTTGAACACAGATTTCAAAATAATTGCAAAAAATTTAGCAACATCCTGAACACCATTGTCCCACCAATTATATAAAGAGACCAGGTTGGTTTCACTAAAGAAAAATTGGTTGCTTATAATATAAGAAAAATTGCTTACTTGATCCAACAAGCTCATATGTCAGATATTCCCTACATAGCCTTATTTCTAGATGCAGAGAAAGTCTTTGATAGGAATCCAAAATTCAGATTTGGACCAATATTCCTGAATTTGATGAGTGTATCATACACTCTCCTCTTTCTTCACTACTAACTAATGGAATTATTTCTCCCACATTTCAACTAGAAAGAAGGACACAGCAGGGTTGTCCCTTCTAATCTCTCCTTTTTAATCACAAGCAATGTACACGTGTCAGCATTCAGCCATTGAAGGTGTGACTGTAAACAGAAAAGAATACAAAATCAATTTATATGATGATGACAACACTTTTGTGCTACTGAAGAATCCATCCTCATGAATCCCATCATTATTGAATGCAGCTGATATTTTTGGAACGATCTCTGTTTTTCACTTGAAGTGGAATAGATCAGATGCAATGGATATATACAAAAGGCCACATCCTTGTCAGTTTCAGCATTTTCCAGTTCAATTATGCAAGGAAATAGTTTATTTAGGTATTCAGATTTGTCCCAATTTTCCCAACATTGTTTCTATAAATATGGACTACATATCAAAAGAAATCTTCAAGGATGTAGAGAGGTGGTGTCTCCTCCCTAGATTCTTACCGGAGAGAATAAAAATAGCCAAAATGAATATCTGCCCAAGAACTGACTTATGTCATTAGCCTCTTGCCTTTCAATGTCTCTCCCTTGTTTTTTGGGAGGAAAAAAAGGTTTATCATGTAATTTACATGGGATAAAAACAGTCTCACTTGTCACACAAGACCCTTTAAACATCCTGAGCAACTAGAGGTATGCAGTTGCCAGATTTGTATCTATGGTATCTAGCATTCCAAATGCATCCTATTGTAAAGTGGTTCCCTACAGTGGCTCTGTATACACTCTAGCCTGATCTGAGATTGAAAAAAGTTAGCTGTTCTGTTTCGTCCCCTCTTTTCTTTTATATAACTTAAGATGCTACTCATATCCTTAAGGAAAAATCCAGTCTTTGTATCTACATGGGGTGTCATAAACAGATAGCTAAGGGTTAATGTCTCTTTCACCTGTAAAGGGTTAACAAACAGTGACCTGCAACACCTGACCAGAGGACCAATCAGGAGACAAGATACTTTCAAATCTGAGTGGAGGGAAGTTTGGGTATGGGTCCTTTGTTCTTGGGCTGTTCTCTCTCTGGGCTCTGAGAGTGACCACAAGAATCTCCAGGCTCTCTAATCTTCTGTTTCCAATTTGTAAGTACAACAGTAGAAAGACAATATAGGCTTTTACATTGTTTTTCTGTATTTGCAAATGTGTTGTTTGCCGGAAATAGTTAAAATTGTATTTTTTCTGGATAAGGCTGTTTATCCATTCTCTATAAGCTAAAAGACCCCGTAACTTTTTACCATCTAAATTGCAGAGATAACCTTTTACTTTTTTCTTTCTTTTTTTATTAAAAGTTTTGCTTTTAAGACCTGTCTACTTTTTTTTCTACTATTTAAGGCTCAAAGGAACTGAGTCTGTATATACCAGGGAATTGGTGGGGAGAAGGGAAAGAGAGCAGGGAGGGAAAGGTAAATTTCCTCTTTGTGTTAGATTCACGGAACTGAATCTGTATTGCCTCTGGGGGAAAGGTATCATTCCTCTCTATGTGTTGATTCAAGGAATTGAATCACGGTGATATTCTAGTGTACCCAGGGCGGGAAAGATCTAGGAGGAGGTAAAGAGGGGGGAGAGAACGGTTTATTTCCCTTTGTTGTGAGACTCAAGGAATTTGGGTCTTGGGGTCCCCAGGGAAGGTTTGGGGAGACCAGAGTCTATCAGGCACTCTACCTAAGTCCTGATTGGTGGCAGCCTATCAGATCTAAGCTGGTAATTAAGCTTAGGAAAATTCATGCTAGTACCCATATTTTGGACGCTAAGGCTCAGATTTGGGAATTATACTATGACATGGTGGTAGCGTGTGGGAAAGATAAGAATCCAAAAGCCAGTAAGATTATTATATTCCTTTTTATCTGCTAGCTGCTTGTAGCAGAGAGAGGGTTTTCAAAACTACAGCCAGAGATTTTTTTTCTTTCCTTGCTTCCTTCTGACTGTGCATAGAGATTGCCTCAGGCAAGGGACATCAAGGTTTAACGAGGGTCGTTTGTTAAACAATAGAACTCGAACTGAGTCAACAGAAACTCCAGCAGAACACATATGCAAATTAAAAGTTTTTTTTTTGTTTCTAAGTTATCAAGAAAGGACTTAAAAAAAAAAAGACTCTGTTGCTAAGCCAACCCCAGGAGACAACAGAGAGCCAGCAGTTCAGACAATAAACACCAGAGGGCACCCCAACACAAGAAAACAGGAACCATGACTTCCAGGGCAAAATAAGATGCAGAGGAACAAATCAAAGAAGCAGACCACAGGCGACAAATAGAAAAAAGAGAAAAAGAGGTGGAGCTGAAAGAAAGGGAAGAAAACCTCAAACTGGCAGCCTACAAAAGAGAACAAGCAGCCAAAGATGCAGCCCACCAACGAGAGAGGGAGAAACACCAACAAGAAATGGAAAAACCACAAAAACAGAGTGAAGAGAGGGAAAAAGAGAGAAAGCATGAAATGTACTTGGCGTGGGCCAGGCAGGATTCTCCAGCCAGTCCTAACAACCCTGCACCAATGATTGTTCTACATCACAAGAAATTTCCCACCTACAAGGCAGCTGATGACACTGAGGCCTTCTTAGAAAATTTTGAAAGGGCCTGCCTTGGGTACAACATCTCTGAAGACCAGTAAATGGTGGAACTGAGGCTACAGCTCAGTGGACCCTTAGCAGAGGTGGCGGCTGAAATGCCTAACAAGAAAATGAACGACTATAAACTTTTTCAAACCAAGGCCAGATACCGAATGGGGATCACACCTGAACATGCCCGTCGGCGGTTCAGAAACCTAAAATGGAAACCAGATGTGTCATTCCCTCGACACGCCTACCACATTGCAAAAAATTATGAAGCCTGGATATCAGGAACAAAGGTTAACAATCTGGACGAGCTGCACCTCCTGATAAAAATGGAGCAGTTCTTAGATGGTGTTCCTGAGGAAATAGAAAGGTACATACTAGATGGGAAACCCAAAACGATAATCGAGGCTGGGGAGATTGGAGCCAAATAGATGGAAGTGGCAGAAAAGAAAAAACCTACTGTCAAGGGGAGCGAATACCCCAGGGGGCACACCGACAATAAACCCTAAAACCGAGGGTAGCACAAGACCCCACTGACAACCCAAGGAAAGCCACAGATGCCCTATTCTTCCACCTCACCAGTCTCCAGTAACCCACCTCGGCCCAGTGACCAGTCAGTTGGGCGATGCTTTAAATGTAATGGACATATCAAGGCCAACTGCCCAAAGAACCCCAACCGAGCGCAGTTCATTACACCACCATCACACCAAAGATCCCCAGGCCCAGACGTCCCCTCTCTTCTTTTATATAACTTAAGATGCTACTCATATCCTTAAGGAAAAATCCAGTCTTTGTATCTACATGGGGTATCCTGCAACACTTTAAGATAATTACCACATCCGATCTTACTAATTCTTTTCTCGTACCACTATGGGATAACCCCGTGTCTCAGGATCAAGGCCAATGCCACACTTAAGACAATTTGGATAGAAACAGGATTAACAAAAATAAAGCTGCAATACAAGATGATAGACTGTCCTCCTTTGATTACATGTTTAACAGATATTAGCCTACCGCTGTCTCTCACAGCTCCTTCTTTCAGTAGCTGTGCTCAGGGATTCATGGAAGGACGGGGGACAATATTTTCTATTTCATCATTCTCACCTCTAGATGAATATGTTAAGAACTGTGGAAACAAAAGTCACTTTGTGAGATTTACTTTTAAGTGGCTTAATGCTTTGCATTACTTTCTCAATCTCAGTCTCAAAGAACAGAAACCTTGGAGGATATCTGGCTTAATGTGAAATATACTTCAAGTTCTTTATCCTTGTGCCTCTACCAGAACAGGATATTAAATAGGTACTACTGGACTCTATAATGTTTATTTAAGGCCAGATTAATAACACACAGCAAATGTTGGAGATACAGTCACATACGAACCTTTCACTTATCCTCTATACTTGTCAAAAATGCATGTGTTTCTGAAGCAACATATTCAATATTCTCTTGAAACTTCAAGTGTCACAATCTTCCTTTTTCCAAGCTTCTATATTTTAGGGGAGCTAGATGAGTTGATATTACCAGTTAACATTAAGAAATGAATTACAGTAAATATTATAGTGGCCAAAAGAGCTATTTTGAGAAAATAGAAATCTGTAATTGCTCCCTCATCCACAGACTGGCTTAATGAGCTTTCTGCTACTTAATTACTGGAAAAAATGATTGACTAATAAAAACACTTGGAAAAAATAGGAGGCTATCTGGTCACATATGAAACTATATCATACTTTTGCAGTTTGGTATATATTAGCCCCCCAATACTCATCGGTTATGTTATCACTTATTTATTCATTTAGTCATTTCAATAATTGATGCCCTGCATGACCTCTATGGGTTCAGTTTTTTCCCAGGTTTTGCAAATAATGAACATTGAATTTTGTTATTGATATATGTACATATATGTTATTTCCATCCTGCATAAGTATTTATATGTTTTGTTATGTGTTTATATATTTAATAAAAACAATAAAACAAACTTTTTTTTTATTTTTTTAAACTCCCATAGGCAAGTATCTTTGTGAAGTTCAGTAAAGACATCACAGTATTAATATTTTGTGCTTATAGACTGTGAGGCTGATGCCAGAATGTCAGAACTAGCATAATTGTAGTACATTTTAAAAATCTTATTGCAGAGTGCATCATTTTATGTTTCTTCGTGAAAAGGGACCTATTAAAAAAAAACCCACAAAGCAGTAGATAATTCATGCCAGGCCCCATGAGATTGTATCACTATATTCGGTTTCCAGTACATAGTTTTCTTTTTCAGTTGAATTTGCCCCTGGAGTATTCAGTCTCAGAAGAGCAGTGTCAGGCTCACTCAATTATTAAATTTCCGACTGTGAGCCTTCTTAATAAACTGCATCTTTCCCTGAGAGGAACCTCAGCAATGAGTATTTATTTGTGTCACAGAAGCCTTGGCAGGCTCTAAGTACTAAGTCAACAAATACTTTGAAACTGTGCCTTCTTTTTTTATTCATTCATTGCCACTACAATTCAGAACAACAAAGCTTTTTTGGGGGGTGGGAGTGGAAGGTGTTATGAGATTTGTATCTCCTTATTTGGTGTCTTTGACTTAGGGTAGACCTGAGTGGCTTCCCTAGTGCATCTCCTTTTACCTTACCTCTCTCACCATGCACCACCAATATAGTGGAGCTATTTGTTAGCTTGGGATAATGTGAGAATAATTATGGAATATTACCAAAGGGATCCTGTAATAAGGAAACCGAACTCAATGTGGATCTAAGGCAGAAGATCTATTGAAGATTCAGAGATTATATTTTCCAGACACCACCGTTGGTTTCACAGTTATTTGCTTCACATTTCCTGCTTTATACTAGCTCCAAATGCATGGTTAATGTCTTTGTCAATCTTTACTTCTTCAATGGAGCATTTCCAGTTCTGTCTCAGCAGGTATGCAGAATAAGTTCATCTTGTGTGAAAGCATAACTCTTGATATATGGTGTTAGAAACAGAATGAACAGAGTTAACCTGTGGCATTTATCAATTTTGTATTGGAGTTTTCAGTTAACTTTAAAGAACCCCCACAATTTTATTTTAAGCAGCATGCTGGAAAATGATGTTATGAGATGAAGAGAAGAAAACCCCTTGTTGTGGGTCATATATATACAACACATATATCCCACTGGTAACATGTGTTAGTGTCTCCAAAATGATTCCATTAGCCCTGCGTTGGCAAAGCTGGGTAATACATTAATGCACTTGTCCAAATACTCTTCAAACTTTAGTATCTACATTTAAAACATTTAAGTCCCCATGTTTCATTTCACCTGGGAGTTTGCTCTCTGACAAGCTTACCTCTGCACTTTTCTTAGAGTGGAAACCCATGACTCACCCTACTTTCAGACTGCATCACCAGACTATAGCTCCCTGTCTCCTCAGCAGGTCCAGCGGAGTTTGGCCCCTCCTATAGACTTCCCTCCAAGATCTGGGACGAGTAGGTAAATGAAATGACACCAGGCGGCTTCTTCAAAAGAAAGTGTTACTTATTTATGTACAGGCATGTAACCATCAGTAATAAAAGCCTCAGCAGGCCAAGTGGTCTAGTGGTTAATGCACCCAGTTTAATGCCTCCCAGTGGGAAAGGCTCTCAGTGCAGATCCTTGCCCTTGCATATGGCTTATCTTCACCTCTGGGTTTTCAACATCCTTAGTAGAGGGAGTTGGAAATAAGCCTTATGCCCCTTTGGCAACAAGGGCAGTTGATAGGGGATCCTGGGCACTCCCACTCCACCAGGCTCCAATCCAGGACCTTATGAGAGACAACTGTGTCAGCCACTGTGGAGTGCCCCCGGAGATGCCTCCTTAGGTAACTTCCTACCATCCATCTCCTCCAACATCTCCAAGTCCAGCATAAGAGAGCAAAGGAAAAGACAACTAAATCTTCAGCTCCAACAGACCCAGCAGGCAGTTTTTTTCTTCATGGGGAAGTATTTTTCAACACTCTTGTTCCAAAGCCCTCAGGATAGGTCCGTATTCCTTACCCGTTCTGAGCTGAGTTGCTCCCTTATAAACTTCCTTTCCAGTTGTAGAATGATCTGCTGGGGTGGGGCTTCCTGAACCCAGTATTGTTGTGTAACCCACTTCAGGCCCAGTGTGGGGTTTGTACACCCCAACACGTCATCTGAGAAAAAAGTATTAAAATAAGGGAAGCCTGAATACATATTGCTTACCTAAGCCTAGTATTTCTCTGAAGCAGTTGGGTAGACTTGATTTAGCCTTGGTATCTTCCCATTCCCATGAGCAACTTCCGATTTGCTACTCTGCAGACCTTGTTTCTACCTTTTCTTCATCAGAGGCATAGCTTTTAATTGTTTTCAAAGTATTTGTTTTGGATTTTGCACCTGGAACGCTTGAGGTTTCAAGCTGAGACCTTCCCTCACCCCCAACCCCTCATAGTACCTAGATGCTTGATTCCACATCAGGGGAGGGAAAATTCAAACAGATTACCACCTCCATTGTTCATTTGAGTACCAGCAATGGAGGGATTAATTTTGGTTCCTGAAAACCAAAGCTAAGTAAGGACACTACAGACATATATCTGTATAACTATGTTGTACAGGGGTGTAAAAAATACACACACCTGAGTGATGTAGTTATACTGACCTAACCTCCCCTCTAGACAAGGCTATGTCAATGGGAGATATTCTCCCATTCACATAGCTACTGCCTCTTGAGGAGATTGATTAACTAAGTGTTCCCCTTGGCATAAGAGCACCTTCATTTAAGCGCTACAGCAGTGCTGCAGCTGTGCTACTATAGCTCTGTGGTGTAGATGCTTTCTACACCATCTGACGGGTTTTTTCCATCCAGGTAAGTAATCTACCTTGTAGGGGACCCCGGAAGACATTGTTACTGTTTGAGCTAGGGCTTGCGCTTTCTCAAGGAGAGGTTATTAGCGGACAGAAGTTGCTAGCAGCTGCTGCTTCTAACCGGTTAAAACTGCCCTGTGTGAGAAGCCCCAGTGTTTTGAGGAACTGCAGAAAGTCTGCAGAAAGTCCCTGGCCCGAGGCCAGGGGAGGCAGCCATTGCTGATGGAAAGCCCCTTATTGCATATGTAGAGGCTAGTTTGCATGTTATTAGCATGATGTTATAATTGCTAAGGGCTAGAGCTTGCGCATTGAACTTCACACTTGACCGAGCTGTTCGGACGTTGGACTCCCCAAGCCAGTGGCAGCAATGCGTGGAGTTCCCGTTGCGGGTGTGTCACTTAACCTTCATTAAAGCCAATTAATTCACCTGTGTGTGTGGGCCTCGTACTTGCAGAGCATCCAGGCACGCAACATTTGGCGCAGCGAGCTGGGTGCTCTGAGGGATGATGATGTTTTGGCCGAAGGTAGGGGATGTAGGGAGGCCGTCGCTGTCCCTACAGCGCATACCCGGCTGGCCCCAGACGGAGCGCTGGGGACCGTTTGCGTGAATCATGGCAGGGTGGACTGCCCCTGCCGAATGGCCAGAGTTTCGGCAGGCGGCCGGTGTCACGCCCGCACAGCGGGCAGAGACGCTGCAGCGACTGCGGGTGGACCGGCGCCCCAGGGCGGAGCGGCGCGGTATAGCGGAGCTAGGATGGCTCCTCCTAACCACCCTCCGAGCCCAGGATGAGGAGGTGCTCTGCTTGCAGAGGGCCCTGGAGGGGAAAACGCAGGAGTGCATGGCTCAGGCAGAGGCTCGCGCCGTGGCACATGCTGTCGTCACCTCCCAGGTGGAGTGTGCCCAGGAGCTGACGAGACGGTGTGAGGTGTTAGTGGCCCGGGTGGCCAACCAGCGGCGGCTTAAGCAGGGGCGGCAGCCGGTGACCACGGCCCAGGTCCGTGCTGTGACGGCCGCTCCCTTCTGGGACTCTGAAGCCTGGGACGGGACAGTGGAGGGCTCATCCTCCTCCTCCGAAGAGGAGGAGGGTGAGCGGGAACCCCCCGTGGCTCACGCCCGTCCTGTCTGGGAGCTGAAAGCCATAGGTAACGAGATGCAGCCGGAGGTCGTGTGTACCTACAAGACGAGTGAGTTGCAGGAGATCGTGAAGTCATTTCACCAGGAGCCCGGGGAAGGTGTCTTGAGCTGGCTGGTGCGAGTCTGGGACAACGCTGGAAACACGGTGCTGCTCTTGTATTATGAACTGCGGCAGCTGGGGGTCATGGCACAAGATGCACAGGTACGAGCGGAGATGTCCACCCTCGGTCCCCCTGCGGAGGGGCAACCGGAGTCCTCATCCCTATATAGGTGGCTGGCTGAGGCCGTAGGGGCGGCCTACCCCTCAGTGGGTGAGTTGGAGGCGCTGGTGAGCCCCTGGAAGATGATCTCGGAGGGGATCCAGGTGCTGCGGCAGCTAGGGATGGCTTGGGCTGTATCGACAGGGGGCACTGAGGGGCCCAACGACATGCTAGTGTCAAAGTCGACAAAGGCCACCTTTATTCATACAGCTCCAGACGAGCTAAAGCCCTCACTCCTTGCGGTAGTCATGGCGGCGGATGGGCGGGTTGGAGAATTAGCAGCTACCCTCATGCAATTGGGGACCGCCTTGGCCGGGGCTCGGCCTAAGGCCGTCCGAGCCGCAAAGGGCCAGCAGAACAAAGGACAGGCTGGTAAGGGGCTGGAGAAGGGAGAAATACGAGTGCCGCGAAGAGTCTTGTGGTCAGATCTTTTACAGGCGGGAGTTCCCCGAGAAGACATCGACGAGCAACCGACAGTTGACTTGTATAAACGCTGGATGCAGTTGCCCACTGCCAAGCGAAGCATGGGTCCTGAAGGAGAGAAGTGTGTGGAGCAGAGCAAGCCCGCAGAGCCCTCAGCCTCACCTGCGGATTGGCAGCTGCCCCGCTCCTACTGAGGGCGTGGCGGGTCCTCCGCTCCGTGCGTGGCAGCAGCCACCTACGGGAGGGAGGCGGGGGACCAACGCCCCTATGTACCCTTAGGGATCCGCTGGCCGACGGGAGGAGTGCAACACATGTTGGCCCTCCTGGATACCGGTGCCAAAGTCACGATCTTGCATTCCACACAGATCCAGGGCAAGGCCGCGATGGTGAGGGGTCTGGGAGGTGCTGAGACCCTGGCATATGAGGTCGCGGTCACCTTGACCCTGGGGAAGGCCCCCCCATTCCAAGCCGTGGTCCTAGCAGTGGCCATCGGGGAATATATCCTGGGCATCGACGTCCTACGGGGTCGCTCGGTGGATACACAGTATGGCCTATTTGCATTCGGTCACCCCCGGTATGTAAGTGCGGCGCGGGTGCGAGAGGTGCGGACACTGACGATCTTGCGGGGCGCCCCGCTTTGGGAGCCAGTAGTGCTGCCCCTCCCAACAGCCATAGTCTCCAAAAAGCAGTATCGCCTGCTGAGGGGAGAAGAGGAAATAACCCAAACGATTGACGCATTATTGGAAGCCCAGATAATCCGGCCCACCTTAAGTCCATATAACAGCCCCATCTGGCCGGTGCGGAAGCCCGACGGGACGTGGCGCATGACAGTAGACTACCGGGAATTGAACAAGGTGACCCCCCCGCTGACCGCTGTAGTGCCCAACATGGTTACTTTGGTCGAGCATGTCGCGGCCGCGGCCCAGCCATGGCATGCTGTATTGGATTTGGCTAATGCCTTCTTTTCCATAGCCATCTCCCCGAGCTGCCAGGAGCAGTTTGCATTATCCTGGCAAGCGCGGCAGTACACCTTTTGTGTGCTGCCGCAGGGTTGGAAGCATTCCCCAACCATATGCCACCAGCTAGTCAGTGCTGATTTGGCCCAAGTTCAGTGGCCACCCCAGACCCGCCACTATCACTATATCGATGATGTTATGATTTCTGGCCCCTCCCGTGAGGCAGTGGCTGACGCCCTGCATGCTGCCGTGGAGGGCCTGGAGGCGAAGGGCTGGGCAGTGAACCCAAAAAAGATACAAGGCCAGGCCCAGACTGTGGTCTTCTTGGGCATCCTGTGGGCGGGGCCAGAGCGCCAGATCCCCCAGGAGGTGCGACAAACAATACAGAGGTAACCCATGCCGCAGACCAAAAAGGAGCTACAGGCGTTTCTTGGCTTACTGGGGTTTTGGCGCGCCTTCATTCCCCACTTGGCCTTTTTGATGCGGCCCCTACATGCACTAGTGCGCAAGGCCGCGCCCTGGCAGTGGGCACGCAGTCATCAGACAGCCTTTGAGCTATGCAAGGACACCCTGCTTATGCATGCCTGGCTTCACGCTCCACAGCCGGGGGTCCCCTTTGAGTTGGAGGTTACTACGGTGGCAGATGTGGCCTCCTGGGGACTTTGGCAGGCAGTCGGGAGCCAACAGAAAGAACTCATTGGCTTTTGGTCCCGGGCGCTGAAGGGGGCGGAGCCCAGCTATGCGCCCTTAGAGAAACAAATCCTGGCGGTGGTATGGGCGTTGCAGGACACCGAGCGCATTACGGGCCCTATGCCCGTGGTGGTCCGCACGCCCATTCCCCTAGGGCGTTGGGTGAGGGAGAACCCTGCCCAGACTCAGACCGGGTGTCGCTCAGAATGCCACCCACTTTAAGTGGAAGCACTATTTGCAGCAGCGCATGTTGCTCGGTCGACCCTCCATTTCCACCCCCCATGCTGTGTTACTGGGTGCGGTTACCTTTGAGCATGTGCCCTCTCTTACGGACGAGCTGCCACCGGTGGAGAGGCACCCCCCGTGGATCAATTGCCTGTAGAATACCGAGAATATGCCTGGTTCAGGGACGGATCAGCGGCATACACCGCTCATGGTATTTGGCAATGCAGGGCGGTAGCATACGCCCCCTATGCAGATGTGGTGGCGATGGTCTGGGGCACTGCTGGCTCCAGTCAGTGGGCGGAGCTCCGGGCAGTTACGCTTGCAATTGCAGAGTCCCCGCCCCGGGCATACCTTTACACGGACAGTTGGGTTGTGTACAAAGGCCTTCGAGCCTGGGTGACCGCTTGGGAGGCCAAAGGGTGGGAATTGGCGGGCTGACCCCTGTGGGGGGCTGGCCCGTGGCAGCAACTTCTCAACTACGCCCGACAGGCCCCCCTGTCCGTGCGGCATGTCGACGCCCACACCAAAGCCCAAACCGATGAGGCTCGGTGGAATGCAGCCACGGACGACTTGGCCCGAGGGGAAGTCGTCCAACTGGCCGAGCGGTACCACGAGGAGGGGGGCCACCGGGGAGCCCGGGCTACACAGTATGCGGCCCTACGGCAAGGCACGGCCCTACCCCTATCGGCCTGCCGTACAGCTCGGGCGGGCTGCCCAATTTGTTCCCGGCTAGCACCTATTGCCTTGCCAGAGCCCACTGGTCGTATCCATCGTGCTATGGGCCCCTGTCAGGATTGGCAGGTGGACTACATAGGCCCCCTGCCACCCGAGCGGCGCTGGCAGTACATCTTTACAGCAGTAGATACGTATACTGGGGTGCTGTTTGTGCATCCAAGTGCCACCGCAGCAGCAACGACCATGCTGACAGCCTTGCAGCAGCTGTGCTCTCGGTATGGGACCCCCCGGACCGTGCAGAGTGACCAGGGGACCCATTTTACAGCCCAAGCAGTCAGGACCTGGGCTGCCGATGTGGCGATAGACTGGCACTTTCACCTCCCCTATACGCCAACAGCAAGTGGCCTTATAGAGCGTCTTAATGGATTGCTGAAAGACCAGATCCGCCGTCTCACACCCACCCACACCCCGCGAGGCTGGGTGGGAGTGCTGGAACAGGCCGTTTGGCTCTTAAATAACCGGCACTTGGGGGGAGGCCAGACACCCTTACAACGCCTCACCACACCGCCCCACGTTCCGGCCCAGCTGCGGGTAGACCTGAAACACACCCCTGGGGTTCTCGATGCAGCGCAAGGGGTGGTAACCCTTTACGCCGTCTGTTCCATCACCTTGCAAATGCAACAAACGATAGCCCCTTGGGCCACCCAGGCACAGCTGGGATGTGAGCCCCCTTGTCTGTTTTGTGTTTCACCAGTACGCGAGGGCCTTAGATTCTACCCCCCGTACTGGTTGAGTGCAGAGCGCTCTCTTGCGTTGCTTTCCTGTACTAACGAGGGCGCAGGGACGCTGCAATGGGAGCGAGGGGAGGCCCTCTGTAACCTTATCCCCTTACCCCCCACAGACCTTGTGAGCTGCGATTCCAGTGATTCAGAATGCGACGTCCTGGAAAGTGTATATTGGACCTTGCCGCAGCAAGAGCCACGAGCAGCTGTAATCCTGGCAACGGGAGAGGGCTGGGCTGTCATACTACCGGAAGGGGACGATGGCCCTCGCATGGCGTCGCTCTCGCGACTTTCACGGCGCTCCTTGTGAGAAGCATGGCGGTCCCAGCGGCAAGCCCTCCCGCCAACGCATGGGTGATATTGGCGCAGACAGCCATTAATGCAACATCTTTTTGTCTCCCCAAGGTGCATGCTGTGGGGGCAGTGATGGAAACTTGCTTTATTGGTGTTAGTGCTACCCCAAATGCACTACGAACCGAGCAGTATACAAGTTTCCCAAGGCCCATGACATATAAAGAGTTGTATATGTTATGCACGGCAAAGGCCGTACGTGATGCTAGCATGTATCCTTTTCGCCTGGCTAATGTTACTCCAGCGGACACCTGTGTGTATTTTCGGAATGCTACACGCGCTAAAGTAGATCTTACAAATGTGGAATTAAGGTGTCAGAGTAAGATTGAGATCTCTTTTGCTACGGGGCATTGCAAATTGCCTGACGGGTGGTTTTTGTTGTGTGGGCAGGTTGCATATACGTATATTCCTGCCAATAGTGACGGGGGACCATGCACCATTGGCCGAGTAACCCCCCGATGGTTCAACATCCCCAGGCAAATTATGCTCGCCGCAGACGGAGCACTATTCTTTTAGATTCTAGTTGTAAAGCCGAAGTAACCCTCTACTCGGAGGGGAGAGCGGCAGCTTTGTTGTTTTCTTTAGTGGGTGTTCCAGGCATGGTAGCGCATAATTATCATGCAGTTGCCCACCTTGCCTGCACTGTAGCTAAGTCTCTTAATTTGACTTCCACGGTTGTGGCTTTGCTTGCACAAGAATTAGGTGAAGTACGTCAGGGTATGTTGCAAAATCGCTTAGCTATTGATTATTTGTTATTGCGACATGGGCATTCATGCAAGGATTTTGCTGGTATGCGTTGCTTTAATGTTACAGATGCTGGAGCTGACATAGCGATGGAGTTGCAGGAATTGCGTCACCTAACAGAAGGCATTGGCCAGCAAGACGGGGACTCTTGGCTTTGGTCCTGGCTCACATCCCTTCGTGGTTGGGCAGCACATCTTGTTCAGGGCTTGTGCATCGGTCTTATCGGGATTTTGAGTCTGTATGCAGGATGTGGTTTGTGCAGCTTGTGCTGTATGTGCAGCCGCTTGAGTGGCAGTCGGTGCTGTGGTTTAATTCATGCCGACTCCACCTGGTCCCTGGCACCTCCGAGTGCCTCTGAGAGTTGGGATTATCGGCCCGCAGCCCCCCCGTCCCTGCGGATACCACTCACCCCCCAGAACGCCTACGGGCACTTGAGAAAGCGAGGGGAGGAATGTAGGGGACCCCGGAAGACATTGTTACGGTTTGAGCTAGGGCTTGCACTTTCTCAAGGAGAGGTTATTAGCGGACAGAAGTTGCTAGCAGCTGCTGCTTCTAACCGGTTAAAACTGCCCTGTGTGGGAAGCCCCTGTGTTTTGAGGAACTGCAGAAAGTCTGCAGAAAGTCCCTGGCCCGAGGCCAGGGGAGGCAGCCATTGCTGATGGAAAGCCCCTTATTGCATATGTAGAGGCTAGTTTGCATGTTATTAGCATGATGTTATAATTGCCAAGGGCTAGAGCTTGCGCACTGAACTTCCCACCTGACCGAGCTGTTCGGATGTTGGACTCCCCAAGCCAGTGGCAGCAACGCGTGGAGTTCCCGTTGCGGGTGTGTCACTTAACCTTCATTAAAGCCAATTAATTCACCTGTGTGTGTGGGCCTCGTCCTTGCAGAGCATACAGGCACACAATATACCTGTTTCCCCATGCACATGCACACACACAAAGAGGCTGTGGAAGGGAAGTGATAGAATTTCCATTGCTTGGACTCTCAGGCTGAATAAAACCTTGGGTAAACACAAAGACACAAACCCAGAAATGTGCCTTTACCTGATCTGATTCCAGGTTCTACATTCCAGCCCACAAACTCTAGGTACATGTCCCCCCCCTTCCACATTTTCAGACCTCAGAATGCTGTTTCCACATGCCACTCACCTAAAAAAAATATGGGGAAATAGTTTTACTTTGTGTAATGGCCCATCCACTCACAGTCTTTATTCAAACCTAATTTAATGGTGTCCAATTTGCAAATTCATTCCAATTCAGCAGTGTCTCATTGGAGTCTGTTTTTGAAGATTTTTTGTTGTAATATTGAGACTCTTAGGTCTGTAACTGAGTGGCCAGGGAGGTTGAAGTGTTCTCCAACTGGTTTTTGAATGTTATAATTCTTGACATCTGATTTGTGTCCATTTATTCTTTTACGTAGAGACTGTCTGGTTCCTTATATTTCCTTGTCAAGTTCTGGAAATGCATCTCATGAAGTGAGCTGTAGACCACGAAAGCATATGCTACAATAAATATGCTAGTCTCTAAGGTGCCACAAGTACTCCTATTCTCATTTGCAGATACAGACTAACATGGCTACTACTCTGAATTCACATTATATAGACCTACAAGAGCAAGGACAATAATGTATATATATATTTTGAAAATACAGAATGCATACCCATTCGAACACAACCAAATGCACACATCTTGTGCAAAGAGAAAATCTGATCATGGGCTATTTACTCTTACATAGTCCTCTCAGGAAAAAGGTGCTATTAATGCAAGAGAAAACTGCCGCATGCCAGATAATTCTAAAGCAATGCTTTGCTTGCTTACTATGTAAAGCTAGTTTATTACAAATCTGTGTCAGCTCATATAGAATGATCTTTTCCTTCAGTAGCTTTCCAACTTCATAGAACTGGTGAGGAGCTTATTACAAGTCAGCCCCCCATATCAAGTAGGCAGAGCCACTCCACCTCTCTACTCCCTCTTACGGATATTTTTATCACTATTTACATATTTTATTTACTAATATTTAAAAAGCTGTATGCACTGTATAGACACTAAAAAACTAAGACAATCCTTCCCTGTAGTTTCATTGGATTCCGTCCCACTGCAAAGATTCATTAGACCAGTTGACATAACATATTACATACTACAGTTGTGACTCCATGTTCACTTGTGCCTGAATAATCTACTGTATTTCAATTAATATTCTTTAATGTACTTAACTGTTGTGAAGCAGTGTGTTCTTACTGTTAAAACAAGGGGGTTTTATAGGGTCCTTTAAGCTTTTGAGGGTGCAGGGAAAAAATTATAGTTATCATTTTAGATATGATTAAAGTAATGTAGGTACTCTCTTTTCAAGACTGTTTTTTTCAATTAAGAAAAAAACCATTGAGATCTTTGAGAGTGGTCACAGGAATTCACACAACAGACAAAAAATCCAAAATGGCTGCCATATATTGGAGTAGTGGGATATTCCATCACTTATTTCATAGATTCCTCAGTTTTTAAGTGACTATATAGGAGGTAATAAAAATGGCAAAGCACATTATTAAGATAAACTAAAATCATCTTCAGTAGAATCTTATTCCTCTCCTATTGAAGTCAGTGGCAAAACTCCCACTGAATTAAAGGAGCAGGAGCTTTAAGTGAAGTTTAATGTTCCTTTAGGATAAAGAAATAAAGTGGTGAAGTGCTTTGCCTCCTCAACCAAATTCTCCATGACTCTATCAATCCTGCCAAAAGCTAATGCTTAGAAACTTCAGCTTTTGAATATTTTATCAATTAAAAGGTGTTTGTTCTAAGAATTCTCTTAAATCTCTACCTTTTATTAAACTTTTTGAGAGTTTACTTTTTTAAAGTTTAATTATTATGCAGAATTAAATGGCTTAGGCAATTGGTAAGAGGTTCAACTCATCTTTATCTCATCACTACTGGAATGTTGTCCCAAGACCTTTGATAAATGACATTGGTTCACTAGGAATTTAGAAAGCACAATTAAAAATTGAATTTATATTTTCATCACAAATACAAAACCACACACACAATTATCAACATCAGCAAGTCCATTGGCAGTCCCACTGAGGACAGGAATTAAAAAAACAAGGAGAATAAAACATCCCTCCACTTTTCTAGAGTTGTCTTTCCAGTTCAGCTTTGAAGGATTTTTTTTAAATATATTAGGGGAAAAAAAGAATCCTGACAATAGTATTGGTCCATTACTAGGTGCAAATGGTAAAATTATCAATAATGATGCAGAAAAAGCAGAAGTGTTCAATGAATATTTCTGTTCTGTATGATATGATATATTATGATTGTGATCATAATACTCTTTACATTCCACTAGCATTTCTGGAGGATGTTACACAGAAACTACTAAAGTTAGATTTTTTAAACCAGCAGGTCTAGATAATTTGTACTCAAGAGTTTTAAAAGAACTAGTTAACCAGACCATTAATGTTGAATTGCAACAAGTCTTAGAGCACTTGGGAAATTCCAGGTATAAGGGACCAGGACATAGGCCAGAGGTTGGCAACTTCTGGCATGCAGCTCGAGCCAGTTTGTTTACCTGTTGCGTCAGCAGGTTCGGCAGATCACGGCTCCCACTGGCCACAGTTCACCGTCCCGGGCCAAAGGAGGCAGTGGAAAGCAGCCTGGACGAGGGATGTGCTGGCCACGGCTTCCCGTTGCTCCCATTGGCCTGGGATGGCAAACCGTGGCCAGGGGGAGCCGCGATCAGCCAAACTTGCCAACTCGGCAGGTAAACAAATTGGCCCAGGCCGCCGGGGTACTTACCCTGGTGAACCGCATTCCAGAGGTTGCCGACTCCTGGCATAGGAAGTCTTGCCTAGCATTCAAGGCAGGTCTGAGCTCTGCCCACTAGTGACAGAAGTCACAGGGCAGAGATGGAGGAATCCCAAGGACAGGTTTCATAAAAAAGAGTCAGGGAGAGAGCCAGGCCGGGCTCATAGACTGGAGATCAGAGGCAGTACTAGCTTAGAAAACAGAAGTAGGAATCAGGGTCAGAGTCAGGCTGGAGTTAAAGCCCAGAAGACAAGGCAAACCTACCAGTGCAGCAGAGCAAAGTCTTCATGGTCACCCAGACAATTTCCTGGGGAAACCCCTTGGATTAAGTAGGGGCACTTGGCCAATCACAGGGCCATAGGGTAGTGTCACACTGGGTCTCATGGACAGTACTTCCTACTCTCCACAGTACTCCTTGGGTGTGGTTTTGCATAGTGGCACTGTGGAAACATCAACTGCACCAGACTCTGCAGACTGAGTTCTAGTTCCCAGGTCCTTACAGCAGGAGACTGGAGAAAAACCTAATGTTATGCCAATTTTTAAAAAGTGTAAAAGCAATGGCTAAGCTAATTGTAGACCTGCCAGTCTGAAAGGATCCCAGGCAAGATAATAGGACTTGATTTAGACTTGATTAAGAAAGAATTAATGGAGAGGAATGTAATTAATGCAAATCAGCATGGGTTTATGGAAAACAGATCCTATAAAACTAACTTGATATCTTTTACTGATGAGATAAGACATTTAATTGATAAAAGTAATGATGTTGGCATAACATACTTGGCCTTCTGTAAGGTGTTTGACTTGATATCACATAGCATTTTGATTAAAACAACAACAACAAAAAAAAACTAGAACAATAAAAAAAAAGCACACATTAAATGAATTAAAATTGGCTAATTGATAGGTCTCAAAATGTAACTGTTAATTTGGAATGATCATCAAGCAGGTGTGCTTCCAGTAGAGGTCATACAGGGTTCAGTTCCTGGACCTATTCTATTTAACATTTTTATCAAAGACTTGAAAGAAAACAAAATAATCACTGATAAAATCTTGAGATGACAGAAAAAATGGGAAAGTGGTAAACAGAGAAGAAGATAGACATGTTTTTATATAGCTAAATGTAAATGTAGACATCTAGAAACAAAGACGGTAGACCACACTTACATGATGGTAGACTATCCTAGGAAGCAGTGACTCTTAAAAAGATTTGTGGGTCATGATGGATAATCAACTGAACATTTGCTCACAGTGTATCACTGTGACCAAAAGAGGGAGCAAATGCGATCCTGGAGCGCATAAAAAGGGGTATCTTGAGTAAGAGTAAGGAAATTATTTTACCTCTGTATTTGGCACTGGTGAGATTACTGCTGGAATACTTTGTCCAGTTCTCGTACCACAATTCAAGAAGGATACTGATAAATTGGAGAGAGTTCAAATAGTAGCCATGACAATGACTAAAGGATTAGAAGACATGCCTTATAGTGACAGAGTCAAAGAGTTCAGTCTATTTAGTTTAACAAAGAGAAGGTGAAGAGGTGACTTGATTACAGTCTGTAAGTACTTACATAGGGAACAGATATGTAATAATGGGCTCTTCTGTGAGACAGAGAAAGGTATAATGACAGGAAGCTGAAGCTAGACAAATTCAGACTAGAAATAAGTCATAAAATTTTGACAGTGAGGATAATTAACCATGAGAAAAATCCACCAAGAGTGATGGTGGATTCTACATCACTGACAGTTTTTTTAAATCAAGAATGAATGTGAGTTTTTACCTAAAATCTATGTTCTTGTAATTATTTTGAGCAGTTCTATGGCCTGTGTTGGGCAGGATGTCAGACTGGATAATCCCAGTGGTCCTTTCTGGTCCTGGAATGTGTGACTCTATGAAACACAATGACAGACAAAGTGTGGGGAAGTCAGCTCTATTGAAGCAGTCATGTGGATATAGGACTTCTGTTGCCAATTTTGATAATCTGCAATCTTCACTAGTATCAAGTTCACTTAAAATTAAAGATATAAAAAGAAAAAAGAAAACAATATGTTAGTAATTGATTCCTTTTCAACTCTATTTGTCATTATTTCCTCAGCAGCAAAAGTTCAAAAACTTTATCCCAGTGTAATACTTAAACCTTCTGAATTTAAACCAGAAAACCATGTTATATTTTGTTGCTGAAACTGCAAAGGTGGCATCTGTGATAAAGTTCATAAAAAGGACATGAATGAAGCTGGGTTGACACATTTGCAAATAAAGAAAACAATCAAAAAAGACTAAACCGCCTTCCACTGTTACTTACTATTTGAATAGAAAATGAGAGAGACTGTAGGTACGTCTGGTTACCCTCTCTGAACCCAGAGAGAACAACAGACCAAAAAAAAAAAAAACACAAAGACTTCCCTCCATGGAGATTTGAAAGTATCTTGTCTCCTGATTGGTCCTCTGTTCAGGTGGTCCAGGTTTACTGCTTGTTAACCCTTTACAGGTGAAAGAGACATTAACCCTTTACTATCTGTTTATGACAATAACATATTTTGATTTTTGAGAACCAAAGGGGTGCAGGCTGCAGTAAGGGTTAAGAACCATTGTTCTAATTGTTCTTTATCTGTTGAAGCCTTTAAGCCTCATTCCTAGCTATCTGTGAAGTAATTTGAACAAAAAAATTTCTAAAGTCATGACATTTCGTGGACAATGAATGCTGCCCTGAGATGCGTATTCACAATTGACTTGACCTGATAAATACGTATATAATGACAAAATTTATATACCCCAGTTTTGTTTTGTTTTTTAAATTTCCTGTTGCAATGCTATTTTTCACAAGCCAGGATGAAAGTCTCTGTTTAATTATCTTCACATGTAATGATGTAAATTCAAGTTCCCCCAAAATGTGACAACTACTATGGAATCAAGGGAAACTGTCGCAAGATGCCATTAAAAAAGCATGATCCTTGCTTTCACTTAAACACATTTGATTTATTAAAACTTTTTCTTCATCTTAGAGGGGTTTTTTTTTGTTCTTTTCTTCTCTCTTTCATATTTTGTCACTCCCCTAAAGTGGTGACAGTTCAGATATTTCTAAGGAACGAGAGCAAACTCTGGTGCCTGCTCTTGTCACCCCCCCCCCCCAGGAGTCTAGTTTTCAGTAGACTCCCCTGTACTTCACCATACACATAGAGACTCCCTATGCACCAGGTCATAACACCATTTGACCTGGCTGCTCTGTATCTGGATGGACGGATGGACAGGTCAAATTTCAGTTGCACTGAGACCACACAGCCAGAGTGATGTTTGGACACTCCTGCAAGAGCTGTCCAGATTTACTACTGGACCAACTGCTTACAAGCAGTTGGGCCATGCCCAACCCACTCCTCAGCATAAGGCTAATGGAACTTTGAGCAAGTGCAAAAACCTTGTGAGGAGATCATTTGGCCTGCCAGCCCCTTTTTGCTTTCCTTTATTCGCCAAGAAACATTTATTCACATTAGCCTATTTCCAATTAAAGTGTGTCTGTGGCATGTTGTGTCACTCATTACAAGATTCCAGGCTCTCTACTGAAGCAATCTCCTGCCACTCAGCTATCTCAGCTTCCCTGTGGCAACCCCTCTTCTGATGCTTAAAGTGCTTTTGTATCACCAGCTCTTACTTAATAAGAGGCAGGACCAATGCAAACCCAAATAAGTCTATATAAGAATTTATTGTCCCCTCCCCCAGAGGCCTGCTTCTACCGTGCAGGAGCCCTAGAGGAAGGAACTCCAAGGAAGGCAGAGGCAGGTAGCTCAGCTGCTGAATGCAGATGTCTTTCAGTAGCTGTGAAGTAAGACGGGAACATCAGGGAGCTCCTAGAGACCCTGCTGTGTGTATGATGGGCAGGGACAGCTCCAGGCACCAGTCACTGTGAGGGCGGCTGGCAGGTTGTCTTCGGCGGCATTTCTGGCAGAGGTCTGCCAGTCCCATGGTTTCAGCGGCAATTTGGTGACAAGTTTGATGAAGATGCAGGACCTGCAGATCACCCACACAACTGCCGTTGAATCCACGTGGCCAGCGGACCTCCTGCAGAAATGCCGCCGAAGGCTGCCTGACTGCTGTGCTTGGGGTGGCAAAAAACATAGAGCCACCTCTGGTGATGAGAGGCTTAAGGTTGCAGAAGGGGGAGGAAAGGCAGGACAAGCATTACTTTTCCCACAGACAATAGGGGAGGGAGCAGATGTCTGTATCATCTATGAGTCCTTCTTTGAGAGGGCTCCCTTTAAGGCTTTTTTTTTGGAGGGAGTGAGGGAGTTCTAAATCCCCTTCAGAATACACACATTTAAATAAAAGTAGGCACAACTGTGGGTCCCGACTAGTTTGGGCATTTTATGAAGTGAAAATTGGGGAGAAGAGAAAGTTGCACTTTAAAGGTTCAGAAGCAGCTTTCCCCCTTCCATCAGAGCATGCAAACCGACTGAGGTGCTGAGACATTAGTAGTGCATTTGTTGTTTGAATTAGAGTAACCACAGACTGAGTATTGTGTGACCTTGAATACATTTTCCATAGCATGGTTGTCATGCAGGAAACAACAGATGAACAGGTAAGCATAAGTAATATGCAAAGCACAGTGTGAATATGAATAGTCACCATATGTTAATCATGAACTCCTTTGTCCCCATTGCTGGATATAATGAACTCAGGTTGCTAAGGCCCAGCATTAAACTTGGCTCTACATTGAAGATGTGCTTTGAAAAACAGCCTTTTTAAAATACTTAAAAGATGTGCAGCAGGTCTTCTGATGACACTGTGTTTGTACTAACTGGGAGAGAACAGCTGGCAGACTGGAATATTTCCTAATGAGTTGAGGCTGGCATGTATTCCACCTTCTGATCATTGTTCCACTCAGTTGTAGTGATATGAACCTATCCCTTTCAGCGCATTTCAGATCACAGCATACACTTTTGCTCATGGCTTTGCAAAGCTGTGGAATTACACTTTAGGAGAATAATGCACCAAAGAGGATCAGCTGCTGCACAGAATTTTATAATTACTTTAAAGGAAAACAAATTTAATGGTGACATCTGTTCACACACTGGCTCTTCAATGCTACATTAATTATACTTAGCCTGTGCAAATAGATTATTCATGATTATCACCTCCACATCAAAGTGTGACTTCCTGTAGACCATAGGTGATATAACACATAAGGAGATATAGCAGGTCACTCCTGCTTGTGCTGGAAAGATTTTTTTATTTTATTTTTCTTTTATATGTTTAGAGGGTGTGCCCTTCCCTAACTGTTACTAATGTTTTAAAATGCTCTACTAGCCTTTTTGGAAAACTGCAAGTAGAGGTGAAATGTTCTTAAAATTCTCAAAAATCAAGCTACAGGACTTTGAAATTCCAGAAAGACACAAACAGGGAGCTTTTATTAAAATATCATAAATCAGTGAAACTAATTCACTTGGAATTACATTTCTTTTTGACAACTAGGAAGAAGAAAAGCAATTATTAATTTTAACCAACAGAATGTTCCAAATAATATATCTTTCTGTGCATCTCTGAAGGTCTGTTGGTAAAATGAGGTGGTTAGACTACTGATGTGCCTTTTTTTTTAACTGCTAAGATGGGTTTTAATGATTTATAATGAAGGTTACAAAAATACCTTGAAAAGCATATTTCGCAATTCAGTTTTTTTTTAAATAAGCTTTGAAAATAACTAGTTTTGACACACTGATGAAAAACACTTACACAGAAAATTCCTTAGCAGTTCTAATACGGCTGAGATCGGGCCAGGGATTTGTTCCCATCTGCACTGGTGTAGTCTGTGGGCTGGGTGACTGAAGAAAACGTTTTTCTCACACAGAAGAGGAATTATCCCATTTTTAATTTCCCTTGGAGTGGTGTAGCTCTATGTCACCTCCTACACAGAGCTTAAAAAGGTTGAGATAGCTCGGGGATCGGCAACCTTTGGCACACGGCTCGCCAGGATAAGCTCCCCTGGTGGGTCAGGACAATTTATTTCTCTGATATATGGGCGGGTTTGGCTGATCGCGGCTCCCACTATACGCAGTTCACTGCTCTGGGCCAATGGGGGCTATGGGAAGTGACGGTCAGCATATCCCTCGGCCCTCGCCACTTCCCACAGCCCCCATTGGCCTGGGAAGGCGAACTGCGGCCATTGGGAGCTGCGATCGGCCAAACCTGTGGACACGGCAGGTAAACAAACTGGCCTGGCCCGCAAGGGTGCTTACTCTAATGGACCACGTGCCAAAGGTTACTGATCCCTGATCTAGAGGGCCCCAATATGAATCTTATTTTACAGCATTTTTTACTTTAAGGAAATGGCTCATTGATATAAACTAAGATGCAAAAATTAAAATAAGATATGGCTTAATAGTAAATTAGTGTCAGAATGTCTAAAATACATGATGCCATGTTTACTGTCCACAGTCTGATATGCCTCTCACTGCCTGAGTCTCACCCCTGCCAGACAGATTTCTTTTCAACTAAATAGCAGAAGGGAAGCAGCCCCGATGTCTTATGGGACCCAAGCCAGTCATGTTCCCACAGCCAGGCTTTTCCCAGTCTGCTTGTTTCCTACACCTCCTTTGATTTCCCATTCCATGTTCCAGTCATCCATGCCACACATGAGGCTCATTCCTGCAAGCCCCCAAGGCTCCCTCACTTCTTCTGTTTTACAAGCTGTCTCTGCTTTCAGGTCCTGTACTGCTGCTGGGCTCCTTCCCTCTTCCACTAGGTAGGTGCTATTCAGTGCTTCACTCTGCTGTGAATTTGCTGCAGAAAGTGCTTTGTAGATGTACCACTCAGGGAAACGGGGGGAAAGCATAGGTCAGTGTGCCTTTGTTTAGTCTACATGTGCAGCCAAGCAGTAAGCATTGTATACCATCTGTGGACTGGGCAGAGGTAACAGGAAAACGTCTGAGTCACAGTTCCCCTGAAGGGAGTCCAGAATCTCTTTAAAATACCAACAATATTCTGCAAGTATGAAAATCTGCACAAATTAAGAGATCTGTAGTATTACCAGCTAAACATTCATTAGATTGGCTTTATAACTCTTTGTGATTTTGGGTCTTAGTTCCTTACCCCACATCTCTTTCTCAGCCCCCAATCTTCATCCCCCAATACTTGCCCTTCCAACTGCATTTTCTCTTTCACATTATTATCTCATTCTCTGCACATCAGGGGTGAAAATATCTTAAAGGAATTACTGGTACGCCGGAGTCCTGAGCAGAGGGAGGGGCCTCAACCGAAAGGGGCATGGCCTCAACCAGAAGAGGTGAGGCCTTTAGATCCCGGGTTCTTTAAAAAGCCACCTGAGCCTTGCTGCCAGAGCCCCAGGCCCTTTAAAATTCTGTCGAATCCGGCAGCATTGCTCTGGCGGCAATTTAAAGGGTCAGGGGTGGTAGTGGCGGCCGCAGCCCCAGGTCCTTTAAATCGGTACCCAAGCCCCGCTGCTGGAGCCGGCGGAGATTTAAAGTGCCTGGGGCAGTAGCAGCAGCCGGAGCTCCGGGGCCTTTAAATTGCTGCCAGAGCTCCACTGTCACTACCTCAGGGCTCTGGCAGCGGGGCTTGGTTGGCGATTTAAAGGGCCCTGGGGTCCAGCTGCCACTACCACCCCGGACCCTTTAAATTGCCGCTTAAGCCCTGCTGCTTTTAAGAGATTTAATGAACTACTTAAAATATAGTTTAGTGAGGAAATAGCATGTTCAGAGCACACCTGGCTGATCAGGCCTAGAGGCAAATCAGATGGAGGAATTCCTATGTTCACCTGGTCTGATGATTGCACTTGGGCATAGGCATGAGATAAACATAGAAGGACCTGTCTGAGGCAACAGTGCACATGCCCACAACCATAAACTTAGGCACCTAGAGGACATGGGTTGCATATGACTGTGCCCCCTCCCCCCTGAACCATGCTTGCTTGGCCTCTTCCCCCTGAAGCCCCATCCATGCTCCTACCCCAGCTCCACTCATCCCCCTCCCTGAGTCCCTCCACTCACCACTTGCACCTCTTCACTCCCTCCCTAGGCCCCATCCACCCACAGCTTTCATCTCTTTGGCTCCTCTCCCAGCCCCTCAATCTGCACACCAGTCAGCTGGATGCTCACCTGTCAAGTGCATGTCTTTGTCCCCTCCCGCAAGGCTACCATACAGGCGGAGCAGGAACAAGAGAAGGCAGAGGAAGCATGGCCTCGGCAGGAAGAGGACGACTGGGAGCAGGGCTTTAAGGCAGAATATGAGTGGGTTCATGGCCAGGGCGCCCACCCTTTTTGCGGTGGCATGTTCCAAAGGAGGCAGGCTATCTGTTTGGGAAGGCTTAGCCCACCTAGCTTCTTATACCCATTGTCTATGCTAGGGGACTTTTACAGTGAAACTACAGGCACTATGTGAGTTTTATGCCTAAAGAAGTAGACAGCAGTTCAGAGTGTGTGTGTAGTGGGGGGCTTGTGGCTCACAGTGCCTAAATCTGGACTTTGGGTGCCTAAGTCAATTTGTGGAACTCAGCCATAGAGCCATGAACCCTCAGGTTGATTTTACAAGTTACCAGTGTGTAGCACCAAAACTGTGCCAGTTGCTTTCTAATCCATTCCAGGTCCCCACAATGAAGAGTTCGCAATTTCAGTAGTCTAATCTCAGGCTTTAATACTGGTATTGGCTCTGATTATGTCATCCAGTAAGGATTTGGGTAAGCTACTTGGCTTCATTGTCTCAATTTACCACTGTAAAATGGAGATAAAACTTAAATGCTACAAAGGGCTGTTGTGAAGATTAGTGTTAGTTAATAAACACTTATAAAGTGCTAGATAAATATTACGGGCATATGAATTTCTGATGGCTTTTTGGAACCAAAGCTATCACTGAATCTCTTGTTGTTTGCGTATTATTGTTACAGATAACTTCTTGTTCCTTACTTAAACTAACAAATTGCACCTAAAATGTTAGGGTTTAGAAGACTAAATATATTGAGTAAATGCATATACAATATTATGTGAAAACGATAAATCACAAGCAGTTTTAGAAAACACTGTGCATGCTGAATAATTCACTGGATAACTCAGTGTATGCTTTCCATCCAAATGACAGTGCACCTTATCACAAAAGTAATAAATCATACACGGGTTATAGAATTTTCAGTTCATGATTCCAAATGTTGGTAGCTAAGATATAGCCTTGAGAGTTGAAAGGGCATTTTATTATTGCTGAATTATCTATTTTAAACTATTTTATGAGCTTGTATAATAGTGTATATTTGTACCTTGACCCTTAATAGTTATTATTTTTAAATACTTGCCAAAAATTGCTATACCACAGAGCTAAAGAGTTCGCTTAAAGAACCTTCATTTGACTTAGAAAACTACTGCATGTTTAAGAGATGTGCAGAATAGTTTGCAGAGAAAGCCAGGATGGTTCAGAAAGCAAGAGAATTTGCTAAGCCGATTAGATGTATCCTAACACCTTGTGTATCCTAGCTCTCTGTTCCCCTTTTAAGCTTCTTTTCCAGCCTGTCTGTGCCTTGCAGGTGCGGTAGGGCAGAGCTGCCTGGGACCAGAGCAGCTCTTTAACCACTTCATTTCCAGTATGGGGTCTCTACTCCTCATTACCTATGAGGTTCAGATAATTTTGGAAAGACTATAGATGCACCTGATTGTTTAATGCATGCCTATCCAGCTACAGTCTGTGGCTGGAGAGTTAGGTTCACTTGCAGGCAGCCAGTGGCAGTAAAAAGACCTACTCTCTGAAAATCTGCAAAATAAGAACAGTGAGAGGCCTAATTGCTGAGGCCCATTATAAGTGATGATCTACCAGACCTGCTGAGAGAAAAGGTCTCTGAACATTTGCAAAGTTGATGACTTCTTCTTTGAATTATTTTGTTTACATGCCTTTGATTTTCCCTCTTGTGTGGGAAGGCTAGTAGCTTGTGATCCAGGGATGTAGTCACATAGCACTCTAGGGTGCAAGACACATCCATCTCCCTTTTGTCTCTAGATTGGAACCTAGTGGAGAGGATGGACCTGGCTTACCCTACCCACCCTGAGATGGGGTGGAGGCAGAAAGCCTATACTTATACTAGAGACTCGGGATCTGGAAAACCCCATATCCTAGAAAGTCCTGATTTGGGGGCTTTGAATTTGCTGGGCAGTGGAAGTAGCCTTTGTTGGACTCTTTACATACCCCAGCAGAGGTAGACACGACTTGTGGCCCGACCAGAAGGCCAAATCACAGAAGGGGACTTTGACAGATAGACAATATTCTGAATAAAATTTGTTGAATTAAGTTAAACCTTATTGAATTAGATCTGATACCTTTGAGTCCATTATATTAAAATTGCAACTGTGTATGTGTTATTGTGCAATTGTTTGCACTGTCTCTAGCAGTTGGTGGATGCTAATATAATTCTACCATAGTCAGTCCTTTGAAACCATCTCCCTGAAAATATGTGCATATACTTGTTCAACCTGGATTCTTCAGGGTCCAACAGACAAAGAGAAACTTTTTTGATAAATAGCCTGGTTTTAAACTAACTCAGGGCCTTCTTTCTGATCTAGCAAATGCTCATTAATCCTAGCTAACAGAGGGCCTGAGTCCTTAGGGAAGAATTGGAAGAACTGGGCCTACTGAGGCTTCATTAGACTGTGTGCTTGTTCTGAGCTGAAGCTGTGATGAACTTGTAGCCACAAGGAATCCCTTTGGGTGGGGTTTGAAGGACTGTTCCTCCCAGCGCCTGTTAGGGTTGGGATGATGAAAGCTTATTAGCATGCATGTAGGCTTTTATTGATTTTTTTTAATATATATTATTCGTAATGCTCTTACCTTAAGAGAAAAATAGGCTTGCTTAGAAAAAACTGTGGCACCTTATAATTATTGCAATTCCACCCGTTAATCATCCCTGAAGAGAAAGCAAGGGAATCTGTGCATGGGAATCTGTCTCTGATTGGAATAACACAGTGAAGGTAGTGAACTGTGCAACCTGGAAATAGCCTGGTCAGAAAGGAGTGTGGCATGCCTCCACCCAAGAAAGGCAAGAGCTTGGGAGTTTGAAGCCTGTGAATGGATACTCTTGCTGGATTACTGAAGGGACCCTCAACTGTGACAGACACATACCCTTGCAGGGATGGGACAGGTATCAAAAAAGAGGACCAAGAGATTAGAGCACCTGTCATCCCCTTGCCTGATCACTAGGTCATGTCTCTGGGGAGCAGATTCTTTTCTATCTTCAAAGATTTCCAGTACTTGTTTTTGCTGGGCCAGAAATGTTGTGAGAACCACACTTTTGTTGTAGTGTGATACTCCCACTTCTTGCTTTCATGCAAAACCAATAATTGTGGGGCAGTATTCAATTAAAAGATCCAAACACTTCACTAAACTTTTTTCTACCTTCAAAATAGAGGCTTTGTTTGTAGAAAGTTTTGGTGAAGATTTGGATTTTATCTGAACTAGGTTTGCAAACCACAGAAGAATATCGTACTGTATAATCAAAGAAGAAATATGTTTCAAACAATTCCATCAGCAACTCATTTCAAACAGGGTACTATTAGCCTTTAAAGAGAAAAGATAATGGTATAATTTTAAAACAACATGTAGGTAACAGATTGTTCCTATACAGTAACAAGCATCTTTTTATGTTTTAAAAATAGCCAGACACACATTTTGCATTATTTCATTTTGCAAAAGGTTAATGACCTGAGACCTTTGTGTGTCATAGCAATTAACCACTGAGGGGAGCTCTAACCCAGCAAAAGATAAATCATTTTATAAATAGGGCACAGATGCCAAAAACAGCCTTTTCTAAAAGGAAAGCTAAATATAAAAAGAGGTAGCCAATTGCATACTGTTCCAATTACACCCTCTTTACCTCTTCAGAAATTGTTGTCTGAAGACATTTGTATGTTTAATTTAAAGTAAATTCCTGTAAAAAGTAAGGTTTTTTGAAGGCTACGCAGAATAGTATTATACATTAGCTTGGAATTACATCTCAATAGACTGAGATTTTACTTCAAAGTAATTGTAGTTAATGAAAATGACTGTCAGTTCTTCAAGTGCTTCATGTTCATGGATTTAAGTCACAGATAAAAGGAAATGCCACTAAATTGTACAATGTTGAAAAGAACAGAGCAAACCCTTAATAATATAGATTTAATTTCCCTGGTAAATTTAAGAGGGTGTTCTACCCAAGTGTGAAAGCTGCATGACCTATTTTTAGGGTCTCGTGATAATTTAAATAAAGTGATCCAAATTCAATACTAGGTACTAATATCCATAGAATTACACCAGATGCATTTGACCTAGTGTCTTTTTAATCACTCATGTAACTTATAGAAAGTCATTTTTTATTTAATTTAATTACTGATTTCACATACTGTATAAAATCTATTTTACTTAAATCCTATTATTCTTTAATGATGACTTTCCCTGCTAGTCAGAATACACTCACAGGGGTGGTGCAACACTATAATTCCTCTTAGGCAACTTGCCCCCTCCTCCTACTCATGCTCTTTGGGCATAGAAGGTGCTTTCTGCTGTGCAAAAAGTGAAAATCTTCTGTGAAAGATGTGGATTGGATTTAGGGAGTTCATGAACAATCTTTGTGCCTCCATGTAGTGGTATTTAGAGGGTGGACAGGGTTAGATAAGGAACAGGAAGAGAATCTGTGGATCCACTCCTATGAAGATCCACCAGCTACCTTATAGAGCATATACAAAGCAGCTGTCTGAATCTTAAGGGAGACTTACTCCATCCCCATTACACTTTCCTTTACTTTGGCAATGCAAAGCTGTCAAGTCCAATGATTATGGTTTGGTGTGGAGTGAACATCTTGTCCATTCAGGTGATGATCAATCAGGACTGTACAGTGCCTGTATTCTGAATGCCTTCCATCTCATCCACCTTCTCCATATAAACAAACAATTTATATTGCTCTGTGTGTGTGTGTGTGTGTGTGTGTGTGTGTGTGTGTGTGTGTGTGTGTGTGTGTGTCTAATCCAACATAAATGTTTGTAATGTACACAAATAGCAGTAGCTATTATACAGGACAATAACTTATATGGAGCAAACATTCCTACAGTGGTGTTTGATTGTCATAGTCTGTAGCTATGTCATAAACAGATGGTTAAGGGTTAATGTCTCTCTTACCTGTAAAGGGTTAAGAAGCTCAGTAAACCTGGCTGACACCTGACCAGAGGACCAATGGGGGGACAAGATACTTTCAAATCTTGGTGGAGGGAAGTCTTTGTTTGTTTGTTTTGTTCGTTGTTCACTCTTGGGGCTAAGAGGGGCCAGACTTGCAACTAGGTCTTTCTCCAATCTTTCTGAAACAGTCTCTTATGGTTAAAAATAGTAAGTACTAGCTAGAAAAGGTGAATGAGTCTTATGTTTGTTTTCTTAACTTGTGAATGTGTATTTTCTGGAAGGATTTTACTTCTGTTTGCTGCAACTTTGAATTTCAGGCTAGGGGGGAGGGAGTCCCTCTAGGCTATATGAATTTGTATACCCTGTAAACATTTTCCATCCTAATTTTACAGAGATAGTTTTTACTTTTTCTTTCTTTAATTAAAAGCTTTCTTTTTTAAGAACCTGATTGATTTTTTCCTTGTTTAAGACCCAAGGGGATTGGGTCTGAATTCACCAGGGATTGGTGGGGGGAAAGAAGAGGGGGGGAAAGGTTAATTCCTATCTGTTTTAAGATCCAAGGAGTTTGGATCAGTGTAGTCTCTCAGGGTAACCCAGGGAGGGGAAAGTCTGGGAGGGGGAAAGGAAGGGGAATGGTTTATTTCTCCTTGTTTTAAGACCCAAGGGGTTTGGGTCTAGGGTTCCCCAGGGAAGGTTTGGGGGGAACAGAAGTGTGCCAAACACTATATTTTGGCTGGTGACGATGCTATCAGATCTAAGCTAGAAATTAAGCTTAGAAGAGTACATACAGGTCCCCACTTTTTGGATGCTAAAGTTCAAAGTGGGAAAAATACATTGACATGGTGTACAGCAGTGGGATTTCTAGGACCAAAAGCCAGTAGGATTTTTCTTTCTCTCCTTTCTAACTGCTTGGAAAGCAGGCAAGAGGATTGGGTTTAAAAACCAAAGCCAGTGAGCTTTTTTTTCCTCTCCTTTCTGGCTGTTCAGAAGGCAGCCTGAGGGCAGATGTGTTAAGTTTTTAAGAAGGGTCTTTGCTAAAAAGGAGGCTCAAGCTGTGAGCCAGCAGACACCAGCAAAAGTCATTTACAAGTGAATTGGTTTTTTTCTTTCTAACTCTCGGGCATAGCTAGTTAGAAAATCTCTGTTAACCAAGCAGTCTGTAAGCTGCAGAGGGGGCAGCCAGCACAAAAAAGCAGGAAGGAATATAGATTTAATACTAGATTTAATATAGATTTAATAATAGATTTAATGAGCACCAAGGAAGCAGTTAAACAGGAACGGGCAAGACTGGATGTAGAAGAAAAAGCCAAAGAAGCTAACCACAAGAGAGCTATAGAAATGATGGAGATGAAAGAAAGAGAGAGAGAAAGAGAAGAAAAAGCCAAAGAGGCAGCCCACAAGAGAGATGTAGAGAAGAAAGAGGCTGACCACCAGAGGGCTTTGGAGCTCCAAAGGGAGGCCCACCAGCAGGCCATGGAGTTAGCAAAGGCTAGCCAGAATGACACAGCCAACCCTAACAACCCTTCTCCAGGTACTGTTCCCCATCCCAGGAAATTTCCCACTTACAAGGCAGGTGATGACACTGAGGCCGCCTTAGAAAATTTTGAAAGGACCTGCCATGGGTACAACATCTCTACAGACCAGTACATGATAGAGCTGAGGCAACAGCTCAGTGGACCCTTAGCAGAGGTGGCAGCTGAAATGCCAAAGGAACACATGAATGATTATGAACTTTTTCAAACCACGGCCAGAATCAGAATGGGGCTAACACCTGAGCATGCCCATCGGCAGTTCAGAGCCCTAAGGTGGAAACCAGATGTGTCATTTACCAGACTGGAAAGAATTGGGTTGCCTGGATATCAGGAGCAAATGTTAAATCTCTGCCAGAGCTGTCCCTCCTAATACAAATGGAGCAGTTCTTAGAGGGTGTTCCTGAGGAAATAGAAAGGTGCATCCTAGACGGGAAGCCCAAAACTGTAACTGAGGCGGGGGAGATTGGAGCCAGATGGGTGGAAGTGGCAGAAAAGAAAAAAGCTACTAGCAAGGGGAGCGAATATCACAGGGGGCAAACAAACAATAAACCCTATCACCGAGGGCAACCCAAGATCCCATCTACAACCCAAGGAAAGCCCCAGACTCCCTATTGTCCCACCTAACCAGTCTCCAGCAACCCACCTCAGCCCAGTGACCAGTCAGCTGGGTGATGTTTTAAATGTAATGAACTGGGACATATAAAGGCCAGCTACCCCAAGAACCCCAACCGAATGCAGTTCATTACACCACCATCACACCAAAGACCCCCAGGCCCAGATGCCTCTCAAATACCCTCGGAGTGAAGGGAAACTTTGAGAGTGGGTGGAAAGAAGGTTATCGCATGGAGAGACACGGGGGCACAAGTGTCAGCTAGCCGCCAATCCTTAGTGGACCTCAAATTCATCAACCCAGAGGCCCAAGCGACAATTTACCCATTCATGTCCAAATCTGTAGACTTACCTACAGCTGAACTGCCTGTCCAGTACAAAGATTGGTCAGGAATGTGCACTTTTGCAGTTTATGACAATTATCCCATCCCCATGCTACTGGGGGAAGACTTGGTCAACCAGGTGAAGCAGGCCAAGAGGGTGGGAATGGTTACACACAGCCAAGCCAGGCAAGCTTCCAGACCCATCCCTGTTCCTAAGCCATCCACAAGGGCCCCGTCTGTGTTACCAGATACCCAGACAGAGGTGGTGGACCCGGATCCCCTGACAACCACTGCAACAGCCACAGTGCATCCAGCCCAGAACGGGAACTGGAAAAGCAACCAGCACTAGAACCGGGGCTAGCACTGATGCCAGCGCTTGCAAACTCATCTCCAACCCCAACGCCAGAGGGCGCCAGCGGGCCTGAAATGGCAGAAGTAGCAGATAACCCTACCCAAGAGGCTCAGCCAGAGCCTGAAATATCGCATAGTGCACCAGCGGAAAGCGGTTCACCATCAATGAAAACAACCCCGTCACCTACATCGTTTCCAGAGGGACCAAGCCCAGGTCCACAGTCTAAGGAGGAACTGGTGTCTCCAGCCTCAAGGGAACAGTTCCAGACTGAGCAGGAAGCAGATGACAGCCTTCAAAAAGCTAGGGCAGCGGCACGGAGCACCCCACCACCTCTCAGTTCTTCTAACCGATCCCAATTTGTTGTAGAACAAGGACTTTTATACAAGGAGACTCTTTCTGGTGGACACCAAGAAGACTGGCGTCCTCATAAACAGTTGGTAGTTCCAACTAAGTACCGGGAAAAGCTCTTAAGCTTAGCCCATGATCATCCCAGTGGCCATGCTGTGGTGAACAGAACCAAAGACAGGTTGGGGAAGTCCTTCCACTGGGAGGGGATGGGCAAGGACGCTGCCAATTATGTCCGGTCTTGTGAGGTGTGCCAAAGAGTGGGAAAGCACCAAGATCAGGTCAAGGCCCCTCTCCAGCCACTCTCCATAATTGAGGTCCCATTTCAGTGAGCAGGTGTGGATATTCTGGGTCCTCTCCCAAAAAAGACCCCCAGAGGAAAACAGTACCTACTGACTTTCGTGGACTTTTCTACTCCATGGCTGGAAACAGTAGCTCTAAGCAACACCAGGGCTAAAGCTGTGTACCAGGCCCTAACCGACATTTTTGCCAGGGTAGGTTGGCCCTCCGACATCCTTACAGATTCAGGAACTAATTTCCTGGTAGGGACCATGAAAGATCTGTAGGAAGCTCATGGGGTGAATCACTTGGGTGCCACCCCTTACCACCATCAAACCAATGGCCTGGTGGAGGTTTAATGGAACTTTGGGGGCTATGATATGTAAATTCGTATATGAACACTCCAATGATTGGGACCTAGTGTTGCAGCAGTTGCTTTTTGCCTACAGGGCTGTACCACATCCCAGTTAGGGTTTTCACCGTTTGAACTCGTGTATGGCCACGAGGTTAAGGGGCCATTACAGTTGGTGAAGCAGCAATGGGAGGGGTTTGTGCCTTCTCCAGGAACTAACATTCTAGACTTTGTAAGCAACCTACAAAGCACCCTCCAACACTCTTTAGCCCTTGCTAAAGAAAACCTAAAGGATGCTCAAAAAGAGCAAAAGGCCTGGTATGATAGACATACCAGAGAGCGTTCCTTCAAGATAGGAGATCAGGTTATGCTCTTGAAGGCACAACAGGCCCATAAGATGGAAGCATCATGGGAAGGGCCATTCACAGTCCAAGAGCGCCTGGGGGCTTTTAATTATCTCATAGCATTTCCCACGTCCCCCCTAAAGCCTAAAGTGTACCATGTTAATTCTCTCAAGCACTTTTTTTCCCAGAGACTTAAAAGTTTGTCAATTTAAAGCCCAGGGAGAAGATGACACTGAGTGGCCTGAAGGTGTCTACTACGAAGGAAAAGGTGACAGTGGTGTGGAAGAGGTGAGCCTCTCCACAACCTTGGAACGTCTGCAGCGGCAACAGATCAAGAAACTGTGCACTAGCTTCACCCCATTGTGCTCAGCCACCCCAGGATAGACTGAACGGGCATAGCACTCCATTGACAGAGGTAATGCTCACCTAATTAGAACCCCACCCTACCGGGTGTCTCCTCATGCCCAAGCTTCTATAGAACGGGAGATCCAGAACATGCTACAGATGGGTATAATCCGCTCCTCTACCAGTGCATGGGGATCTCCAGTAGTTCTGGTACCCAAATCAGATGGGGAAATACGCTTTTGGGTGGACTACCGTAAGCTAAATGCTGTAACTCGTCCCAACAATTATCCAATGCCACTCACTGATGAGCTATTGGAAAAATTGGGAAATGCCCAGTTCATCTCTACAATAGACCTAACTAAGGGGCACTGCCAAGTACCGCTAGATGAACCCACCAAAGAAAGGTCAGCCTTCATCACCCATGCAGGGGTGTGTGAATTTAATGTGCTTCCTTTTGGGCTGCGAAATGCACCACCACCTTCCAAAGACTTGTGGATGGTCTCCTAGCGAGATTGGGAGAATATGGTTGCCTAATTCGATGATGTGGCCATTTTTTCTGATTCATGGCCTGAACACCTAGAACACCTGGAAAAGTCTTTGAGCGCATCAGGCAGGCAGGACTAACTGTTAAGGCTAAAAAGTGTCAAACAGGCCAAAACAGAGTGACTTACCTGGGACACCAGGTGGGTCAAGAAACAATAAACCCCCTACAGTCCAAGGTGGATGCTATCCAAAAGTGGCCTGTCCCAGAGTCAAAGAAACAGGTCCAATCCTTCTTAGGCTTGGCCGGGTATTACAGGCGATTTGTATCACATTACAGCCAAATCGCTGCCCCACTAACAGACCTGACCAAAAAGACCCAGCCAAATGCAGTTAAGTGGACTAATGAGTGTCAGAAGGCCTTTACCCAGCTTAAGACAACACTCATGTCTGACCCTGTGCTAAGGGCCCCAGACTTTGACAATCTATTCCTAGTAACCACAGATGCATCTGAGCATCGTGTGGGAGCAGTTTTAATGCAGGAAGGACCAGATCAAAACTTCCATCCTGTCGTGTTTCTCATCAAGAAACTGTCTGAGAGGGAAAGCCACTGGTCAATCAGTGAAAAAGAATGCTACACCATTGTGTATGCTCTGGAAAAGCTATGCCCATACGTTTGGGGACGGCATTTCCAGCTACAAACCGACCATGCTGCGCTAAAATGGCTTCATACTGCCAAGGGAAACAACAAAAAACTGCTTCAATGGAGTTTAGCTCTCCAAGATTTTAATTTTGAAATTCAACACATTTCAAGAGCTTCTAACAAAGTAGCTGAAGCACTCTCTTGTGAAAGTTTCCCAGAATCAGCTGGTTAAAAATTGTCCTTAAAATGTGAGAAGTCTTGTAGTTTACCTATTTAGTAGTATATGTAAAGGTGCATGTGTTTTATTAATCTGTTTATTCTAAAGTTCTAGGAAGAAATCACCGCCAATGTGGTTCCACTCTGTCTGAGATTTGGGGGGCGGGTGTCATAAACAGATGGTTAAGGGTTAATGTTTCTTTTACTTGTAAAGGGTTAAGAAGCTCAGTAAACCTGGCTGACACCTGACCAGAGGACCAATGGGGGGACAAGATACTTTCAAAACTTGGTGGAGGGAAGTCTTTGTTTGTGCTGTTTGTTTTGTTCTTTGTTCGCTCTTGGGGCTAAGAGGGGCCAGACGTGCAACCAGGTCTTTCTCCAATCTTTCTGATACAGTCTCTTATGGTTAAAAATAGTAAGTACTGGCTAGAAAAGGTGAATGAGTCTTATGTTTGTTTTCTTAACTTGTGAATGTGTATTTTGCTGGAAGGATTTTACCTCTGTTTGCTGTAACTTGCTATCATATTAATTGCAAAGTAGCTAAGTGCACATCTCCCTGAGATAAATATATTTTGTCATATACAAACAATTTTTGGACACTCAGTGCAATACACTATTTTAAACAATGAAACAGTTATGTGTTGCTGCTTTGAAACTAATCTTCTATTGGAGCTACTGCCTTTCCTCTGTGAGGGAATGTAGGCAGGATTCCAGGATCTAGCACAAAGCAGCCATGGAACTCAATTCTTTGTGGGCAGGTGGAGAACATGCAGGGAACACTACACAAATTATCCAGTTCTTACTTCCCTCCTATGACAATTAATGAGGGCTCAAGTTTTGCAAAGTCTATTTCAGCCCTTGGAGGTGCAGGAGCTTAGCAGCTCCACTTCATTCCACCTTCCGGTACAGGATCAGCAGTCTGCTAAAAACATAAATATATAAGACAGGTTACAGATTTTAAGTTGGAACTAGCCTGGGGTATAAGAAAAAACAATAATTGGAATACAGAATGTAAGGAGTTAATATGACATTCATTTATCTCCTTTGCACATATATTTACTAGCATCAGCCATTTAAGCTTCCCCCGTGACTCAGCCAATGTAGTTAGGCTGAATGCTGAGGTCAAAATATAGAACAAAAGGTATGTAGCAAAGTTACTGAGGGACCACTGATCAGAAGACAAAGAAGTTTAAAGTTAAATATTAAATCCTATTAAAAATAAAAAGACAATTATTTTCAGTGCGGACAGCACTCAGTTAAGTGGCTAGTGATAGTGGATGCAGATTCAGAGGAGTTACATGCAGTTCTTGTTAGTTTCTTGCACTCTGTATTCCAATTATTGCTGTTGTTGTTTTTTTCTTTATACCCCAAGCTAGTTCTAACTTAAACTTTGTCTTTCTTATACAATCATGTTCCTTCCAGACTGCTGATCTAGCACTAGTGACATTCCCGTTTATACTATTCCAACTTCAAAGCTAATAAGCCACAAGGCTCTCCAAACTTTCTCATGAATGCATGAAAATCTACAGCAGCTCTGACAGCTACATCAAAGCATGACTAGAGGAAATTCATACTTTAAAAGTTTCTGCTAAAATAGTAAAAGCTGATATGATTTCAGATTCAGATTTCAGAGGTCCTGCGATATCTATCTCGAATAGTTACCTGCTTTGACTTATTCTCTTGGTCCATATCCAGCCTTGTTTCTTTGCTTTCTTGCTTTTTTTTTCCTGAAGTTTTAATTTCTTTGAGTATTTTTCAGATGTACACTAAAGTAATGTCAGCTTCTGTGAATCAAACCCTTCAGAATTAAGCACGTTACAAATTATAATTTTAATAACAATTTCCACATACCCACACAATTTATTAGAAACTTGTTAGTCTAATTATGAGGCTAATTATTAGTCTGAACTAATCACTGAGGGCTAAATTAACTTTATGCACAGCCCTGAGCAAGCTGTACTGCATAAACTGTACTAACCCAAATATAGACATGGCAGACATTGTGTCTTCCTACCTTTCATCATCCTTTTTGGGGGAGGGAGGTTTGTAACTTACCTATTCTGACCAACGCAGGGGAATGCAAAGCTAAGGTTCCATCTATTCCTTGCCCCTCCCCATCACTTCCCGCAGCTCGCATTGGCCAGAAACAGCAAACCATGGCCACGGGGAGCTGTGAGCAGCTATACCTGTGGACACTCTGGTAAACAAAGTGTCTCACGGCCTGCCAGAGGCTTACCCTGAACAAGCCGCGAACCAAGTTTGGGAACCCCGACCTAGAGGAACAAGGTGACAGGCTGCTGTTTTTGCTGCTGGGACAGTGGGAACCAGCCAGTTAGAGGGGGAATTGGTAATTAAAAACAAATAAACAGTCTACTTCCTGGAGATACTTCGCACAAATCAGTGAGGGGGAAGATAGCAACTATCTTTACTCACCACATGCAATCGGGGAGGCAAACAGCTTAACCTGCACTGAGGGTCTGCAGATGGCAGAGAGAGCCCAAATGCAGCCAAAGGAAGAATTCTGCAGTGTTGACACACAACCAGAAGAGGCAGATTGTGCAATAACAACAGTCTTCCTTTAGAGAAAGTGTGTCTGGGAGGGTGTAAAGTCCAACATGAGACCAGAGAAAGTGGCAGTTTTGTAGGCAATATTACTGAATTTGATGAAAATCACAAATTATGGGTGGTATAATTTGAACATTTTGAACAATTTGTAACCTGCAACATCATTCCAAACAAATGAGTTTCAACCTCGCTGACAGTAATGTGTCTGAAGGCAAATGGACTGCTGTGTGACCTATTGTCTCCAGCTGTGCCTGTAACTGTCAATTATGCCACAATTACTGCAGCAATACAGGAACATTTTTTTCTTACCAATCTATGATAGAAGAATGATACGCTTCATAAGGGAAGTGGAAAGTTGATAGCACACTTTGTTCCTGCTCTTAGGAAGCTGTCAGAGAATTGTCAGTTTGAACAAACATTAAAAGATGCCCTGTATGACCTGTTAGTCTCTGGATTACACAATGACCAGCTCTGGAAAAAGTTATAGATCAGGGATCAGCAACCGGCACGCAGCCAGACAAGGTAAGCACCCTGTCGGGCTGGGCTCATTTTTTTACCTGCCGCATTCACAGGTTCGGCCAATCGCGGTTTCCATTGGCAGCAGTTCACCGCTCCAGGAAAAGGGGGGCTGCAGGAAGCGGCGCGCGCTTAGAGATGGGCTCGCCACTGCTTCCCGCAGCCCTCATTGGCCTGGAGCAGCGAACCATGGCCAGTGGGAGCTTCGATCGGCCGAACCTGCGGACACGGCAGGTAAATAGTGTGCTTACCCTGGGGAGTAGCATGCCAAAGATTGCCGATACCTGTATTACCCAATAATCACGCAAATGCCGATCCTTTAACTGAAACTAAAGATTTTAATAATAAAAGGAAAGAAGGAAGAGTGTTGCAGTGGGTAAGAGATTAATATACCTACAGATATGTGAAAAGTTCTTAGGTCAGTTTCATAGCTGAGATGCTGGGTGCTGATTTGTAAAAGTCTTTCTGGAATCTATTTAAAAGACTGTAGTTCAATAGGCAGTCCAGGTGTAGAGTTTGTTCAAATTGTTCCATGAGAATTCTAGGGTACATTTAAAATAAACCTGGAGACCTCAGTCTTGTGGCATAGACCTTCCCTGCCAAAGTTTAAGCAGACCTGAGATGTCAGGATCAGGCCCAGCGATTTTTCTTTATAGTCCTTCAGTGAGTTGATAAGCCTCTTGAAAGCAATTGTCACAACAGGACTTTCCCTGGATGAAGAAGAGGCAGTTTATATTGCTGCTTTGAAAATAATCTTCTATTTATTATGCATGCAGGTAAACCAGATACATCCATTCATATAAGGCAATTAGCCATTCAAACTATCAAGACGGTTTGTTATAGCATACCTAATAAAGTAGAAGATAATGTAAATAATATTTCTGTAGCATCTTATATCTGTAATCTTTGAGTCAATTGAATATAGTAATAAAGCATTATAAAACATGAACAGGATTTTATCGTCCACAAGCTATTTAGATCACATTGTCAAAGTTCTAACAGGATACATGTAAACACAGACAAATACAGTTAGCATCTACCCTAGATTTCTATTACAACAAATACATGGGTTAATGATTGCTGGTCTAGAACATCTCTTTGAAGTTCACATACAAGAACGTTGTCTTGATTACATTTCAATGCATCTTATAAAGTAATGGGTCATAGCAAGTTGACCAGTCTGTGTCACACCCTTCTGTATGGTAGGCATTTTACTTTGCTGGTGGATCATTGCTTGATCATTGCTTTTCAGCTTGTTCCTATACTATTCAGTTCCAGAAAGAGAGATTCATCATGAGACTGCTCATGGGCCATTATGCCTGCTATGCCCAAGCTTCTTTCAACCCAAATAAACATTTGGACAATGTGTTCTATATCCAGTTTGATGGATGTTACCCATCACTAGCACAGACATCAACAAAGAAACTGCCAAGATAATGTTCTCTCTCTTGTAAAGGGGATGGTTCTACAAGGTACAGTACTAGATCAAAAGGATCTCCAATCTGCACAATTAATGTCATGTCAATGTGAATTATGTGAGAATTAAGGTTGTGTCTTATGAGGAATGCAAGTGATCATTCTGAAATCACTTCAATATCAGGTTTTGGAAGCTCTTCACAAAAGTCATTTTGGCATTGTATGGATGAAGTCTATAGCCTGGAATAATGTTTGGTGTCCAGGGATTGACAAAGACGCTGAGACGAAGGTGATGTGCTATACTATGTGTACGAAATTCAGCTTGTCTACATCATTGGCCATGGCCTCAGACTCCGTGGACATGTATTCACCTGGACTATGCTGGACATTTAGAAGATTATGTTTTTGGTCACCTATTTGAGTCAAGCCAGAAGTTGAACATACTTGAACAGCTTAATGGGACAAAATCGGAGGGCCCAGACATTCTTCATTCGAGAATATTAAAGGAACTGGCACATGAAATTGCAAGCCCGTTAGCAAGAATTTTTAATGAATCAGTAAACTCAGGGGTTGTACCATACGACTGGAGAATTGCTAACGTAGTTCCTATCTTTAAGAAAGGGAGAAAGAGTGATCCGAGTAACTATAGGCCTGTGAGTTTGACATCTGTAGTATGTAAGGTCTTGGAAAAAATTTTGAAGGAGAAAGTAGTTAAGGACATTGAGGTCAATGGTAATTGGGACAAATTACAACATGGTTTTACTAAAGGTAGATCGTGCCAAACCAACCTGATCTCCTTCTTTGAGAAGGTGACAGACTATTTAGACAAAGGAAATGCGGTAGACCTAATTTACCTAGATTTCAGTAAGGCATTTGACACGGTTCCGCATGTGGAATTATTAGTCAAATTGGTAAAGATGGGGATCAATATGAAAATTGAAAGGTGGATAAGGAACTGGTTAAAGGGGAGACTACAACGGGTCGTACTGAAGGGTGAACTGTCAGGCTGGAAGGAGGTTACTAGTGGAGTTCCTCAAGGATCGGTTCTGGGACCAATCTTATTTAACCTTTTTATTACCGACCTTGGCACAAAAAGCGGGAATGTGCTAATAAAGTTCGCGGATGACACGAAGCTGGGGGGTATTGCTAACACGGAGAAGGACCGGAATATCATACAGGAAGATCTGGATGACCTTGTAAACTGGAGTAATAGTAATAGGATGAAATTTAATAGTGAAAAGTGCAAGGTCATGCACTTAGGGATTAATAATAAGAACTTTAGATATAGATTGGAGACGCATCAGTTGGAAACAACAGAGGAGGAGAAGGACCTTGGGGTATTGGTAGATCACAGGATGACTATGAGCCGCCAATGTGATATGGCCGTTAAAAACGCTAATGCGGTTTTAGGATGCATTAGGCGAGGTATTTCCAGCAAAGATAAGGAGGTGTTAGTACCGTTATATAAGGCGCTGGTGAGACCCCACCTGGAATACTGTGTGCAGTTCTGGTCTCCCATGTTTAAGAAGGATGAATTCAAACTGGAACAGGTTCAGAGATGGGCTACTAGGATGATCCGAGGAATGGAAAACCTGTCATATGAAAGGAGACTCAAAGAGCTTGGCTTGTTTAGTCTAGCCAAAAGAAGGCTGAGGGGGGATATGCTTGCTCTTTATAAATATATCAGAGGGATTAATATTAGGGAGGGAGAGGAATTATTTAAGCTTAGTACCAATGTAGACACAAGAACGAATGGATATAAACTGGACACTAGGAAGTTTAGACTTGAAATTAGACGAAGGTTTCTAACCATTAGAGGAGTGAAGTTCTGGAACAGCCTTCCAAGGGGAGTAGCGTGGGCAAAAGACATATCTGGCTTTAAGATTAAGCTTGATAAGTTTATGGAAGGGATGGTATGATGGGAGAGCCTAATTTTGGCAATTGATCTTTGATTATCGCCAGATAAGTATGCCCAGTGGTTGGTGATGGGATGTTGGATGGGATGGGATCTGAGTTACTGCAGAGAATTCTTTCCTGAGTGCTGGCTGGTGAGTCTTGCCCACATGCTCAGGGTTTAGCTGATCGCCATATTTGGGGTCAGGAAGGAATTTTCCTCCAGGGCAGATTGGCAGAGGCCCTGGAGGTTTTTCGCCTTCCCCTGCAGTGTGGGGCATGGGTCACTTGCTGGTGGATTCTCTGCATCTTGAGGTCTTCAGACCACAATTTGAAGACTTCAGTAACTCAGGCATAGGTTAGGGGTTTGTTATAGAAGTGGGTGGGTAGGGTTCTGTGGCCTGTTTTGTGCAGGGGGTCGGACTAGATGATCACATTGGTCCCTTCTAACCCTAGAATCTATGAATCTATGAATCTATAAGTTTTCACAATGGACTTTTATAGCTACCAAAACCACTGGACATCTTTATACCTTGGTTAGCCAGTTTATCTTACTGTTACAGTTCGTGTGACAGTGAACCTCAGTTCTGCTCTGAAGACTTTGAGAGGTTGCTAGCTTTAAATGGAATTGAGCACGTATCAACTGCTGCATAACATCCTGCTGCAAACAGACTAGTGGAACACTTTGGCCAGTGTTAAGCATGCCATAATAGCTAACAAGTCTATTTTGATTAATCAGCAGAAATTAGACAATTTCTTGCTTGTCTACAGAAACACAGCACATGCTACTATCCAGGAAGTACATGGAACCATTTTCTTGAAACAATCTTTGAGTATCTGTTGGGATCTGCTATGTCTTGATATTGCCTTTTGTAGCCATATCCCAAACTACGCAACTTGATCGCTGAGACTTCTTCTCATTGTTTTCACTTACGAGACATAGTGGGGACTCGCAACTATGGTTGTGCAGTGAAAAGGGTACCAGGAGAACTTGTAAAATGCACTGATGTATTTATTTTATGGTAAAAATGTCTATCTGACTCTATTTTATAGAAACAACATTTAGACCAGCTGCAGCCTCAACAAGTACTGGAGTCCAGGGTTGTTCCATTAGGACTTTCTGTTTGTTCGATGTAACAGAGGGAGGTTCAAACTCCTAATTCTGATGGTCTATTGGCAGAAACTGATACCAGTTCCAACTGATTCCTTACCACTGACTGTTCCTGTTGTTTAGGGCACGACCATCACCATGTAATTCCAGGAAAATATGAAAACTAGTGGAAAGCCTGAATTTATAAATTGTGTGGTTAAGGAGTTACTATTACAGGGCAGAATAATCCCGTGCAATTTAAAAAGTCTGCACTTGTTCACCTGCATCTTTTTTGTTAGATTGTATAATGTTTTATATTAACCACGTAAAAGATAATGTGTGTGTGTTTATATATTTGGAATTATTTTTAAAGTAGGGTAGAGGAATGTGATACCCTATCCTTTTTAAATGTTTCAGTAGATGTAATCACATGAGTGGGTGCTGCTCAGAATCAACCTATGCTGCAGAATCTGGCCCATGTTACTAACATCCAACAAGAATATGATCTGAACAGATGATGTTTAGCATTGCAGGATACCTGGCAAATGCTATACCATAAAAGGGTAAGGATAGTGTTATACATCAAACTGAGATTCAGGCGATCTGGGTTCAAATTCCGGTTCTAGCATAGACTTTCTCTATACTTGGGCAAGTCACTTAGGGTATGTCTACACTATGAAATTAGGTGATTTAATAGAAGTCAATTTTTTAGAAATCTATTTGATACAGTCGATTGTGTGTGTCCCCACTAAGTGCATTAAGTCGACGGTGTGCATCCACAGTACCGAGGCTAGCGTCAACTTTCAGAGCGTTGCACTGTGGTAGCTATCCCACAGTTCCCACCACCCATTGAAATTCTGGGTTGAGCTCCCAATGCTTGATGGGGCAAAATCATTGTCTTGGGTGGTTCTGGGTACATGTTGTCAGACCCTCCTCCCTCCATGAAAGCAAAGGCAAAAAATCATTTTTTGCCTGTTTTTCTGGGTTACCCGTGAAGACAAAATACCATGGCAAGCATGGAGCCCGCCCTGCTCACTGTCACCGTATGTCTCCTGGATGTTGCTGGCAGACATGGTACTGCAGCGCTATACAGCAGCCCCTCTTGCCTTGCCTTGCAGATGGCAGACGGTTCAATATGACTGCTAGCCGTTGTCGTTGTCCCATGGGTGCTCCTGGCTGATCTCGGTTGGGTTGGTCGGGGGCACCTGAGCAGACATGGGTGCTCCTGGCCAGCCTCAGTGAGGTCTGTTGGGGGCGCCTGGACAAAAATGGGAATGACTCCAGGTCATTTTCTTCTTTAAGTTTTGTCTAATAGAGATTCAGTCCTGCCCAGACTATCATGCTATCTGGATTTTTTGCCTCAGTCTGCTCTCCCAGTCGGCAGCACTGAGCAGTCGCACCTACCCCAGCCAAACCCTTGCTCCCATGGCTCATGAAGCCTGGACAGTAGTAGGGAGCAGTTCAGCTATAGGCTGAGCAAGTGCATAATGGTGGGAGAATGTGCCCTTGGACATTTAAAAGCTTGCTGGCGCAGTTTACTGACTCAGTTAGACCTCAGCAAAACCGATATTCCCATTGTTATTACTGCTTGCTGTGTACTCCACAATATCTGTTAGAGTAAGGGGGAGATGTTTATGGCAGGGTAAGCGGTTGAGGCAAATCGCCTGGCTGCTGATTAGATGCAGCCAAACACCAGGGTGGTTAGAAGAGCACAGCCGGGTGTGCTGTGCATCAGACAAGCTTTGAAAACCAGTTTCATGACTGGCCAGGCTTAGGTGTGAAAGTTCTGTTTGTTTCTCCTTGATGAAAATCCGCACCTCTTGGTTCACTCTACTTCCCTGTAAGCCAACTGCCCTCCCTTCCCCGTTTGAGCTCTGCTTGCAGAGGCAATAGGATAAGATATTGGAGATATACCTATCTCCTAGAACTAGAAGGGACCTTAAAAGGTCATCGAGTCCAGCCCCCGGCCTTTACTAGCAGGACCAATTTCTGTCCCATCTCCCTCCTCAAGGATTGAACTCACAACCCTGGATTCAGCAAGTTAATGCTCAAACCACTGAGCTATCCCTCCAAGTCATTGTTGCTTCAAATTCATGCATTCTTTATTAATTCATCACACAAATGGGGGGATAACTGCCAAAGTAGCCTGAGAGGGGTGCAGGAGGAGGGAAGCACAGGCGTGGGGTAGTTGTAAGGACACCACCTAGAATGGCCTACAGCTCATTATAGAAGCAGCACGTCTGGGGTTTTGACTCAGAGCAGCTATTTGCCTCTCTGTTCTTTGGTAGGCTTCACTTGGCACTGCTGCAGGTCCCTGCTATAACCTCTGTTCTTCATGCCCTTGGGGATTTTTTCAAATATTCCAACATTTTGTCTTTTGGAATGGAGTTCGGATAGCACAGATTCGTCTCCCCATACAGCAATCAGATGCAGTACCTCCTGTTCGGTCCATGCTAGAGCTCTTTTGCGATCCTGGGACTCCATGGTCACCTGTGCTGATTAGCTCTGCATGATCACCTGTGCTGATCAGCTCACTATGCTGGCCAAACAGGAAATGAAATTCAAAAGTTTGTGAGGCTTTTCCCGTCTACCTGGTCAGTGCATCTGAGCTGAGAGTGCTGTCCGGAGCTGTCACAATGGAGTGCTTTGGGATAGCTCCCAGAGGCCAATACCATTGAATTGCGTCCACACTATCTCAAATTCAACCCAGCAGGGTCAATTTCAGCTCTAATCCCCTTGGCGGGGAGGAGTACAGAAATCAATTTTAAGAGCCCTTTAAGTCAACAAAAATGTCTTCTTCGTATGCACGGGTGCACGGTTAAATCGATCTAATGCTGCTAAATTTGACCTAAACTCATAGTGTAGACCAGAGCTTAGATTGAAATTTAAGAGATCTGGATTCCATTGGATTTCAATGGGATTTAGGCATCTAATTTTCATAGGCTCATTTTTAAATCCCAGGTTTCATCTCTGTTTCTGTTTTTAAAATAGGCATGATAATATTTCCTTACTCCCAGACTTTGTCTGACTTGTCTCTTTGACTGAAAGCTCTGCATGGCAAGGGACTATGGGTGGGAAAGTTATTAAGCTCAGGCTGTATAAATGTATTAACAAATTCCCTCTTGGAGCAAGGAGATAATGCAATACTAGGGGAAGGGATAGCTCAGTAGCTTGAGCATGGGCTTGTTAAGCCCAAGGTTGTGAGTTCACTCCTTAAAAGAGCTATTTAGGGATCTAGAGCAGAAATTTGTCTGGGACAATACTTGGTCCTGCTGCAAAGGCAGGGGACTCAACTCCATGACCTTTTAAGATCCCTTTCAGCTCTATGAGATATAATAGCCTCAATGTCCACCCTTTCTCCATGCTTAGGGCCATGAATCCTGTCCTCTCCATTATTACTTGCTTATGGTGGTGTTTTTCACTGCTATCTGTAGACTGAAAAGCATATAGATTTCATGGGTGCAGCAATAACATTGTAATATGGATTTAGTTATGCAAACTTTTGAAAACTTCCTTTGTGCAATAAATGTCAATCTCCACATGATTAAATTATATTTTGCTTTGTTTTCTAAACTGCTCTTTGAAGTCTCTTCTCAGCAGAATGCATAAATAATGCCAGCTCTCCTACAGTTATGCACCATGGTTTCTTGACAAGACAATTTGAAAGTGGAGATGAGTTTTTAAAACTACAACCTTTTAGTAAAGGGATGCAGGAGGGTAATCACAGGCATCTTACTTTCATTACAGCAATCAGCATATTTTCTAGTTGCGGGGCCATAACTGGTCAAAAACGGGACTTAAATTGAAGGAGAAATGTATTAAAGTGATAGCTGAAGATCAAAGGCATAACAAGAGTTGCTAATTTACTGCCAGCTAACTTTTTTAAATAATGAAACAAACACTACAAAATCTCTTTTGTTCTAGATAATTGGTGACTGCACTGTTTTCCTGTTAGCATTAAAGGAACTGAAAAATAACCCTCAGCTTTCTTCCCTTTTTAAAATGATAAACAACTTCCAAGTTCTGTTTTTTTAAATATTTAAACAACTGAGAGCAGCACAATCTACGTAGTCTTTCAAGTAGGAAAGAGAATCTTGTGGTGTTGTTCGGTGGTCACAACCCTCCCTTCCCACTTCGTCTCTGTACCTTATCCCTTCTGACTTTCTAAAGTAGCAGCTTTCCTGCAATAATTCCAATTAGTCTGTTGCTCCTGAAGGCAATCTGACTTGCTAACAAAGACTGCGAAGTGAGAGGGCCTGGCAGAGAAATTAGACTCTGCAGTTATTTGTGTTTTTTTGTTTTTCTAAAGGCTTATTCCCAAATGTAACATTTATTACACTCTGTTCTACTCTTCTCTCTCTCTGGCTGAGTTTGTAGGTCTAGAGTTCTTGCTATATAGCGGCAGGTCTCTATCTAACTAAAAAGCTCTAACCCACCAGATGACTGTCACTTGGGAACTTTGCCTCAGGCCTGCTGGTGGGATTGGCTCTGTTACCCATGAGATTGCCAGCCTGTGAAGCGGCAACATCACTGTTGACAAATGAGCTTCCATTGTGGCAGGAAAAATTTATGTTTTGGGCTAGGTTGTGAGTTGGGCTATATACTCACACAAGAGAATAAGAACTAGTAATAATAATTAGAGCTGGTCAAAAGGAGTGTTTGGTTGCTTTTTTGTATTACCTCATCCAGTTTTCTTACTCATAAAAAAAAAAAGAAAATGTCAAAATAAAAAATAGATCACCCTTATCAAAATAGGTCACCCCTAAATGCCTCTCATATACTCTGTCAAATTCTTTCTGAAAAGTCACTACATTTGATTAACCTTCCACTGCTGACCTTCATCTGCTTGTGCTCCAGATACTATCTCCAAATGTGGATGCACATTATTTTTCAAAGAAGTAAGGAACATTATATTGAACATTTATGCTGCTCATTAGACTTGATCCAAAGCCCATTGAAGTTAACCAGAGTCATAATCTTCCTCCCTTACTCTTTCCAGAACCCACCATTTGTTAATCCATATTTCATTACATCCAATTTAAACATAAGATGCTTAGGGCAGATATCTGTCATTGGAGGTTTGTTTGTTTTCTTTTCTGGGGAGGGGGTTTTGTAAAGCATTGTTATGATGACAGATGCTAATGTCATGCAAACATCTAGAAGATAATAAGGTGATAAGTAACAGTCAGCAAGGATTTGTCAAGAACAAATCATGTCAAACCAACCTAGCAGCTTTCTTTGCCAGTGTTACTAACCTTGCGGAAAGGGGGGAAGTGATAGATGTGGTATATCTTGACATTAGTAAAGGCTTTTGATACTGTCTTGCACGACCTTCTCATAAACAAACTAAGGAAATAAAACCTAGATGGAGCTACTATAAGGTGAGAATGCAAGTGGTTGGAAAACTGTTACCACAGAGTGGTTCACAGTCAAGCTGGAAGGGCATGTTGAGTGAGGTACTGCAGGGATCAATTCTGGGTGTGGTTCTCTTTAATATCATCATCAATGATTTAGATAATGGCATAGAGAGTAAGCTTATGAAGTGTTTGGATGATACCAAGTTGGGAGAGGTTGCAAGTGCTTTGGAGGATAGGTTTAAAATTCTGGGATATAATCAAGATGCAAGAAGTAATTCTTCTGCTCTACTCTACACTGATTAGGCCTCAACCTAAGTATTGTGTCAAATTCTGGGTGCTATGTTTCAGGAAAGATGTGGGCAAATTGTTGAAAATACAGAAAAGAGCAGCAAAAATGATTAACGGTCTAGAAAACATGACCTATGAGGAATGATTGAAAAAAATGAGTTTATTTATTATGGAGAAGAGAAGTCTGAGGGGGGACATCATAACAGTTTTCAAGTATATCAAGTGTTGTTACAAGGAGTTGAGAGAAAAAATGTTCTCTTTAACCTCTGAGAATAAGATAAGTACAATTAGTACCATTATACAAGGCATCGGTGAGAATTCATCTGGAATACTATGTGCAGTTCTGGTCTCCCTCAGGGCCGGTTTTGGGCAATTCCAGAGAATTGGGCCCCGCGCCTAAGAGGGCCCTGCAGCATCTGGAAGAGGGGCCCCACACCCTCCGCTGAAGCACTTTCGGAAATAGTGGCAACCGATTGAGCTGCTGCTGAATTACCGCTGCCACCTTCGGCAGCAGCTCAATCGCTGCCTCTGTCTTTGGCGGCATTTCGGCAGCAGTTCTTTCGAATCATGCCCAGCACGTCCTAAAGCCCTGGTCTCCCTTATTTAAGAATGATGAATTCAAACTAGAACAGATGCAGAGAAGGGCTACTAGATCATACAAGGAATGGAAAACCTACCTTATGAGAGAAGACTCAAAGAGCTTGGCTTATTTAGCCAAACCAAAGGAAAGCTGAGGAGAGATACGATTTCTCTATAAATACATCAGAGAGATAAATTCCATTGATGGAGGGGAGTTATTTAAGTTAAGTACCGGTCAGATTGGCTCTTCTGACCTCTAAGTCTATGAGTAAGAAGCAATGAATTTAGCTGGGCAAGGGCAGTTTAGGTTGGGCATTAGGAAAAACTTCCTAACTGTCAAGTTAGTAAAGCACTGGAATAAATTGCCTAAAAAGGTTATGGAATCTCCATCATTGCAGATGTACAAACAGTCCAAGCTTCCATACACAGACAGGCTTCCTTCTTTCCCACCTGGGGCCAGCACTTCCCCCAGTTCAGTCTTTGTCCCTCAGGTATTTCCAGGTCTTCTGTTGTGTGGGGAGTGAGGCCCTGTGGTGATGTCACTTCCCCCTTTTATAGTTTCTTCCATGTGGAGGGAACTTCTTGTTTCAAGCCAAGCCCACCAACACAGTTTGTGGAAAAATACAGGCATTAAAACGGAGTCCATGATCACATGATCTAGCCACATGCCCTTGCAGGCTTCAATGAGTCATGCCAGTCGTTATCCATATACTGACAGAAGTGTCCACTCATGAGGATAAAGCCTTTCTCATGTCCCATTGTCTTTGTTAATGCGCCATTCACAATTTGCTGGCTATACTAGATGTAAAGTATGTGTGTGTTACCCAGAAGCAAGCATATTTCAAATACAGATGCATAGTCAATATTTATAACTCCAGATACAAAAATGATACATGCATACAAATAGGATAATCATATTCAGCAAATCATAACTTTTCATTCTCATCTCCCAGGGCATATTTTGTATAAGACGTGTGATAGACCCAGACCAGTTGGGTACAGCAGAATAGCAGAAGGGAGCTATACTGGCCACTGGATTAACAGTTTTCTGTTCCCTGACTGATCGGAGCAGAGGCTGCTCCAGGCTAATGAGAACACCTGACTCTAATTAACCTGCAAAGAGTCAGGTGAGGCTATGAAGCTAATGTGCCCACCTGACTCTAATTAAGGCCCTTCTGATAATATAAAAATGGCTCATTCCAGTCAGGCATAGGAGAGCCAAAGGTGAAGAAGTGCAGCTGAAGGGCTGGTTAATGAAGACATCCTCAAGCCATTGTTAAGGGAGCCCTAAGGTAACGGTGAAGAAGAGAGAAGCAGGAGAGCTGTGGGGAAATGGCCAAGGGAAATGTAGCAAATCTGGCAGTAAAAGGTTGGCTGCCAACAGCTGCTACCATTAGGGTCCCTGGGCTGGAACCTGGAGTAGAGGGTGGGCCTGCGTTCCCCCCACCCCACCACTACAGGAACACCTCCTGGGAGAGGAAGTCAGGCCCCTGTCAGGACAGGAGCCTAAACTGTTCTGAAATAAGCCAACAGGGACAACAGAGATGGTGGGACTTCTCTCACCAACCTCCTTGCTGGCCTATGATGAAAAGGGCTCAGTAGACTGTAACCCTGGCCCTAGAGAAAGAAGGGCTACATGGAGGGTCACAGTGAGCTGCTGAGGCTAGCATAAACTGCCTAGAAGCACAGGTCCCATGGGGGCAAGGTCATTGCTCTGCCACAGATGCATCATCATTATGTCATAATCATATCACAATCATACCACTATGGTAAATATGGAGTGCAGAGTGTCACAACTATATACATTAAAACACAGTTCCAGTACTTCATTCAGTCTTTCAAAGGCATCCCAGGAACAGTGTAATAAGACATTTATACTTATGTTTATATGTAAGTACTCAGATTTATATTTCTATAATGTATTTTTCCTCATGCTGTATGACCACTTGCACTAGGGGAAGGGAAGACGTTAGGGACCTGGATGAAACTATCTGGTCCTGAAGTGCCTGGTCCCAGTGTAAAGTAGGGCAGGAAATGAGCTGCTTTAAAGCCTCAAAGACAGGCATAGTGAAACTTCGCCTTGGCACATTCCCTCTCTTGCCCCCTATGCTAGAGATAAGTTGTAGCTGATGCAGAAGGTAGACTTTGGGGCTTCTACCAGCTTTATACCATGGGAAGGTTATTCTAAGCAATGAGACATTTTCCCATTAGTAACTCCCAACCCCAAAACAATCAATCACTTTGCACCATCTGAGCAGTGCTAACATACACATAACAGACTAGAAAAAAATTGTAAAATGTGTTTTACTGCAATCTCATACTTGTGATACCAGCACCATGCTTGCAAACCAATTCATTTGTAAAGTGTAACTGTATGTAGTTGAATGTATTTTTAGTATTGCTTCCACCATTCAAGAAGTTACTTTGTTCATCTAGGAAGGACAAGGAAATCAAATATGAGCAAAAATAATTTTCCCCTCAAAATAAGAAAGGGAGAGTTCCTTCTTTTTTGTAATCAGTTGTTCACTAGAAATGATGAGGAACTCCTTTGCTATTCAGAATGGAAATAAGGTTTCCAGATTTATAACATTTATCTGTAGCATTCCCAAAATCCCATAGCCAAGAACGGAGTTCTTACTGCTTTTGCTCATTAGCGTGGATGGTGTATGCTCTTTGCCTTATTGGAAAATACACCATACTAATTAGAATATTTGTTCAATGTCCTTCTGTGCTGACTTGTTTTCCTCAAGGTGACATCATTTTGCTTTGTGAAATATTCCCACACACACACCCATGTTCAACAAAATTATTAGACAAATATCCTACTGTGACAAAGATGTATACATGTCTTGCTATCAGAAAGCTTCTTAAGAAGTATCTGTGAAGAATTCATGAATAACAAATAAAGATTTAGATTTCAAATTTTCTACCAGGCTAGTGATGTGTATGAAAACCTAACAAAGAGCTAAATGAATCGCTCTTCACACTAGTACAGTAGGTGACCTCTTTTTACCTTTTTGTTAAACAAAAGAGAATTAGAAGGAAGGTTCCCAAAAATCTGTAGTTTCTTCTACACAGGATACAATTAATAAAATTACATGCTGCAAGCATTGTAATCATTATGCAATAGTTTTAGTTGGAAAAAAATAGTTCCCTGAGGCATTTTCTATACAGGCAAAAAGCACTATGCTAAAAAACACTAATTAACATCAAGCTAAATATATTTTTACCCTTAATGTGTAAAAGGACAGTTGTATTTAAACCCATGTTAGCTGATTAAAGGCTTAAGCATGGGCAGATAATGTGTTGAACACAACTGCCCTTACTGACACTATGGGTAAATTGTATTTAGCACCATATTAGTTAATACATTACTTGTGTTTTCTAACATGATGCACTTTCCCAGTATAGATAGATTTTTTTTTAAAGCAAACTTCTAGGAGGCTAGTTAGCATGGTGGCTCATCACTGAACATAAAGAAAAATCCTGGTCAAGTCAGAAATGAAATATGATAATTCCTTCCTAGCCCTACAGTCAACAGATTATTCAGGTTTAGCACAAGTCTAGAATATCAAGATTGATGTAGTGTAGCATAAGACTCAAATTAACATCCAAATTGGAGGGTATGAGGGGTGGGAACATACTAGATATCATCCAAAATTAGCTGCCATGGAGACCTAATCCTGCTCCCGTTGAATTTAACTGCAAAATCCTCATTGACTTTAATAGGACAAGGTGGGTATGTCTACACTGCTGCTGGGAACAATGTGTCTGTGAGCCTGGGTAGACAGACTCACACTATTTTGGCTCGAACTAGTGCACTGAAGATAGCATTGTGGATATTGTGGCACTGTCAGAGGCTCAGGCCACTCAAGCTCAGACCAAGGTGTCTTGAGTGCCAGAGATGGCACATGGACCACAACATCCACATTGCTACTTTTAACATGCTAGTGCAAGTCTGTCTACCCATGATCCTAGCTACTATGAAGAGACAGGGAGGGAGAGAGAGAGAGAGAGAGAGAATACGTTTCTATGGGTTTGAGCTAGTTATATTCATTGTCATTGCCACTAAATTAAAATTACAAAACAAAAACCTATACTGTATATTTTCAGAAGTTTGCTTTGAAAATTCTCACAAGTTCATAGTCCCTAAAAAAAATGTGTCTGAGCCAGAGGTGGAGCCATGAGTGGGCCTGGGTGGGCAGTGTTGAAACGGATCTTTAATGACCAACAGTTGGTAAGGTTGTTACTAGTACCAGTGAAAGTTCAGATTCAATATGCCGAATGCACAGCAGTTTATTAGAGAAAGAATCACACAAGCAGTAAAGGTTATATAAGACTCATCTCCTTAATAAGCCTCAATTCCCCAAGCATAAACCCTCAATAACTGTGTTATCCTTACACAGTATCCTGGCTAGCAAACAAAACAATTATTGCTACCAGTCCTAGATGGAGAATTTTCCTCTTCTCTTCTTTTCCTCTTTCAGGTACTTGGTCTGTCAAACAGGCCCCTAAGTGGGGTCTTGGTTACCCTGAGGCCCTCTGGTTCATAAGTCTTACAAAAGTCCCTCGTAGTAGGGTCTTGGTTACCCTGACCCTCTGTCTTACAGCATCCTGGACCTCTTCAGATGTTAATTAGGGAACTAAACTAACTAATTTACTCTGCTTAGCATTTATACCTTTTGTTCTTAAAGGAGTCACATGTCCCAGAAATATGCCCTGTGGGCATTTCATTACTGTTTTTACTAAGTAATATTTCAGAAGAGACTGCAAAATGGGGACAGACCAAAGATCAGTTGACATTTACCCTCTCATTAATCATTCACTTGAGCTCTTGGTGCAGTGTCTCCCAAAAGGGGTTATTTTGAACCATGTCAGCCTGTACCAAGCCCACTGATCACTTGTTTTTGCGTTTTCTTTACTTTGTGAGCTGGTCAGTTGGCTGACTTGTTTCAAAGTCTCATGTTGAAACACAGGCATAGATGGAGCCTCATTTAACTATTCAAGTTCAATTAAAGCACCCTTAGTAAATTTCCACACCACCTGTCTGTTGTTAAAATAATCCTGTTCCCAGAATCCTCTAGCAAATTCAGATGTACCAAGCCATACCAAACTCATGTTCACCAAATTCATTCATATCAGCCACAATAATTCATAATAATTCAGCACTGTCCCAACAAGCCATGGCCCACCCATTTAGCATCCAGACTTACCCAACTCTCAGCAGGGGTGTAGTGCTGCCACAGTGGCCCAGAGTGTCCCTTGGGCACCTGAAATCCAGCACGGAGCTATGTGCCCGCCATTCAGGAAGCTACACTCCGGCAGCTCTGCCTCGCCATTCTCTGAGCCACCCTATCTATGTGCATGCACAGCTCAGCAGGTGAAGCCCTGTGTCTGGGGGCACCAGGGCTAGGAAGAGGGAGTGGCATCGGGGGAGAAGCTGAGCTAGAACAGTGTGTCATTGCCCATACACCCAAAAGTCGGGGCCCAACCAAATTTCCACTCCTAGCTATGCCACTGCTCTGACCTGGAACCTGAGGGTTCTTAGTCAAAAGCCCTCATTTCAGGAATATTGTTTAGGACTTTGAAACATTTTCTTTGCTAGTGTGGGTATATCCAATAGGCAGCAGTCAAGGCAATAAAATAAACTGTATGTAGTTTTTTTTACATTTTTGAAAAATTACAGAGTGATGTAGTTATAGTTTCACTTTTCCTTTTACTACTCTCTAAGTCAAAGTTTTGGGAAAAAAGTTAGAGGTGATGAAAAAAAGGAAGAAAAATCTCTAGACACCATTCCATTTGTTGTCCTCAATGGGAAGAAAAGAGAATTAAGAAGTCAATCTCAAATGTTTTGCTTTTGTTGAAAAATTATAACATGTTAAGGGGAAATAACCTTTCACAAAAAGTTTCAGTTTTGAAAAAAGACAAACAATTTTTCATCAGAAAAAAAATATATTCAACTATCTCTAACTAGAAAGACCTTCAGTCATAGCAGTAAATGAAGACTTCCACATTAATGTTACAGGAATAATTTTTCTTAGTCCTTATGAGCCTAAGTTTTGTAACGGAGCACAGAAAGGAGTTTCTTCAATTTTTTTTCTTACTTTGGTTGCCCTCCTCCCACAGGCTTTCCCTGAAGGAGATAGTGACTGTGAACAAGAGTATGAGGAGGAGACAAGGGTTCCTTTGTCTCCTCTTTTCTATATCCCTCTCTAACTTTTTCCTCTTTGCCCTTCTCTGCCTCTTCTCTCTTATTTTCTTTCCTTCTGTTTCCTTTCCCTCCTGTCTCTGTAAAACTGCTTCCCTTCCCCCCACCACAATGTAAAAAACACACACTTAATATATCTAATGAAACATCACAATTTCAACCAAGTCTGCTTACTCAACCAAGTGTAAGCTGTTTAACTGAAACAGGAAAAACACATAGAGGGGTAAAAGTAACAGTCTGAGGATACATTGGGGTAGAGAAAAATCTCAAGGGTTAAAAGAGGCCTGAAATTCTGAACACGGAAAGTCCTTTTGTAGCCCATCCATCCATTCTGTGTCTGAGAATAATGGTAATGGCATGGTATAAGGTCAAATCTTTAAGTTTTCAGGTATCTTTTCTTAGATTCAGTTATTTCCTTTTCTGACTGAAAGAAATTATCCCATAATCTACCAAGTATGTACAAGTGAACCGGTTTTATGGTAAAACAGTGGTTTCAGAAGAACATTATTCCTATTGCTCATGAAATAGTCCAATTTATTTAATACATCTGCAACAATATGAAGCTTCAATATGTTCATGTATCACTGACAGAGTCACACGCTAATAGTAAGGAATCCTCTCATTCTATCATTAGATGAGTGACAGGCTCCATCACTCTCAGATAATTCCAGAAAAAAACATTGAAATAAACTGCTTTCTACCCTATAAAAGCAAAAAAAAATTACCATGAACCAATACATCTATTCTGATTTATACTGAGAGCTATAGAATAGCATGAAACGAACTAAGAGCCCTCTGCTTTAGCAGCCTGGGTTTGGGGTGTTTTACTACATCAGAATATATCAGAAGAACAAACAAAGTAAACCCTGACCCTCTTATTATATCATTCATTAGCTCCTTAGTACTGTTTCAAATCTGGAGTTTGCCACCAAATATTGGGCTATCCAGAGATTGACCTATGTCAATAGTTAGACAAAACCACACTGAGAAAACAGTACTGTCTGATCAGCAAGAAATGAAAGTTGATCTCCTTTATGGTAGAAAGAAATTAATTCTTCTTAAAACAAAAGCTTCAATCTTCAGCATAATCCTCATTTCCTTCATATCTTTTGACTGCTGGAAGAAAGATGTGGATAAACTCCATTATAACCAATTACTAAATCAAAGCAAGGCTTTCCAATGTTCAAAGAAAGGCAAAATCAAACAAAGCTGCTTTTTCTGTCCTTGGTTGATTCATTAGAAGATCATGTACCAGATGAGATAATGGACAACAACCCCCCTGTCAGTAATGGTGGCATTGTGCAGATCATGTAAAAGTAAGTCTACACATCTGTTACATCTGGAATGATGAAGAACAAATCTAGAAAGATCTAGAGCTAAATTTATATCAATGATGCTGAAAATCTGAGGAACACTTCCATGGAGGGCCACACTGTGACAGGACTATAACCCAGGAGGAATCCTGACATCTAGTTCTCTACTCCAGCAGCTAAGTATAGTACAGTCAAAAAAAAAAGTTTAATGTAAGTATCTTCTATATATTACAAACTTTTAAATCAAAGTAAAAAACCTTGGCATTGTAAGTTCTTGTCAGAACAGTATCATGTGGAATGTCATGCACTTTGAGAAACAATTATGTGTTAAATGACAGGAAAAATAAATGGTGCTTTTTGCACAATAAATATATATATGTAATTTAAGGCCTAACAGCAAACTGTGATAGTAAATGTATAGGTGTTTATGGCTTATCTCAGAATTAATGGATGTAGCAAAGACATGTAATTATGTCACTGCTGCATGAAGAAAAGTTAATTAGCTTCCCCTTCAGTGATAATTTATTCAAAGTTGTCCATTGGGAAAGCAGCTTCTGTACTGAAAGTTTAGTTTTAATTGTTAATCATCATTTACAGTTCTCTGTAATTATATTAATTAGTTTCTTAGAGGCTTCATAAATGGCCTCAGAGCTATCATCTTATCAGCTAATAAGAACAAAAATGATATTTTTATGTTCTCTGAATGTAGGAAGGAAAAAAATGCTGCCAAAGATTGCTCTTAAATGACAAATGACAGGAGAATGGCTAAATGGACAATGGTATTATGCAACGTACACTAAACAAATCTGCAATAATATAAGAACATAAGAATGGCCACACTGGGTCAGACCAATGTCTATCTAGCCCAGTATCCTGTCCCTTTCACTAGTTAGATGCTTATGGCAGTTGAAGGCTTAGGCCACCCAGAGCATGGGTTGTGCCAATGACTACCTTGTCTAATAGCCATTGATGGACCTCCATGAACTTATGTAATTCTTTTTTGAATTCCTTTATGGTTCTGGCCTTCATAACATCCCCTGGCAATGAGTTCTATAGGTTGACAGTGTGTTGTGTGAAGTACTTCTTTAGTCTGTTTTAAACCTGCTGCCTATTTTATCAATGACCCCTAGTTCTTGAGTTCCTATTTGGTTTCTCCAAACCATTCATGATTGTATAGACCTCTATCATAGCCCCCATTAGTCATCTCTCTTCTAAACTGAAGAGTCTGTCTTTTTAATCTTTCTTTGTATGAAAGCTTTTTCATACCCCTAGCCATTTTTATTACACTTCTCCTCATCTTTTCCAATTTTAATACATATTTTTGAGCTGGGACAACCAGAACAGCATGCAGTATTTAAGGTGTGGGCATAACATGAATTTATATAGTGGTATAATGATATTTTCTCTCTCAGCTATACCTTTCCTAATGGTTCCTACACTGTTAACTTTTTTGACTGCTGCTGCACATTGAGATGATGTTTTAAGAGAACTGTCAATGACAGGGATCGGCAATGTTTGGCACACAGCCTGTCAGGGTAATCCTCCTGGCAGGCCAGGCTGGTTTGTTTACTTATCGCGTCTGCAGCTTTTGCCAATTGTGGCTCCAGCTGGCCACGGTTCACCACTCCAGGCCACTGGGGGCTGTGGGAAGTGGCACAGGCCGAGGGATCTGTTGGCCGCTGCTTCCCACAGCCCCCATTGGCCTGGAGCGGTGAACCGTGGCCAGTGGGAGCCACGATCTGCCAAACCTGTGGAGGTGACAAGTAAACAAACTGGCCCAGCCCGCCAGGGTGCTTACCCTGGCAGGCTGCATGCCAAAGGTTGCCGATCCCTTTAGTAATACATAAAGGATGTTGCAGCATTTCAAAACCCTAGACACAGAGATGGTGTAAATTGGTGTAATTCCACTGAAATAATGAATTCATTCCAATTTACAACAGCTGAGAATCAGGCCCTGTTAATATTTATAACTTTAACTTGCAACTAATTGATTCTAATCATTTGGGATATATTGAAGTGAGTATGATTGTGGCTTCACAATGTAATTACTTATTTGATAATCTCCCACAATAGTTGTCAGATAATTGTAACACCCAGTACAGAGAGTAATTAACAGATTCATTGGGGAAAATAAAATCTAGATTAAACATTAAGGACCATATCCTCCACTGCTGTATATTAGCTTAGCTCCACTGAAGTAAATGGAAATATGTCAATTTACACCAGCTGGAAATCCATCTAAGCTTTTACGATCTGATACATTCAAAGGGGGAATCAAGTCTGAAATTTAATTATTTATTAAGTTGCTAGTACTGTGGAAGAAGTGAAGTATCTCTTTAAATTAGATACATTCCCATAACTTTGATTACTTTTTTTTAAATGAAAGCTTCAAAAGCCCAATCCAATGCCCAACTGGATGAAACAGGAGTAACTGGATAAAATTCTGTGGTCTGTGTTATACAAGAGGTCAGATTACATAACCTAACATTCCCTTCTGGCCTAAAAATCTAAGAATCTGTGCAGCCAATGAAAAATCCTTCCCTGACATCAGTAGGGATTGACTCAGTCCCAGAATTAACATGATTTAGGCTTGGCCAGTTTACTTTATGCCAGATGAGCAACCTAAACTTGGGCCTGGTCTACACTGGGGTGGAAGGGGATATCGACATAAGATATGCAACTTCAACTACAAGAATAGTGTAGCTGAAGTCGACGTATCTTAGGTTGACTTAACTCACATCCTCACAGTGTGGGATTGACTGCTGCTGCTCCCCCATCAACTCTGCTTCTGCCTCTCGCCAAGGTGGAGTACAGGAGTCAATGGCAAATTGATCCCTGATCGCTCTATCATGTATACTGTAGACACAATAAATCAATCCTCGAAGGGTAGTGTAGGCGTACCCCTGAAGTAAGAAGATAATTAAGTCAGTGCATAACTGGTAGGTGAGTAATCTCACTGATTTTAATAGGATCGCTCACATTTAAACATATTTACATGTCTTACTGAATCAGGACTCTAATTAAGATATACAATAAAATGATCTGTAATGAAGTTCGTTTTTTCTTGAGTGCTGTAACTTATCTAGCATAGTGTCAAATCACTTTATTTGATGTGGTAGGGATTGGCTTGAGTCAAGTATTAGACTAATCAGAGTGTACATTCTGATTACCAGGTGATATTGAAAATTAAAGCAGAAATTTAACTTGATGTCCACATAAGAGCAGAAATACTATTAGCTGAGAGACTGCATTAAGCAGATTCCTAACTCTCCTATAGAGTCTCCCATAGCTCTGCATTATATGAGATCTGTAAACAGATGTGATGAATGTGGGAATTTTAGTAATATTTTTATTATACATATGCATGCCTCAGTTTCCTTATGTGGTTCAGATTGCTATGTATAGAGTGCAAAGAATAAAAAGCCACTCTTGGAGCAAAGCAGGAAATACGAGGTGTTTGTGTAATTGTCACTAAAGGACTGGCTGGAATTGACCCATAACAAGAAGGATCCAGAAAGACATCAGAAATGACAGAATAATTGACAACTAACACTGGAAAACTCTGTCAGGCAGGCAGAACATGTGAACTTAGCATGGCTCTGCAGGAGGACAGTGGACAAAGGTGACAGGAGGCTGGGATAAGAGCTGGCCTTTGGAGAGACACAGGAGCTTTCACCAGGACTGCCTGAGAGATACAGAGTAAAAATGGATTCTACTACAGCTTGGCTGGACAGAGCCCTAACACTAGCTTTCTGTCTTAACCTTTTTTAATCTGTGCTAATCTAAGGACTTCTTGGTGTTGTTAAGGCTGTTTTGAAAAGGCTACTGGGTGTCACTGCAAATACTTGTGAAGGTGCATTAATTCCTGAAGAGAGCAAAACGTCTCTACAGGAGCCTATGTCATTTGGACTTGTTGGGCAAAGCTCAGGAGTTCTACAGCCTGACTGTGGCCACTTGGGATCTGGCACATTGAAGGGTTCCTCCAGGGAATTGTTTACAAACTGGGACATAGCACAGATCCTATGGATCCATGGTACCATTGCCAAGTAATCTGAAAAAAAAATGCCCTGAAGCATTTAGGTATCCAATTAATTCAGTACAAAGTTAAAGGTCAAATGGGACAAAGAATTGGGAGTTCAGTTTCACAACTCATTTGGAGGTTGGGGGCAGATATTTTATCAAACATACCTCAGAGTCCTGTCTGAGAAAAATCTTCAGAATTATCATAGGGTTTACTAGACATCATAACCTTAAACAGTTAAGTGAGTCTGACGTATTCTTAAGGATAGACAGACAGCACAGACACATTGATAGGGTACTGGACGGGGCACCAGGAGACTGGGATACTAGTACCATCTCTACCAGTGACCTCTTCAGTGACCTTGGGCAAGTCACCTCATTTCTCCTGTTTCTCTTTTTCTGTCTTGTCACCTCACTTCTTTCCTAGTCTGTTTTGTTTTTTTAGATTATAAACTGTTTGGGGACGAAGCTCTCTTACTATATGTTTGTCCAATGTCTAGTGCAATGCAGCAACTAGACACTAATGTAATATAACTCACACAGTACTATGAAACATGTTCTGTGAATACATCCTAGAATTAATAAGTATTGCGATAATAATAAAATATGGGATTTTACAATACAGAGGCCTTAACTCATTTTGCACAAGTCTTTCACAGAGCAAGTTACATTTGTTCAGAAAATTGTGGCTCAGGTATGAACCAGACCTCAGTGACTGCTACACTGATATACTGGATTTCACCACAAGTCAGCTCTTAAGTCCTAACTCTGATCTTAATTATACTAACATAAATCACTGCTAAACTGCATTAAAATTAGTGGGCCAGCTCCTCAACTGGTGTAAAACGGTGTAGAATGACATCAGTGGAGTTATGCCAATAAGCAAATGCCATTTCAGTCACTTTCTGATTTTATACATACATTTAAAAATATCTTGGACCAAGTTCTGCTCTCTGATGCTATTGTGCAGCTTTCAGCAAGATCAATAGGGGCTGCATGTGCATATATGAGGATAGGACTTGGCCCTTTTTATTTTATAAAATTGAACTTAGAGAAAGAGGGATGACCAATACTAGATTGGAGCAGTGAACAGGGTCTTTTATCTTTGAGATGTGATTATAAGTGAGGACACCAATATCCCATTAAATATGAGATGATTATTGCCTTCTTCCTCTCCACAGACAGATACTGAAAGATTGAATGAGGTATTATCTGTGTGCCCTCCTAAATGCTCACTGAGGTGACCCAGTTTCGTCGTACTCTTTCAATCCTTCTTGATTCGCACAGGGTGGCTTGGCTGATTGAGACTGTATATTATCTCTGGATTTTTCACAAGCTATTTTCTTTTGTTAGTAGGAGAAAGGAACAAATCTGGGCCTTTTGACATTTTTGAAATAAAGTACTGTAATAAAATACACTTTTTACCAAATTCAGTTTAAATTTGTAAAATAAGCAGTTTTTGAAAACTGCAAAATATATTGTAAACACTGGCAAAAATGGCTGAAAGTGTGGCAGTCAGACAATTAAGTTTATAGTACAATCTACATTTTCTTTGAGCAACCTATAAAGCAGCATGTGCACCTTCCAAGTGAGGAAAAAATTGTACAGAGACAAAAGACATTGAAGTTCTGTCCTTTTCCACCTTTCTAATTCATTCGATATTTGCATCATGAGAATCACCTGGCAAAGCAATATATGAGCAATGACAGAAAATCTGGTGGAAAAAAGTCTCTCACAGAATGTGTACTAAGCACTTCTCCTTTCTGGAGAAGACTGTTTTCTTTAAAATATACTTGGTATATCTTTTGGCATATGGATGTAATGTATATTCGCTTCCTATACAATTTCATAGCCTACTGGTTGAGGTGATGACTGTTTGTGTTCATATTCAACAGTAATAACAATTAAGGTTTTAGACATTTTTTGATGGGAAGGGAAAGAAGGGCAAGGGTGCAGAGGAGGAAGAAAAGGTATCCTCTTCAATTTAGTTATGGCTCTCTGGGTTGAACCTGAGCTTGAGAGAGATACTGACTGTGTGGTTCCATAGTGGGAGTAGGAAGAATCATTTAGCCATTCCCTGTGTTCCTGGGACTTTTGACCTTGTGAAACAAAGTCTCCTTTGTGGCCTGCAAACTCCACTCTTTTGTATATTGAGCAATTACACCTTCAGGAAAGACAGAGAACAGGATGGTCTATGCTGTTGACAACACAAAATAATATTACCAACAGCTGAGGGAGAGAGACATATTATGGCAGCTGAGGCAACCCATCTACCCTACTGTCACTCTGAGGGGAACTTAATGTATGACTTTCTGAGACACAATGCTGAGAGCTTACAGAGGAGTGTTTTGGGGCAAGTTGCCAGGAGGTAGGCAGTAAAGTCAATGTAATGGACTGCTCAGAGATGAAGGTTGTGATGTGAGGAAGATGAATGAAGTACACAATGAGTCACTACAGAGAAAGCTGCTATAAGACAGAAGTGTTAAGGGAGGCACTTTTAGCCAACTTTAGTGGGGAAAAAAAATGCTAAAAGTTGCCACTGCTTAAATGAGAGACTCACCTCTAGATACTGGCTTGATGACAAGTTGAGAATATTTTCCTAAATTAGGCCTTGGTCCAGCAAAGCATTTAAGCATGTACATAATTTTATGAATGTGAGCCATCCTACTGATGCTAAGAGGACAGATTAGTCCTGCTTAAAGCTAAAGCATACTTAAGATTCATAGAAAGTAAGGTCAGAAAAATGACATCTAGTCTGACCTTCTAAATGACAGAATTTCACCTAGTAACTCAAGTACAGAATCAAATAATGTGTGGTTAAGTAAATTCCTGAATTAGGGCCTTAGTTCCCATGAAAAGCAGGCAGATACACCAACTACTGTCTGCCTGTTTCACAGTAGCACCAGATGTTCTGATGTGGAAGGTGAAAGGACAGAGCCTATGAAGGCATGGTCTATGGCTGACAGCTCAGCAAATTGTCAGTGTAGCTAGCAGGCAGCATATAGCTCTACAGTTGGCTATCACAGATACACAGTGTCAGAAGAAGATTAAGTCCTGATCCCTTCGAGCCTTTCTGTACTCTGTCAGCACTGCATGCCCACTGGCATGTGAATCCTATATTTTCATATATTCACCTTGATTTCTTTTTGCAGATGAAGTTTAAAGCAACTTCACTTTTAAATCCACAAACCTGAAATAAGAAAGAAAGAGAGAGAAAGAAAAATCACCCCAAGCTTTAAGTTGTGAGCAGAAATTGCTCTGGCCACTCAGTGACACAGAATGTGATAGCAGAAAGATTAACAACGGGAAAGGAAGCTACCCTAGTAAACAGTCAAAAATGACTTTCCACTCTATTTGCCTAAGACTCATCCAGCTGGATCTTAACAGATGTTCCCAGTCTCTTGTAAAATATTAGAATACCTCTTAATTCTATCATAGGATTTCCACAGAAGAAACAACCCCAATTTACTGTACTTTTCCTGCTGGCAGCAATAATCCATTGAAGTGGCAGTGAAAGCACAAGGAGAAAGAGTAACTCTGCTCCCTGGCTACAGGCCAGAACACACTGGGAAGTTACTGTTATTGTATTGCAGATGACAGAAAGCAAGGCACATACTGCAGCTGAATTAATTGAACAAAATAAGCCAAAAACAAAGCAGAATTTAAATTTTAAAAACAAATCTTGGCATGATTATCAGCATCTCACAACTCCAAAAGATCAAAACCCAGCTGAATAATTAAACTGTGCTAAACAATTGCATCATATTGAATCAATACAGAAATATTTTTAAGCAATGGTCAAGGTTATGTAAAGATTTGAATTAGGAGGTGCATGGGGCAAATAAGCCTCCCTCTAACCCATTCCCTCCACCCCAGTTCCCAACAGTGTTGCCGGAAGACTTGAAAAAAATGGCTTTTATTGACTTAGATATACAATCATCTTGAGGACATGGGCCAGACTCCGATCACACACCAGTTTTGCACCACTGCAAGTCCACTGACTTCAATGGAATTACTCATAGACTTTAGAGGTCAGAAGGGACCATTGTGATCATATAGTCTGACCTCCTGCACATTGCAAGCCGCAGAACCTCACCTACCCCCTCTTGTAATAGACCCATAATCTCTGTCCGAGTGACTGAAGTTCTTAAATCATGGTTTAAAGATTTCAGGCTAGACAGAATTCACAATTTACAGTAATTTAAAACTGCAAATGACCCATGTTACAGAGGAAGGAGAACCTTCGCCCCCAGCCCCCCAGGTCTCTCAGGAAGGGGGAAAGTTCCTTCCTGACTCCAAATATGGCGATCAGTTAGACCATTAGCATGTGGCAGATAAGTGGGAATCAGTTATTAAAGAGAATTCTGAGCCCTCCACATCTAGTGTCCTGCTTCCAGCAATTGGGGATTTTTGCTACAGGCAGTCGCCGATGGGCCACATGTCATTGTAGACAGTCCCATCATACCATCACCTCTATAAATGTATCAAGCTCAGTCTTGAAGCCAGTTAGGATTTTTGCCCCATTAAGATTTTTGTGTCCCCTTGGAAAGCCATTCCAAAACTTCACTCCTCTGATGGTTAGAAACTTTTACCTAATTTCAAGCCTAAACTTGTTCATGGCCAATTTATAGCTATTTGTTTTTGTGCCCACATTGGTGTTTAACTTAAATAATTCCTCCCCCTTCCTGGTATTTATCCTTCTGATGTATTTATAGAGAGCAATCATATCTCCCCTCAGCCTTCTTTTGGTTAGGCTAAACCAGACAAGCTCTTTGAATCTCCTCTCAAGAGGTAGGTTTTCCATTCCTCAGATCATCCTAGTAGCTCTTCTCTGCACCTCTTCCAGTTGGAATCAATTTTTCTTAAACATGAGAGACCAGGATTGCACACAGTATTCTAGATGAGGTCTCAGCAGTGCCTTCTATAATGGTACTAACACTTTCCTGTCTCTACTGGAAATACCTCTCCTAATAGCTCCTTGGACTGCATTACCCTTTTTCCAAGGCCTCATCTCATTGACAGATCATAGTAATCCTGTGATCAGCCAGTACACCCAGGTCTTTCTCCTCCTCAGTCACTTCCAACTGATAAGTCCCCAGCTTATAGCAAAAATTCTTGTTGTTATTGCCTAAATTTGACCTTGCACTTTGCACTATTAAATTTCTTTCTCCTGTATTTTTCACTCCATGCATATGTTGAAGTGGGTTTTAGCCCACAAAAGCTTATGCCCAAATAAATTTGTTAGTCTCTAAGGCGCCACAAGTACTCTTAATTCTTTTTGTTGATACAGATTGACATGGCTGCCACTCTGAAACCATTCCATTTCTATTCCTCCTGTTTTCAAGGTCATCCAGATCTTCTTGTATATATTTTGGTCCTCTTCCATATTGGCAATAGCTCACCATATATTATCCAAATTTTATTAGCACATTCCAACTTTTTGTGCCATGTTCAGTAATAAAAATGTGAAATAAGATTTTTCCCGATACTGATTCCTGAGGAACTTCACTAGTAACCTCCCTCCAGCCTGACAGTTCACCTCTCAGCATGACCCATTGTTGTCTCCCCTTTAACTAGTTCCTTATCCACTTATAAGTGAGAAGGAGATCCGGCAATATCATACTAAAAACAGAGAAACTGAGCTTTGGCAGAGAGATGATGGAACAACCCTGCTAATAACAACTATAGAGTGACAAGGTGGTGGAGGGAAAATCTTTTATTAGACCAATTTCTGTTAGTGAGAGAGACAAATTTTCGAGTTTACACAGAGCTGTCTTCAGATCTGGGACATTAACTTGAAGTGTCACTGCTAAATACAAGATTTGAACAGACTGTTTAGCATAACTAGTTAAGAAGGGAGCAAGGTGAAGAGGCCCATTAACACTTCTTGAGTCATAGGGAGTTAAGGGAGGGGGAAGAAGTTGTGGAGGATTCTTAGTGGGTTACATATTGTTGTAATGAGGCATGAATCCAGTGTCTCTATTTAGTCCATGATTTTTAGTGTCTAACGAAGTCATGAATTTAACTTCCAAGCTTGTCTTTTTAAAAATGTTGTGCAGGTTTCCTTTGAGAAAGGGGACTAATATGTGAGCTATAGACTAATCACTTTATGAAAAGCATTCAGCCACAGATGATGATGTATCTGATATTTTTCCTCTGAGTTCATTTGAGAGCACAGTGATTGTCTGGTTTCACTGACATAGTTACAACTGGGGCACTGAATGCACAGGGTGAGGTACACCACATATTGTGACAGACATGTGTAGGACCCATGAATCTTGAATGGTGTGTTGTGGGGGGTGTTGATCATTGTAGCAGCCGAGATATATCTGCAGGTTTTGAATCTGTTGTTCTGGAAGGGTCTGGTGCTGCTTTGAGTTGGTGTCCTGGTCTGTGGGGACCTTGCCTTTGATGAGCTTGAAGAGTTTGGGGGACTAGTTTGAAGGCCAAAAGAGGGGGTTCAGTAAAGATTTCAGGGTGGGTCCCCATTGAGTATGGGTTGTAGTTGTTTGAGGACATGGGGGTGCAGTGAGGGGTGGTAAGTGACAATTGGAGGGGATGTGCATTCAAAGGGGGGTTTATACCTGTATTGAAGCAGGTTCTCTCAGGTATTTGGGTGGCCCATTCCATAATGCAATCTACTTCTCTGGTGCTCTGATGGAGTTTCTTTGTTTGGAGGTGAAGGTGGTTTTGAGTCTGTTAACACTTGCAGTGACAGTTATTTCCTGGGCCTGAAGAAGAGGTCTGTGTAACCTCGAAAGCTTGTCCATCTTGCAAACGAAAGTTGGTGAAATAAAGACATTACCTCTCGCACCTCGACACTTTAATATCCTGGGACCAACATGGCTACAACAATACTGCATGCAATTTTGAATATAATAACCTAAGCTTCCATAATATTGACCCTGCCACCTTATGCCTCAGGTTTTAAATACCTCATCCTCCAAAACCAAGTTATTGAAGGTGAACAAAATACTATTATTTCTGAGGATACCTTGATATTCTTTTCTATAATGTGTACATAAGAAATTAAAAAATAAAATAACTATTTTAACATGTAAACAGCTCTGAAATAATGGAGACCTCTGCATTACTTAACCCCTTCACATCTTTGGGATCATGGGCAATAGCAATAGCACAGTTGTGCCTATGCACCACAGAAAAAGCCTCTCTGTGGCACATTGAGAGAGAAATTATAGAGACTGCTAGAGGGGGGGCCATTGGACCTACATTTAGACAGATCCAGTCATCCTATTAGCCAGTACTCATCAGTGGCAGATACCAGGATCCCATAGGCTGGAGTTACAGTCACATGGAAGCTGCATTGCACATCCAAAATGCAGCACCAGGATGAAGTGAATTTTGCCTCTATAATCCTCACACATTCCTCAGTCCCACCTTCAAAATCCGGTTACTTAAATTATGTGCAAGTTAAATGGATTTCACTAAACCATTAATGCTGTATATGTGGGAAAAGAAAGGGTCATCATGATAAAGTCACTTTTTGAAATGTTAACATCCACATTAATAATTAGAGAACAACATAAATGCTATATTTGTCATCATTCTATTCAGACTTGTATATATAATCCATCTGCTGTTTTTTTAATCTTCCCAGGTAAAAATCACAAAGTGGATTTTTTCCATTCATGGCCTAATTTCAAGAAACTTTATTTGGCTGTCTCTTTAAGGCATCTGCTAGGCTATATTGGCCTTTTTCGTGTGTGTTATTCTCACATCCTCATTAGTAAAATTTGGAATGGCTACGGAGACATGAGCAAGGACTGCTCCAGATCACTGAGGTACATTTGGTCACAGAATTTCATTTTACAATACATACACATACAGAAATAAAGTGTGGAATAATCTGTAGTTCAAAGTTGTATAAAATAAGGAAGGTTACAGTGCACATAAAATGCAAGCTGCATTTTAATGATGTTTTGGGAACTTGGATGTTCAGACATCTGCTTTATAAAGGTGCTCATCAGTAGTGTGCCCCAAAATAAAAAGTTTCATGCATTCAGAAAGATATCAGTTATTAATATGTAATAGATAAAATGTGGAATAACACTGCATTAACCAAAGCAGTTTTACAAATTCACAATGGATATATAAAGTATAAAAGACATCTGAAAAAAAAATAGTTAATTGCAACTTATTGCTTCCCATAGCATGCTGACAAAAGTTATAGTTCAATGATTCATTCATGACTAGTGAGAAGAATGAGGTTATAGTATATAGGATTTGGGGGATTTTGGAATGGAAGATATACTAGGGTTGAAAGCAGTACCTAGATGAAAGACTTAGCTGATATCTTGAGATACTATTTCACAGCAGAGATGTAGAGAATGTGCGGTAGAAGGTTGTTAAATTATGTATTAGCAAATTTAATTAGTTCCTTTACTATCCTGGCTTTAATTTTGATCGAATTCCCCAAATAAATATAAGGAGAGATGTTCTGTTAGTATATAATGTGATGGAACCTTTTTGTTTGACACCCCATCCACACATTGGCTACTGTCTTTGCTGTTGCCTCTGAGGAGCTAATATCTGGCTGATTTCCCAACTTATCATATGTTTTAGTCACCACCATACAACACAATTATCATAACTTCATATGAATTAATGATACTCCTATATGGACAGAGAAATGACTTTCAGCAGATCATAACCTTTCCCCTGATATATATAAAGCAAGACTTGTCAGGTAAGATCACAATTATATGAAAATGAGGAATATGGGGGTTGCACTCCACCAAGGTATAGAATGTCACACTTGTTCACTTGTAATCATTTAAGATTCCATGATCTTTTTTTCTTCCTCCAGGAAGAACCTCCAGAGGAAGACTGGGGTTCTTGTAAGAGTTAAATTTTAGGTAGCTAATAATATTAGGCCTAGTTGGATTGCCCTTTAATTTCAAGTGGAGATGGCATTCTTCACAACCTGTCTAAAATATTTTTAGTGCTGCAATGTGTGTGTGTGTATATATATATATATATATATATATATATATATATATATATATATAGGACAATCACATACCACCCACTGAGCGCCTCTAAGAGACAGTGCTTCTCCTCTCACAAGCAGAGTCTGAGTGTAGAAAAAAAACTTTTATTAAAAAGGAGGGAAGTAACCCTGCATTAATTTTGGAAAACACTGCAGATAGGGTTCATAAACATAAACCATGAGCACAAGACCCACCCCCAAGTAAGTTGGGCAGTGTCCTTTTCTGTCAGCTTCTTAAGTCCAGCAACCAAAAGTCCCTTTAACGTGCCCATCCCTTCTCTGCTCCCCACTCAAAGTTGTTATCCTTGGTGAATGAAGACCCAAAGTCCAGAGGTACATCTTCAGAGTTAACCTCCTGCCCTGGGTGGAGGTGGGGTAAGAAGGCACTTTACTTGCTCCGCTCCCTGGGCCATTGCTCACCACTCCTTTTCACCAGTCATCCTGCCAACTGATCAGCACAATACTCCTCTTCATTAGCTGCCTTATCGCCAAACTTCCCTGCCAGCTGGTCTCCACATCTCTCCACTGGTGTCCCTGCCATCCACTCGCCAATCCTCTGGGATGTCTTCAGGTCCCACCATTTAACACAGCTGTCAGTGATTTCAGCTGTTAGGGGAGGAACCTCACTGTGCAATCTCTTGCATCAGAGAAGCTGTACAAAAGCAGGTCTAACACTTATATCTAGGTATCATTGACTTGAGTTCTGCAATGTATAAGAAAACTGTCAATTGAGTCTAAATTAACTTAATTATTACATAGTGGAGAGAGAGAGGGTAAAATGATGTCTGAGGCCCTCAGGTACAGCCCACGCCACCAGATACAAGTACCCTGTCTCCTCTTTCTCTCCTTGAACTTTGGAACACATGTCCCCTGATTAGCGAGTGTCATTTAATTGAAAGTAAGTCCCTCAGTCGAGGCATGCTAAGTACAGTTCTGCTGCTCTTGATTCATAGAACAAGGATAACAATGTTGTATTACTCCTGTCCCAATAACAAGGAAACAGGGGATCCAACATCAGCCAAAAATGATCATATGGGCAAGCAATCCCATCCTGCTGAGCACCTAGGCAGTGTGTTATCAAAATGGCATTCTTAAAACTTGCTCCTTCATTCTTGCTCAACTTGAACAACAGAATTTATCCTACCTTGAACTAGCATTATCTGAAGCACATTTACATACTTGCTGGAAGGGTTATGAATTAATGCAAAACAGCTCAGTGATGGGTTACACAAAACAATGTTATCCAAAAATACAGTATTGCTTATTACAAAGAGGCCTACAGGATATGTTTTAAATGCATCAGTGTAACTATAGACAAAATTCCTTTCAACATGACATACTTTCTTCTTTAATTTTTCTTGGAGTTTTAGAAATGCATGCTGTTTTTTTACCTGCTGTATCAGCAGGTTCTGCAGACCACAGCTCCCACTGGCCATGGTTCACTGTCCCAGGCCAATGGGGGTGGCAGGAAGGGGCGCTGGAGAAGGATGTGCTGGCTGTAGCTTCCCAACACCCCCATTGGCCTGGGAAAGCGAACTGCAGCCAGTGGGAGCCACAATCAACTGAACCAGCCGATGCAGCAGGTGAACAAACTGGCCCAGCCTGCCATGGTGCTTACCCTGGTGAGCTGTGTGCGCAAGGTTGCCGACTCCTGACCTAAAGAATGCCAGGAAAATGTCATGGTATGAATAGAACTTGGATTACTAAGTGGAATTCCCTCACACATGATGTTAGTTGGCTGTCCCATCTGACTTCCTCCTAGAGGGTCTGTATTTCGAAGAGCTGATGGCGTTTGAATCTGTGTTTCTGAGCTTCGACATGCAGATAGCTTAAGCTATGGATATTCTGGAGTTCTGGTGTGAGGAAAATGGGTGCTATTTTCTGGGGCTTAAATAATGTGACACTGAGCCAGCGAGGGTTAAGCAATTAGCATATTAAATTATCCAAATTCAAAATTAAAAAAAAAACATATTAGGGAAATACTGAAGTGGTAAACAGGGCCATTTCTGGTTATCAAAGCAAAGTTAGATGACCAACATATTTGAAATGGAAGTTTGTATATTGTCAAATATTTAGAAGTAAATACTCATTTTATTTGTCTGTTTACCTATACTGGCGAGTCTCAACTTACGCAGAGGTTCCATTCTGCAGTTAGCGCATAAAGCAAAAACAGCATGTAGTCAAATTACACTGAGCTGAATGGCGGACTGAATCTCCCACACTACAGTACAGTATTAAAATTGTTATTTTTCTCTCTCTCCCTTTTTTTTTTTTTTGGTTTTTGCCTACTGTGTAAAGCTGAAATCGCACATGTTAAATGCACGTAAGATGTGATAGACCTGTATCTCTTAGAAGCTTCACAATGTGATCTCATTAACTGGCAGATGATACAATTCTCTTCCAGTCTATTATTATGTTACAATGTTCTATTGATTCAGAGTTCAAAAGGGAATGTAAACATTTAGATTAAACTTGGGTGTAATAATATCATCGTGTATATTCTCTTTGAAGTTTGTAGAAAAATTGTAGTAATAAGTAAGTCTGTGAACAGCTTGAATGGATAACTTTATGCTAATCAATGCAACTAATTGTCTGTGTATACATAGGAAATAGACATATTGCTTCAAAAGCCACAATATATATTACCTATTCTTCACCTGCCATGTTATCTGTGACAAGAGGCTATAGTAGCTTGCCAGAGATCTATACAAAAAACTCTATGGCCTGATCCTGTCATCTAAGACCTGCTTAAGCTTGATCAGGGGAGGCTTAAGTCACAAGACTGAAGTCTCCAGCTCCAGTCTGGATTACCATATTATTTCACATGGAAGAATTTAAACAGATTCTACATATGGACTTCCTATTGGACTATATCCTATAGAATTGATGATGAGAGAACTTTCTGCAAAACAGCAACTCACCATCTCTGCTGTGAAACTACTTATGAACTTTTTTCATATCTGTATGTATAATAATCTGTCAACCACAATACTTATTCACACTCTCTCTCTCTCTTCTTTTCTTTTTTTTAAATAAATCATAGTTTATTTAATAAGAATTGGCTGTAAGCATCTATTTGGGTAGGATCTGAAATGTTCATTTGAGCTGGTGGGGAATATGTCCGATGCCTTAGGATTCGTAGAATTGTATGTACAGTGAACAAGATTTTAAGTAATCCTCCCTATATTTGACTTGGTTGTTTGGCAGTTGTCTGCCCCATTCTTTGAAGTTTGCCCTGATTCAGCAAGCTCGGTGTGGCCCTCGCCAGGCCCCATGGTCACATATGAATTCTTAAGGCCAAATGGACCATTCTCATCATCTATTCTGACAGGCTGCCTAAACACAATTTTAGGATTTTACCCAGTGGTTCCTGCATCAAGCCAGTAACTTGTAGTTAAACTAGATATATTCTTTAGAAAAGCAACCTATCTTGATTTCTTATGCCAAGTACAGGAATGAGGAGTATGTGGTGGTAACGTTAGTTTTAAACCACTTTTGTGATCTCTGTATTCTGAGGCAGCCATGACCCTACTTGACACTCAGTGTAAGTTATATCAGCCTCTATCAAATCCCAGGATTCAAGAGACTCTGAACCACGGGATGACTGAAATAGAAATCCAGATACCAATTTTGTGATTTAAGACCATTTCTAGAGTGGAAATTCTTTTCCTGGCTGATATTTCAGTTTAGTGGTGTTTTCTGCCTCTCATAATATAATGCAATGGTGCCTGATTCCCACATTCTTACATCTTGTGTGGTTATTTGTACCTGGCAAAATTGATGTAGAATGTTACCAACGCAGGATAGTAGTAGCATTTATACCTTTTTTGCACTTGCTTTTCAGAGGCTTGAGAGGTGAAAATGAAAATACATGATGGAAGAAAGTGGAGAAGGTCTGCAAAAAGAACAAGAGTACTTGTGGCACCTTAGAGACTACCAAATTTATTTCAGCATGAGCTTTCGTGAGCTACAGCTCACTTCTTCAGATGCACAGAATGGAACACACAGACAGGAGATATTTATACATACAGAGAACATGAAAAGATGGAAGTATGCATACCAACAGGAAGAGTCTAATCAATTGAGATGAGCTATTGTCAGCAGGGGAAAAAAACTTTTGAAGTGATAATTAAGATGACCCATAGAAGGTGTGAGGAGAACTTAACATAGCGAAATAGATTCAATTAGTGTAATGACCCAGCCATTCCCTGTCTCTGTTAAGGTCTGAGTTAATTGTGTCTAATTTGCATATTAATTCGAGTTCAGCAGTCTCTCTTTGGAGTCTGTTTTTGAAGTTTTTTTGTTGCAAAACTGCCACCTTCAAGTCTGTCACTGAGTGGGTAGAGAGGTTGAAGTGTTCTCCCACTGGTTTTTGAATGTTAAGATTCCTGATGTCAGATTTGTGTCCATTTATTCTTTTGCAAAGAGACTGTCCGGTTTGGCCAATGTACATGGCAGAGGGGCATTGCTGGCACATGATGGCATATATCACATTGGTAGATGTGCAGGTGAACGAACCCCTGATGGCGTGGCTGATGTGATTAGGTCTTATGATGGTGTCACTTGAATCGATATGTGGACAGAGCTGGCATCGGACTTTGTTGCAAGGATAGGTTCCTGGGTTAGTGTTTATGTTGTATGGTGTGTGGCTGCTGGTGAGTATTTGTTTCAGGTTGGGAGGCTGTCTGTAAGCGAGGACTGGTCTGTCTCCCAGGATCTGTGAGTGAGGGATCATCTTTAAGGATAGGTTGTAGATCTTTGATGATGCGCTGGAGAGGTTTTAGTTGGGGGCTGTAGGTGATGGCTAGTGGCATTCTGTTATTTTCTTTGTTGGGCCTGTCCTGTAGTAGGTGGCTTCTGGGTACTCTTCTGGCTCTGTCAATCTGTTTTTTTACTTCAGCAGGTGGGTATTGTAGTTTTAAGAATGCTTGATAGAGATCTTGTAGGTGTTTATCTCTGTCTGAGGGACTGGAGCAAATACGGTTGTATCTTAGAGTTTGGCTGTAGACAATGGATCATGTGGTGTGTCCTGGATGGAAGCTGGAGGCATGTAGGTAAGTATAGTGGTCAGTGGGTTTCCGGTATAGGGTGGTGTTTATGTGACTATCACTTATTAGCACAGTAGTGTCTAGAAAATGGACCGCTTGTGTGGATTCATCTAGGCTGAGGTTGATGGTGGGATGGAAATTGTTAAAATCACGGTGGAATTCCTCGAGGGCTTCTTTTCCATGAGTCTAGATGATGAAGATGTCATCAATGCAGCGCAAGTAGAGTAGAGGCGTTAGGGAACGAGAGCTAAGGAAGTGTTGTTCTAAGTCAGCCATAAAGATGTTGGCATACTGTGGGGCCATGTGGGTACCCATAGCAGTGCCACTGACTTGAAGGTATATATTGTCCCCAAATGTGAAATACTTGTGGATGAGGACAAAGTCACAAAGTTCAGCCACTAGGTTAGCTGTGATGTTATTGGGGATACTATTCTTGATGGCTTGTAATCCATCTTTGTGTGGAATATTGGTGTAGAGGGCTTCCACATCCATAGTGGCCAGGATGGTGTTTTCTGGAAGATCACCGATGGATTGTAGTTTCCTCAGGAAGTTAGTGGTGTCTCGAAGATAGCTGGGAGTGCTGGTAGCATAGGGCCTGAGAAGAGAGTCCACATAGCCAGACAATCCTGCTGTTGAGGTACCAATGCTTGAGATGATGGGGCGTCTAGGATTTCCAGGAGAAGGTCTATGATTCATATCCATGTAGCAAAATGAATTGACTACCTTAATACCGCAAAGCAAACCAATTAGTTGCAACTTAATTAAGCCAATTCTCAAATTCCTGCTCCTTCCGGCCCACATAATGTCTAAATCTGGGGCTAAGTGATACACCTGGGCATATGGTAACCTACAAGGGAACCTGAGGAAGGACAGCCAAAGGACAAGCTACAGAATGAGCATTTCTCAATTCTGCTACTGAAGAATCAGCAATAAGGTGGCAGCAGGGAGTTTTCGAGGTTATGGAGGTCTCTTCAAGAATTTAAAAGACAAATATAAATGTTTTCTAAAGGTTTTTGAGTCCTTTTATAGACGTGTTTAGATAAACATATCTGTGAAACAGAATTCTGGATGATTCAAGATACTACAAGTAAAGATACTCTCTATTAAATTTTATTAATTATTGGAGTAACTGCTATAGAATCTTGTTTAATTTCTATAGCTCCCTACTGATTTCATCCCTATAAATTACTAAAAAGATCTTTTCATAAGGAGAGAACTGTGATCTCTTACATCCCAATAAAATATGTGTTGCATGGGAGAGTGGGTTTACCATGATGTTTCCTCAAGGATTTGGGAAGGAGGAAGGATAGTCAATTACTCCTTGAAGATTCAAAAGGTGAGGTAGTTAGCTAACTTCGAAGCTATCAGCCATGTGGAGGTTTGGAAAAATCAGTACACCTTTCTACCAAACACCATGACAAGTTAGCAGGGTTGGGACAGGTTTTTGGTATGGTGGCATAGTGAGCAGTGTTGCTGAAGTTCGCTTATGTTTCAGCAGGGCCGTCCTTAGGCATAGGCAGCAAAAGCGGCTGTGTATGGCACCCGAAAATTTGAGGCACCACCAGCACAGCAGGTTAGAGAGGGTTGTCTCCCGCACACCCAGCATGCACTGCAAACTCCTTAGGCAGGAGCCATATTCACAGAGCCGAATACGCTGGAACAGCACTTTCTGTGTAAGGGAGAAGGTACAGGGATCTCTGCAGAGAATTCTGACTCTGCTCTGCTATGAGGCGGGTTGGGTGGCTCAGTATCCTTTGCTGCCTCATTCTTCCCCCCATAGTAATTGCCAATAAAATGTTGACGAATTAAAAGAATATATTATATGCATCATTCTGTCAATAAATCAGATTTTGTTTCTATAGCACATCTTCAGCATTATAGTGTGCTTAATTTGTTTAAACTGCTTTTAATAAAGTGCATGTGGCAAGTTTTCAAATACTGTAAGCTTATATTTGTGTTGATAAGAAGAAGTCGGGCATAGGGACACCAGTTTAATAATACTGCATAGGGCCCCATAAATCCTAAGGACAGCCCAGTGTCTCAGTAGGATTTTTGATGTATCCAGAACTCGAAGCAAATTAACACGCTGAAAACCCCTGCAACAGAACCTGCCAGTTTCTTTTTTAGTTAAAGTATTACTGTTACTCTTTATATACATCAATGTTAGGAATATATCAAACAACTAACACAAAATGTTTTTGCTGTCAAAAAGCTTACACATGGTTCCATTGCAGCTGATTCTCTAGAAAATGTTAGTTGCCAGTACATTCAACATTGTAGCAAGTTGGATTCCATATTTTAGTTTATTTCGTTACTGAGGTATAATAGATAGTCTTCTGTTAAGGAATTAGAATACAAAGTACATTGCAATTTTTATAAAAATTAGAAACACATTTCCCTGAGTTTTTCAGTAGATGGCAGCAAATATTCACTGATCACTGTAGCTGCTCTGATAATACATGTTGCACAAAAAAACACATGCCACATTTGTCTTGTTTTATGGAGATACTTTTGGAAAAGCAAAGTTAACTATAGTAATACAAGTGTATTTATAAGATTTTTCTTTAAAAAATCATGTTGTAAGAAGATACAATACCACCACTCAGCAGGGTTAATTTGAATTCACATTTACTTTAATGAGCTTTCATGTGATGATTAAAACTTGGCAACATCTCTGGGTTTTACTGAGAGAAATATCTTTCATTACATTGATAGATTCACTGCTCTGATGTGTGCTGAAGGGCATTGTGCTCACTCCGTAGAGTGCAGGGGACTGGTGTGAAATGCTGGTAAACTTTATTCACCTAACGAAGAAAGATTGGCATTTGTGTTACTTGTGTTGCCCAATTTGCAAAACACAGGGTCAGAGTCTTCATACTTTAAACTATAAGCCAGGACCCCACTGTGCTAGGTGCTGCACAAACACAAAACAAAAAGACAGCCCCTGCCCCAAAGAGCTTACTTCTTAAGTCCACTCAGTGAAGGATGCATTCTATTTATGAATAAACTGGCTGGATAATGGTTTAAGTGTGAACCCTGACATTATTTTCACAGACAACAAGAGTCAATCTTTTCTTCAAATAGCATCTTATATTCTAGAGCATGCTTGTGTAACAAAGGGTAGATTCTAAGGCAAATTCCACAGCTGCAGACTCCTGGCATACACAGAGGTCTGGTTAATGGCTGGCATCTGTGTTGGATGAGTAACCTGGTTCATTTCTATAGTTTTCCTATGTGATTGAACAGTGGTGAGAACTTTGTGCAGGTGGTTAGGCAAGGGAATGTGTTCTTTGCATTGTATAATATTTGTAGCAGAATGTCACTAAAGGAAACAAGGATTTAAAGACCATTCTTCCCTCAGTGTAACTTGAACGTTTCACTTTATTGGCATAGAATTTCTATAACTTAAATTGAGTCACTTCTATCAAGTAAAACCAGCCCCCTTGTTACTAAGACTAGGAGTTGCTGAAATCCCATGGTATTTGTTATGCAGGCAGATAAGACTAGTTGATTGTAATGGACCCTTCTAGCTTTAACATTTATGGGTAAAATCCTATCCCCATTGAAGTCAACAGCAAAATGCCTACTGAGCTCAGTGAGACCAGGATTTCACCCTTATCCACTTTATTTGGTTTAACATTTTGATATATTATCTTTCTCACTATAAATGAAGGCTTGGAATATGATTGTAATCTGATAAGGGTAATCATTTCAATAGGGTCTGCATCCATAGAATAGATCAGGCATGTTCTCCACTTATTCCTCATAGTTTCTTCTTTAAGTCAACCATTCTCATCAGTTTAAATGTAATTGTAGTTTTTATCTGCCATACTTCAATGTATTAATGCTTCAGTGACCTGAGCTTTTGCTTTTATATTAAAAATAACCAGAACAGAATTGAAGTAGCACCACTGCATTACACTGGGGATAAAAAATAAACAACAGTACACATTCTTCTAGTGCTTTCTGCTTCCTCGATCTGTGAGGTCCCATATGTTGAGAGCCTCATTGGATAGAACTGCCTCTGCTACAACTACATATAACCTAAAATCCCTGCAAAAATAAATTATATTGGGAGAATCATTCTGCTCTCAGTGTTAAATCCACACACAAGGGACTGGTTTGTATCTGACCTAAAAGAAAGCACCACCAGCAATACAATATGTTCCCAATATCATTCCTGGATATTGGTTCATTACTCATTCAGAGGAAAAAGTGACAAATCAATAATACTATCTCAGACACTAACTGGTAAATTCGACCCTGCCATAAGGTATTAGAACTCTGTTGGCTGAAATTGAGTGATGAGCATTTATTAATTTAGCTCCGATAGTCATGGAGACTGTGGACCAAATGTACTCATGAAGCCAAAATGAGCAAGCTACAATTAACATTTGTGGTGAATTTCACTGGTGGTAAGATTTTTAAGACTGCATATGGGCCACATTTTTAACTGGTATGTAGATACCTAACTCCTATTGAAATCAATGGGAGTTAGGCACCAAAATACTTTTAAAAATCTGGTACTAGGTGACATAAGAGCCTAAGTTCCAGTTTCAAAAGTTACATAGCACTTAGGACATCAGTTTAATTGAAAATTAATGGCATTTAGGTACCTGAGAAACAGATTTTCAATGATATTTGGGGACCTAGCAGGTTTAGGAATCTAAAACATTGATTTAAATGGGTGTTAGGCATCTGTGGATTTTTAAAATCCCACGAGGTATCTTTCTGCATATTAGTCACCAAGGGCTAGATTCTCAAAGCTCCTTAGGTGCATAAATCACTTTTTTAAATGTTTTTAGGCACTTTTGAAAAGGTTACACTATGAATCATGCTAATTGTCCTCAAATTTGAACATTAAGATTGCAGGTTGAATGCCTTCAGTGAGGGTCACCTCCACTTTGGAATTGGCTTCTGTCATTCATCTAACAAAAGCCAAATATGTTGGCCTTCAGAGCAGTTGTATGATTCATTAAGGCATTTGCCTGGAGGATTGCTTGAGTGTCTTTTTCTCTGGGAAAGTTTTTTTTTTTAATTGATAATTTTAGTGTCAATTTCACTACGTGCTTTGACTTGTTTTCTTTAGAAATTAATATATATACATCCAAAGGCTGTAGTAGGCATATCTATCAGAGGACAGAACACAAATAATTCCTCATAAATTTCTGTTGCACCAGGATGCTCTTGTGTTGTGTGTTTCATCCAAGTTATTGTAGATGATGGATTGAAACAAAATGAATTATGATGTATCTCAAGTGTATGCCAAAAACCTCTAGTATTTATATTATAATTAAGGAATATAAGACTTCTGCATTGCTTTTATGCATGCTGTAACTCTCTCAACAGACAGTCTCAGTAAGATTTACTTGTGTCATAGTAAAGATTTTTTCACATAGACTAGATTGGATATAATTTTAAAAGATACGCTTTAATCCAGTTATTCGGAAAAATTCTATGGTCTATGCATGCAGAGTGTCAGACTGGATAGTTATGGTGGTTCCTTCAGGCCTTGGACTATGTAAATCCATGAGTTCCTCTGTTCATCCTTTTCCTTCATGGGATAGAGAGGAGCAGCAACATGTTCATAAAACATGCAGCTCTGCATTAAGACAATGACTATAATCAAATCCCATGCTTGAGGTTTTCAGCCTGTCTCCTAGAGAGATCAGGAAGGACTTTTTTCATCCAACATACAATTGGCCAGATTTTTTTTGTTTTTGTTTTTTCACCTTCCTCTGAAACATCGGTATTGATCACTGCTGGAGACAGGAGACTAGATGGGGTGGATTGGTGCATTGAGGTGGTATAATGAGTCCTTTTACCAGCTGCCTGGCTGGTGTCTCTTGCTCACATGATGAGGGTCACACTGGTCACCAGATTTGGGATCAGGAAGGATCGTCCCCCACATCAGATCAACTGGAACCTTGGGGTATTTGTGTTCACCTTCCTTTGTAGCATATGTTGCTATTCATGTGCAGGAATCATTTGCGAATCTCGCTTGTTCCATTCTCTGCCACTCAAGGGCTTTGGCCATTGATAGTACATTGATCTCTCTGGTTCTCTCCCTATGGCTCACAGTTTAGTCTCCTGAGTATTGAAATACTCCTTAATACTGAAGTACTAACTAGTCTCTTGGCTTAATGTAGGGGTATAGAGGTGGGGACTGATTGTCTGTGGAGTACAGGATATGTGTTGGTCCCCTGAAATTTAGGAAATTGTTTTCCTTTACAGTTTATTTCATCCAAATGATAAAGTTTGTCAGCAGATGCAAAATCAGTATTAAAAACAGCATCAAATAATAAAAAATGAACTCTGGTACAGAGGACAGCAACTTGAGCTGATGGAAATTTGCTTACAAGGCTGATATGTTTGTGTTGTATAATAAAGCTAATATAGTAGTATGCTGGGAAATGTGTCACCGTGCCTTAGTGAGTCATAACCGAGAATATCAGATTCAGGACAAACTGCTAAGAAATAGGGCAGACACACACCCAAACTGGTGGTTATTCTTCCATAAGAGATACCAAACCAGCAACAAATGTAAACTGTCTCACCACACTGGCTAAAATGAACTCAGAAATCTAGCCACCTTAGGGACGCCAGTTCTTGTTTCAACATCTAGACATTAGACTTAATGATGAGTGGTTATTTAAAACCAATTTAATCCATCAAAGGGTTTTTCTGATTCCAAAGGACCAGCCGCATACCCAGGTCAATATGTAACTCAGATTTTACCCAGTAATCATGCTGTTGCCAATCCTTTAATACAGAGGTCGGTAACTTCTGGCATGCAGCTTGCCAGGGTAAACACCTTGGCAGGCTGGGCCAGTTTGTTTACCTGCCACGTCGGCAGGTTTGGCCGATCGCGGCTCCCACTGGCTGCGGTTCGCCGTCCCAGGCCAACGGGGGCGGCAGGAAGTGGCGCAGACCAGGGATGTGCTGGCTGCGGCTTCTCACCACCCCCATTGGCCTGGAACAGTGAACCACTGCCAGTGGGAGCTGCGATCGGCCGAACCTGCCAATGCAGCAGGTAAACAAACTGGCCCGACCCGCCAGAGTGCTGACCCTGGCAAGACACGTGCCAGAGGTTGCCGACTCCCGCTTTAGTATTTAATATCTAAAGGTTTATTTATATAAAGAAAGAAACAGGTGAGTTAAAATTGGTTAATAATCAAATGCATAAAATAAGTGCAAAGTTCTTGGATCAGGTCTGAAGCAGTGATGGCATGAACTGCTGGCTTGCTAAGTCTTAGTTGCTTCCATATAACTGGAAGGTCCTCATTCTCTTGGTTAGAATGCTTCCATTAGTATAAGTCCATAGTCCAGAGGTTAGAGCAGGAACGAGGCAAAATGGAGATGTTTCTAGGACCTGTTATACTTTCTGCCATATGGTATGTCTGCTTTTGGTACAGTCAGCAGAAAAATACAGGCACAAGATAGAGTCCAGTGTCACATTGGTTGGTCACATATCCTTGCATGCTTTAATGAGTCATAGCTGGGGTTACTACCCATATTTTGGCTAGAACGCCAGCAGAAAAGTCCAGCAGGTGGAGATAAGTTTCTTCCATGGCACATTGGGTTCACTGATGGGCCATCAACTTGGATAAGCTATTCACAATGTAGTGGCTAGACTGGATATAAACTATCTTGTGAGTGTTACCACAGTAGTAAACATATTTGAAATAAGGTAAAAAGTCAATATTCATAACTTCAGATACTAAAATGATACAGACTTATAAATAGGATAATCACATTCAGCAAACCATAACTTTTCCATTTACACATTACCTGTCATGCTTTGTATAAGGATTGTTGCAAGTATACGACAGAGGTAGCAACAATGATCTAAATGGTCATATTTTAATCATATAACACCATAACATGTAATTCAATATAGTAATGAATATCATGCCATGGAGTTTCCTCAGAGGTTTTTTTCTTTCTTCTATTATCTAAGACCAAACAACTATTATATACCACAAAAGAAGATTTTAACAAAACATCCATTATTAGTCTTACTATACAGCAATACTTTCAAATTAATGTATGCTGGGGTTCCTCTGAGACCTCTTCCACTTGTTTCCTACAAGAACTCATTTAACTCCAATCTCATCACTCAGGTTCTTTTATTTGTTATACAGCAACGCTACAATGAGTTGACGAGACTCAAGTATGGGAATGGATATAAGGCACACCACACATGCAATACTACATAAGAAACCTCTTCCTTTATATACATTGATACATAATATTGCATTTACTATACATTGCATTACTAATTTTGGGATTGGCTTGGTCACTTTGTAGGAACCAGTCCCTACACTGCATTTACTGTCCAGCAATGACTAACTTTTAACCTAATTTTATGTTCCAGGCCTATCTTAATCATTGTTATTTTATGAAGTGTTGTTGTAGCCATGTCAGCCCCAGGATACTAGCATTACAAGGTGGGTAAGGTAATATCTTTTAAGGGATCAACTTCTGTTGGTAAGAGAGACAAGCTTTCAGATTTCCATAGAGCTCTTCATCAGGTCTGGGAAAGGTACTCAGAGTATCACAGCTAAATACAAGATCAAACAGATAGTTTAACACATGTAGTTAGCACATATTCTAAAGGACCATTCAAGGCGAAGTGGCCCATTAACAGCTCTGTAGTCATAGGACAAAAGGGGGTGGGGGGATTAATGAGTTATATATAGTTATAATGAGTCATAAATCCAGGGTCTTTAATAAGACCATGATTTTTAGTGTCAAGCCAAATTATGAATTTAAACTCCGAGACTAGTATTTTGAAATTGTTATGCAGGTTTCCTTTGAAGACGAGGACTGATAGGTCAGATATAGAGTGTTCACTTTATGTAACATGTTCACCCACAGGTGATAGGGTGTTTTTGTCTTTTATCATTTTCTTGTTATTTGGGCATTTAGTCCACTGGATAAGGTATATAACATGTTGTAATAGGCATGTAAAGGACCCATGGATCTTGAAAGGTGTGTTGTTGGGGATGTTGATAATTGTAGCAGTGGAGATACATTTGCAGGTTTTTAATCTGTTGTCCTAGCAGAGTCTGGTGCCATTTTTAGTAGGTGTGTCCTTATCTATGAGGAGCTTACTTCTGATGATGAGGTTGGAGAGTTTGGGGGAGTGGTTTGAAAGCCAGAATAGGGGGTTCAGGAAAGATTTATTTCAGATGGGGTTCCCACTGAGTATGGTTTATAGTTGTTTGATGATACCCCATATGGGTTCCAGTCTGGGGTGGTAGGTGACAAGTAGGCGTGTGAAGTTGGAGGAGATTTTATTTCTGTATTGAAGCAAGTTCTCTCAGGGTTTTTGGATGGCCCATTTCATGATGCAATCTACTTCTCTTGTGGAGTGTCCTTGTTTGGTGAAGGCAGTTTAAAGTGTGTTACGATATTTATCCTGGTCTTTCTCATCAGAGCATATTCTGTGGTATGAGTGCCTGGCTGTAGATAATAGATTTCTTTGTGTATTTGGGGTGGTTGCTGGATCTATGAAGAAAGATGTGGTGAGCTGTGGGTTTCTTGAATATTTTTTTTTCTAGGGTTCCATTGCTGAAACTTATTGAGGTGTCCAAGAGGTTGATAGCATGGGAGTGTTCCAGAGAGAGTTTAATGGACAGGTGGTTATTGTTGAAGTTGTGGTGGTAATCTATGTGGGACTTTAAGCTGTCTGAAATCATCATCAGTGTACATCAGGTATATCGTTAGCTTCATGGTGCATTTGTCTAGAAATTCTTCTTCAAAGTGCCCATTAAGAGGTTAGCCTAGTACCGAGGGCTGTTCCCATATTTTGGACAAAGTGTTTGTTGTTGAATATAGAATTGTTATGCATGAGTATGAAATGGATAAATTTGACAGACAGCTATGCCATCATTGTGAGGAATGTACGCATATAGGGGCCATGGTGGTGAGGGTGGTGTTCTGAGGAAGGTTGTTAATATTGTGGAACTTGTAGAAGTCCTTTGTGACCTGGAAGAAGCTGGGTCTTTATGTGGTGGGTGGTTTGAAGATGTTATATATGAGTCCCAATATTCCTTCAGTAAGAGAGCTGTGGCCAGATATGGATGATCTTCCTAGGTTCCCTTGTTTCTGTATCTTGGAGAAGGTCCCTGAGGTGGATTCTTGGGGGGATGAGTTTGTAGAGTTGTTGGGGAAGGATTTGATGATATCATTAAGTTCCTGGGTAAATTGTGGTGTGGATTTTCTTTTACTTTTTTATAGTAGTTATTGTTGGGGAGTTGTCTGTTCACCTTATTTACATATTCATCATGGTTGAGGACTAAAATAATGCCTCCATTGTCTGTTATTTTGATCATTCTCGCTGTCCTCCACTGCTACAATTATCAACCCTCCTGACAATACAACTTTCAAGATCCATGGATTCAACACATGTCCATCACAACATGTGGTATATTTCATCCAGTGCACTAAATGCCCCAATTTTGTGGATGAAACCAAACTATCACTATGCCCTTAAAAAATTCTCACAGGAAAATACACACCCTTTCACCTCTGGGTGTGCACTTTTTACAAATAGATCACTCTGTATCTGACCTATCAGTCTTCATCCTCAAAGGAAACCTCCACAACACTTTCAAAAGATGAGCCTGGGAGCTTAAATTTATCACTCTGCTAGACACTAAAAATCATGGCATGAACAGACACTGCATTTATGATTTATTACAACAATCTGTAACCTACTAACACCCTCTTTTTGTCCTTGGACTGCAGAGATATTAACGGACCACTCTACTTTGAATGATCACTAACAATATATGCTAACTACTTATGGTAAACAATCTGTTCTACCTTGCATTTTGATGTGACCTGGCAGAACCTTTCCCAGACCTGAGAAAGAGTTCTGTGTGGCTCAAAAACTTCCCTCTATCAACAACAGAATTTGAGTCAATAAAACATATTACCTCACTCACCCTGCCTCCTAGCATTGGCAGTATTGTGGGTGGTAGGTGTCTCTGCCTGGAATCATGTAGTTATATTCTCTATAATCAACAAATCTTAATGTCCCAATGTTTTATGTGCACATACCACAAATGAAACATACTGGGAACACAATGATTATATATTTTTACAGTAAGGAATGTTGAATATAATTTTACATTTCTAAATAGAATAGTGTAGGAATGGAGTTATGAGATCTTTGGAACAGGGGCAATATCTGCTAGTTTTCTGTATCCATCCTCAAGCTTGGCACTCTCCCTGTGTCTGATTTGTGTCCAGCAGAGGTGCATATTTTGCAGATCTTCCCCTTCACTATGATTCAATTCATTATGAGGGACTGAACCCAGGATCATCACTACCAAAAGCACAAGCATCTACCAATTAAGCTAAAGAAATAACCCTATTTGCCAGAAGCAATACTAGGTAGATCTTCTGTGAAACAGCTACTAGAAGGGGACATAACACTCTTCGGGAAGCATATAACACACTGGCTATGAGATTCCCCTGATTGTGCGAACCTCAAGTTTACAGGAGTTAAAATTCCTACAGAGGGCACCATTTTTAGCAATATCTCCATGTAGTGCAGCTCTACCGTGGTTCGTCCCTCAGCGGGGCTGTGGGGTATGCCACCGCCTCGCTCTAGTTCGCCAGCTGGTGGCTCTGCTGTCGTGGGGAACAATGTACACACGATTAGGGGGGTTCAGACCCCGGGGGGGGGCTGAGTCAATAGTCCGAAGCCGGCCCAGGCCCTAGGTCAGGGCGGAGCAACAAACACTGAGTCAGAATGCTCAGGCCCTCAGGCAGGGCTGAGCAGTAATCATAGGCTTCGGCCTCCTCAGGCCAAGGGAAGGGGGAGTCTGCAACCCGGAGTGGGGTGGCAGAGGGGACACAGGCCCTCCCACTCCACTGTGTCCCAGCCCAGGGCCCTAGCAGCGGCAGAAACTCGCTGCTGTCAGTGGAGATCCTGGCCGCAACACACTGACATTGGCTCTGGCAGTGTTGCAGCCAGACTGGGGTCGGTTGCCCCCAGGCTACTTCCACTGTCCCCCTCATAGGGTACCTGAGTCGTCGTAGCATCACCGGCGGTCTCAAACACCATTGGTTCCTCTGGGTAAGTAGCTGAAGGTAGGCTCAGCTGCTACTCGGGGTACTTGGCAAGAGACAGGCTCGGCTCTTCCTCGAGGTAGCTGGCGCGGGGCAGGCTCGGCCAGTCCTTCTTGGGGTAGCGAGCATGGGGCAGGCTCGGCTGGCTGGGTGTGAGCTCTGGCTGGCAGCGGCCGCAGACGTCTGGCCCCTGTGGTGGCTGGGCCTCGACTGAGCTCTTCAGGTGAGCTTTTATACTTCCAGGTCTGCGCTGTGACCTCTGAGGGGCGGATGCAGGACCTAGCAGCTCTTCCCACGGTGCTGGTAAGCGAGGTTCGTCCCTCAGCGGGGCTGTGGGGTATCCCACCGCATCGCTACACTCCACTACAGATCATCATTGGAAATTGAACTCAGGATCTGCAACATCAGAAATATAGACCGCTAACCCTTGACCCAAGGGAATTGCTTCCTAAGCAGTGTTAGGTTTTTACCCTTTGTGGAACAGCTAATGGAGGGGGACATGACAGAAGCTGTGTTTTACTTTACAGTAATTTATTCTGAGCAAGAATCAGTTTTATGACATTCTCATAAAGCAGATCCTTTACCTCAATTTAAATTACATTAACTATTGTTTACTTTTTAAAAATAGAAAGACATCATGAAGCTTTTGATGAGATTACATTAATAATATATGCCATGGAGTTTTGAAAACATTGCAGTGCAAAAGCATGTTTAATTTAACAATGCAAACACAATAAGAAGACACTGAAAGCAGAAATTTGACAAGTGAAAAAACTTCCATAAAGGGAATATGGGAAAAGAAAGAAGAATTGAATATAGAGTGAATAATCCAATTTGAAAGAGAGCAAGAAGTTTCATGAGAGTAGTGAAAAGCAATGTGATATAATATTTAAAGTAATTAAAAATAGACGTCTTTCTATCTTTGCTATGCTTTATGTATTCCAAAACACCGTACGATTGTGGTGCTATAAACAGTAAATATTGATAATAATTTTGTACTTCATGTGTAATATTGAGAAGCTTTCTATTAAAATAGCATAAATATTCTGTTTCTGAAGAAAAATCTATCACAATAAAGCCTCTTTGGTGTATGTTAAAACTTTTCAAGCTGTTTAGATTGACCATGTAGATAATCGAATACAAACTGTAAGAGCCCTCGTAAATATTTTCTTTGACATTTATAACCTATAGATTAAGTGAGTGAAATCCACATTATGGCATAGTTGAGAGAATCCTTCTGAAGAAAGGTGCAGACTTACTTTTGAAAGTCACTTAAAATGAGGATTAATGTACCTTCCTCCATTTACTGTTCACTAAAGTTATAATAAGTCTGCAGTAGAGGGTTTGAATTTGCTGTGTTTATTTAATTGTTGAACCAGAATACTGCTATGTGTTTTACCATTTTTTAGACACCCTGCTTGGTAGTTTAGAAATTTTCATTCTCCTGGAGGAATGAACAAATGTTTATTTTACTGCAATAATTGTGGAAGTTCAAGTGAAACTAATTTTACTTCTAAAAATAATTTGAAGAATTGAAGACATAAATTGTTTTCTAAGCTTCTTTCTGGATAATGATCTAATATTTACAAGGTTGAATTGAGTTTTTAATCTTAATGTCAAGCATGATACCCCATATGGGTTCCAGTCTGGGGTGGTAGGCGACAAGTAGGCATGTGAAGTTGGAGAAGATTTTATTTCTGTATCAAAGCAGGTTCTCTCAGGGTTAATGTGAACACTCTGTTTAACTTGGTGCAGAATAACTTGCAAGACTGGTGCTTCAGAGGTGGGCCCAGTGATATAATCTTGTCTTCCATAGGAGGAAGGGATTACTCCAGGATATCACAGGGCAATTTTTGTTATTAGTAGAGCTGGTCGATTTTTTCCTCCATTTTGACAACAACAATTTCAATGGAAAAAAGAGGGAGAAAATGACAGCATCTCTCAATTCACTTCTCCTCTCTTTTTTTAAAAAAACAAAAACAAAAAAACCCACAACAGCTGTAGTTATTAGCCTCACTGTTTCTCCAGATATCTCCCTTTTGGCAAGGCCAGTGCAACAGGAGAGATTATAATTTACCATTAGTTTGAGTTAGGGCAGAATTGGCCTCTACATCTGTGTTTGTATAGCACGTAGCAATGTCACCTTTGGCTGACCATAGAGAAGCCAGGTCAAAAGTCTTAGCAAGACAGAGATCCTTCACACTCAACCATAGTAGATCTGTTCTTCTGTGAATTGGGCTTGAGTTTGGATTTACATATTTTTAAGTATTTATTTAACTTTGCATTTCAAGTTCTAGAGAAGGATATCTGTATATGTTGGGAAATGAAGCATTTTCCAAAATTGGTGGTGCTAATACTGATATTAAGAAATCTTATATTCATTAGAGAGCCACGTGTCAATGCTGGGAATATTTAAAGCATCTGGTGTTTTACAGACACCTCAGGGCTGTGATTGTAGTTTCTTTTGCGGGGGTGGAGATTGTACGTGTATACAGTACAAAATTCATTTATGACCTGGATGTCAGTCCTATTTAGGGCTTCCGAACCTTGTTAGTCTGAGGCTACTTATGCCCTCACTCATCATCCCTGTAAGGGGCAGGGTGTAGTGCAAAAACAGAATGAAGAACAATTTCCTTCAAATAAATAATAGCTGTTCTTTTAAAAAAGTAGAATTAATCATCAATCTTTTTAATATTTTAAATACTGATAATGACACAGTTGAAGTGTTATGTGAATTTCCAGAGTCCTATATCACATGAAAATGGAAATGGTTAAAAAAATCAGTTATTTGAAGTTTGAAGGCAGTTCTCCAAAAAAAATCAGTTTAGGTCAAACTGGATCTGAAATCTTTCTGAATTTTTGCTGAATTTAAAATATCCATTTTTTATCTGTTCTAAAGCAGTGATTTGAATCTTGATTTTCCATATCCCAGCTTGAGTGCCCTAGTCACTTGGCTAACGGTTATAACAGAGGGCTGAGAAGGGGCATGATAGCATCATTACCTCCTCCTCCTGTGAGTGACCAAAATTATTACCTCCACATTTTTGTGAGTGACCAAAATTATTCATGTCAAATTCACAAATCTTTCAGGTCAATTGAAACTGCGCTTTTTGTCAAACAGACTATTCATCCCCAAAATGTCACCCAGCTCTATATGAAAGGCAAATTCTTAGAAAGTTTGATACAACAACAATGTATACTCAACTTTTGTCTATTGTACAATTCAAGTTGAATTACACTAGTAATAACCTCAATGCTATTTAATAGTTTTGATTAAAAAAAGAAGAAAATATTTTCCAAGTTCTTCCATTTGAGCTGAAAAAAATGGTCTTTTGCACTAAGGACATATTTAATTAAATAAAATGCTTGCCCTTGGTCTCTTTCCTCTCCTAATTACTTTGTCTTACAAAATCCCATGTTTAATGAACTGTAAAAACCTGATGGGAGACATAATTGCTAACAACTCTCTACGTGTTCATCATGGACTCAAACAAAAGGTAAAAGAGTAAAGGTCCACCCATGTCTCTTCTATTCTTTATGGTAAAATATTACAGCATTCATAAATCTAGACAATTTTTTGACAATTATAATAAAATAATGGGTAAACGGGATTCATTGAATATGAACAGCTTGCTTCAGAAGAAGGCCAAACCATTTGGTAATAATGAACCAATGTTATTGTGTTTCTTTAGTGAGATACTGTGCAAATAAGCACAGGTATTGTGGAGTTATTCTTATGTTATATAATACTCGTGGAATTGTTTTACAGGGAATTATTCTTAATTGTTTAATACATTCTTTGTTTAGCACTGATAATGTCTTTGGAGCTGCACAGTATAACAGATCCTGCCCTCTAAAATTTAATTGAGCATGCACTTATGTTATCTTGTAGCAGGTAAATCCAGACACATAGGATCATAGAAATTCAGCACTGGAAGATACCTTGAGAGGTCATCTAATCCAGCTCCCTGCACTGAGGCAGGACCATGTATACCTTTACCATACCTCTCCAGTGTTTAAGTTGTTCTTTAAAACCTCCAATGACAGGGATCTCACTGTGACACTCTGTACCTGGGGGGAACACCCTGCATCCCCATGTTCATCCTTATAATATGATTGTGTGGTATCCAATGTAAATTTTGTCATGTTGGGGATCTTTGGAAGGCTCATGATGCACTTAGCATTGTTGTTATAGTAATGTTATAGCAGGGGTCGGCAACCTCTGGCATGCAGTTCACCAGGGTAAGCACCCTGACGGGCTGGACCAGTTTGTTTACCTTCTGCGTCAGCAGGTTTGATGGACCACGATTCCCACTGGATGTGTTTCGCTGTCCCGGGCCAATGAGGGTGGCAGGAAGCGGCGCGGGCCGAGGGATGTGCTGACCAGGGCTTCCCCCCCCCCATTGGCCTGGGATGGCGAACCGTGGCCAGTGGGAGCTGCGATCGGCCAAACCTGCCAATGTGGGAAGTAAACAAACTGGCCCAGCCCACCAGGGTGCTTACCCTGGCAAGCCGAGTGCCAGAGGTTGCTGACCCCTGTGTTATAGGTTGTAATTTCATGTATATAGTTTTGAGGCTGAAAATGTATCCTCGTGGATTAAAAAAAGCCCAGGCAAAACTCTCCAGGTACAGAGGGGCAGTTCACACCTCATCAGGGCATGTATGGGACAAACCCAGCCCAACCTTACAGGAACAAAAGATACTAGCCTAGGCAGCAACAAAGAATCTGTTGGACTGTCCAGTGAGTTACCCTCCTTCCCTTGGACAGTTTGAGACTACGATGAGGTAATACTCACCTGACCCTGAAGGGAGGGGGGCAAAGCCAAGGGGGAAGAAAGAACATGATAAAAGAGAGAGATGTTTGTCGTACTCTTCATCTCTCTTCCACTTCCATCTACAGATATCACCAAGCGACTGAAGTGCTGATCAAATGGAAAAGCCTGGCTGAAGGGCAACCAGCCAGCCTGTGGTGAGCAGCATCCAAGTTAGTAAGGGCACTGAAAGTGTTACAATCAGCTTAGAATGTGTTTTGCTTTTATTTCAATTGATCAAATCTAACTTCTTGTGCTTTGACTTATCATCACTTAAAGTCTATCTTTTGTAGTTAATACATTTGTTTGTTTATGCTACCTGAAGCAGTGTGTTTGGTTTGAAGCATGTCAGAGACTCCCCTTGGCATAACAAGCCTAGTACATATCAATTTCTTTGTTAAATTGAAGAACTCATATAAGCTTGTAGCATACAGGGAATAACTGGACATTGCAAGATGGAGATTCCTAGGGTTGTGTCTGGAACTGGAGATATTGGCTAGTGTAATTCTGTTGAACAATCCAAGCAGCGTCTAACCAAAAGTGCCCACTTACGTATCTGGGAGCAGCTTACATGCTAGCGGCAGTGCATGAATAGCCTGGGAGTGGGGGTTCTCACAGCAGAGCAGAGTAAGGCTGGATCTCAAAGTCAAGGATCAGAGTGACATAGCAGATCACCGGTCCAGATAACACTGGGGAATGTCACACCTACAGTCTCCTTTGGTAATCTATTAAACTATTAATTATCTTTGGAGTTAGAAAGTCTTTCCTAATATCTAACCTAAATGTCCCTTGCTGCAGAGCAGATTATGCCAAATACTTCCTCGCCTATCTTTAGTGGACAGAAACAGGTCCAATATTATTGTACTAACAGAGCCTAAGCAGACTGATAAATAATCTAACACTCTGCATACTTACTATTGACTGTTTCCACCTGCAGTACTGGTTTGGCATTAAAATGATAACCTATTATGCCTCTCATCTGAGGGGCTCAAGAGGCCATTCTCAGTCTCAAAAATAGCATGTAGTCTACAAACCTCATAATTTCTTCTTTAAGGTGGTTTCTGCATATTCCCACTTCAGAACCGTCTGGAAAACACTGACTGCATAGGTTGCACAAGTCCTATCTCATGGTAATGAATGGTCAAGGCTGAGGATATAAAAGGGCCATGTAGTCCCGATCACCTTAATAAACTACCAAAATTAGAACTTTTTTCTAAAAATCTTTGACAGAGTCTAAAATCTGAACCAGCATGTGAAAACTGCTTCTCAGCTCAGCTCTAATTAGTGACATTTGTAAACTTGTATGAACAATTGCATTTGAGTGATGATTACAGTATTATGTTGGTAAAGCATGTAGTTAGAGGTAAGGGATTGTATGATTGAGAGAGAGAAGAAAACACATATTTTCTCTATATTACATTCAGCTGTAAGTAAAAATGTGTACTAAAAGAAGTAACACCAGAGGGAGAGAGGGGTGAGTCTTTCAAGAACAGTCATGTTGTGTTCTTTTATTATTAGAATTTGAACTCCATAACAATTATAGCAACTTTATGTTTGTCTGTACTGTAATCACAGGGTGTGATTCTCCTAATAAAATCTCATTACATGTACATATACTGTATAAATACTACAGATAGGAATTTCCAAAGGGATCTAAGTGAAAATGTGTTCCTAATTCACTTAGGGTACATCTACATTGTTTTAAAAATGCACAGCAGTGAGTCTCAGAGCCCAGGTCTACAGTTTCAGCAATATCTGCTAAAAACAGATGTATATATGTTCAGACTCAGTCTTGAGCATGGCTCTGAAGCCCACCCTCCTTCCTAGGCTTCAGAACCTGAGCTCCAGCCCAAAAGATTATAACAGGTTTCAAAAAAGAACTGGATAAGTTCCTAGAGGACAGATCCATCAATGACTGTTAGCCAGGATAGAGATGGATGCAAAACCATTCTCTGAAGTGTCCCTAGTCTCTATTTTCCAAAAGCTGGGAATGGGCGACATGGGATGGATCTCTTCATAGAATTAGAGAAGATTAGGCTTGGAAGAGACCTCAGGAAATCATTTAATCTAACTTCTTCCTCAAAGCAGGATCAACACCAATTAAATCATCTCAGCCAGGGCTTTGTTAAGCCAAGCCTTTAAAACCTCTAAGGATGGAGATTCCACCACCTCTCTAGGTAACCCATTCCAGTGCTTCACCAGCCTCCTAGTGACATGCCTCTGACGAAGTAGGTATTCACCTACGAAAGCTCATGCTGCAAAACCTCTGTTAGTCTATAAGGTGCCACAGGATTCTTTGCTCCTCCTAGTGAAATAGTTTTTCCTAATATCCAACCTAGACCTCCCCCAATGCAACTCGAAACCATTACTCCTTGTTCTGTCATCTGTCACCACTGAGAACAGCCTAGCTCCATCCTCTTTGGAATCATGCTCTCTTTATGATTCCCTGTTCTATTCATTCCTTCTGAAGCATCTGGCATTGGCCACTGTTGGAAGACAGGATACTAGGCTAGATGGATTTTTGGTCTGACCCAGTATGGCTGTTCTTATGTTCTTAAGTTGTGTATATATGCTACCTGCCCATACTGGTGTGCAATATTCAACTGGTAAGAATATGAAGTCAAGGTGACTTCCCATAAGGTATGTCTGCTCCCCAACTGGTCCCAGCTTGTTTGCAGATTATAATCTTTCTTGCCTTTATTTCAACATCAGTCTTTGTCAGATTGAGACAATATTTTGGGAAATCTTTGTACCTAAATTTGATGTCACAGAAGGTGACATTCAGGCATTTCTTTGCATGGTGGTTGCTCAGGTGGAACATAGAGACAGTTGGATTTTGGAGGGTTTGGTCTGAATCAGCATAACTAATAGTACTCCTCCCATTTTTTTCAGATGATCTTAGAGGATGCATTCTGCTTGGGTGAAAGTGCTTGCTTGGACTGCAAGCACAAGATCATCTGCATATTCAAATGTATGTGACTGATTTGATGGTATGTCTCGGACATAAATATTAAAGAGCGATGATGCAAAGACGGATACATAGGGGAGCTTGTTGTTAGTAAATGACTTATGCTGGTCTGTTCCCTTTAAATGTACACAAAACTAGAGTCTGGTGAGCATAACTGTCAGTAGGCACCATATTGTTCTTCAATATATTTTCAACACTTTCAACACTGGCCATTCTACCAAACTATATTGTATGCCAAGGACAGTGTCCACAAAGGCAATTGCTGTTTTGAGCCCTTGTTGATAGCTGGCTTCGATGTTGGTTATCAGTGTGATTACTTAATCACAGATGCTTTGTTCCAGTCTAAACTCTGATTGCTCTTTAGGGATGTAGTCCTCAAATATAGATGTAAGCCTCTGGAGTAGCATCCTTTTCAAAAACTTGTATGTTATGCATAGTAATGATATAAGCTATTAGTTCTTTGGATTATCAGCTGATTTCCCTGGTTTCAGTATGGTGGTCACCTTTACTTGTTGCCATTCCTTGGGCATTTTGACAGAGGTATGCTTGTTGGTAAAGAAACATGTCAGCCATAATGACCTAAGTTTTTCAGTAATTCTGGGAAGATGCTGTCTGGGCCTGTATCCTTGCCAAGTTTGGTGAGTATTATGGCTTTATCCGCTTATTCTCTAATGAATGACTTGGACATATTTAGTGTTGTGGGGAGTAATAAAAGGAATTATAAAGATCTTTCTTTTCTTTTGTGATAGCAACCTGTTTGAGATTTGGAATTCAGGAGGATTTGGGTGGTGATGATGTCGGCTGTGAAATCTGACACTCTGCTTTTGGGGCGGGGTGGGAGGTTAGCACTATAGAGACTACAGAGAAGCCTCCAGGCTTTCCTACTTAAGTGGGTAAAATCTAGTCTTAGCTTTTGCCAATCATTCTTGTCTATCAGAGTTCAGTGATATCAGGAGTGTAGTTGCTGCAGGGTTGCCTGTTGTCGTCCTGTGCTCCTTTTAGCACCTCTCTGTCTGCCAACCAGCAGGGTGCATAGGTTTTCTTGTATCGGTAGGGATGTTCTTTTTCATGACCAGTTTAAAGAAGTTGTAGTTGAGGACATTCATGGGTATTCAGCGAACCACTTTTTCCATTGCTTCTGTGTAGGTGTTCCAATTGGCCTTCCTTAAGTTCAACACAATGGTTTTGGTAGCAATGTAATTAGAGGTGCATTGGAGACTATGTATGTTGAAAGGATGGTATTCCCTATCCTCGAAATCATTGAGGAGAGTCCATTTCATCAGTAGGGATAGTACATTCTGGTCACAAGACAGAAGCATAAGGCTGGAAAATAATCTTTTCTACATCTTGTGGAATGGAAGGTTCAGCTGTACATAAATATATATTAATTTTCTTGTGACATTTCACATCAGCTGCCTGTTTCTTGGCTAGATCATGCTGCAACATCCAAACTGAAAGTTTCATCATAGATGAAACCTGGATCATTTACAATTATATTAGTTAATAAAAATTATTTTCTTGGCCTAAGGTATTTTGCAGTATTCATATGGCCAACAAACAGATTAAAGTTCTGACTTCAAATTAATGTCCAATAGCTCTGATCCAAATGCAACATTGCCCAGGATACAATCGGGACTGTTAAACAGCTGTGTCCCCTCAATACTCTAGCCCGGGATGCCTTTTACCCTGCTTTGCTGTGGGAACAACCACTCTTGGTCCTTCTCATACACAGCCTCCCAGCAGGGCCGGCGCTACCATTTAGGCGACCTAGGCAATGGCCGAGGGTGCCAGAATTTTGGAGGGGCTCTATTTTGCCTAGGGGCTGGCACGCAGGTCCGGTGGACCTACTGCAGTCATGCCAGCGGACAGTCCGCTGCTGGAAAGGCTCCGGTGGAGCTGCCTCAGTCATTTCGGCGGATGGTGCGCTGGTCTCAAGACTCTGGCGGACCTACCAGCAGCTCCACCAGAGCCTTTCCAGCACCGGACCGTCCACCGGCATGACTTCGGTAGGTCCACCGGACCCACGGGGGGCGGCCAAATGGCTGTCCGCCTAGGGCGTCAGAAACCCTGGCGCCGCTCCTGCCTCCCAGCTTGCAAAAATCACTGTCAGTTACACAGCATGAGTGCTGTTAGCCAGCCACTCCTGAATTACACCACAAGAAAACAGCATTGTCCCCCAGAAATAGGGTTCTTGTACTGCCCAGCACTCGACTATTATTTCATCAAAGGAAAGTGCTATCCACAGATCCTACTATCTCAAGCAGTGGTTCCCAAACACTTCAGACAGACAAATATGGATGACATCTTAGGCACAACCACTGGAAACTATATGGCTGTTCAGTAACTTTCTTCTGTCACTACAAGACACATATTGATTTGTCTTGCTTTTGGAGCCATGATGTAGCAATTTCTTTTTCAAAAAACGAATTTATCTAAGAACTGAAAATAGAAAGGACTGGTTTTTGTTTGTTTGTCTAATGTCCATCCTCATTTAGTGTTCAAAATAGTTTTTCATTTGTAGATTGTAATGGTTATTTGAGACGAATTATTAGGTGTGGAGTGGCCTGGCATACCAGCTATTAGAATATGCTGTTCTAGCACTATGGCCTGCACTATGGCCTCTCACTGAAACAGATAAATGAGCTATGCTCCCTGAGGGGGGATGTGAAGTAGAAAGATAACAAGTATGGAGTTCTGGGACTCTGGGAGGCTGTGAGAAGTTATGGTTTTATTAAAAAAACTAAACTTTTGAAACTAGGGTCACAAATGATATCCTGGTAGAGCTCTGAAAACTTCACAGGGAGATTCTCAAAACTTGGAAAGCTTTCTGGTGTTTAGAACACACATAGCTGCAAATGTCACTTCTATCTACAGAACTGGAGTGTGCTGGAAACAGTTTTACCAACTGGCCAGAATTTTAGAGATTTTGAAAATTTTCTCTGTTCCAAATCAGGATGAAAAATAAAAATCTGATTATTCCACAAACCATACACTTTTGATTTGTGTAAACTGAAACATTTTGTTTGTTTCATCGTTTTAATCTTTTTAGTACAAATTAAATTTTGAAACAAAAGTTCAAATTTTTTTCAAATTGAGAAACTTGGCAAAAATGACTCTGTCCTGCAAACAGTTTTAGTTTTAATTAATTTCTTTTCTTGAGGATTTATTTTTGCACCTTTCCCTCTCAGCCTTCCTCCTTCCCCCCCCCCGCACAAAAGTTTTGCCAAAAAAAAAAGAAGAAAAAATCCCAACCAGCTTTGCAAAGAACTTCTTCTAATGTAATTCTGGTGGTCAAAAGAAGTTTATTTCATGTAGAGATACAAAAGAATTAAAAAAATAATCATGTGGGTCCTTGTAATTCACAGTAACCTTTCCTAAAATGTTATTAGTACTGGCTGTTACCCGAAATTAGGCCAGCTACTCAGTTTAGGGAGGACTAATGATGCACCAGAGTTTGGCAGAAAGCAGCACATTTATTATACTGATAACTAAGCTCAAAAGAAAAGGAAGAGGGGGGAAAAGGGGAGGGCGAGTCACACTTACACTCAGATACTCACCGTGCCAGGACTGGCACGGCACTGGAGATGTCAGGATCCTTGAAGGTAAGCATCCCACAGTGCAGCGATGGATGGTGTGATGAAGGTAAGTCTTCCTCAGGCACGATGGAATGCAACTTGTCGAACCACTGGCCAGGTGGTCCGGGCGAAGGTCCTTCATGGGAGGTACAATCTTGTGAGTGCACTCCTGAGCACATGGCCTTTTCCCCTTTTAAGGACCTGCTCCTCATGGCCTGTGACTAGAGATGACTTGGCCGCACCTAGTTGGTCCCACTCCACCTTGAACAGTGCCTTGCAGTATCCATGCATTTGGCGTGTGATTGCTGCCTAATCAGAGTGTCATACACCTTCTCTGCCTGGGAGTCAGGGCCGGCTCTAATATTTTTGCTGCCCCAAGCGAAAACAAAGAGCGCCGCCCCCCCAAGCGTCGCATCGCCCAAGTCCCCGCCCCCCTGAGCATCGCATCGCCCAAGTCCCCGCCCCCTCGATCATGACGTCGCTCAAATCCCGCGTCCGAATGTCGCATCACCCAAGTCCCCGCCCCTCCGAGCGTCACGCTGCCCTAGCCCCCCGCCCCCCCGAGTGTCGCATCACCCAAGTCCCCGCCCCGCTGAGTGTCGTGCCGCCCAAGTCCCCGCCTCCCCAGCACGACGCCACGCCTCCCAAGCCCTGCCTTCCCCCAGCGCAACCCAGCAGAACCAAAAAAACACAAAAACAAACCCCGAGTGCCGCCCCGTCCCAAGGTGCCACCCCAAGCACGTGCTTGGTGGGCAGGTGTCTGGAGCCAGCCCTGCTAAGAGCTCTTCTGATCTTCCAGCTGCTCAAGCAGCCCATTCATCCCACAAGCATTCCAGGAGAGAGAGGGAGGGGGGAAGCCACTTCAAAAGTATTCAAAGAGGGAGAGGAGATAAAAAGTGTAACAGATCTTTTGAGCATACAGGTTATACAGATCATTACTGCTCCTATAACGCTGGCTGGCTAGATAATTAGTTGCAGTTGTAATTCGAGAATTTAATCTACACTTTGGCTACATCTCTGTCTGTCTGTGTTGTCAACACCATGTTTGCATTAGACAAATAAAGCTACTCGGTTAACATTGTACATAACAACACTGGACAATACCATCTTCTTTAATGTTCTCTGTTGTTAGTTCCAGGAATTGGATTGGTTCTCTTCTGTCTGCTCCCTCAAAATCAACAGATGGGGAGCATGATAAAGATTTTTACATGATTGGGTGCTTGACTGAATCTTCATATTTCATAAAATAAAGCTTGGCAGGTTTATCTAATTCTGTAATATACCTCACTGTGATACCCGGGTGTTCTGGGAAAAAAATGTCTTTAGAGGACATTTAGATAGCACAACTCTTAGGTTCAGTTCTCTTTTACATGTATACTTACTGGAAAGATTTTTTTTTCTTTTCTCACATCACATGGAATGTCCACAGGCCATTCTCCTGCCAGAGAAAGATTGTGCAGAATTTGGACATTGAATTGTATGTGAATGGTGCCCAGGCTCATCCTGGTCTCCTCTGTAGGAAAATGCATAATAATGGTTCTATGATTAAAATCCTGGCATGTCTCACTCTAGCCTTTGGTAAACTATGATGTCCTTGAAGCATGTGTCCTTTTATTGATAGGTGATCCTTAAGGGCTTGTCTTCACAGTGCATTTCTTTGCACTAGAGGACTGTAAATTCCAGTGCATGCTAGTATGTTGCACACAAACTGTCCCATGTGGACCCTGCTCATGCACACTAAACATTCCCTATGATGCACTGATGTAGTCCAGTTTGAAACAGTGCTACCTCAGGCCTGGTCTACGCTACGTGTTTAAATCGATTTTAGCAGCATTAAACCAATTTAACGCTGTACCCGTCCACACTACGAGGCCCTTTATATTGATATAAAGGGCTCTTTAAATCGGTTTCTGTACTCCTCTCCAATGAGAGAAGTAGCGCTAAAATCGGTATTACCATATCGGATTAGGGTTAGTGTGGCCGCAAATCGATGGTATTGGCCTCCGGGCGGTATCCCACAGTGCACCACTGTGACCGCTCTGGACAGCAATCTGAACTCAGATGCAGTGGCCAGGTAAACAGGAAAAGTCCAGAGAACTTTTCAATTTCATTTCCTGTTTGCCCAGTGTGGAGCTCTGATCAGCACCGGTGGCGATGCAGTCCCAAACCCAAAAACGACCGTACGGGAGATACTGGATCCGATTGCTATATGGGGAGACACACCTGTTCTATCAGAGCTCAGTTACAGAAGACGAAATGCCAAAGCATTTGAAAAAAATCTCCAGGCTACACAGTGCTGCATGACAAGCGAAACGGAAAGCCAAAGAATCAAATGGACGCTCATGGAGGGAGGGAGGGGGTACTGAGGAATCCAGCTATCCCACAGTCCACAGCAGTCTCCGAAAAGTATTTGCATTCTTGGCTGAGCTCCCAATGCCTGTAGGTTCAAACACATTGTCTGGCATGGGTCAAGGTATAGCTTGTCAATGTACCCCTTCCCCCCCATGAAAGAAAAGGGAAAAAAATTGTTTCTTGACTTTTTTTAATGTCACCCTATGTGTACTAAATGCTGCTGGTAGACGCGATGCTGCGGCAGTGAAGAGCAGTATCCGCTCCTCTTCCCTCCCCAGTGGCAGATGGTACAATATGCTTGATAGCTGCTTAATACCCCTGGCTGGCCTCAGGTGAAGGGGGCCGCGGGGGCGCCTGGGTAAAAATAGGAATGATTCCTGGTCATTCCCAGTAGATGGTACAGAACGGCTGGTAACTGTCTTCATCATAGCAACTGGGGGCTGAGCTTCAACCAGCCCCGTCCCTTTCATATGTAAAGAAAAGATTCTGTACTGCCTGGACTATCATAGCCGTGGAATGCTGGGCTCCTCTCCTCCACACCTCTTAATATCCTGCCTGGACTATCATAGCAGCTGGAGGCTGCCTCCCCCTCATTTTATCTCACTAACAAGTCACTGTTTCTTATTCCTGCATTCTTTATAACTTCATGACACAAATGGGGGGGACACTGCCACGGTAGCTCAGGAAGGTTGGGGAGGATGTAAGCAATGGGTGGGGTTGTTGCAGGGGCACCCCCCCATGAATGGCATGCAGCTCATCATTTCTGCGGGATCTGACACAGAGTAGCTGTGCTCTCTGGTACACTGGTTCTCTAGTACACTTGCCCCATATTCTAGGCAGGACTGACTCTATTTTTAGATACCATAAAGGAGGGATTGACTCAGGGATTCATTCCCATTTTTGCCTTTGTGCCCCCGGCCGACCTCAGCCAGGGGCACTCATGATAGCAGCGGACGGTACAGAACGACAGATAGCTGTCATCTCATTGCCAATTTACAATGGCAGCAGACGGTACAGAACGACTGATAACCATCTCTGCTATCATGCAAAAGCAAATGAATGCTGCTGTGTAGCGCTGCAGTATCGCCTCTGTCAGCAGCATCCAGTACACATACAGTGACAGTAAAAAAAAGCTGAATGGGCTCCATGGTTGCTGTGCTATGGCATCTGCCAGGGAAATCCAGGGAAAAAGGGCGCGAAATGATTGTCTGCAGTTGCTTTCCCGGAGGAAGGAATGAGTAACGACATTTACCCAGAACCACCTGCGACAATGATTTTTGCCCCATCAGGCAGTGCAAGGGGTGAAGGAGACTGCGGGAACTATGGGATAGCTACGGAATAGCTATCTACAGTGCAACGCTCCTGAAATCGATGTTAGCCTCAGACCATGGATGCACACCACCGAATTAATGTGCTTACTGTGGCCGCATGCACTCGACTTTATACAATCTGTTTTACAAAACCAGTTTATGTAAAATCGGAATAATCCCGTAGTGTAGACGTACCCTCAATGTGCACTAGGGAACTTTTAGTATGCACTGGCAGGATCACTTACAGCCTTCTAGTGTGGACTAATGCACTGTGTAGACAAGCCGTAGGACACCCAGATCCCATTGCATTAAGGGCTCTAAAACTGAGGCCCAATACTTTGAACTGGATCCAGGATCAAATAGGTAATGAGTGGAACATAGAAAGTACTGGTGTTGTGTGCTCTCCTCTTTCTTAATTGCCTAAACTGTGTATTGTTTTTTGAAGCTTTATGTAACCCAGTGAGAATGCATTGCTGTAGTCTCTCCCGGATCAAGCAATGCAAGAGCCATTGTGGATAAATCCTCACTGTAGATAAATTAGTGCTATCTCCTCGTCATTTTAAGATGAAAGAAGAGGTTTCTATTTACCATTACAATCTGTACTTTGAGGAATAGTAGTTAATCCATTCAGACTTAAATCCACATTGTTGTTCATGAATGAAGAGTAGACACCATAAATGCAGGCTGAGGTTAATGTTTTAGCCAGAGCCTTGAATTGTTTTCCTACTTCCTTCATGCATCACCAATATCTTTGCTGGACTGAGTTTGAATCTTGCCTTTCACCATTTGCTTATTTAATACAGGGACTGATTTGAATCTGACATTTTGATTCAGACCATCTCTAATATTTTTGCAGCTTTGAATGTGAAATGTGTCAGAAATATCACTGAATAATGAAGATGGAAATGTGATAGAAGTGCATCATCAATTATTTGATAAAATTCAGATTTTTAAAAAATATATCAGTTTTTGAAATTATGACATTCTAGACCCTGGACATTCACGTTCCTAAATTAATTGGAGAGTTAAAAAAAAGCAAGCAAGCAGCTTTGTGGTAATTAAATTCATTTTAAACTACAATAAATTGCCAGATTATATTATTCTGAGTGCCTAAATTTGGATAGATTAAGTGTAGCACACAACAATCCCATCAAATCTTAAATTTAAAGGATAATGTTTTAAAACAGAAAAAATATACCATATAAACTATGTAGTTATTTCCCCCCCCAAAATATCACTAGATGGTGCTCTGGGTTAAATATCCCAGCAGATTTTCAATGAATACTTTGTTTCTGTACATTTTGAGATTCATTTTAATATCTTAGTTCACTCTATCTGTTGCTAGAAAATGAAGTGCAGAAACTGTATGGCTTTATTATTTTTACTACTTTTATATGTACTGTTTTTGAATAGACAATTGTTATAAAGGATGACAGGATTAAATAGAGAAATCACAGATGCTGTCATCCTATCATGGCTGTTGCTACTACTTAATGGTGCATGCCAATGTATCAGATTTGCCCTCATTCGTATTTTGATTTAACTGAGCTATAATACTCCTGCTTTTGACTTATTAATAATTCCTACAGTCTATAAAAATAGTTTTTCAAGATGTTTTGAAATTATTGATTTATCCTAATTATGCATTAATGATGATCTGATGGAGGATAAATACAATACTGATACAATTTCAAATTAAATTTCCTATGTACTACCTGGCATATAAAATACTGCACATGGTATTTCTTCAGCAAAAGGCAGTAGAAGTCATGTATTAGACTTTTAACATTCATAGAACCAAAAGTAGTAATCACAAATCTGCTGAAGGAATATGTCCCTGAAATTTTTATGGAAAGACAGACACCCATATTATAGCAATATTTTCCCACAAATTAAGAAAGCCCTACATTTTATTAATTGTATAGTGGATTTTTTAGTTTTCTGAGGAACCTTTAGAGGCTCAGGCCTGGTCTACACTAGAGATTTAGGTAAACATAAGCTTACATTGAGCTAATTCTGTCAGCGTCTATACTAAAATGTAGCTTCCACCAATGTAACGTGCCCACTGCACCAACTTAATAACCACCTCTGGAAGAAGCGTTGCACTTAAGTCGATGGAGTTAGGTTGACTCAGTGTCAGTATACATATTGTGTTGCTTACATCAACTGTTGCTGCCTTTCAGAAACTATCCAACAATGCTCCAAATGGCAGTTAAACCTGTGCAAGCACTCCCGGTGAGGCTGAGCACCATCAAAACAAGGAGCATAGTGTGCACATGTAAAACTGATTTTACAATTACTGGGGTGGCTGTACGTCAACATAATTTAGATTGACTTAATTGTTCAGTATAGACTTCCTCTCAGATTTGACATGGAAAGAAAACTCATAAGTGTTATCTCTGTTATCATTGTGTATCATCTGTGTATTTTTAACTGAATTGTGATGTAGCAGTTAATATGAAATTATGTTAAAATGCTCTATTATTAGTAAATTTCAGAAACTATAGAAACAATACAAGGCACAGTAGCATAACTAAGTATCAGAGGGGTAGCCGTGTTAGTCTGGATCTGTAAAAGCAGCAAAGAGTCCTTTGGCACCTTATAGACTAACAGACGTGATTTGTGTCCATTTATCCTTTTCCGTAGAGACTGTCCAGTTTGGCCGATGTACATAGCAGAGGGGCATTGATGGCATACGATTGCGTATATTACATTGGTGGATGCGCAGGTGAATGAACCGGTGATGGTGTGGTTGATCTAGTTAGGTCCTGTGATGGTGTCGCTGGTGTAGATATGTGGGCAGAGTTGGCATCGAGGTTTGTTGCATGGATTGGTTCCTGAGTTAGAGTTACTATGGTGCAGTGTGCAGTTATCGGTGAGAATATGCTTCAGGTTGGCAGGTTGTCTGTAGGCGAGGACTGGCCTGCCACCCAAGGCCTGTGAAGGTGTGGGATCATTGTCCAGGATGGGTTGTAGATCCCTGATGATGCGTTGGAGGAGTTTTAGCTGGAGACTGTATGTAATGGCCAGTGGAGTCCTGCTGGTTTCTTTCTTGGGTTTGTCTTGCAGTAGGAGGCTTCTCGGTACATTTCTGGCTCTGTTGATCTGTTTTCTTATTTCGTCATGTGTGTATTGTAGTTTTGAGAATGCTTGGTGGAGATTTTGTAGGTTTTGGCTGTCTACAGGTAGAACCGCATCTACTCTAACCAAGCATCAGATATTAAGAATGGCAATATACAAAAACCTGTAGGAGAACACTTCAACCTCCCTGGCCACACAACAGCAGATTTTAAGGTGGCCATCCTGCAGCAAAAAAACTTCAGGACCAGACTTCAAAGAGAAACCGCTGAGTTTCTGTTCATCTGCAAATTTGACACCATCAGCTCAGGATTAAATAAAGATTGTAATGGCTTGCCAACTACAAAAGCAGTTTCTCCTCCCTTGGTTTTCACACCTCAGCTGCTAGAAGAGGGCCTCATCCTCCCTGATTGAGCTAACCTCGTTATCTCTAGCCTACTTCTTGCTTGCATATATATACCTGCCCCTGGAAATTTCCACTACATGCATCCGACGAAGTGGGTATTCACCCACAAAAGCTCATGCTCCAGAACGTCTGTTAGCATAACTAAGGACTCTTAAGTTACCATACAAACCAAGGCCAGCACAACAAAGTCTGTTGCTTTAGGGACATCAGCATTTGTCCACATATGTCGGATCATAGCCCTCCACATTATCCAAATATTTTATTGCTCCTGATATTTATCTTCTCAATGCAGTCACCTACTCTGCCTGTAAAGTTCAAGCTGATAGTGGCAGAAACCTACAATATATATATATATAATATAGGATATATATATATAACTTCCAGATATGAACACACTTTTATTTAACGGAATCATATTGATTGTAAAATGTAATTTCTTTATTACAAAGACTAAATCGCTCTGCCTCACCTTCTTCTTCAAATAGCCTGTGTGGCATCTTGGCCTATAGCCAGGTCACACTAAGACATCCATCCCTACTGGAGTAACAATGTCCAAACTCAAAGGAACAGAAACTGTTTCACCCATCCAAGGCTCAGTCATCCACTGACTCTTCCTCCCTCCTCCCAAAATCTAGAGTTCCTTCTCCTGTGTTAAAGAACACAGCCGTCCAGGGCTTTCAACCCAGAGGCCCAGTTCCTCTCAAGCCACCAGTTCCTCGGGGCTTCTTGGCTGGAGTCTCTCTTCTCCCAGGACCGCTTTAAAAGTTTCTCCTCTCTCCATCTGCCCTCTCCCTTCATGGACAGTCCAAGGCTACAAGATCCTTCCTGCAGGCATGGTTCCTTTCCCAGGGAGCAAATAAACCCCAACTACCTCTCTCCTGCATGTCCTCTCCCTGTTGTCCTGCATTCATAGGAACCCATCCAGTTTGGTTCTTTCTAGCCGGGTCTAATCCTTAATTACATGTCTTCCCTCCAGGTATAACAAAATGAGTTGTTGTGACTTACTGACTCTTAATTTTATCATTGCAAGTTAAGGATATACCCCATAGGGATGGCATACATAATGCCCTGCTCCTAACCGTGAGTATGGGGTGTCATGTGGCTGCCCCACCCAATGAGAAGTCCTTGGAAAGAACTGTGGCTCAATCTTAATGCCTGCTGGGGTGGTAGAATGGTGAGTGGATAACCCTTGTTTTCTCCCCTATACCTGAGCCAAGACAGAGAGATCTCAGATGTAGTATTGGGGATGGTCTTATTTTGTCATGCTGCCCTGTGTAGAAACATTAGGGTCAAGCATGACCTGGTCCTAAACAAGTAAATAATTAACAAGGAAGAAGAATAATTGATTGGAAATATTCACTTTACATTTATTTTTGCTATATTCATAGACCAAAATACATTAAAAAATAATGTACAGAGAATATTTCCAGGAAAGTGGAAACACTTTTGAAGATTGATTGAGTAGTATGGAAATTGCTCTAATGTTGCTTCCTAGCAAATAATAATTATTAATATCCTCTCCCCACCCAATCTCAAATGGAGGCAAATAGATTGCATGCAAATAATTACGCAGGAATAAATCTGACTTCTAGATCACACACAAATTGACATTCATTAATATAACTAGTTCTAAGTTATATAGTGGTTCACTTTGACCATTACACCAGTCCTGTGTCATTGCAGATACTAGACATTGCTAGCATGATATTAAGGGTATAAGTTAAGAGACAGAATTCTTGGGGTCCAATATGAGACTGTGAAATGAAATCCCCCAGGAGCTAAAGGACACCTCACCACCTTCCATCCTAATGCAAGCAAATTTTTTTTGATCTGCCATCTCTAATATAAAGCCAGAATTGGGCGTGATCCACAACCTCAGCAGTCAAAAGATAGTCACTACAAACAGCATCCTGAACCACAGCCAAAGCCATACATGAATATTGGATGATGACATCCTCTCACACTGGATGGAACATTATCACAATGTCCTGAACCATCTTCCAGCTTCTGCTTGCTCAGAGCTGGACGATCTGGCCGCCACTGAGGTTCCAGACCCAGATACTTGTACTGATGCACCAGCATTGGATGAAGTGAAGAGTGCCACCTGTAAACTGAAAAACGGATGTTAAGACAGCACTGATGGCATCCCGATAGAGCTGCTGAAATGTGCTATTGATCCTATAGTGAAATCACTTCTGGCCATCTTTCATCTGGTGTGAAGAACTGGAACTTTACCAAATGCTTGGAAGGACGGTATTGTGATCTCATTTTATAAAGGCAAAGGAACTCACAGTGAATGTAAAAGCTACAGGCTGACCACCTTGCTGTCTGATCTGCTGGCATGTTGGAGCCCCTGCTACATTGGAAGTATCACCCCCAACAGTCAGGCTTTACGAGGAACAGGTCCACATTAGATGCTATTTTGGCCCTCCACTTGTTGTCAGAGATACACTGTGAGATCAGGGAGCCCCTGCACATAGCATACATCAATCTTAACATTACCTGGGGTTCTTTCAACCCAAAGCTCTTGGTAACTTTTACTTTGTGCAAGGAGGTGTCAGGAAATAAATCAGGGGAGACACGGCCGGCCGACTGATAGATGACTGGCACAAACAGGACAACACAAGAGCTAAACTTTACTAGTCTCAAGCACTTACACATGTCCACACAGGGCCAGCGCTACCATTTAGGCAGCCTAGGCAGTCGCCTACGGTGCCAGAATAATTGGTGGGCACCGTTTTTCCAGAGGGGGCGGCAGACGGCTCCAGTGGAGCTGCTGCAGTGGTGCCTGCGGAGGGTCTGCTGTTCCGCGGCTCCGGTGGAGCTGCTGCAGTCGTGCCTGCGGATGGTCGGCTCCTCATGCGGTTCCGGGGGACAGCCCGCAGGCATGCCTGCGGCAGCTCCACCGGAGCTGCGGAGCACCAGACCCTCTGTAGGCCCCACTGCGGCAGCTCCACCGGAGCCACCGGACCAGCGCGCGGGGTGGCAAAATTGCCGTGTGCCTAGGGCGCTCAAACCCCTAGTGCCAGTCCTGTGTCCACAACACGATTAGTAAACCACCTCCAACTCTTGATAATTACTAACGCTGACTGTGGCTCTCGAGTGGCACAGTGGCAGCCCATTTGCCAGTGGGGAACACTAGATGCATCCAGAGGGAGAGACCAGTCCCGAAGAGTTCCCAAATGAGTCCCACTATTTCAAACATTTTTCCCTTATTTATACATTAGTAATAGAATGACATATCCCTTAAAGAAACTTTGTTAAGTAAGCAATTTCAATGATCAAGCAAGAAGTTCCTTCCAATTATTGATTAGCCAGGTGTGGGTTTTTCCAGAGTCTGCAGCCTTGAGACCCCAACAGAGATTCCTGAGGGTACATGTTGCTCTTTCACAATGCCTGTATCCGCAACTTCAACACCATTCTTATTAGGAAGGACGCAGGGTCAAGCTGCCCTTTCTGAGGCACCGAAAACCCCCTCCCCTCCTGCCTTGGTCAAGCTGAGATTGCTGAATGGCCAATTTAGGGCTTGCTGTCTAGGCTGCCTTTAACAATAAGCCATAGTGATTTCAAGCACTTTATTGGTTTGCCAAAGTCTCCCCGTACATTAAGGCTGCATTTGATTCAGCTGACCGTGTCATGCTATGGAAGGCCTAAAGGGTATAGGCATCCTTACCACTCCACTGGACTTGATTAGAAAGCTGCATAATGGAACCATTGCCTGTGTACATCTGCAGAATCACAGGTCAGCACCTTTTAAATCAGTATCTGGTGTCAGATAGGGCTGCATCTTGGCCCCTGAACTGTTTTGTCGGGCAATATATTTCATAATGCTATATTTATTCAGTTCCATAGACATTAAGATTGGTGATTTCTAGCTCTCGGACCTTGATGACACCAATGACATTGTTCTTCTAGTACAGAGCCCCAACAGCTTTCATGAGGCACTCCAGCAAATAGAAATGGAGTCAGCTAAGATTAGCCTCCATGTTTTGTGGTCAAAGAAAAAGCTGTAAAATCTAGGATGAGGTCCACCCGCAACTCCAACCTCTTTGAATAATGAAACTGTTGAAACAGTTTCCAGCTTTTGCTATTTGGGTTCTATACTCAGCAGTTCCTCCAACTCTCATATGGAGGTTCTCTGTTGGATTGGCATTGCAGCATCTTCCAAGGGCCATCTACAACAAATATGGAACCAACATAACCTCAGCATGACAACCAGGTTCAGGATCTATTTGAGCTGTGTCCTGCCCATACTGTTGCATGCCTGTGAAATATGGGCACTATGCTGCTCAGACTGGGCAAAGTTGGAGACTTTTGCATAAAGTAGAATGACTTAATCTGTAATACAGATGTTTATGGTCACAGACTACTGAAGTCACTGTCCACAGATGGCACCATACGCTTTTCGGACATGTTGCTAGAATGCCACCAGAAATTCCAGGGACGGCGGTAACATCCAGGATAAAATCATACCAACTGAGGGGTGGAGGTAGCCCAGAGGCAGACTCTCTCTTATAGCATTTCTCAACTGGGGTTTGCGAACCCCTGGGGGTCCATAAGAGTATTCCAGGGGATCTGTGAGTTATGTCCGGAGCTGTTGGCCCACTGATCAGCTCCTCCTTCTTCCTCGCAGTGCCTCCTGGATATCACAGAACAACTCTTCCCACTCCCGCGCAGTGTCTCCTGCACTCTGCGGAACAGGTGTTCAGCGGCATGCAGGAGGCACTGGGCAGAAGGGGGAGAAGTGGAGGCAGGGCATGCTTGGGGAAGTGGACAGAAAGAGCCTGGGAAGAGGAGGGGCAAGGGTGGGATAGGAAGAGGTGGGGCAGGGAAATAGCCACGAGTGGGCCTGGGTGGGCTGTGGCCAACCCACTTAGCATCCAGACCCATCCCCAACCCTGGATCTGTCCTGGCCCCAGTGATCGATGTGCCTGCCTGGTGCTACTTCTGGGACCAGATGCGTGGAACAGGGCAGATCCCTGTGACCCACTGGAGCACCAGGAAAGTGGCCGGAGTAGGGCAAGCCCCCACTTCCTGACCCCATTCCTATAATGGAGCATTGAGAGGCAGGAGGAGCGGGGCAAGCCCTCATGCCCTGACCCCACTCCCAGGATGGATTGCCAAGGGAGTGGGTGGAGTGGAGCAAGCCCCCATGCTCCCACCCCGCTCCGCGGGAGGAGTGCCAGGCAGGCAGAGTGGATGAAGCTATGGGAGTGCCCATTTTTCAGGAGCCCCACCACTGGGAGTAAGGCGAGTGGGTGGGTGACTATCAGTGGTAAAGGAGATCTTCAAAAAAGGTAGGCCCACTGCCTGGGGGAGCTGGGCCCAGCATGGGGCAGTGGGACCTGGAAGGGAGCTGGAAACCATGCACACTGGAGAGCAGCGTCTCCTCACAGAGCTGGATGTGCTCTCAGGGTCCTCGGGCGCCCCTGGTTGAAGGGTGCATCCATCACCCCCCACAAAGCCAGGTGCAGGGTGTGGGGGGAGGTGGGCCCCCCATTTGTCCTGCCCTCCCAGCCCCCTGTAATTGCCTGCCTACCCAAATTCGTGGCCCACTAAATTTCCTATGCAGCTATGCCACTGGGGTTGGGACTTGGGGAACGAGTGGATTTGGGGCTGGGCCTGGGGCTGAGCAGGGGGTTGGGTGTCCACAAAAAATTTTAAATCAAAATGAGGATCCTTGGCTTGCTAAAGTTTGAGAACCACTACTCTATTACATGGGTTCATCAAGTCTGTTCCTATGTTGGACTCCCAGACCTTCAAGCCCTTGAGGCTGTGCAGGAATTGTCCAAATGGTGAATGATTGCTATGGCCAACTGTTCAGCTAAGCATTGAGGAAAAACAGGTATATTAAAAAAGATAATAATATAAAAAACTACCAAAAGAAGACACTTCTACATATTTCTCCCTCTGGGGAGAGGATGAGAAAACCAACAATAGGTTAATTACTCACATCACTTAATTGCATTCAGATACAATGGTGAAGAGCACATTATAAGAACCTATATGGAACAGAAATATTTGCAGTAGACAGGAATATCCTTTCATATTTTTTATATTATTATTTAAATTCCATGATATGAATCAAAGCCAGAAAGAAACTCATTTGTGCAAAACAAATCTAGATAAATGAAAGTTGAAACTCATGGAGAACCTGGATGGGAAAGACACCAAAAGTTCCTAGGAGTTAAGGATAGCTGATTAGAAATTAAAGAATGCTTTAGAAAATCTTTTGGATAACTAAAAGAAAATGAAGCAAAGGAGTGCTTGAGATTTCTGCTCTTTCATCCTCTGGAAATTCACTAACAATCAACACAATATTCCGCTCTCCCCATATAGCTCACTTCAAATGGAAAATGCTGGATGCCAGGGCCAAATTCTATCAATACCTATGTGAACATTTACTCTCTCTCAAGAAAGGCAATATAATGCCAAACAAGCCTTGTCTGAAGTTGCTTCCATTTGCAGATGTATTTTGTCATGTTTGCTTAAAATGAGTCTCTAGGTTAGGGGTTGGCAACCTTTGGCACATGACTCTCCAGAGTAAGCACCCTGGCGGGCTGGGCCAATTTATTTACCTGCCACGTCAGCAGGTTCGGCAGACCGCAGCTCTAACTGGCTGCGGTTCCCCGTCCCAGGCCAATGGGGGCAGCAAGAAGTGCTGCAGCCAGCACATTCCTCACCCGTGGCACTTCCCGCCGCCCCCATTGGCCTGGGACAGAGAACCACGGCCAGGGGAAGCCATGGTCTGCTGAACCTGCCGAGACGGCAGGTAAACAAACTGGCCCGGCCCACCAGGGTGCTTACCCTGGCGAGCCGCATGCCAGAGGTTGCCAACCCCTACTCTAGGTGCATGTAGCAGAAAGGCATGATGGTGGGATTGCATGACAGACAGAAAGGGAACATTTCACTGATCCCTATCCATTTGTTTTGGGAAACAATGCAACTACGCTGTCAACTTTACTTGGAATAAGTCAGCCAGATTACAGTACAAAGATACTTGGCACTATTTGTAGGCTTGCATGTGAATTTGCCTGGTGCTATTCTGGAGATGAATTGTGATTCAGCTTGTGCTGTACACATTAAGATCAATTGGGCCTTCATGTGCTTAAGCAAAGTGAATTGCAGATCCCTGGTCCTGTTCTGCCTGGCTGGGGTGTAAGTTAGAACTAATGAGGAATAGCTTTGATTTATACCACTGTACAGTGTCACTAAAGTAACTTAAGTCAATGGAGAATCAGCATAGCAGAGCTCAGCTATATCACCACCATTATTGTCCCCATGCAACCCTTAACCTACTCCTGGAATGCCTTCTACACCAGAGGGGGGCAAGGGCACTATGCATAGGATTAAGTAAGATTGAACATAGTGGACCACAGAATCCAGTGCTGTGTTTTCTGAGCAGTACATGTAATTTGCATATGTCCAAGTCACAAACAAAGTTTCATTATGCCACTCCCAGTACAGTGCAGTAGAAACATCCAAATAGGCAATATCTGTCTCTTTGGACCACTGCCCTGTGTCTGAACACCATTATCCCAAGGGTTTTCTGCCACATCCTATCCTTGCCTTTATGGGAGGTGAGCTGTTGTTAAATGCTTGATGACTGCATAGCACAACATGCATGGAACTAAATGAAACCCAGATTGAACACAAGCTGTGTGTTCCACAATATAATTAGATGTGGTTTGCTTTCTCTAACCACAAAGCCAGCTCCATGGGGAGCTGCATTAGTGCAGGCTGAGGCTGGGTTTCCAAATGACTTGGTACAAATACAGGGCACAGAAAGAAAGTTTTTAATCTTCAACATATTTTCAAAGAATTTGGGAGATCTTCAAAAAGATCTTTGATAGAAAATATATTGTGTAGGGTATTGTGGAAAAAAATGGTAGTATACCTAAAACAGCTTTAGTTAATCTAAGGTTGTGACAGCTTGTTTGTCTTTGGCATTTTGGCTGAGTTTTACCGCCAGTGATTCTGGTGGGAAAGGTTTCCACCTGGACACAGCCATGGGAGGTGGCCCAATGTCTAAGACAGGGGTTGGCAACCTCTGGCACACGGCTCACCAGAGTAAGCACCCTGGTGGGCCGGGCCAGTTTGTTTACCTGCTGTATTGGCAGGTTCGGCCGATCGTGGCTCCCACTGACCGCGGTTCACCGTCCCAGGCCAATGGGGACGTCAGGAAGCTGCGGCCAGCGCATCCCTCGCCCGTGGCACTTCCCACTACCCCCATTGGCCTGGGACAGTGAACCACAGCCAGTGGGAGCCACGGTCCGCTGAACCTGCCGACGCAACAGGTAGACAAACTGGCCCAGCCCACCAGGGTGCTTACTGGTGAGCCGTGTGCCAGAGGTTGCCGACCCCTGGTCTAAGAGAACATTGTGAGCATTGGTCCTGCCTGATAAGAAAATGGGTACCCTGAAAGAGTAGTCTTGGGGCAGTTTAACAAAATTCTCCCCTTCAGAAAGTGGGAGTGGATGAAGCAACTCTGTTCCAAAGACCTCTACAATGCAGTAGCACTATCTCATAGTTATCTACACACCACTGTTCCCTTAGCAGACCCAAGAGGGTGGCCCAAACTCACCCCACTTGATGAATGCCACAGATGGGAAAAGGAATGAAGGTGGCATGAGAGGTCCCTGACAACTTGATCTTGGCAAGGCCAAAGCTGCAGATCAGTGGTGGTATTTGGGGGCCAGAACCCAGGCTGAAGAAGTGCAGCTGGCCTTAGTAGGAGCCTCTTCCTGAAAGTGACAGTGATTGTGGGAGACCAAGCAAGAATCCCTTGGCCAGGGCCGCTGAGAGCGGGTCTGGGCCCCAGTGAAAAAAAATTTCCGGGCCCCACAGCAAGTGCAGACTGGTTAAACAGGGCCAACGAAGCCAGGGAAGCCAGGCCCTTGGCCCCCTTTCTGAGGAGCCAGGCCCCTGTAATTTGTACTGGCTTCCCCCCCTCTCATCGGCCCTGCCTTCGGTGACAAGGATTTGCTTCATATGCGGGCAACCAAGCCACTTACACTGAGACTGTACATACATAGACTATAACTATAGACAAAATTAGATGGTACACTTCCTCAGATGGCTTGAAAAATATTGGAGATTAAAGCTGCTTAAGGTCTAAATCCTGTGCACTATAATAGAAACACAAGATTTATAACACTGAAAAATTAGAATCCCCATTTCCAACTGGGTAAAAGAATATTTCATTCTAGCCCTGCTGTGTCATTAGATACTCTACATTAAATTCACAACATTATAATGTAAAGAAAAGCTATCACACTTCATTTCCAAATGTTTCTAGACTGTGCAATTTATCATTTTCGTCTCCCTCAAAGACGTGCAGGTTCCTGGTAATGTAGGAATGCCTTTCATTACAGGTGGATGCATATGAAAATGCTAACAACAACAGCAAAAAAAGATTTATGTGCATTGCATAAACAAAAAGCATGACAGTGTGTGGTAAAAATGATGGTCGCTCATCTGGATGCTTTCAATGGATGTTCTTCAACTTTTTAGGCCACTTATAGCCAGATTCAAAGAGTGTTGCAATGTCTAATTTTAAGTGTCTAAAAAATCACTAGTATCCAGAAAAGCCTGAGTTAGGCACCTAGGTTCCCTGTACAATGAATGGGGAGAGATAAGCACCCAAAACTGGCATCCACAAAAGGCAGCACGCTGAGTGGGGAGCTGCTTGTGCTAACCAGTGAGAGATGCTAATGACAGGGGTGTGTCCGAAATCACACCTATCTCACAGAGTTAGACACGTAAGTCTAGGTTGTTGGGAGGTTCCTATCCCGCCTTGTGATTCACAACTGAGAACGCTCTCCTGGAATCAGATTCCTATGTCATTTTTTACAAGGACCAGTGGACGATGTGGTGGTGCTGGTGCTGCCCATCTTATATCTTTAAGCCCAGTGATTAGATCACTCATTTGGGTTGTGGGAGACTCAGGTCCAATTGTCTCTTCTGCTTGATTGTGGGGGGAAAGGATTTGAACAGGGGTTTTCTACCTCTCAGCACTAATCACTGGGCTATAGAATAATCTGATACAACTATTACTCAGTCTCTCCTGTCGAAGCTGTTCCACTTTGGACAAATAACTACAGAGCCATTGGAGCAGCGGGGCTGGACCCTGAGTGTCCATGAGTGCCCTAACACAAGGCTGCAGAGTCGCTCTCATTCTCTCTACGGCCCAAGAAATAGCGTTTTGTGAATGCCAGTACACCTAGATGTTAGATGTAGACACCTAAAATAGCAGTTAGGCATTTAAATTTCTTGTGAATCTGGCCTTTGGTTAAATGTCTAAAAATGCTTTTAGGAGCCTAACCCAAAGCACCTATTTTTGAAAATCTTCACATCCATGTTTATAGCATTGATTACAGTGATTCTGAGAAGTTAGAACCATGTATCTTATTTCAATGGAATTTTTGTCAATCACTATCTGCTAAATCACTTGTTATTAAACTTAGGGAAGCATCCTATTGGTATTTGTCTGACCCAGAAGACAATGTCTGATTTATCACATTAATTAACTGAATGCAGGTAGGAATCACAGTTTATTTGTGACTGGGTTATCGTATTTTTTTTCTGTGGGCTAGAAAATTTGGTACTTTACTTCCAAAGAAAGCTCCATTTTGAATTGAAATATATGATACTTGAAATTAGTTTTTAATCTAAATGATAAATTTAATACTGATAGGTAAGAGAACTATTTTCCATAATCTTTAATCCTGTAATCCTCCCTCCTGCATAAAAAGGGTCAGGAACTACATGCACTGCAATACAAGAAATAATTGATTTGTACAATGAAAGCTCATGAAATTTACTCCCTCCCTCAATGTTGGGGAAGATATACACAGCTTCCCTCCCATCATTCCTGCAGTATGGGTTCCACAAACTGGCTTTAGAGAAAACAAAAACAAGTTTATTAACTACAAAAGATGGATGATAAGGGATAGCAAACAGATTAAAGCAGATTACTGAGCAAATAAAATAAATAGCAAAGTAAGATTAATAGAGTAAAGAACCTAGTTACAAGTAGTAATTCCTTACCCTATATGTTGTTTTAGGCAGATTGCAGAGTTTCTTGCAGGCAAGATGCTCTTGCTTGCAGCTTAAAATTGCAGATATTTCTTTCACAGGCCAGACGCTTTTCCAGCCTGGGCTCAGTCCTTCTCTCTCCTTTCTCTTTGTTTCTTGTTTCCAGTAGTCATTCTGAGCGGGGATTCAGTGAAGAATGAACCCTGATTATTTCTATCTCCTGTCTTAAATAGGTTTTACACATAGTGGGAATCCTTTGTTTTCCAGCATGGTTCCTCTCCTCCTCAGTGGAAAAATACTGGTCTTCTATGATGGAGTCCAGTACTAGGTGACTTAATCACATGACCCTGTAGTGTCAAAGCAGCCATGAGCCAGAAGTTGTTTGTAGACTCCCAGGAAGGTGGGAGATTAGCATCTTCAAAGACCTATTGTTCTCTCTAATGGTTCATTGATTTATCCCCAGTTTACCACCTAGTCTAATTTCATTTTGTCTAGTGGGCATTCCCCAGATGCAAACACTATTGTAGTGCAGATTCATAGTCAATATTCCTAACTTTAGATACAAAAATGATACATGCATACAAATAGGATAATCATATTCAGTAAATCATAACCTTTCAGTGATACCTCATATAATCCATCTTGCATAAAATGAATCTTAAATATACTATAATCATATTATAACAATATTTCTATGAAGAATGTCACATTCCCTCCCCCCCTTAGATTATTGCCAAAGGGTTAGTCACTGGCTAATAAGAAAGCAATGTGCCTAAAATTCTTGATTATCTAACTTCCCAATGTTACCCAAAATTGTATTTTTATCCACAAGTGTTTTTACGAAGTTCTGGGTTTCTTTTTTCTAGTTGCCTGAAAGCATTCTAGTTGCAGCATTATTAACATAATGTAGATATCAATATCTTTTAGAGTGTAGGTGTCTTGGCATTTAGCCACCAATGCCATGAAGCGTTGTGCCTCGGTTTGCCCTTCCACACGGCAGTCTAGGTTTGTAATGCTTTTTCTGCCATGCCAAGCTTTAAGCCCGTTTACAGGTACTAGCTGAGAAGTAGTGTTCTTGCTGGACTTCCTTGTTACCACTCCAACATGCTCAAAACTTTTTCCCCACAATTATACATATTACACATTTTTAAATGATTTATCATCAGCACCAATTTTTTTTTACAACCAATTAGCTGTTTAGCATAAGGCTCAAGAGTACCAGCAACTTAATTACAGGGAAGTGTTTCCAAGCATATTTCTGTTTAGACAGTCAGGTTTGTTCAATAGTCATTGTATTTCTCAACCCCTTCAGGAACCACTGTATGTGTTCTGATCCTGGCCTTTCTTCCCCTTTAGTAAAGGTTCTCAATTCATATATTTCTTTGGGGCTTTGATGAGGAAAGGGCATAAGGAGACCTTGCAAGTTACTGGCCAGCCCCCTGTGGAGCTGCATTCCATCTCCTGGTCTATGCCCATGTGAAAAATTCACCCCCTCCTGGGGATTTTTTGTAATTCTCACTTCTAGTGATGGAACCTTCCCCACCCTGTTTTCTCAGCTCTTGCCTAGCTATTAGCAGGAGTTTACCTGCCCAGGAGAGTATATCCTCCTCCTCTTTCTCAGATGGGTCATTAGCATTTTCACTGACCCCCAAGTTGTTAGAAAGACTCTCACCCTGCCTTAAAGAGACAGAATTAGTATTCACAGATAGATCAGGAACATTTTGGAAAAATGGGACCTGGATTGGGGTACTCTTTCTCACCCCTCTCTGTTCCCAAGAGGTCAGTCATATGACTGTTCTCCTCCGGGAGGTCAGTTACACAGTTCCCTCTTAAAACCTGAGTCCCAGGTGGGATGCCTGGGAGCACAGACACTGATCCAGCAAATTTCTCCTGGGAAATGTCTCCTACGTAATCACTGAGGGAAAATTCCTGCACTCCCCCACTTATAAGGCATACCCCTCTGTTCTCTCTAGTGTGGGATCTATCCCCTGTTCAGCTGTGGGCTCACAGCTAATAGCCAGAACAGTCCTTTCACTGGTGAGCATTGAACCCACCCTCACCTTCTAATGGGACTTGCCTCCAGCTACAGAGGCCATGGAACTCTCAACCACTGCAGCGGTCTCTAGGATTCCACCCCCTCCTATGGGCTTCCCTCTATCTCCCTATGCATTCTAGAGTGAGATCTGTCCTTCACTTGGCTGCAATCTGCTGGCAGCCAGCAACCTGGACAGTCTTCTCATAGACAGGCAAAACATTCCCTTCCCCTGAGGAAAAGCTGTCTTTAGCCACCTGGCCATAGGAGCTGGCCTCAACAACCCATCTTCCCCGGTAGCAGACTATTCTCTACTGCTGCTGTGGACTTTTGGAGAGCACATCCCTTGGCCCACGCTGCTACCCACATCCCCCATTGGCCTGGGATGGCAAACTGTGGCCAGTGGGAGCCGCAATCATTTGAACCTGCGGACACAGCAGGTAAACAAACTGGCCCAGCCCACCAGGGTGCTTACTCTGGCGAGCAGGGTGCCAAAGGTTTCTGGTCTGGCTTATTCTGCTTCCTGTAAGTCCATACATCTTTTGTGTTCTTTTTCATTTTCTCTTGCCTGCAAACTTCAGAGCTCCAATTTCAAAACTGTTTCACTATTTTCACTCATCTTGCTGTTTTTCTGTCCCTACTTCTCTTACCTGAAATAAGCAAACAGAAAATAACAAACAGGTAAAGACTTTCTCTGTTCTCTAGCTTCAAAATTCACTGAAAAGCACCACTAGTGTCTCAGAGCAACAAGCTGTGCACATCACCCTGCTTGCTGTGCCCCCGTAACGCCCCCCTCCCTCCTCGGTGTGCCACCTGATATATTGCTGTCCCAAAGACCCTGCCTGCTCCACCAGCCTGGGCTCCCTTGCATTGTCCTGCTGAGCCAGGCCCTCAAACCTCCTCCATCACACACACAGCTGCAGAAAGACACAAACACTGAAATAAGCACTACATGGGAAGGCTTCAGCTAGGGAATTGCCCAGCACTCAAAGTGCACATCCCTTCTGCGGTGTAAACCCAAAATTGTATCATCTTGCACTGCACAGAGATCTGTGCAATGTAAACTCATGAAATTCACTCCCTTGCTCATGAGTTCCACAAACTGGCTTTAGAGAAAACAAAAACAAATTTATTAACTACAAAAAACAGATTATAAGGGATAGCAAACAGATTAAAGCAGATTACTGAGCAAATAAAATAAACAGACAAAGTAAGATTAATACACTAAAGAGCCTAGTTACAAGTAGTAGTTCCTTACCCTAAATGTTGTTTTAGTCAAATTGCAGAGTTTCTTAAAGGAAAATTGCTTTTGCTTGAAGCGTAACATTGCATGTGTTTCTTTCACAGGTTAAACACCTGAGCCTGGTATGCTGGCATGAAACTAGTGTAACATAATGTAGAATCAGACTCTTAGGATATCTCAACACAGCAATAAAAAATATGTGGTACTGAATGTCAGAGTCTGGGACAGTTGACTGTGGGACTAAAATAGCAGTGTAGATGCTCAGACAAGGGACACAGACATTTGTAATTGACAAGCTCCTAGGGGAGTATTAACCTAGCAAAGATAATGACATCTTGAAGGAGAGGAAATACTTTAGTCTTCTTGTAAGGATAGAAGGCTGACTAGATCACTGGGCTCAACGGGTAGTGATCAACGGCTCCATGTCTAGTTGGCAGCCAGTTTCAAGCAGAGTGCCCCAAGGGTTGGTCCTGGGGCTGGTTTTGTTCAATATCTTCATTAATGATCTGGAGGACGGCGTGGACTGCACTCTCAGCAAGTTTACAGATGACATTAATTTGGGAGGAGTGGTATATACAGTGGAGGGTAGGGATAGGATACAGAGGGACCTAGACAAATTAGAGAACTGGGCCAAAAGAAACCTGATGAGTTTCAATAAGGACAAGTGCAGAGTCCTGCACTTAGGACGGAAGAATCCCATTCACTGTTACAGACTAGGGACCGAATGGCTAGAAAGCAGTTCTGCAGAAAAGGACCAAGGGGTTACAGTGAACGAGAAGCTGGATATGAGTCAATAGTGTGCCTTTGTTGCCAAGAAGGCTAACGGAATTTTAGGCTGTATAAGTAGGGGTATTGCCAGCAGATTGAGGGACGTGATCATTCCCCTCTATTCGACATTGATGAGGCCTCTTCTAGACTACTGTGTTCAGTTTTGAGCCCCACACTACAAGAAGGATGTGGAAAAATTGGAAAGCGTCCAGTGGAGGGCAATAAAAATGATTAGGGGGCTGGAGCACATGACTTATGAGGAAAGGCTGAGGGAACTGGGATTGTTTAGTGTGCAGAAGAGAAGAATGAGGCAGGATTTGAGAGCTGCTTTCAACTACCTGAAAGGGGTTTCCAAAGATGATGGAGCTAGGCTGTTCTCAGTGGTGGCAGATGACAGAACAAGGAGTAATGGTCTCAAGTTGCAGTGGGGGAGGTTTAGGTTGGAGATTAGGAAAAACTTTTTCACTAGGAGGGTGGTGAAGCACTGGAATGGGTTACCTAGGGAGGTAGGGGAATCTCCTTCCTTAGAAGGTTTTTAAGGTCAGGCTTGACAAATCCCTGGCTGGGATGATTTAGCTGGGAATTGGTCCTGCTTTGAGCAGGGGGTTGGACTAGATGACCTCCTGAGGTCCCTTCCAACCCTGATATTCTATGATTCTATGATATGATAAATCATTGAAGGTTATGTTAATTTAGGTTAAATACATATGAATTATCCATTTAGAGCTTGCCTTAACAAGAGGCTAAGCATTTCTGTGAGGTGCTGAGGGCCCTCAACCCCTGCCAGCTTCTAGCAGTGTTCAGTTTATGGTGCTTAACACCTTGCTGGTTAATATTCAATAGTGCATATGACAATTCTCTGTTTGAAGTTACTGTTAAATAGTTTTGATATTCTGTAGAACATAAGAAGTTGTTCTGATATACATAACATGTAATGTTTATATTTAAGAGATTTTTAAAAAAGTATTTCCCCCTTTTTAATGTTAAGTTCACAGAAGCAGGTGGTTCATGAGTCGTGAATTATGAACACCATTTTGTCACATGTAGACTACAAGCATTATTATTTTGTACAGAAAATCTCCATCAGTCTAAGAAGAGAAGATTGCTCATTAATCTTGCCTTTTTGCATGGAAGCATGATGGAACATAATGCAGTCTACAAGCTTGTAAACAGCTACCTTATATTATATACCTCTCCTTCTGAACAGACTTTGTTCATTGCTTTAGTGTATTCTGCTATGTCAGCTGTTTTTTTAATCATAGAATGTTAACATTTACTTTGTCTTGAGTTTACTTTTACTGTTATTACTTAACCTCAGCACTGTAATGAAAGTTGGTTATTTTTTTAAAGAAACAGTTGATTTGCCCTGTACAATCTTCTTGACAAATTAATGTAGTGTTGTCATGAGTGGGAAATGTGCACTTTAATTATTTAGATTCTAGCTTATATACTTTCACATAACATCGGGCTGATTTTGCACGCCAAGGTAAGTCAAAGAAAGACAAAAAAGGTTAGTTGTTGGGTAGTAATGGCAGCGTCTACAAAGGGTAACAACGCTTTTAGTGATCAACTTGACAGACTTCAAAAATATTTTATTCTTAAGTAGTTATTATGCAGATGACTGTAATTTGTGTGAAATGTATGTTAAAGAAATTGAAAGCCAGCGAAATTCTCTTTATACAATTAAGTATTATAAAGTGTGTTAGAATCTGAAATCCCCTCCTCACATTCCAGACATACAAACCTCTCTTGTAGCGAAAAAAAAATCCATTTTAGCAGTTGGTCATTGAAAAAAAATGGCAAATAATAAATTATAAATCAAACTCCTGTGAATTTTAACAGGAAGTAAATGTCTCCACCTTACTTTTATTGTACAGACATGGTAAAATAAGACAAGTATCTATCTAGAAATTTAGGCTGTCCCTATCACCATAGTAACTGATCATCCCAAGCTTTTTAAGTATTTATCATCGCATCAACCTTATGAGATCAGGCAGTACTATTATCCTCATTTGAAATGAAGAAGAGAGATTAAATGAGTCTCCCAGGGTCACACAGGAAGTCCGTAGGAGTGCCAGGAACCAAATCCAGATTTCCTGATCTTCAATCAGCCTTAGCTACAAGACCATGAACAATCACATCTGCTAGGTAAGGTATTAACTGAAAAAAATCAAGGGAAAGACTCTAAGTCCCAAGACTCAATCCTAGTATCATTGATAAAATGTAATCCCTTCCAAATCTATGAGTAAATGTCAGTAAAAAATTGATTTCATCTTATGCATATATGTACAGATAAAAAAAAATTCCATTGGTCATAATTGAAATTTACAGATAGGCAAAGAAAGCAAAATGTTGCTTGAAAACTTTTTAGGGATTGATTTAAGGATATGTACTTTGTATATTTTCACATGTGATGTTGACAAATAGTGCTTTAATGGTTATAAAGCTTTAACTTTCGAAAACTCAGCATCTACTGTCATTAAATAATTATTTTCTGACACCCCCCACAATTTTGTGCAACCATGAAAACTGAAATAGATAAAAATCAGAAAACAACTTCCAAAGAAACATTGATATCATCCATAAAAACTATAAAAAATGAATTCTGTCAGTCGTCTTGAAACACGATTATTGATTTTGTTTATTCTACCTTCTAGTAAAGATAACATGCAGAATTATAGCCTGCTACCTATTTGGTCTGTGGCGAGCTCATCTTATTACACTGGCTGATGCTGACTTCTGAGTTTCTAATATTGTTTGCCAAGTTTGTTCTGCAGGTTGCATTTGTACTTAGCAAACCAGATTGGTACACAGCATTTTAGCAAACCCGATTGGTGGCCTGAGACTACTTATGTTATAAAGTTTTGGAGTACGGATAGTCTTTCTTTCTATGTTTTTTTACAGCGCTTGGCACATTGGGATCCTGGCCTATGACTACTGCAATTCAAAAAATAATAATTATGGGTAGTCACAGTGAACCAGATTCAGCACTGGTCCAGTTCCGATAAATTTGTGATTGCTTGTGATAGGATTGAATGTAGCCCTTTAATAATAAATTTCACCATCAGTGATCTGCTGAAGTAAAATATAAAAACACATATTATCCACTTCTGACAATCACATTTAAACTTGAAATCCTGATTTAAGTTGGGCCATGCACCTTGTTAAAGTAGTTTGCAATGACAACATTCTGTGTGTAAACATATTTGTGATCAGGTTTCAAAATTCTGCCCCTTCTGTTTCTCATTATAGAATGTAATACATGTTAATCTCATCCCTTATTATATTATAACTTTCTACAATGTGAAATGAAACAGCTAGTCTTACCAGAAAACTAAGTCTTCTATAGTTGTTTATAAATCATCAAAAGGACATTTAGATTTTTTTTAAATTTAATTTTGGTAATGTGATCTATTATGTCAAAACAGCAATATCTGGTATTTACAGAATGTTCCACAAAATAAAACCAGATAGCTGATCTCCTGATTCATGTTGGATCTTAAAGTAGTCTTAAGTTTTAATTTAAATACCATATTTCTTCCAATGTCAGAGTTGCTGAAGATATCAGCAAATATCCAGAACCACGTCTTAATGCATAACCCCTCTACTCTGCTCTAAAATATGGATCTCAGAATAATATACTTCTTTGAACTTGAGTTTGATGTGGTTCTGAAAATTTTGACTGCATATAATGATTTTTAGGGCATAATATTGCAATTAGATTGCTGGGGCAGTAAGTAAGTGGAAGGAATACAGGTATTATCATGACAGAAACCACTACATTGTCTCCATTTGTGCACCACCTCTGCAGTGATTCCATCTGATCTCCCAGAAAGTTCATTGTGAAATCAAAAAGAGAAGTTCTTCCTTCATGCACCTCTCCTTTACACTCTCATACTAAATGCTAGAGGAAAACGTGTTCAGTTGCAAGAAATATTCCATCCCTGCAGTGGACTTTCTGATTTACAACAGTCTCCAGAGACCTAAACATTTAAAAATGGATAAATGTATGCTTCTCTATATTAGTAGAGTAACTATTAATGTAAAGGCACCATGCCAGGCTAATCATGAAAATTATTATTCTTTCATTCCAATATCATGGGTTCAGTTTTTTACAAAGAGTTACCCTTCTATATTTTCTCCACACCAAGTTAGGTACTTTCCAGTAAATCACTTTCTCTTTTGAGGAAAAGTCTGAAGCACTATTATGCAAATATGATGACCCTGAGGAATAGATAGTAAAATGGAAAGAATAGCAATGAATATGGCCACCATTAGAAGACAAATCAGGGATACTTTCTTGTCTTTATGAGTTCAGTGGTTAAAACATTTGTTTGAGCAAAATATGTTTGAAAATGGACAGTAAAGATCTAATAGCATACATCATTCGCTTTCTTGCTACAGACAAATATATATTTGGAGAGACAGTGACAAAAATATTTTGATCTTTGAGAGAGGAACACAGAATTCTTTGCAAGGGAAGGAAATTCCAAATATATACCTGGCTCCCCTTCTAGTTTATTGGGTAAAGTCAGGGAGCTTTGTGCATAAGGAATCTATTTCTGAGACAGATGTTTTGTATCCAGGGAGACTGAGACTCAGATATGAAGAAACAAGTGATACTTCTGTTAATAAATCACTAGAGAGGATGAAGACTGACAAACACCTGAAGGAGCCAGAGGGTAATATTGAGGAGATATGATGGAGAATGCCCTAACCCTAGTAACCAGGACATTAATGAGCCCTTCTGATTTCAGCAAGCACTAACCAGTCACACTTTCAAAGCTTGCTTCGCCTGGAGGGACGAGTCTTAAAATGGGAAAGTCTGGCACAGGAAGGGGTCGGGCTGCTTGGTGGTGGTTCTAGGTGAAAATCGGGCTGCTTGGTGGTGGACTCTAGGTGAAAATGGTGAGGCTGAGCTGTAGGAGCAAGCTATGTGGAAAGAAGGAATACATAGAAATGAAAAACAAAAACAGGATAAAAGTCAACATTTTATAATTGTCAACTCAGTGACAGAAGAATTGAAAATATGAGATGTTAACCCCCTGAAAATGACAGAATGGACAAAGCACAGTGATGATGAGATACAAAGAGTTAAATGAATGCCAGGTGAAGATCTATGGAGAGAATGTATACATAAGGAGCAAGCTGAAAAAATTCTTAAAACTGTAACCTTAGGGAAAATGACACTTTCCAACTGCCTAAATTTCTGACAGGAGCAAAAGGGGTAATGTATGGAGTGCCATTAGGAATGTCTGTGGATATCAAAAGGAGTATATGTGAAGATAAATTACTGTTTGTTAACTGGCTACTTTGTACAAGAGAGGGAGAAAAACAGTCATCTATGTCTTTACACATAACACTTAAATGTGAGACACTTCCAAATAGGATCTAAATGGGGTATCAATATTTCTGGATTAAATTATATATTCCCACTTCCCAACCTCCACACCCCCCCAAAATACTGTAATTGTCAAAGGTTTGGACATTGTAGCAGCCATTTGTAAGGGAACAATGAAGTGCAGTAAATGTGAAAGAAATCACTTATATGAGAACTGTGTAGAAGGAACAGAACCTAAATGCAGTAATTGAAGGGAAGACCACAGTGCAACATATGAAGAATGTACAGTAGCAGAACAAGCTAGAGAAATACCAAAAAATAAAATTATTCAAAAAGTATCATATGCAGAGGATACCAAAAGGTATTCACTGCAGAAAATAGAAAGAAAAAAAAAAGAAAAGAAAGGTCGCAAGTAAGAGAAAAGATGTGCAGGGGCAGAAAAACACATCTCTGATCAGAGAGGAGAATAAGAGAGGAATGGAAGATGATGTATTGCATGTAGATAAAGAGATGTTTATAGTGTTCATTATAGAAGTAATTAACTGCATCTTGCAGATGGAGGGAAAACCTGAGAGGATTAAAAACATAGCAAAAGCAGCTGAAAAATATCTATAGGCAACCTTGCAAAACACTACATTTACACAGTTTTAAATTAAGGCAATAAAACAGTTTAAATAATATGCTCTTAACTCCTTAGTTGGAATGTGCATGGTTTAATAATGCATAGATAGGAATTTAAGAAAGCCATCTTTAAAATGGGAACAAGTCTGATATAATATGTGTAGAATAAATATGGCTAATAAATAAACTTGTCTTCCATCTTCCAGAATATGATATGAGGCATCGAGAAGCTACCAGATGAGGGGATCTATATATTTATAAAACAGGGACTATGCTGAAATGGATGTTCAGAAACAAAGTTGTGAATATAATGCAGTATAAAAACTCATATGAATTTATAATGTTTATAATCCATGTAAAAATAGTTATTTTAGAACTAGAAAAAATATTTAATGTCAAAAAATCTATTCATAATTTCTGGTGACTTTAATATCAATAAGGAACTATGGGAAATAAGAAAACTGACCAAATGGGAAATATGTAGAATAATTTATTGATATGAGTAAGCTTGCAATATTGAACATAGAAGCACCTATTATATTTGTTTCAGTGGATCCAGGTGATTCAGGTGGATCCAGGTGATTATTGTGATTCCCAGATCCAAAACAGAAAAGGATCCTTTTCTGTTTTGGATCTGGGAATCACAATAATCACCTGGATCACCTGGATCGATCGGTCTTCAGCTCTCGTTAAGACTGCGTCGATCACAACATGTCAGTTATTCTTCTCGCATCCTTGCCTTTCTTCTTCACATTTATTCAAAATGTTTAACAAAGTCATCTTCCCATCTACTCGGAGGCTGACCAAGTGGTCTTTTCTGTTCTCGCCGGTAGCACTCAATAATGATTGTGGTCCACCTATTGTCCATGAACCGTGCTATGTGGCCCGCTCATAGTATCTTATTATATCTGCTTTCCACAACAATATCTTTCACACCGCTGTGTTCTCTAATTATTTCATTTTGGATAAGACCCAAAAGGGAATTCCCAACATAGCTTGTTCCATTGCACTTTCGGCTACCAACAGCTGCTGTTCTACTCTCTTCATCAGTGCCCACGTTTCACTGCCATATAGCATGGCTGGCAGTACTGTTGAATTGAAGGTATTTGTACATGTGGTCTTGTGGATTTTTCCTTCGAGGACATCCTTGATGGAATTAAATGCACACCATCCTGCCCGAATCTTTCACAAGAATTCTCTGTTCATGTCTTGGCACATATTAACTTCTTGGCCCAAATATATGTACTGTTGCACTTCTGTTACCGTTATTTGGGCTTTTCATAAGACGTCTGATCACATACATTTCATTTTGCAACAGTTCATTTTCAGACCGACCTGACTGCTTTTCTTGTCGAGACTTTGTAGCATGTTCTGCAGTTGGTTGGTGCTTTCGGCAATTAGTACGATGTCGTCCATGAATCTGAGATGACATAATCATTCTCCATTTATATTAACACTACTCCTCCAATTGATCTTGTTCATAACCATTTCAAGGCAGGAGGTAAATAGTTTCAGTGAAATTGTATCTCCTTGCTTTACATCTTTCTCGATTGGGAGGCAGAGGGGAGTTCCTAGGAGAGTAATGTCTGTTGTATATCCAGTATTCGCTTCCTTCCACAAACTGATGTACTGGGTGTTAATGCCCTGCTCTACGAGAGCCTTTAATATTGCGTTGAACTCAACGCTATCAAAAGGCTTTTCATAGTCAATGAAGCAATGCACAGAGGGAGTTTGTATTCCCTCGCGCTTTCTAGTAGCTGGCTACGGGTAAATATATGGTTGATCATGCTGAAATTTCTTCAAAATCCTGCCTGCTCTCTCGGTTGTTGTTCATCCAGACTCTGCGAGAGTTGGTTCGTTATCATCTTTGTAAAGATTTTATAGATATGAGAGAGCAGGCATATAGGGTGATAATTCTTAAGGTTTTCTTGATCCCCCTTCTTGTACAGCAAGATGGTATTCGACTCCTTCCAGCTTGATGGTATTTTTCTCTGACATATTGACTGAATTTTGAAGTGAGGGCCTTCCAAAGTTTTTTGCCTCCTGTGGAAATCATTTTGTACATTTTTCCATCTTTGCCTGGAGATTTTCCCTTCTTCATCTGGTGTTGTGGGCTTCAGACTTTGCTGATGATTATTGAGGGGACACGTTCTTCTTACTCTTGGAGAGTTGGAAGAGGGACATTGATTCGTGATTTGAACAGTTCTGTACAGAAGTCCTTACAGACCTCCTCCATCTCTGCTCTGTCAATTGACAGTAATTGAGCAACAAATAATATAGCTAATAAATGCAGCTGGGAAATCATAAAAAGATAACTTCCTTATGCTTACTGAGTACCAAAACTAAGGAAATGTCTAAACCACGAAAAGAGTTCCAAGCTGGAATTTTCAAAAAAGCTGATTGTGGCCTCTGTGATAAATTAAAAGTAAATGTATACCTAGCCTTATAGTAAATAAGGAAACAATTTAGGAGAGGCAGACAGTTTGGCAAAATAATTCCAAAAGGTCAGTAGTGACATGAATCAAAATGGTGATTTTCCTGGGGAGGCAAGGGAAGAGTTTTATTGAGGATATCTGTGAACTATTAGATAGCTACAGAGAATATATTGATGTGTTAAACAAAAATTTTGTTTGGAAGAGCTGATTGCAGCCATAGAAAAAGGAAAAAATATAGCTTAATAATGAAATGCTTCAACATATGTCAGAAAGGAGTCTAAAGATTCTATTGTGGTTAGAAATCTTTCCACTATATTCAGTGGGCCCTGGATCAGGCCTACTATTATTAGTTAGGTTAGGTTTCTGCAACTAAAAGGGCTTTTATTCAAGAAGTCACTTCTTTTTATTGCAGTATTTACATGCAGTCAGGAGCCAAAAGTCATTTCAGTATTTCACCATTCTCAGCTTCATCATGACCAACATTCCCCCCACCACATCTATGCCCAATGTCCTATACTGCTCAAATCACATTTGCCACTTTCGGTCAGGTAAGAGCCTGGCATGGAATTTCGGCCACACCTTCTCCCACAGGAGCAAAAGTCTGACTCTGGGAGCTCACATTATAGCGAAGCACAAAATATCATCATTAGGCCCATGCACAGGTTCTGTTTTCTCCTACTTATGAGCAGCAATAGGACTTTGGTTTCTCCAGTGGCTACCAAGCAAGATAAAAATAGATATGTATCAGAGGTTGAAAAATAAAGAATAGATATAGTGTCCAGTCAGATAACATTAGTGCCAAGTTTAGTTGTAATAGTATAAAAAACTAAAACAGACTCAAGCCCCCAGATTTTCATTTGCACTCAGTGCACATTTCCTATCTGACTGTTTCCATGACCTTTAAATCTAAAGCCTGGGTCAGGAAGCTGAAGTTAAATTAGCAGAGACAGACTGGTAATGATACATTTTTTCTAATGTAGTTTGTAATATGTTTATAGCATTTTTTTTAAAAAAAGGCTTGGCTTTTTATGCATTTAGTAGCAATAACATCTATATCTCCTTTATAAACATGTTTATAAACAGTATTTCCCCAAGAACATATTGTAGTTGCATATTCAATGACTAAACTGCCTAAACTCAGCTCACAATCTGAGTAAGCTATGAGCAGTTTTGATTAAGGTGTGGAAGTAGAGCAAGAAGTGACAGGGATTTGAAGGGAATTTCAATGCTTGACAGTCTCTGTGAGCAAGAATCAGGCCAACTGTAACCCTAATAGCTCTAGATTTGTAGAAGCTTTGTGTGAGGTGAATGGGAAAGAACTGTGTGAGAAGTTGTTGCGACCTAGTGTTAGATATGGAATGTAGACTGTAGTCTAAATAGAAGTCAGCAAAATAAGAAATCAAGATGACCTATGTATAAACAAAATGCAGCTGTTGCTTATTATTGTATGCAACAAAAGGTTTAAATGCTTGCTGTAATTGTTTACTTGTAGAGAGACCTGCCTAGGAGGGGGAAACCCTGTGTCCTAGTGCACTCTCTCCCTCTATGCAATTTCTTGAGATTATAAAGTATCTGACTTTGCTGCACCCAACCAGAAAGTGAGAACTGTGTTTTTCTCCAACAAAGGTTAGGCCATTGGAAACATCTGCTTTATAAAATAGTGAAGATAAAAGAAATGAAGATGCTATTAGATACAAAGTTGGGTTGAAATCCAATTTTCCTGCTTTTCTGATATTCTTTCTTAAATCCAATGAAATAAGCTACTAGAGAATGGTATATTTTCAGTGCAGTGTACTACAGTTAGACTTATGCCTCATATCAATGATAATGGTGTTAATAATGTTAATTATATGTCATATTAAAAATGTACCTTGGGAAAAACAAAACATGTTTAACTTACTTAACTTCTAGGACCCTGTTTTTGGGGTCTCCTGTGTACTCAGCGAAGCTGAAAAAATGGGAGTACAAAGGTGCATTTCAGCCATCTTCTTGTCACTGCTGAGGCCAGCCGGGGACTGGGATGCTCTTCAGCATAACTTAGAGCAGCCTTACATCTGCTCTAACCTTTGCCTGATTGCTCATAGCCCCAAGGTAGAGCTAGTTGGAAAGTTTCAAATTTCAACATCTTGATTTTTTCATCAAGATTTTGCATTTCAATGAAAAACAAAAAAAATGGGGTCTATATTCTTACACATACATCTCAGATTATTTCATTCTGTTAAATAGAGTTTAATATGTAGATACAGTTAGGAATCATGTACTATTTTTTGAATGTCACTATCCAAGTAATTCAGAACATCTTCAGAGAAGCTAGTTCCTTGGATAAATCAAATCTAATTCAAATAGTTGTCATATACCAACTAGTTAATATTAGCAGCTGTGACAATACAATGAGGGAATTTAAATATCATTAGAAGCAAAGAATGTTTTACCCTTTGTGATTAATTTGGAATGTGTATCACTAATGTCTAATGCCAGAGGCAGAATACTAAACTAGATGGACCAGTAATCTAACTTGACATAAGAACATAAGGACTTCCCTTTACTGAGATCTAGAACATAAAATGGCCATACTGGATCAGACCAAAGGTCCATCTAGCCCAGTGTCCTTTCTTATGACAGTGTCCAATGCCAGGTGCCCCAGAGGGAATGAACAGAAAAGGTAATCATCAAGTGATCCATTTCCTGTCACCCACTCCCAGCTTCTGACAGAGGCTAGAGACACCATTTCTGCCAGTCCTGGCTAATAGCCATTGATGGACCTATCCTTCATGAATTTATCTAGTTCTTTTTGAACCCTGTTATAGACTTCACAATGTAGGTATGTATCAGAAGTTGAAAAATAGAGAGTAGATATAGTTTGCACTCAGTGTATCTTCACAATATCCTCTGGCAAAGAGTTCCACAGATTGACTGTACATTGTATGAAGAAATACTTCCTTTTGTATTAAATCTGCTGCCTATGCCTATTAATTTCATTTGGTGTCTCCTAGTTATTGTGTTCTGAGAAGCAATAAATAACACTTCCTTATTTGCTTTTTCCACACGAGTCATGATTTTATAGACTTCTATCATATTCCCCCTTCGTCATCTCTTTTCCAAGCTGAACCCTATCACTCCTTGGAGAGAAAATTCTCATATAACTTCTCCTAATTTCTCACATATTATTTTGTTGGTCTGCCACTGTCTGATAAACACGGGCAATGGATGCATTTTTTGTAAATACTATTTTGATTCTCTTTTCCCAGAGTTCTTTTGTTGATTTCTTCGCCTCTCCCTACTGACATATAGGATGTTTAAGATTATAGTCTCACTACTTTTGTCTGCGTCTTAATTAAGGGTTGTCATAGCATTTCCTCTCAGATCTGAACCTTAGAGTTCAGAAAATGAGATACTAGCACCTGAATCCTCTAAGCTTAATTACCAGCTTAGATCTGATAGCACTGCCACCACCCAAAAATATAGTGTTTTGGGACACTCTGACCTCCCCAACCTTCCCTGGGAACCCCAAGAACCCAGATCCCTTGGGTTCTTAAAACAAGGAGAAATAACCCATTCCCCCACCTTTCCCTCTCCCAGAATTTCCCTCCCTGGGCTATCCTGAGAGATACTGATCCAACCTCTTAAATCACCCTACAAGGAAAACAGAGAGAGATTCTATCTCTCCCCCCTCCCGTCTCCCCCACCCGTCCTGGTGAGTTATCCCAATCCCCTGGAATAAAACAAGGGAAACAAGGGGAAAAAATCAATCAGGTTCTCTAAAAAGAAATCTTTTAATAAAAGAAAGGAAAAAGTAAAGAATTATCTCTGTAACTTCAAGATATAAATATTACAGGGTCCTATAGCTTACAGACACCAGAAAGAGACTTTCCCTCCAGTACCAATACAAATCAAAATATTCCTAGCAACTACACATATAAACGTTCACCAGCCAGATCCACAATTGCAAATAGAGTAAAACAATCAAAAAGCCTAAACCACCTGTTTTTACTTACTGTCTGAAAAGAAACTTAGAGAGCCTGTAGTAATGTCTGGTCTCTCTCAGACCCTCCGAGAGAAGAACACACAATGGACAAAGAACACACACAAAAGCTTCCCTCCACCCAAATTTAAAAGTATCTTGTCTTCTGATTGGTCTTCTGGTCAGGTGTCCAGTTCCTTGCTTGTAACCCTCTACAGGTAGAAGAGACATTAATCCTTAACAATATGTTTATGACAAGGGTCATATTCTGATTCACTGAGAAGCACCTTGCCTCCCAATTATGTCCATTTGCTAATCAATGTAAAGGTACCCAAAACTGGACCCAAAATTTTAGCCATGTCCAAAGATTTCTCCATTGTACTTCTGAGTTTTATATTTGTTCTTCCTAATTAAAAAACAAACACAATATATTTCTCTATTTTTATATATTACTTTGAAGTCCTAGCAGCACATCTGAGAGAACTTGAAACTCAGGTATTTCTCATTTAAAAAAAAGAAAAGGCAAAGCTGGTTTCTTTTAATAAAATAACTCACATATGTAGCACTTAGTTATGTTTGTATAAATGGAGAAGCTCTCAATGAGTATCATATCATATTTTGCTTATAGAGAAAAATCTTATGAAGGATTAGAAGTTTCTATTATCACAATTATACCAAAACAGTCCACAGGAGTTGGAGCCAAGTGATACTGCACCTAGGACAAAAAGTCTGGAATTAGGTAAGTAAAATTAATATCTGAAAAAGGTACCAAATGGAAATTGTCAGGATCCCAGCTACCAGGCACCGATTAAGGCCAGGGCCTTGATTAGAAGAGGTTTAATAACAAGGTCTGAGATCCATCCAGATGATCAAGGTCAGAAGCAGCCGTTCATACTAGTGTGACATTGTAGAATCAGGTTAGAGTTAAGATTGATGAGCTACACTGGGTCAGAGCCAGGTAGGTCAGCAGAACAGAGGCAGGGCAAGGTGTCAGGAGCTGAGCAGTGGGCCAAAACCAGGAATGAGAGGCAAGGTATCAGGACCCATGTAACAGGGTCTATTGCAGCAGCAAGCTGAGGACACACCTAGTTGCAAAGACAGCCTCCAGTGTTTCCCTCTATGCCTTAAACAGTATCCCCAGGCCAATCAGGGAACATGGTAGGCTTCATCAGTCAAGGACTCTGTGAGTGGGACAGCCCTACAAGGCTCACAGGCTGTCCAGCTGAGCTTTACCAGAGCTGTTGGGTGACAGTGTGGCTGCACCAGTTGTTCAGTAATCAGCAGCTCCAGATTAAAGCCAGGTGGAGCCACATAGAACCTATTTGCCTTTGGAAAAGATAAAGAACATTCTTAACTTGTATTAAGAATACCAATTAATTTACTACTAATACTTTTTAGAATACAAAGCAGTGGTGGGCAACTTGTGACCCACAGGCTGCATGTGGCCTATCAGGGTAATCTGACTGCGGGCTGTGAGACATTTTGCTGACAGTATGCAGGCATGGCCCCCCCCTGCAGGTCCCAGTGGCTACAGTTCTCCATCCTCAGCCAATGGGAACTGTGGGAAGTGACGGACCACAGAGATAGAAAGCACAAACTTCAATCTCCTCTATGGATTTGCTTGCTCATTGAATCATAGTTGCAACTTCTCTTAAACTTGGATACAGTATGAATAATACCAGATTGTCAGGAAGGAAAATAGAACATTTTTTCAGATTTAAAAATAAAAAATAAATAAATGAAAATTAGTAATTGGCCTCCTCAGGAGCGAAGATTGGCCAATATTGGGTATTTTTAAAAGTTATCACCCTAAATCTTGATTGATTTTTAAGAAAGTCAGGCTTCCAACACTACTTAGCACTTACATAGCACTTTATATTTTTAAAGTACATGCTAGAATTAGCTAAACCCTACAATATCCTTGTGTCATGAGTGTATTTCTGTTTCCATTTTGCAAAGAGAGAGAGATTAAGACAGAGAGAGGTTAAGTGACTTGCTTGAAGCCACATAACAATTGAGAGTCTGGTTTAGACATCAAGAGCTACTTTCTTCCTGTCTAATACTCAGCCCACTGGATCCTGCTCTTTTTCATGGGAATAGGTACAATAAATGATTGCATTCAAAAATGTAGAAAACCTGCTGTTCGCACTGAAGTCACTTCTGAAAATGAACATATACACGTCTATCATTACGTCAGCATTAATGCCCATTATATTGATATATTGATAAAACCAAATAATGTTTTGCAAATCACCAGGGGGTACAGAAAACAGCAATGCAAGGTAAATATGTGGTAGCAACATCACTAGAACAACACTATCAAGAAAGAAAGAAAGAAAGAAAGAAAGAAAGAAAGAAAGAAAGAAAGAAAGAAAGCTTTCAAATGATCTGTAAAACAGAAAAAAGAATGACTAATACAAATGTGGTATGAAAGGAAATCACAACCACCAGATGCTACAGTATATGTAAAGAAAACTAACATTTACTAGCTCTTATGCAGTTTACATCCAGCAATCTAGCTTTATAACCCTGTCCAATGTAACGTCAGTTTTCCAAAGTACTGCCTGTTTTAATTACATTCATATACGTTTTGTTTCCATTGTGATATTGATGGAAGCATTCATTGGTTTGAATTATCTTGTAATACTACCAAGTAACTACTTTTCAAAAAAATAATATCTACAATGTGAGAAAAGAACATTCAGGGGAAAATCAGATAGCTGTCAAAACAATAATAAGTTGCTACACACCTCCTTTAAAACTGGCTAGCACTTATATGGAACAGTTATATATTCCTGTTGCATAGCATTGTATTAGTTTATACCATTTTTGTGTGCTTTTTGATTGCCATGAGATTAATAATGCAACTTTTTAGAGATTATTAAAAGAACATAACTCAGAGTTAACTTTATTCTTGCAAGAAGTGAGTGGGAAACAAGGATTGGGTCAACTACTCTGACAGAGTAATCACAAGAATCTAGAGAAAGTAGCACAGACAATTCTGTATGTGCTGATCTGTGTCTAAGAAAAGAGAATCTTGCTTTGAAAACTTCACAGATGTAAGAACAGAAAGACTTTATTTTTTTCCCTTTGCTATAATCCAATTGTTCTCTTCATATCATGTACTGCTACTGTTACCTAACAGTGTGAAATGATGTAGAAAAAAAATCTGTTATTCAAACTGTTGACTCACAAAACTTAAATATACTTTATTCCATTGATATAGTGAAGTACTACATCAGCTTTAGAAATGTCTAGGTATGAAAATGTCCTTTAGAAGCCCAAAACATGCGATATTCATAGGTCAATTACAGTAAAGTGTCTGTTATCACAGGAGGATAATGAGAAAGGTATGAAATATAACATTTTATAGAAGTAACTGAAATAAACTTAAGATTACCTAAGAAAGGTGAATTCATTTTAAAAAGGATGGATAACATGATTGTACATCCTAGTTTTATTCAAACGGTCCCATTTCCCCAAGATTTTATTTTGGGGCTCCTTAAATGTTCCACGTTTTTCATTTCTCCTTCAAAATATTAATATGTATAACTATAAAATGATTGTTCTAGACATATTGCTATGTGGCATTTGCTCCGTGCAAAATGGAAACTTAAAGGTATGGTGGAACAAGGGTTCAGTGTGAAAAGTGATGTTGGGAGTGAAAAGGCGATTGTGTGCAGACACTATCAATGTTGTTCTTTTACTTAGAGTGAATGTTAACAAACACTTGTTCCATATTTCATTATAAATCTATTCAGAATATTATACTGCTGGGGAAAAAAACTAAAATATGAATAAGCTATTAGGTCAGTAACTGACTGTAATGACATTAGCACACTCTTTCCAAAAGTGGAAGTTTGTCTTTTTCATGACATTTGGCAACCCTAAAAAAAATGTAGCCTCAATATGTCCTGGCTTTCATTTTGAAAATACGGTCACATTGAAAGAAAAAAAATAGAGTAAAAATTACCTGCTTGACTGACATTGAGCAAGGAAATATTTCCAGTTGTAAATGAGACTTTTTTCCAGAAAGTTCTGAGCATCTGAAAAAAAGGGTATTTTAATATAAATCCTGATATAATTGTAAATAAAAGAAGCTTTGATATGTCTGACCTTAGTATGGGCTTAATATGAGAGAAACAGGTCTCCTGACTCTTCCTCCTATGGTTCACTTAGGTCCCAGTCCATCAAAGCACTTAAACATGTTTAAAATTAGAACATGTGCTTACATGCTTTGCTGGACTCATACTTCACAAAGGGGAAGCCAGAACTTTGGTCTTAAGAGGACATATACTAGAAGCTGAAACTTTGAAAGGGCATCTTCAGCTATAGTTGAGGGCCCTTGTGCCTCCCTTCTTCTGCCCTGCAATCACCTTTTCTCTTATCATCTGGAAGTCATCCTTAATTCAGATAGCCAGGGCCTCCTCAACTAGGCCTACTCCTAAATTGACCCACTCATTAGGTGCAACAAGGTGCACTAATCGCTCTTGTTCCGGTTATCTTTCTCTGCCAGTGTGAGGAATACACCTCATCCCACTTCACAAATGCATTTTTTTGCATGTACAAATGGATACATTTGCCAGAGAAAGAGAGCCTGCTACAGGCCCAGTGATGAGGGGACATGCTGGCCTGTAATTCACTGTTTCCAGTGCAGAAATATTGGATAACTGTGCATTGACATCCCCATTTGCCATTATCTTATTTGTCCATTAAAATTCAGCCTTTTTTGTGTACACATAGTTACATTGACATTATCTGTGAGTGTATCCATAGGAGTTCTTGAAAATTTAGTCTATTTTCCATCATTATTTGCAGGATAAATTGTTTGTAAGGTGGCACATTCTCTTTGCAGTATTTATCCTGAAAGTATCCATTATTTCCATTCCTTTTCTTGCAAAATTTGGATGAAAAGGTGAGGTTTTTTCCTTATAAATACATGAAAAAGATGTTTCCATCTCTTTTCCGTATGAAACCGCTTTGCTTGAAAAGGTGCTTATTTCTAATGTCTTTATGCAATTAGATTAAAAATACATTTGTCTGTTTTGCACCTCTCCTATGATATGCATTTAGAGCAGGGTCTTTTAAAGGTTTTCCAATAACATCTTTGCTCATGTTAAACTGTATAAAAATGTCATGTAACAGCTGGTATCTTTGTTTAGTAGATGGCTGACACTAAGAAACTTCACAGCCACTACAAATGCCATTCTCCCATCAAGAGAGCTGTTACTGTCACATCACTCAGTTCTTTATAATGCCAAACCCAGCATGACTTCTTCTTTGAACATGCTGGATTTAACTGACTCAGTGTTCCGCATAAATGTATTGTACTAGAAAGTGAGGCCGTTACATAACCTTGGCAGAGAGGGTGCATACACTCCAAGGCAGGTCAGCTTTACTTCCCATTTCCTCTGGAGAGGTTGGTACCAATAGTGGCACTACATTGGAACAGCCTTTGCACTTTGCAGGAGTTCAAAGAATGCTTTTGTACTCAACCACTGCCCTACACTCTACGATTACTTCTTGGTTGAAATCCTGGCCCCAGTGCAGTCAATAGCAAAACTCCAACCAATTTCAATAGAATCAGGACTTCATCCGTTGTGTCTTCTGCACAGTATTGGTCACAACTGAGGCCACTGATGTTTGAAAACATTTAAATCAAGTTTCATTAGACTTGTGTCCTCAATTCTATCTACTGCACGATAAAGGCCTCATCATAGTGTCATTAACCATACACTTCCTGGGCCAAACATAAGCATTCAGGAACAGGCTGGAGCAACTCAGCTGCCTAGAGAGTAAAGATAAGTAAATTTTGCCAATATGTCATAATAGGGAATAGCAGCTCAAATCTGACACTATTGTAAAGTGATAGGAGGGACTCTCCTTTCTGGTATGTCTATTATCCAGAACTAAACTAACAAATCAGAGAAACTATGAACAGAAGAGGAAGTAAGTGATACATTGTGTAAGTGATACACTGTATCTTGTGTTGCAAGTACTTATACAAAAATATACCCACATTTACATGAACAGGTAGATTGTTCATGATGTTTTACAACACATTTAATTTGGAGAGATGAAAAACACAATAGTGTTGCTACAATCTGAAGAGAACAGCATAGACATAACATAATTATGATGTAATCAAAGGATATATAGTTGATTGTTAGAATACAAGATGTCTTCTGGAAGGTGGCCTCCCGTGAGACTGAACTATGTTTCAGTATGTTACATTGTTAACTTCAGAATGCGTCCAGCTGATGAAAACTGAAGGCAACATATTTACAGGATAAGGAGTAATACATATATATAGATATAGATATAGATATAGATATAGATATATGAGCACTGCAGCTGGTTTTCTTTACCTCTATTTTAACCTCTTGGGTATCTCTCTAATATTGAAATAACTCTTTGAGTTTATGACTTAGTGACGTAGATGGGATTAATTTTGACCCATTTGCTTCCTTTGAGTATCTATCCACAGCAGCAGAGCATCTATCCACAAAGAAGAGGAGACAGCAGCTTTGCCTTTAGGAACAGAAGTGGCATGTACATATCCAAAATAGTGATAGCAGCCAGGTAGGCTGCAGCAGCTCCTTATACTATTGGTTTTTGTTGTTGTTGTTGTTTTTCTTCTCTTGATATAGTAGCACAAAATAATGTCATTGAGTATACTTTCCAATGAAGATGTTTTGAGACACGTTCAATTGCTTTACTTACTTATCTTATGTTATATTTATTATCACCACATCATATTCTTCCAGGAATTGAATAGTTAAATATTCAAGCCCAAATGGTCAGTAAGGGCTGTTTTAGTAACTATAGAGACCTAGTCATAAAATCAGACATTTTAAAATGCAAAGCTGTTAAATTATAAGATTCAGATGATACAAGAACGAATGAAAGCAAGACTAATTTGAAACATATACTAGTCAACTTGCATAGTTCACAGAACTTACACCACTTTTGCTTATAGTTATTCAACCTCACTGTTCAAGTGTCTTTAATTATATTTTAGGTTAAATTTTAATGAATTAAATGTGAAGCTTCTTGAGTTTGGCCGTTTATTAAATTCCAAATCTTTGAACTTTACTCTCATGAAAATATTGTTACAGATGCAGCCATCAACACCATCAAAAGCCTACCTGTTTTGAAAAAAGTTGACAATGAACTGACTGTCGAGGAGCTTAGACTTGCTATAGATGGCCTCCCCACTAGAAAGGCCCCTGGAAAAGGCTGCACGCCGTTCAAGATGATAAAATGCAGAAAACCTATTCTACTGCAACATCTTCATGAGTTGTTCTGCCTGTGCTGGAAAGAAGGTGAAGCACCACAAGAAAGAACAGATGCCAACATTATCACTTTCTATAAAAACAAGGGTGACAAGAGTGTCTGTAACAACTATTATGGCATTTCCCTTCTTAGTATTATAGGAAAAGCCTTTGGCCAAGCTGTTTTGACCAGTCTTCAGATCCTTGCAGGCAGAGTCTATCCTGAATCACAGTGCGGCTTCAGTGTGTGATAGCTGAAAAGTCTATTACCAACATGATCTTCTCACTAAGACAACTCCAATAGAAATGCAGAGAACAAAAAAACAGCCCCGCTATATAGCTTTCAGTGATCTCATAAAGATTTTTGACTTTGTCAGTAGAATCAAACTATTTGCACTTCTAGAAAAGATTGGATGTCCCTTCTTCGATCCTTCCATGAAAACATGTATGGCACATCCAATACAACAGCACAACGTCTGAGGCTTTCCAGATTCATAGCAGAGTTAAGAAAGGTTGTGTACTTGCCCAGATCTGTTGGAGATCTTCTCCACCTTGCTCCTGAAACAAGCTTTTGGTTCTTCAACTGAGGGCATACAAGTTCTGATGGAAAGCTGTTCAATCTTGCAAGACTCAGATATAAAACCAATACCCAGGAAGCTCTCATCCAACACCTTGTTTTTGCTGATGACGCAGCAGTGACAACCCACACAGAAGTTCACCTTTAAAGCCTAATGGATAGTTTTTCCAAAGCCTGTCAAGACCTCAGGCTTACTACAATCCTAAAATGTCTAACATAATGTGCCAAGGAGTTGAGGAAGCACCCTCCATCAAGATCAGCTATTATGAACTTGAAATGGTGAATGAGTTGACATATGTGGGATCCACTATCACAGTCAACCTTTTACTTGAAACAGAACTCAACATCCGCATTGGAAAAGCCGCCACAACAATGTCTAGACTGAACAAGTGGGTATGGCAAAATAACAAACTGACAGAACACACAAATATTTGTGTGTATCGTGTGTGTGTGTTATCAGCACACTTTTGTATGGGAGTGAGATATGGATCTTATATTCTCATCAGGAAAAAGAGACTCAACAGCTTTGATATGCATTACCTTCATTGAATCTTAGGAATCTCCTGGAGGGACAGAGTCACCAACACTGAAGTGCTCAATTGCCCAGCATACCCATCATGCAAACACTCCTCAAACAGCGATGCCTTCGCTGGCTTGGGCATGTGTGCTGAATGAATGATGGGCACATCCCAAAGGATATCCTCTACAGTGAATTGGCATCTGGAAAAAGACTTAAAGGATGCCCAAAATTGCATTTCAAGAATGTGTGCAAGCAAGACCTCAAAGAAATAGACATGGATGTGGACAAATGAGAAGGTCACTCTCAAGACCGCAGCCTTTGGAAACAAGAGCTAAATAAAGGTTTCCGGAGTTACAAGAGGTAGCAGTCCATCTTAGCAGAGGAGAAACTAGCTTGCAGAAGGCAGAGACTGAAGGGTCAAAACATCACCTACAAATATGACAGATGCAGCAGAGATTGTCTTTCTTGAGTGGGTCTTTTCAGCCACATTCGCTGCTGCCATAAAACCAACTGAGTAAATTCTTAACCTCTCAAAAGTGCATACACATGGTCTCTCAAGACTGAAGGATGCCTTCTACTACTAATCTTATAAATGATAGGTGAAATAAAGTCACATCTGTTTTTGTGCCATTACTATATAGATGATCTTCAACTCAGTTGTTCAACCGGAGTGTCTTGATTTATCGCAAACTGTTTATACACCCTTGAGGTCTCTATGTATCACAGTTACATGATTCTGAGTATAGTTAAGTATGAAGGTTTATTCATGGGCTTCAGTATACAGAAAAATGTTTGATTTCATCTCTGGTGTTAGACAGAAGATTCTCCATTGGGGTAATCTACCAAGTGCCAATAATTTGCATGATCTGAAGACCTAAGTGAGTCTAGGGAACAGTCCTTCTGTGCTAATAAAATATATGTGAAAATACCAAAAGTTAGCTATATAATCAGGTGAAAGGTTGGCTAGATGGTATATATGAGTACTCTATCGAGATCCTTATGTGAATAATGCATTGCTAATGTATATTGACCTATGTTGTGTGCATTGAATGTATTTCCTCACCCTTGTACCAATAATGAAAAAGCCATCAGAATTCCTATATCAACGGGGGCAGGTGTAGAGATGACGAAAATAAAAGCACTTCATTTTCCTCCATTTGTCACAGACTGTACGAGGAGGTAGAAGACAACAACAGAGCTGTTTCAACAGATGCAGTCAGGTATTGTAGCTGGCCAGAAATATTCTCTAGTTCAAGTTCAAATTCTGGAACAGCCACATATGTGCTGTTTGTCATACCATCTGGCAATGAACTTTCTGCTGTACTTATAACATGAAAAAATGTCTTGTTATGTTTCCTTTGATTTTTTGTATTTTCCTAATTTTCTCTTTCTATACTTGTGCTACCAGTTTTTTGCCTATGATATGATGTATTTTTCCTTCTATTTCCCCTCCCCTTCATATTTCCCCACAGATGAACACTTTGTTTTCAGATGGGTTTCAGCTAATTTTTTTCCTCAAGGTAATTTTTCTCCCATTGTGCCTATGTCTTCCATTTGTTTTCACCATTATTTCTAGATTTGTCTTTCTAAGTAGCTACCATTTTTTCCCTTCTCTCTTTGGTTAAATCTCTTTCCTCCACATCTTATTTTGCTTTCTCCTCCTCATCTAACCCCTTCCCCCTTTCTGAACCATTCCCTCCCTCCCTCTACTATTGTCTTCTTCCTCCATTTTCTTTACACTGGCCTCTCCCCTGAATTTCCCCTCATTTTGGTCTTAGATCCCATTTTCTTCAATGATTCTAGAGCAGCTCCACTGTCTCTGTATCCTCTAGGTATTTATTTTCCCTTTCCTCTATGATCTCTTTTCTTTGCTTTGCCATTGAAGCATTAAATGGCAGTAATGTGATGAAATGTCTGCCAACACTTCTCTGGTCACTGTTAAGCTCCAACTCCTCTGTGCCTGCCTATTTAACCTAGAGAGAAGATGACTGCGTCAGACCTAATTGGAGAACTCAAATTAGCTAGCTATTAAAAAAATGAGCTTGATATTCTGTTATAGTATTTTTGAGAGTCCAAAACTAGGGGATATAAGTAAGTTTGTATATGCTCCATTCAAATGCTCCATTCAAAATGTTTTACTCAGCATAAGAGTATTAAACCTTGCTATGAAAAGTCCTGTCTGTCTTGCTATCAAGTAGGATCAAACTATCATGCTAAAGTAGTGACAGAAGAACTTCCTGTAAGAGATGTAAACTCACACTTTGTTCTTGTTAGTGCACAGGGATCTATGCCTGCCTCTCTTGTTATTGTTGAAGGAAATTGTGAGTATTTGACCACAACTGTCAACGTCACAAAGTAGCCTTAATTTATTTGCATATGTGCATCCCAAGGAAAAAATTGCCACTAAAGAATATGCACATTTAACAACATTGGAAGTGTTAAATATAGTTACAAATTTACATTAATTCCTCAGGGATATTGGACAGAAAATATACTTTACCATATATGCCAAAATAGCCATGCTATCTAGAAGTCACAGGAGTTTGCTGTCAAAACATATATAAACAGGCATTCATACTTCTATTGCGTTTATCCACGATGGGTATAATGTTAGTTGCCATTCCCTTAAGGAGTTTGTTATTTATATTTAAACAGATTTTCTTAGATCACTGAACCATGAAAAAAAAACACAAACTACTTTGAAAAGACGTTTTTCCCTTCTATGGAAATATATTACAGATATATTAATCAGCATATTTTGAAAGGGGAAATGCATAGCTCTGTTTAAATATTTAGATGTTGACCTTTAAGTTGACAGTGTATTCAAAGCAGTCCTTGCCTCCATAAGATAATACACAAAGCTAAAAAATAGGATCCTTGAATTGTGTGTTAGTCAATATTTCTGAAATCATGATATATTTATGTTTTGTATTTTCTTTTTACTAGTTTCTATCAGCACTGCACAATTAAGTGGATTTAACTCTGCCAAGACTTCATGTAGACCAGCAATGTGAGTGTTTTCGTGTTCATTAAATACAAAGAATCAAATTATGATGGTATTGCTAGGCAATGCAAGAATTCTCTCCCACTTACAGAACTGAGCATGTTCCTCCTACAAGAGCGGTCTCTGTGCTCTGGATACTCCTCACTCCTGCTCTTTCACTGAGGAGCAGTTTGCTTCAAAACATAAGCAGGAGAAGGGTCATAGCCTGTTTCTGTTATCTTGCTATTGTCCACAGCAGCCCCCAGAGCAGGGCCAGCATGCTGAGTGAGGCAATTTGCACCAGCCCAATGGCTTGTACAGAGTTCAGGCGCATACACGTGCACTGAGCAGTCCCAGAAGATACTGTATCCTTGTGAGGGGCAATCTCCCTTGTGCTTCTTCTAAGGCAGTGCATCACTGTACCATCCTTATAATGGGCAGCAGCATAAATGTCATGATGTAGCCTAAATCATATTCTGCCCCAAAATGGGACAGATCTCAGGTATTAAAGAGACAAGGTGGGTGAGGTAATATCTTTTATTGGACCAACTTCTGTTGATGAGAGAGACAAATATTGAGCTTACATAGAGCTGAAGAAAAGTTTCAGTACAAGATATTACCTCAGAGTTGTGTATTTGGTTGTCATGGTAATAGAATCTTGTGTTGCTATGGCAACTGAGTCGGATTATTAGGGGATAGCCTAACCTGTTTGGCTGGCTGTTGATTAGTTCTGTATGTAGCAATAAATGGCTGCTCCAAGGTTTACAGCTCTCTGTGTCTCCAGTGATTTCTTCCTTAAGTTGCTGCCCCCAAGTATATAACAATGTGGCGACGAGGATGGGATCTCTGTGCTGCCCCAGCAACAGAAGGAAATAGAAGGTACACAAACAAACCTTGTTTGCTGCTGGAAGGGAGTGAGAAGTGGCTTGTTTGCTCTGACTGTGCAAACTGAAACTAAAATCATGATGTTGTCAGAGGTGTTGTCAGATGCTACCGGTGTGGTGCTCTGCTCTGCTCTTTCCTTGTTGGTATCACTCGGCTGCATGCGTGTGTTCCCTCTGTGTGCGCAGATAGCTGACACAGCAGACCCGAAGAGAACCCCCAATGACCACAGAGTCTAGTAAGGTACGAAGGCACGTTGGCCAGGTTTATTGCCATATTTGATACAATAATAGTTCCCTGTAGGTTTCTTAGCCTAACTCAGGGCATACTACGAGTATGTACCCACGGTCAATGGACTCAGCTCAGTCAGTGGCGGGACTTTCCACTGCCCCCCTGGCCGGACAAAGACATCGCCCCAGGGATGCATTCTTATACACAGGTACAAACAAGTTACACATCACTCCTGACGTATTGAGGTGCAACCCTTCTACTTAGCAAGGTACAACCCCTCTACGTAGTAAGGTGCCGCCTCTCACCTTGTACATGTTGGTTCGATCAAAACAACTCTATCCATCATATTACCCTTTTGCCCCTGTCATTGGGATGGGTCAGTCTGTTCCTTGTTATCTGTGTGAAATGTGCAAGTATGTGAATGTTCTGATCTCTAGTGTTCAGTACCTTTTAGGTACGTATCTTCTTGCAGCATCAGCCCTTTCCTTGCCAGCTTCTGTGAGCAGGGCCTTCCTCTGGCTCACAGCTTCACTTTGCTTTATGTTAGCAAAGTCTTGGACATTATTTTAGTTCAGGCCTCAGGCCTCATACTGGGCCTTTATCAGGGCCTTCACTTACTACACATGGCTACACTTACAGGGCCACTGGAAACTTTTGAGGAGACTATAGTGCAATGGCCTGTATATACTGAGCATTTTGAGCTTTTTGTTATTGCAAATGACATTACAGAAGCAATGAAGGTGCCAATATTCTTAAGTGTTGTAGGGGCTAAGACCTACTCCCTGCTACGCAGTTTACTGCACCCTGTTAAGCCAGAGACCAAATCTTACAGTGACATTGCGGAAATCCTGGAGTCCCATTTTAATCCCAAACCACTGGTAATTGCTGAAAGATACAGATTCCACAAAAGAGACCAGAAAGGAGACAAAATAGTTGTACAATTTTTAGCAACTTTGAGAAAGCTGTCAGAACACCATGAATTTAAGGAGATATTAAATGAGGCCCTACGTGACAGGTTAGTGGGTGGCCTGCACAGCGAAGCTATATGGAAGCACCTATTGACAGAGGCTAAGCTTACCTTACAGAATGCCATTGATATTGCTGGCTACAATGGCTACAAAGGAGGCACAATCCATCAATGCATCCCTAGGGTACATAAGGTGCCACAAGAATCTACCCACAAAACTGTGGGGAGTCAGGAATGTTACCGCTGTGGTAAGCCGGGTCATCATGCATCAGAATGCTGGTGTAATGACCTAGTGTCGATACTGTGGCAAAAAGGGACACATTGAGTGTGCCTGTAAACAACAGAAAAAAAGGCCTGTGATCTGGCCGACCAAAAAGGGAAATCTGCATACCCTAGAGCAGACCCAGGATGACCAAGGAGATACCTCCTCATAAGAAGAAGAGCCACTGCACATTTTGTCTTTGGCAGTGGGCTCACATGAATACTGGGTAACCCCATTGTTGAATGGCAAACCTATATGCATGGAACTGGATACCGGTGCAGCCATCTCTCTGGTCTCAGAGACGGTGTATAAAGAAAAGCTACAGCATCTTCCACTTAAAGCAACAAAAACAGTGCTGAAGACATATACAGAAGAAGCTGTGCCCATGTTGGGCACTACTGATGTTAAGATGGAGCTCAATGGACAGGCTGCTAAATTGCCACTGTTTGTGGTGAGAGGTAATTACCCAGCCTTAATGGGTAGGTCTTGGCTTAGGAAGATCCAGCTGAACTGAGCAGAAGTGCATCGAGTGACTAAAGAAGAAACCGGAATGATCACTATACTAAGGAAACATGCTGCTGTTTTTGGAGAGGATCTGGGAAGTACGAAGGGAATCACTGTGACATTGAACATTAAACCTGACAGTCAACCAAAATATCTGAAAGCCAAAACTGTGCCATATGCCATCAGGCTGAAAGTCGAAGCGGACCTGGAGCACCTAGTCACAAATGGAGTCCTAATACCAGTTATCCATAGCCCATGGGCAACTCCTATTGTTCCAATAGTGAAGAAATATGGCTCCCTCCGGATTTGTGGTGATTTTAAAGTCACAGTCAACCCAGTGTTATGTGCAGAGCAATACCCGCTTACCCGCATTGATGATCTCTTTGCAGGCCTGGCTGGGGGCCAAAAGTTCAGTAAGATTGATCTGAGTCAAGCGTATTTACAGAAAAGTCCTGAAAGCTGTTGAATATTGTGATGCATAAGGGGCGTTATCGATACTGTCGCCTATCCTTCAGAATAACATCTGCTTCCGCTCTGTTCCAGAGGGCTATGAACCAGATCTTGTGTGGCTTGCCAGGAGTCCAGTGCTATCTAGATGATATCCTGGTCACTGGAAGGAATGAGGAGGATCACCTAAGGAATTTAGAGGTTACCCTACAAAGACTGGAAGAGTATGGACTGCCAGTCCGCAAAGACAAGTGTGAATTCTTCCAGCCCTCTGTTGAATATTTGGGACACATCATTGATGCTACAGGTCTTCGTAAGGCCCCTGCCAAGGTTAAGGCTATTGTGGAGGCTCCCCTTCCTCGAAATGTTAGCCAGCTTTGCTCATTTCTAGGACTACTGAACTATTATGGAAAGTTTATCTCACAGTTAGCCACACTGCTAAAACCACTTCATGAACTCCTTAGGCAGAACAAGGTCTGGAAGTGGACTGAAGCCTGTGATGTTGCATTTAACAAAGCTAAGGATGCATTGCTAAATTCTGAAGTTCTAACACACTTTGATCCATCCTTACCACTACAGTCGGCCTGCGATGCGTCCCCTTATGGAGTGGGAGCAGTCATATCACACATTATGCCTTCGGGAGAAGAGAGACCTATTTCTTTTGCTTCACGCACTCTAAGCAAAGCGGAAAATAACTATGCCCAAATCGAATGTGAGGCATTGGGAATTGTTTTCAGAATTTGGAAGTTTCATCAGTACCTGTTCAGAAGGAAGCTTACTCTTCTCACTGACCATCGACTCCTGACTTTGATTTTTGGACCCCACACAGGTATTCCTCCATTAGCCACTAGTCATATGCAATGGTGGGCATTGTTGCTTTCCACGTACGCATATGAAATCAAATATAGGAAACCCACTCTGCACAGCAATGCGGATGGTCTCTCAAGGCTGCCATTGCCCACCAACCATCGAGATATTGCCCAGAAGGAAATCTTTTACTTTGAACAAGTAGAAAATATACCTATCATCGCTATTCAGGTAAAGAAGGCAACTCAAGTTTACCCAATATTGTCTCAAGTTATGGACCTGGTGATGCATGGAACATCTCGACGAAACTCTCTGGTCTAACCTGACCTTGTTACCTACATGTCCAGGAGGACAGAGTTATCAATCCGATCTGGTTGTTTGTTATGGGGGAGACATGTCATTATCCCACCACCATTGAGATCACAGATGTTAGAACAGCTCCATTCTGGTCACTGTGGAATAGTGCACATGAAGGAAATTACACAAAGCTATTTTTGGTGGCCTGGGTTGGACAGTGCTATTGAAGAGAAGGCAAGAGCTTGTATGTCATGTAAGGGTGTGAGAAATGCACCCTAGTGGGCACGTCTACATCCATGGGACTGGCCTGAAAAGCCATGGCAACATATTCACATTGACTTCGCTGGCCCTCTTGCAGGAAGCATGTTCTTGGTGGTGGTAGATGCCCATTCTAAATGGCTAGAAGTCTCTATAATGCAGTCCACTACTGTAGAGAGTACTATCCAAAAACTACGAGGACTCTTTAGTCTTTTCGGTCTGCCAGAACAACTTGTGAGTAACAACGGACTGCAGTTCATCTCTCAGGAGTTTCAAAAGTTTATGAAGGTAAATGGGATACACCACATCACTTCAGCACCATATCATCCATCCACTAATGGATTAGCTGAAAGATTTGTGCAGACAATGAAACAAGCTTTGAAATCGGCAAGGGGACAATTATTCATTCAAAAGCATATGGACACCTTCTTACTATCCTACAGAAACACACCTCATGCTACGACCAAGGCATCCCCAGCCTTTCTAATGATGGGATGACAGCTGTGCACTTGCTTTGATCTGCTGAAACCTTCTGAACCCCGACAAATTGTGCAATGTCAGCAGCAAGATCAAGTCATCAGGCTTGCACCCAGAGCAAAAGACCGAACCTTTAGCCCGGGACAGACGGTTTTGGCTCGGAATTATACTTCTGGAGCTAAATGGGTCTCTGCCACTGTCATTGCTCAGACGGGACCTGTTTCCTACACAGTCCGGACTGCAAAGGATCTCACCTGGCGGTGACGTAGATCAGCTGCTGCCAGGTCATACCAGTCCTCAGGACACATCTTCAGTTGAGTTGCCTGATTCACCACCTCCAGCGAGACACCAAATCAAGAGTCACCTGTTCCTGATTTTTCCCCTCCATTACTGCTAGCGGCAGAGATACCCCTCTGCCCGGCATGAACTGATACCCCATCCGCACCCCTTCGCCCTACCAACCCTGAGCCCATTTTCAGGCCCACACCCAAGACACTTTCGGGTGCAACAACACCAGAAGTCCACCGTAATCCACCTAGAGAAAGAAGGCCTCCTCGTTGGCTGGATCTTTAGCTAGGGCGAACCCACGGTTATGGGACAGAATAATCCCCAGGGTTTCGCAGGGAATGGAGGCAGTCTACCCTCCTTCTCTAGTTAGTGTTTGTTTTATTTTGGGGACATTCTTAGTAAGGGGGGAGGAATATGTTGTGTATCTGGTTGTCATGGTACTAGAATCTTGTGTTGCTATGGCAATTGAGTCGAATTATTGGGGGATAGCCCAGCCTGTTTGGCTGGCTGTTGGTTAGTTCTGTGTGTAGCAATAAATGGCTGCTCCAAGGTTTACAGCTCTCCAGTGAATTCTTCCTAAAGCTGCTACCCCCAAGGATATAACACTCAGCCACCTTGTCTTTCTAATATCCTGGGACCTACATGGCTATAAGAACACTGCATACATATCTCAGATAATTTGTTGGCTAAGCAAATTCAATGCACACTCATGGAAAAAAATCACAGAAAAACAACAAAAAAAGGCAGGAAGTGATCTTAACTTGAATTTAAATATCCAGTGCAATTCTGTTTCTCAAAAGAATTTCCACAATTACCTGAAATATTTGGAAAATTTGAATTTGGTATGAACTGGGGATCAATCCTGCCAGGTAGGGTAAGCACTCTTCAGATAGCTAGGGATTTCAGTTATAAACAATTGTGCTTTTTTTGTTGCTCCTTCAAAGAAATAAAAAACAAACAACACTAACATTGGGAGAACAGATAAATCCCTGTACAACACTGAAATCAGTGAAGTTACCCCACAAATACATTTGAGTCATTATATCTGTTTGGGTCATGATAGCCTGTAAATGTAATGGCAAATGTGGATGTGCCTATATTATTCCCAGTAAATTAATGGTATTTACTAAACCACTTCAACAATAGTCAGGGAATAGTCAAACCTCTGGATGACTAGCATTACTGCCAGAACTGGATTTTTCTAATTATATGCAACAATCTTAGACAATGTATCTCAGGATTTTTCTTATCTTCCTAACCTTACTGCTGATAGATACTAGAGACAGGCAAATTGGCACAGAAGAAAATAAGAACAAGCCTGATTGTCCACTCTTTCCCAGAATGTTTTCATGATTTTCTTCATATCATCCATAAACTAATAGATTATAAAGCCATAAGAGACCATTGTAATCATTTACTCTAAAATCCTGCATAAGATAGGACTTCCCTGAGTTTTTGTTTGAACTAGAGCAAATATTCAATCTGGATTTTTTAAAAATGGGAATGCTCTAGGCTAAATTTTCTAGACAGCTCTGAAACAGATTGTTAAGAGCTCAGCAACCAAAACAAGGACCAGACTTTCAAAAGTGCTCATCACTCAGCAGCTCCCACTGTAACACACAGACTCCTATTTTGGTGCCTAAATGGAAGTTGAGCTATTTTGAAAATCTATCTCCAGCTCTAGGTGTTGAGGACTTTTGAAAAATCTGTTCCTTACTGTGTATCTGTTCAACATATGCCCACTTCCTCTCCATGCCCCAGAGATGTAGTTCATCCTCTAATCCACTGGCAGTAGGGTTGCTGGGGAGTATTAGAAGGAAGCCATGTCTCTCCTAGTGTTCTTTTATAGGAAACTAGGGCACAGATCCTCAAAGGTATTTAAGTGCCCAACTCTCTCTGAAATCAATGGGAATTAGGCACCTAAATCCCTTTGAGGATCTGGGGTTAGTTCTCCAGCTATGGAGATAATGAGAGAGCCAAGCACTCACCTTCCATAGCATTGGAGGCAGTTCAGTTCCAGACCTAGCTGTGAGCCAGCAACAGGGATCCTTGACTCAGTAATACACGCATTCCACAAAAAAATTATTTATGGACAGTGCTCAACTACACTCAATCTCAACCCTCCAAAATAGTATTTTGTTTTGGAGTCACTGACTGAGCACAACATTGCCAGACCCTTTCCCATCTCCATGCAGGTTCTTCAGTGTATTTTATTACAGTCTCAGGATTGCAGCAGCCTCCTTGGTCCCTGTTTAGGGAGCATATAAAGGCTCCAAGGAAGGAGCAAGGAGCGCAGGCAAAGGAGCTTCTGGTGGGGCACTGCAGGGCTCTGCATGCCCTGCCTCAAATCACCATCCTTATTATCCTTGGAATCAGTCAGTCAGACATGGAGCTCTCTTATGTAAGACCCAGGAACTGCTGTTGCTATGAAAGTAAAATGTTCTGAGGTGTATTAGTATGTCTGGAAAGGGACAAATTAGACTTAGTGTTTCATTACTATTGATGGTATCTGAAATACACACAGACTTCTTGAAAGCTGCACTATAACCTACACATCAGGGCTGTAAATTAGAACTTATACTGAAATTTAAACCACCTCTTAATTTTAAGTGTTTTCATTAAAGAAAAAAACAAAATTCTTTATACAAATGGGTTGGATTATCTGAAATATTTCAAACACCACATTATTTGATCTTTTTTCTTCCACACCATTGACATTGTAGTTATTTATTATTCACATCAATGTTTAGTGTGATGCAAATTTGTAATGGGCATCTAATGCAAATGTAAGAACTCTTCTCTTGAATTTTTACAACTACTTTATTACACACTTTGCAATATGCACATATCAAAATATTAATTCATAAGCAGTAACAGTTTAAACTCTTATACTTTCAAAGCCATATATCAACAAAATAACATTCATGACCTTCTTCCAGCAATTAATATAAACTAGTAGACAAATTATATAAATAACAGAAGTGCAGAGAAAATATTGTAGGAGGATAGTGGTTATAATATTTATAAATCTTAAAGCTAGAGCTTCTATGCACTGACAGGGTATTTTCCCCAATTCTCCACTAGTTTTTCACATTGTATGCCTATGTAATTCAGAACTGAAAAGGATATTTGGACAGGAGAATTTGTGTATAATAAGAGAAAGAAAACAACAACACACTCAAGGATCCATACTCAGTCAGTGCCTGATCCTGTAGGGTGACTGAGCCCAACTACCAGGAATTGGATATCCCTAAGCAGACCTGGCTTTTGCTAGAAGAATATCTGCTAAATCCTCAGATAGTGTAAATTGACATTGCTACAAAGATTACACAGATTTACACCAGCTGAGCATCTGTTCCTAAAATAATTTGGCTCTGCTGAGATCAATGGCAAAATTCCCACAGACTTCAGCAAGGCCAGGCTTTCACCCTTTATTTTTAAAGGGTTTAAAGATGAGTTCAAACTGAAAGCCCATATCTGAATACCCTAGAACGTTGTGCAAATTTGGATTCAAATCTGAAATTACAGATCTGAAATTACAAAGAATTACAACTGGCTCATGTTATGAGGCAGGTGACCTGAATGGATTAGAAGCACAAGTAAAGGTTTCAAGACTTGACCCAGTAGTGATATCAGCAAAGGGATGTGTGCATATAAGAATGGGCACAGGTGGATGAGTATCCAGGGCCAGGGAGGAAAATGAAGTTTTAACTTATGAGAGCAGGGACTATCATTTATTATGTGTTTGTACAGTGCCTAGCAGAATGGGGGCCCTAATGTGGTTGAGGCCTTTCAGCTCTACTACAATACCAATGATAACTATTAATAAGACTGAAAATGATGAGTGGCAGATGATATGGTGTAACAAGGACAGCTTGAGATGTTACCCAAACATTTTGAAATTTAAACTTTAGCATTTGATTGAGTTTGGGAAAGGACTGTCACTCAGCTGATTCATATTTTTTCTGAAGCAGTCTGCAATGTAGCAGCCCAGAAGGAAGTATTTTATTTTTTTTGAACTCTCTGAACTCAGTTCTTGGGTTTTGTATGTATTAGAAAGGACAAGTATAGATGCAGCACTACAGTGAAAATAAATAAATAAATGAAGCAGAACATCGTTCAGTTGACTCATCTCTTGAGAACTTATGTAACAATGATGAGAATTTCTGATCTCATAAAGACAATACACGATTCTTCAGCACTGTGCTTTTGAATCCCCAGTTCTGCTCCAGTGCCTTAAAATCTACAGCAGAGAAGAACTGGAGCAGACTGTAATTCAAATACTGAAATACATTAACTGTTCCTTTCAGTTTAATCAGGATGATTGTTCTGTTGACTTTAGTCCAGTGGTAGGAATTATCTTTAACAAATAAAATATGATGATACAATAAACTGTTCTGTGTTTGTGACAGGAAGCCTGATAAATGCTGAAGGTGAGACTGTGCCCCTGTTTTAACCAACTGAGCAAGGGAGTAAGAAAGCGTAATTCCCCTTTCCCTCACACTGTACAGATATTGGGTACAAACCTGCTGCAGAGTGCAGGCACTGGGTATTTCCCTTTGCAAACAAATGGGGATGGATAGGTTGAAGAGGTGGCAGAGCTTGGGCAGTGCCCCCTATACTAACCCACTAGTGTAGCGGGCCATGCTCAAAAAGGGAAAGCAAACTGCATCCTTTCAAGAGTTTGAGTAATTTAGGGAGTGAACTGTGAAAGTATTTAGGTGCCTAAATCCTGTTTTTAGGCTCTAATGAAGTCCATAAAACTCTCACTTGGCTGATACATAACCCTGTTTTGCATAAACTCACTCATTGTCTTTGTTTTTGCCTCTGGACAGGAACACTGCATCCTCATACTAGGAGCCTGGATGCCTATCTCCCCCCTGAGCATGGAAACTGCAGCCTCCTGATAGAAGTCCAGGTGCTTAAGTCCCAGTCTGATTCAAGAACTGGGAAAGATAGAGTTGGCTACGTGTGGGGGCCCAAGCCAGTAGACATGCTCTGATGTTGCCTAATGGATCTAGCCCCTCAGGCAAGTTCATAGAAAACAGCTGGGGAATGGGCCAGAGGAGGACCTCCTTTATACCCTTTAGCCTAGTGGTTAGGGTACTCATCTAGGATGTGTACCCAATTCAAGTCCCTCCCTTCTTCAGGGAGAGAAGTGATTTGAACAAGAATCTGCTACCTCTCAGATGAGTGCCCTAATCACTAGGCTGTGGTATAATCTGAAGTGGGTTTTGCTTAATTTCTCCTGTTCAAGGTGTTCCACTTTAAATAAATACTTATATATTCATAGGGGAAGTGAAAGGGTTAGAATGACTATAGCCTAGTGCTTACCCTGGCAATCTGCTTGCCAAAGGTTGCTGACCGCTGGCCTAGTGGTTAGGACACTCATCTGAGAGGTTGCAGTTTCCTGTTCAAATGTCTTCTCTCCCTCAGGAGGAGTGGGACTTAAGCTGGGGGGCCTCCCACATCCTGGGTGAATACCCTAACCACTGGGCTAAAGATTATAAGGTGTGGCAAGCCGCTTTCTTCCCCCTCGGACTGTTTTATTTTGGTCTCCACACAGGAGTTAGGTGGCCGAGCATCTATCTTCCCCCCAGTTCATGGATTGCAAGCAGAGATAGATCCTGTGGCCTGAATTTAGGTACCTATCTCCAAGAGAAGTAGGGATTAGCATATACCTTCTGGTCAACATCTCCCCATAGCTATCTTAGGTGGCCCCCCACCCTGCATGTTGGCTTTGTGAATTGCAGTCTAAGATGGCTTTCTCTCCCCATTCATTGTAGAGGTCCTAGGTGCCTGACGCAGGCTTTGAAGATCACAGTGTGATCCCTGTAACTTTTGTAGGCATCTAAAATGTTGATGCTGCAGTGTTCACCATCATACTACTTAAGGCCCTTCATGGACCTGGGCCCTTATAATCTTCCCTTTCCTAACTTTGAGAGCAACAGTGTCTGAGGCCACTCCTGGGACAGTGCAGCCTATATCACTCTTTACATTTACCTTTAGTTACAGTGCTATCTAGTCTGTGATTATATCATTAAAGACTGTATCATAATGCATGTACACAAGGAGACAGAGTATAGATTGCAAGCACAACAACAGTGCTATTTCCTGACTTCTGTGTGTTTATATAAAGACAATGTTAAGGTTGCATTGTCTAGCTTTTAATTGCATTTAGTACTATGTTGAATGCCAACTTCTCTGGCACTGAAACAATATCTTTCAGTAGATATGACATTTCATCCATTAGATGGAGACACATTTTACTTTGTTTCAAAACTAAAGATACAAACTATGGAAAGCAAAAAAGTCAAACATCTCCACCCTTCAACAAAGCTTTGTGCAGCAGTGGTCTTCATGAATGCATCTGCATTGCTTTTGACATGATGAAACATTTGCTCCAAAAGCAGAAATGCATAATTCAGTAACATATGGCTGATGTCTGTATAAACAGATGTAGTAAGAGGAGGTAGACCCAGGCTGAGGTCTTTGTCCAACTAGAAGACTCATTCCCTAAAGGCCACCCACTAACTGAAGACATCAGACAAGTCATGGGAAATAAATGTGCCCCATTTACAGCATATCAGAACCTAGTGGCCACAGTCTTTACAGCTGTATGGCATCACAGAGAAAAGCTTTAGCTTTCTCTTCTAATGTTCAAACTTTTACCATAGGCACAACTTACCTTGTCTCCCCATTATAAACTTGTACTCTTGATTACACTTATTTAATATTTTCAGATGTGCTACTGCAGTGGAAAACTCAAAAAAAATGTGCCCTTTGAAAAAGTACTGTTCAGGAAATGTAACAGATTGACCCAAAAACATTGCCTTGCATGTATTAACTATGCCACAACAGTAAAGGCTAAAACTGGATTTACATGGACATACTTCTGGCAGACAGGTTTTTATTTCCTATTTGAAAACATTTGGCAATGTCATGTTTTCATTTTTATTACCTTTATGTGGAACAGACAGGTCTCTTCCCACACTGTATATTATATTTTATGCATTTCACAAGCTATAGCTGTTGTGTTTATAATACATTTATTTTCCAATTTGTGTTTGTGTTGCTTTTTGTTGGCAGATCTCCTGAAGCCTCACAGGCAGGCACAGCAACTGATTTTACAAGGCGCAGTATATGGTGATGCATGCAGCATATCTGCAGGCAAAACAGAGTGGGTTTTGTGGTTTTTGCTCATGTTATCGTGGGTTTGCCTCACGCCTCTCACAGAATTGGAGAAATCAGAGATGGGAAAGGCTAATTTGGCTATTTAGTCTGTCCTGCCTATGCATAATTGTTTTCTGTATGTGTTCTAGTGATTTCTCAACATTTTTTTCTCTTCCAACCTTACAGTAGGGTATTTTCAGGCATCTTTTATTCCAGCCTCGAGATATGAGAGTCACTCGCCTGTGCTATTAATAGATTTTTTATACAAGCTAAACTCTAAAAACAGTACAGGAAGAATTATCCTAATGTGATAAAGTTCACTGCCTCCCATGATGTCCCCGGGCTCTCTCCATTCTAGTGAAGAGGAGCAATGTCTTCTAAAAACAGCTCTCCCATACAGAAAGCAAAGTATTATCTCCATCCACTTCATTATGGGTTGATAGCAAGTGCTGTATGCCTGGAACTAACACTGAAGTCAACTGCAATACTGCCACGGAGGGCTTGCAGGATCATATGCAAGGCCATGGAGCTGCATTAAACCTGACATCTGTGGCTGGGTTAGTTGAGAGTACTTGAGGATATTTGGGAGTGCTGTATATATGAGTGCTACCATCAGGGGTGGATGTGTTCTCGATGAAGCTATCTGGGCAGGAATCTGGCAGAGCTTTATTGGAGGGGGCATACAAACAAATCTGGGTAATTGGGAAATGTCTAGGGTAGCTGCAGGTACTTGGTGGGTTGGTATATGGAACTGCTGGGATGCAAAAGTAGGGGCAATATTCAGCTGCCACTAGGGTGACCAGATAGCAAGCGTGAAAAATCAGGACAGGGGTGGGGAACCTATGTAATAGGCACCTATATAAGAAAAAGCCTCAAATATTGGGACTGTCCCTATAAAATCGGGACATCTGGTCACCCTAGCTGTCCCTGACCTAGTGCTGTTGCTGCTCCCTTCAAGCTTTCTTCCTAGTTGTGACCTAGCAGGGGGGAGTGCCTGCTCAGCAGACCCCACAGTGGTCCCATGCAGCAGAAAGCAGCAGCAGCAGCAGTAGGGAAATGCCTGTAGCCTTTCCTGCAGCACAGCTGAAGGTAGAAATGTGTAGCAGGGCACTCAGCACTCTAAGTGTCATGTTTTAAACATCTATTGAGTTAGTGACTTGGAATCATTACCTGACTCTCATTAGAGGTGTCTCATATATAGACACCTAAAGATGACCAACAGAACAAGCAGCTAAGTACTCAGGTTAATGGGTCATTTTCAGTGCTGCACATAGTTACAGTATTTCATTAAGTTTGTTAGACATTGTTTATACTGTAATGATGTGCACGTTGCATACAAGCTTGGGAAAATAACAAAAGACATGTTTAAAAGAAAAGGTTCTTGATAAATAGTCTTGCTTGTTCTAAGTTGTGATTATAGCTGACGTAAAGAGTTGCACAGAGGGAGCAATTTAGAGTGCACAATTGGAAAGCCTTTTTGAGCCACCAAAGCCAGGAATTATACTACATGTTCTTAAGCACCATCTAACTGGCACATGTTCTATTATCAGCATATATCATCTCTCATAATTGTGACAGTAATACACGGACACCAATCTGGCAGAAAGCTGCATGTGGGGGGCTGGTCCCTCCTGGAGCCCCACTGAATTTTGTGTCTTACATTTCTCATATTCATAGTACAAAGTATGTGTCCCTAGAAACATGGATTCCCTAGTAACATGGATACAGACATAAACTAGTTAATTTAAAGAATAATTCACTAGTTCACCAACAGGACAACCTGGAGTAATGTCCCTCATGATCTGTTCTAGTCATTGGCATTGACAACCTTATTCTGTATGTATCAGAAAATATTATTTCCTGTCCCTGACCCCTATAGACAGTAACTCCAAACTCATTTCAGTTAGAGCTGTAAGAATAGCTGGTTTTTGCGTCACTGGCAGTTCTGAAAAATCTGAAAGTTGGGGAAAAGATGTTTCTGGTTGAATTAAACTCTTTGATAGAAAATGAAAAACTTCATTTTCAGATATTTTTAACTCTTCTTTTAATAAAAGCAAAGGAAATTTGGAAACAAAGAGCTAGCATCACAAGGGGACTTAGGTTCACATTCACAAAATTGAGAAGGTGGTGGTGACTCCTTAAGAGCCAATAACTCAATCATTAGGGCTCTCACCTAGGATATGGGAGACTCAGATTTGCATTTCTTCTTTGGAGCAGGGACTGAAACCCACATCTCACCTTTCTAAGGCACATGCCCCTAGTCGCTTTGCTATTGGTATTCTGGGATGGGGATCTCTCAGTTTCTCCTGCTGAAGCTGTTCCACTTTGTATAAATAAAGCCAGAATATGAGAAAGATTCTATAGCTTTGTGGTTGGGGCACTCACCCAGGCACGGGGACACTTGAGTGTCAGTCCTTATGCTAATGATTATTACCTATACAATGGGGAACAGCTTCAAACAAGAAAGACAAAGAGATCTACACCAGTGGTTCTCAAAGCCAGTGGTGGGCCAGGATGGTTTGTTTACCTGCTGCTTCTGCAGATTCGGCTGATCGCGGCTCCCACTGGCCGCGGTTCGCAGCTTCAGGTCAATGAGCACTGTGGGAAGGGCGACCAGCACATCCCTTGGCCCGCGCAGCTTCTCGCAGCTCCCATTGGCCTGGAGTGGTACGTGGGCAGGTGGGAGATAGGGGGAGGGGGATACTCTGACATCAGCTCCCCTCTCCATTACTCCAGTCTTCACAGAAAGCAGGAGGGTCCTGGAAGCAGCTGGCCGGGGCTTCCTGGCAGAGGGCAGGAGCAAGGTGGCTGCAGAGCAGGAGGGGGAGGGGCTTTGCTAGTCAATTGCATAGCACTCGATTGACTCTTGGGTGCTCGCACAGCTTAGAGAGAAGACAGATACACAGAGATGCTGATGTACAGATGCCTCACCTCCAATCACCATACAGCGTGGGTTCAGTTGCCCAGAAACTCTCTCACTGTGTTCAGAACTTTAGTCAGTTTTTTTTTCCAGTTGTATATGTCACACTATATCAGTAAGTAACTGAAGTATGGACAGATAGCTAACGACATGTAGTGTTAAGAACACACAAGGTGTCACTGACGAGAAGAGGTGGAGTATGTGGGCAGCTGGTAGACCTCGAAGGGGACACACAATGTGAAAAGCTTGGGTACCTCTGCCCGAGTCTATGGGGAGACCTGTGTTCAAGACACTTCTCCAGAGATTCAAACCTCAGTTTCCCACATCCCTGGGAACCAGTGGGTATAACGGGGGGGAGAGGGAGTGAGGGGAAACACCAGCACGTCTTCTTCCATTTTGTGACACTAGCACAAAAAGAAATTGAAATGGTTGGTTTCAGAAATGTCCACTGAAACAACTTTGTCATTTCAAAACATTTTCCTTTCATCCAGAAGAGTTTACTGAAATCAGCATGAATTCCCCAAATGTTTTGGTCTACCTGAATGTCAATTTTTTGGGGCGGGGGGAAAAGGCCAAAAAATTTTACTCCTTTCTGATTACAGTATTCATTACTCTTCAGTATACAAACGCTCAGAATAGTTCACTTGTATGTATCCCAGTATCTGTAGCTTATTTCTCTTTTTTTTAATAGATTTTTTTTCTTTGTAACTCACAGTATGTAGAATTTTCTTGTTGTTTCCAATTATCTTTACTGAGTAATGAATGATCTGTAGTCTTCCAGTTATACTAAATCTGGGACTTAATTTCATTAATATTAATATAATACTTCTGTCAAATAACTACTTGTGGGATTATGATAGATGTTGGGGGTTTGTTTGTTTGCTTGTTTGTTTGTTTCTTTTGGGGGGAGCTGGATAGCTTGTATCAGAAACAGTTGAGTCTGCTAATAAAATATGATCCTATATAGCAAGAGTTCCTCATTCTCCATTTAACTACTGTAACCTTGTGTTTACACTGACTATTTGTAAACCCTGTAACTTGAAGCTATGGAGGATAAGGAGCCCTCTGCTCTCAACTACTTGTGCACAAAGATTCAAATGGCCTTTTAGCTGCTTCATCTGCATAAACCCAGAACTCCAGGTGGACAGAAGCTTCTCCGGACAAGAAGCTCTCTGACATATTCATTGGTGAACAGGGGAAGTATGGTTTCAGAGAAAGATTCATCTGCAGTCCTGAATTCCTCTCATGATAATTTAGGAGTCACCAGAACTGTACACAAATCCAAAATTGCTTTCACGGTCAAACTGAGAGATAGGGAATTGATTCCGACCTTTTAGCGAGTTATGTGTCCTTAATAACATTGTCATAAACAGATAGTTAAGGATTAATGTCTCTTTTACCTGTAAAGGGTTAAGAAGTTCACCTAGCCTAGCTGACACATGACCAGAGGAACCAATGGGGGAACAAGATGTTTCAAAAGGAAGGAAGGCTTTTTCCTCTGTTAGTTTTCAGTTTCAGCCAGAGTGAAAAATATCAAGGAACCAGCCTCTTATCAGAGTAGTAAGTTTTAGAAAGGAACAAATAGGTTTATGTTTATTTCTTTGTAACCTGTCTTGTGCAATTAAAGGTAGATTCAAATTAGGTATGTGGGTATTTTCATTTGTGTACTAAGTTTTTGCCCAGGGGAACATCCTCTATGTTTTGAATCTGTTGTCTGTGAGAGTAGTTGGTATGCTAATCTCTACCAGAGGGTTTTCTTTTACCTTTCTTTTCTTTAATTAAAAGCCTTTTTTCTTAATACCTGATTGATTTTTCCTTGTTTTTAGATCCAAGTGGGTTGGATCTGTACCAGGAGTTGGTGGGAGAAAGGAAGGGGGATGGTTAATTTCTCCTTGTTTTAAGATCCAAGGGGTTTGGATCTGTGCTCACCAGGAAATTGGTGAAGTTTCTCAAGGCTACCCAAGGAAAGGAGTGCTTGTGAATGGCAACAGCCAGACCAGAACTAAGCTGGTAATTGAGCTTAGAGCTTCTCATGCAGGTCCCCCACATCTGTATCCTAAAGTTCAGAGTGGGGAAGGAACCTTGACAAACATGGATTCTGCTTAATAGCCCTATGTATTACTGGTTCTCCACTACTGAGGGCCTGATAAGAAGTGGTTCGCTGACATGTAATGCAGAAAAGGGACTTTGTTGAAGCTACAGAGAATAATAGCAGAGCTGAGTGAACTCCGGTCAGGCATCTCCTATGTAGCCACTTTATAAAGCTGAAATCATAGTGTTCGAGCCTCAGTTGAGGAGTAGGCAGCACTTTCCAGGAAGTGGAGACAGTTATCTGAATGCACCTCAGGACAGTGGGTTGATACTATCTATTAACAACAAACCTTGAGTGGAGTTTAGCTAATGAGGAAGGGAGAAGTGGTATTTATGTATTAGATGCTCATACTGGAAGGTGGGGTAACAGATTTAATAAACTACTTCCAAAGTCACGACGAGGAAGTAGTTTATTAATCATTCATATAGATATACTGTTCCTGTGTTTTTCAAAGTTGATGTGTATTCCTTTTCCCCCATACACTTTTTTTATTTCATACACAAACTCGTTGCTTGTGGTAGCAGAAGTACTGCTTATTAAAGACCTCCAGGAAAAGCATTTAGTGTTCCCAGAAATTCTGGGTAGAGGATCAAGCTGATGCTGTTTGTTAGTTATAAGAGGGACTTTAGCTATTTGAATGCAGCCTGAGTTGCTGCCAATATCACCTGGTAGAAGCATTATGCATGTATGATAACCAGAGATGTCATTAATATTAGCAAAATTATAGTCATTTCAATTGAGTGTAAAGGAGTGCAGGATTAAATGCCAAGTCTTGAACATTTTAGCAAACCAATCACTTGCTGTAATTCCTCCTTGCAATTTTTCAGCAACTTTATCTTCTCCATTTCCATTCATAGGAACTTATGCTCTTTTCACTTCTACTTAAAACCGATGCTGTGTTAATAGGAATACAATAACCAGTTGCGGCCTTTTCATTGTTTATTTGATGTGGGTTTCTTAAAGAAGCTCAGAATGCATTTCAAGCATCTCAAACGAATTCAGCACAACATGTTTTATGTCTTTGTATTGTTGAAAATGCACTAGCTTTCTAGTACCCTTGATGCTACAGTGTCTCGTCTGACTGTATGCTATAAGTGTCATGACAGAAGCCTCGAAGAAAAAAATCATTATTAAAAAAAGTGGTCAAAGCATGAATGGGAAATAACAAAAGCCATAAGTATTGTTGATGATAGAGGGCTCAGTTCTGCTATTCTTGTTCATGTTGAATCATATCGTACTTTAAATAGCTCCACTGATTTCAATAGGATTGCTGTCAGATACAGCTTATTGTGAGGAAGGGAAGCAGACTCAGATCGAGAATAAATAGCAATTAACATTCAGAGAGCAGGTTCAGAGAAGAATCTTGCTGATAAAAATATTCCATTATCAAATCATAGAGAATCTGTGATATAAATAAAGTAGTGAACTTCGTAAAGCTGGTATTTGATTGGTCTCTGAGAACAGCTGCCTGATCTTGACCACCCAAGTGGTAAAACATCTTCATAGTTAATCTCAGCAAATCTAGTATAGCAAATCTTGTCAGGCAATTGAAGTATTTATCAAATACATATAAAGTTTTTTCCCAACCATTAATTTGCATTCTATTAGCCACAATTCTTCACATGCAGTTACTGACTGAAAAACACTTTATGATGATAATAATCTGAATGCATCATTGCTTTTTTGGCTAGTGGCTATTAATTCCTTTGACTAAGATAGTTTTGTTATTTTCTTGATGAGTCTTTTTGATTTTTATCTCGAGATCAAGAGACCAGATTCTGTCCTGGCACCAGTTTTAGCCCAGTATAATTCCTCATTGATTCCAGTGTAACTGAGAGCAGAAGCAGATTCTTAACAGGAATTGGTGGCCCACTGTACTAGGCACTTTACACAAAAATAACAGAAAGACAGCCCTGTCCTAAAGATCTTATAATCTAAATAGTAAGAACATATCTCTATGAGTTTGATCCCACACATCACATAGTTAGATGCTGGGAAAATAAACACAATGTAAGGATTATGGAAGGGGGCCCAGAGTAACCAAATGCTGCACTAAAATGGGCTTGTCTATACTAGAGTATTTTACTGCTAATTAGTTAATGGACAAGTGATTAACTCTATTTAGAGTCTAGTGTAGACAAACTCTTGTTAAGCAGGGTTCAGCCGAAGGTAAACCTCAAACATTTGTTGTATGTCTAGACTAGCATGTAAAAACATGTTAGCTAACCAGAGGTAACTGGCAATTTTTAAATTGAAATTAGAATCTCTAGGGTAGATATACCCTAAGAGTGCTACTACACAAGTGCCAAGTCATAGTGCTTTTGCTTAGCTTTGCTCCAGCTTCTAGAAGAAACATGTAGGCAAACACCTTTTGCTTTGCTGAGCATCACATCACACCTAAGCACCTGGGTCACAAATCACATTCATTCTATGTGAACAGTCATCCCTTTTCATATCCTGCACTCCTATGAAGTAAAAAGAGAGTGGCTTTGCTTAGGACTTAAGAGTACACCTAGCTTTTAACCTCACTTGCATTCTCCATTCAGCCTTGATCTTCAGTTCAACAACTTTACATCCCCTTTTGTACATCAAATAAAGACTTATAGGATCAGAGTATAGACATTGTTCTCCCCACTTGCATCAATTTAAGTCTCAAGCCCGTATGAACCTATTCCAGGATGTAAATGGGATGGGGTCTTTGCTGATAATGAACATGGTTAAATCAAAGTGATTGAAGTGTGATCTTCATCATGCTAATGAAGCCCTTAGTTATGAACTCCTCTCTTTGGATTTAATTCTGCTAGTAGGCAGGCATAAGTTAGTTGCCTTTCTCTGAACCTTTTCTAATTCCAGTTTTCATTTTTATATCTTATTCAAACAGCAGCATATCCTGTAACACAGTCTCGTAACTAGGTAGATTAAATATTACATCAAAGGATTGACAGCTGCCTTCTGAGTCATGAAAGGCTTTCTCTACCAGGTAGATTATCTGCAGCTAAAATCTGTTTGGCCCAATGCTGAGCAAATCCTGTGAAGTGCTGCAAACTCTCTGTTCGCATTGACTCAGCATCTCACAGGTTCATTGCCTTCTGGAGGGACACTCTGAACAAGATGACTTCTTAGCATGAACTTCTCAAATCTCCTACACTTGCTTTTCCAATTCCCTGGCCCTATAAGCATTGGTCCAGGTTTAGTCATGACAATAGCAATGTGTCTTTCTTTCCTTTGGCTCTACTTCTAGATCATCTACACTACAGGAAGTATGATGTAATGCAGTTGTAGCCATTTCCCTCCCAGGATATTAGAGAGAAAAGGTGGGGTGAGGTAATAATTTTATTAGATCAATTTCTATTGGTGAAAGAGGCAAGCTTTTGAGCCACACAGAGCTCTTCTTCAGGTTTGGGGTAGGTACTACGAGCATCACAGCTAAATGTAAGGTGGAACAAATTGTTTAGCATAATTTGTTACCACATATTCTAAGGGATCATTCAAGATTATATGGCTTATTAAAAAAATCTGTAACCCACTGAGCCATATGACCTTGAATGGTCCCTTAGATAATGTGCTAACAACTTACGCTAAACAATCTGTTCCACCTTACATTTAACTGTGACACTCGAAGTAACTTTGCCAGACCTGAAAAAGAGCTCTGTGTGTCCCAAAGGCTTGACTCTCTTACCAAGAGTAGATAGTCCAATAAAAGATATTACCTCATGTGCCTTGTCTCTCTAGGAAGCATGATGTTAGAGGTAGGGGGGTTAAGCCACTGAAAGGGCCAGAATTATTCTTTTCTTAATGAATTCTCTGTTTTTTTCCCTTCTCCTTCATTGAGAAGGATTTTTAACTTTATGACAAATCACAAGATTTTAAATAGGATTATTTAACTTTCCAGTTCTCCAGTTGAACTTCACAAAGCTGGAATCAACTGCTAAATTTAGTTCTTACTGTAACTGTACATTGTAATTTAAGCATAACTGTATGGTATAATTTAAGGGATGAGCATCTTTGCAGGCAGGCTTGCTAACCTAGTGAGGAGGGCTTTAAACTAGGTTCACTGGGAGATGGTGACCTAAGCCCAAAGGTAAGTCAGGAGTGGTATACTGGGAGAACACACAAGGAGGACAGTACAAGGCAAGAAGCCTCCTAATTTATACTGAGAAAGTAGGGCAATTGGCTAGTTATCTTAGGCACATGTACATGAATGCAAGAAGCCTGGGAAACAAGCAGAAGAATTGGAGGTCCTGGCACAATCAAAGAATTATGACGTGACTGGAATAACTGAAACTTGATGGGGCAGTTTACATGACTGGAGCACTGTCATGTATGGGTATAAACTGTTCAGGAAGGACAGATATGGGAGGAAAGGTGGATGAGTTGCATTGTATGTAAGAGAGCGGTATGATTGCTCAGAGCTCCAATTTCAAACTGAAGAAAAGCCTCTTGAAAGTCTTTGTGTTAAGTTTAGAGGCAAGAGCAACAAGGGTGATGTTGTGGTTGGCGTGTGCTGTAGACCACCGGATCTGAAGAATGAGGCAGACGAGGCTTTCTTCAGACAACTAACAGAAGTTTCCAGATCACAGCCCTGGTTCTAATGGGGGACTTCAATCACTGTGGCATTTGATGGGAGAGCAATAGAGCAATGCAGAGACAATCCAGGAAGTTTTTGGAGAGTATTGGGGACAATTTCCTGGTACAAGTGCTGGAGGAACCGACTAGGGGCCATGCTCCTCTTGACCTGCTGCTTACAAACAGGGAAGAATTGGTAGGGGAAGTAGAAGTGGGTAGCAACCTAGGCAGCAGTGACCATGAGATGTTTGGGTTTAGGATCCTGACAAAAGGAAGAAAGGAGAGTAGTAAAATATGGACCCTGGACTTCAGAAAGGCAGACTTTGACTCTCTTAGTGAAATGATGGGCAGGATCCTCTGGAAAGCTAATATGAGGGGGCAAGGGGTCCAGAAGAGCTGGCTGTATTTTAAAGAAGCCTTATTGAGGGTGTGTAGCGAGGCAGTGGGATACCCTACAGCCCCATTGAGGGATGAGCCTCGCCTAGCACCAACGTAGGCGAAGCCAGTGGATCCTGCGCTCACCCCCCAGAGGTCATGGCACAGGATAGGAAGTACAAAAGCCCCGCTGCAAAGCTCAGTTACAAGCAAGCTGCTGGAGATGCCAGATGCCTGTGGCCTAGCTCCGGGTTGGGGGACACAGGCAGGCTGTGGCCAACCTGACGACTGGCTGGGCCAGCTGAGCATACCCCTCGCCAGCTACCCCGAGGAGGAGCCATGCCTACCCCTCGCCAGCAACCCCGACGGGAGGAGCCAAGCCAAGCCTACCCCTCACCAGCTACCCCAAGGAGGAGCCAAGCCTAACCTTCTCCAGCTACCCTGAGGAACCAAGGACGCTGGCCAAACCCAGGTAACTTACGATCCTGGCTTGTCCCCAGAAGGGCCAGAACCAATGTCAGTGTGTTGTGGTCAAGATCCGCACTGACACGGCAGCGAGTCTTCTGCCGCTGCTAGGGCCCCGGGCTGGGACACAGTGGAGTGGGTGGACCTGCATCCTCCACTGCCACCCCACTCACGGGTGGCAGTCTCCCCCTCGCACTAGACTCTCAGAGGCCTGAGCTTCTGACTGTGTGTTTGCTGCCCTGCCCTGACCAAGGGCCAGGGCTCCTATTGGACTATTGGCTCAGCCCCCATCTAAGGGCCCTGAGCCCCTGACTGTGTGTTTGCTGACCCACCCTGACCTAGGGCCAGGGCTCCTATTGGACTATTGGCTCAGCTCCCGCCTAAGGGTTCTGAGCCCCTGACTGTTTGTTTACCTGCTAGTCCTGACCCAGGGCTTGGGCCCAGATCCAACTAGTGTGAGGTGGTGGGATACCCCACAGCCCCACTGAAGGATGAGCTTCATCCGAGCCCATCTACAGGGTGCAAGAACAAACCATCCAGATGTGCAGAAATAATAGCAAATATAGCAGGCGACCAAATGGACTTAACAGTGAAATCTTTGGTGAGCTCAAACTCAGAAAGGAAGGTTAGAAGAAGTGGAAATTTGAACCGATGACTAGAGAGGAGTATAAAAATATTGCTGGAGCATGCAGGAGTGTAATCAAGAAGGCCAAGGCACAACTGGAGTTGCAGCTAGCAAGCGATGTGAAGGGTAACAAGAAGGGTTTCTACAGGTATGTTAGCAACAAGAAGAATGTGTGGGACCTTTACTGAGTGGGGAGGCAACCTAGTGACAGATGATGTGGAAAAAGCTGAAGTACTCAATGTTCTTTTTTGCATCGGTCTTCACAGAGAAGGTCAGTTCCCAGACTGCTGCACTGGACAACACAGTATGGGGAGGAGGTGAGAAGCCCTCAGAGGAGAAAGAACAGATTAAGGACTATTTAGAAAAGCTGGACGTGAACGAGTCCATGGGTCCAGATCTAACGCATCCAAGGGTGCTGAGGAAATTGGCTGATGTGATTGCAGAGTCATTGGCCATTATCTTTGAAAATTCATGGTGATCCAGGGAGGTCCCGGATGATTGGAAAAAGGAAAATATAGTGCCTATATTTAAAAAAGGAAAGAAAGAAAACCCAGGGAACTACAGACCAGTCAGCTTCACTTCAATCTCCAGCAAAATCATGGAGCAGGTCCTCAAGGAATCCATTCTGAAGCACTTGGAGGAGAGGAAGGTGATCAGGAACAGTCAACATGGATTCTCCAAGGGCAGATCATGCTTGACCAACCTGACTGCCTTCTATGATGAGATAACTGGCTCTGTGGATATGGGGAAAGTGGTGGATGTGATATATCTTGACTTTAGCAAAGTTTTTGATATGATCTCCCACAGTACTCTTGCCAGCATGTTAAAGAAGCATGGATTGGATGAATGGAATATAAAATGGATAGAAAGCTGTCTAGACTGTTGGGCTCACTGGGTAGTGATCAACAGCTTGATGTCTAACTGGCAGACCATATTAAGTGGAGTGCCCCAGGGGTCGGTCCTGGGGCTGATTTTGTTCAACATCTTTATTAATGATCTGGATGATGGGATTAATTGCACTCTCAGCAAGTTCACAGATGACATTAAACTGCGGGGAAAGGTAGATACACTGGAGGGTGTGGATAGGGTCCAGAGTGACCTAGTCAAATTGGAGGATTGAGCCAAAAGAAATCTGATGTGGTTCAACAAGAACAAGTGCAGAATCCTGCACTTAGGAAGGAAGAATCCCATGCATTGCTACAGGCTGGGGACTGACTGGCTAAGCAGCAGTTCTACAGAAAAGGACCTAGGGATTAAAATGAATGAGAAGCTGGATATGAATCAGCAGTGTACTCTTGTTGCCAAGAAGGCCAACGGCATATTGGCCTGTATTAGTAGGAGCATTGCCAGCAGATTGAAGGAAGTGGTTATTCCCCTCTATTAGGCACTGGTGAGGCCCCACCTGGAGTATTGCATCCAGTTTTGGTTTCCCCACTACAGAAGGGATGTGGAGAAATTGGAGAGAATCCAGCTGAGGGCAACAAAAATGATTAGGGGGCTGGGGCACATAAATTATGAGAAGAGTCTGAGGGAACTGGAGTTATTTAGTCTGCAGAAGAGAAGAGTGATGGGAGATTTGATGGCAGCCTTCAACTACCTGAAGAGAGGTTCCAAACAGAATGGAGCTAGGCTGTTCTCAGTGGGGGCAGATGACAGAACAAGAAGCAATGGTCTCAAGTTGCAGTGTGGGAGTCTAGGTTGGATATTAGAAAACACTATTTCACTAGGAGGGTGGTGAAGCACTGGAGTAGGCTACCTAGGGAGGTGGTGGAATCTCCATCCTTAGAGGTTTTTAAGGCCTGGCTTGACAAAACCCTGGCTGGGATGATTTAATTGATGTTGGTCCTGTTTTGAGCAGGGGATTGGCCTAGATGACTCCTGAGGTCTCTTCCAACCCTAATATTCTATGGTTCTATGAGACTTGATGTAGCCCCTCATTGCTCTTGGGTTTTCACTGTGGTAGACAAGCAAGGGGTTCAACTTGTAATCACCTTCTGCACTTCCCCCAAGCAGAAGGGTTAAGTGGTCTTTTGCAGCTTTGAATCTAGGAGCAGTCTTCTCATCACAAGAAATACAAGTCCCTGCTGGCATCTTCTTCCAGGAAAGGCACACCCGATCTATGTTCAAAATTTGTTTTGGAGAGTAGCAACCTTCTGAAAAAATTTTCTTTAGCTGCGCAGGAAACATTTCATCCACTTCTTCATCCGCACTAGCCGCTTCTCCTGTGAGTTTTACGTTATGGAATCTGTGAAATCACCTACAACTAGCATTTAAGGTCTCTTTTTCTGCTGTTGATCTCTCTCCCTCTCTTTCCTTTAAATTGTTATACAGGCTTTTGGCCTTCTCCTGAATCAAGCTTTAACTCACAGGTGTTATCTTTTGATGGAGGTCATCAATCCAGTCAGCCAGCAATCGTTCCATCATCTTCATTGTACTTCTTCTTTGTTTTGTTATCTTCATCTATGACAATTTCATAGCACTTCTAGTGCTTTCATAAATTCAGTCAGCACTCTTAAAAATTGTGCTTATTATCATGGCAGACAAACCGAGTACACGAGCAATGTCAGCTGCACACACACCTCTTTCAATAGGCTTCATAACATTTAATTTCACTTCTAATGTTACACTTTTACGTTGCCTCTTGGACACAAACTCACTCAACACTTTGAACATGTTTTCCACTCATGATGTGTAGTACTGTACTGAATAGTACTGTACTGATGGTCTGTTCAGCCTCTTCCCACCCCCCACCACGACCTCCACCCCACCTCTTCCCACCCAGTTCTGCCTATTCCTCCGAGCATGCCTCATCCCTGTGCCTCCTCTTCCCTCCCAGTTCCTCCTGCATGCTGCTTAACAGCTGATCGAAGCAGGCAGAAGGTGCTGGGAGGGAGGGGGAGGAGTTGATCAGTGGCCATATGGGCCACCAGTGGATGGGAGGCACTGTGAGTGGGGGCTGGCTGCCATTGGGTGCTAAGCACCCACAGAAAAGTGATGCAAAAAGTGAAGTAAGTTGCAAACAATGGATATGTGGATCGGGACCAACGTGAATCAGAACATGTTTCCCTATTGATGAGCAATGGATATGCAAAACAATGGATAAGGGGGAGATTATACCACGGAAATCCCTGTATCAGCGTATTCCCCCAGCACTGAGTAGTGTCTTAGAGTGGGAATTAAACTCAAAATTTCATCCATTGTGTACTCCTCCTCAGCTACTCTCCCCCAACATCCTGCACAGGTGGGGTGAGTAGCACAATATGGAGGGGAGTAAGAGGAGCACATTGACCCTCCTTACTCCTCTGTACAGGTTCATAGACATGTTCCTGTCCTTAATGCTCACTGTATTTCCTATATAGTATATTTACTAAAACTAGACATTCTGAACACAAAGTTTAGAACTGTGCATTACAATAGAAGGTTACACTGAAACACAGATCATATTTCCGCTTTGCCTAAGGTGCCCTCAGGATATGAATATATATGTAAAAGTAATAGAATTAATTACACAGCAAAATATTATAATATTTTGATTCAGGTTACACATTTGCCATCACTAGACATATTAATATTCATCTTCAATATATAAAAAATCCAGTGTTATTGTACCCTCAGAGCAGAATATGACTCATTTAAAAATGTATATTAATGTAACATGCTTGGCTTCCAAATCTTATCTCTAGAAAAACAAAAATAGGAACACAGATAGTGAAAGCAGTTGATGTTGTGTGCTCACAAATTACATGTAAGGTTTTTTTACTCCCTTCTTTTGCCATCTTACAAAGCATGAGATCTGTGTAAATCAGTTAATAATGATTTTGTCCAGGTGAGGGAAGGCCTAATACTCAATCTGGATATTAAATGTAATCAGTAAGCTTCATACACTAAGGATGAAAATCCCCGATGTGTGAGAGGCCACTTTAATTGTGCTTTCCAGCTGCATGACAGTGTTACCAGAAGAGGACCCATGCAGCAATGATCTTACACTCACATGCACTGATGATCTTTAAGTGGTTTTCTGTGCCAGCACTGCTTTGGCTAGTGAGAATGGTAGAAATGGAGTAGACCACTGCAGACGTTGTGACAAATCCCAATTTGGTTTTGTGAACCTCATTTTTTATCAGTGTTTCTACTCTGTACGTCAATGTTGCCAACTTCAGCAGATCAAAAATCATGAGTCAGACCTCCCCTCTCCAAAAAAAAAAAACCATGAGTTTTTTTTTAAAAAGATTATATTGTGTTTTTAGTCAGTTTCTTGAGTTTAAACTCCCTCTGCCAATCCACAGGATATGTGACAATTAGTGTTGCCCACTCTCCCACATGTACTGGATAAAGTGATTTGGGCCCTTGTGCAGGATCTCTCACCCCCTGTCTGCCCATCAATTAATCCTGTCTGCCAGTCCCCCATTAGTTCTATCCCCATCCACCTCCCTTCAGTTCAGCTAACCTTTAGTTCAGTCCTGCAGCCCCCATCATCACCACCCCATCAGTACAGTCTGCCTAACCCCAATGACCCCCCACCACCCTCAGTTCATCCTCCCAGCGCTCACTCCATCTGTTCAGAACCCACGATTAATACAAGCCCTCTACCCCATTAGCACTCACCCTCCTCAGTTCAGACCCTGCAGCTCCCAGGCCATAGTTCAGCCCTCTCAGCTTCATTTCTGCTCCTTGTAGGGTTATTCACTCTCCCCAGACCTGAGGGGTTTGGTGGGATCTCATATCCCACTTCCCAGGCTGACAGCAAGGGCCCTGGATTTGGGGCTCACAGCAAGAGCCTCTCCTTGCAGCAGCTGGGCTTCCTGCCCTCAATCCATCCCGGGTGGCTATGGCCAAAGTTGCTGGAACAATTTTTACAGTAGAGGTGCTGAAAGCCATTGAATAAAACTGTAAACCCTGTATATAATGGAAACCCCTTCAAACCAGGGAGTTCTGCTACATGTACAGCTGTGGCTCCCACTGTCAGCCCCAGGGCTGACTGACAGTAGAAGCCCCAACAGCCTGGAGCAGACTGACAGTGGGAGACCCAGCCACCACAGCGATTTCTGTGTAAAATTAGTCCTGACTCATGATCTGGAGATAGAACTCTCAATGTCAGAATTTTTTTTTTTCAGATGCAGCTTAATTTTACTTAGAAATTGCATCTCTCATGATTAATTCAGGAGAATTGGCATATTTGATACTGCAACCTTGAGTTTGGGGTTTAGCCTAATATGCTGTGTTGCAAACTTGTTTGTTGATTAGCGAAAGCATTTTGACATCTACTGGAAAAAATACGTCTGAGGGGTTATGGGTGAGCCATCAAGGGCCATCAGCATTGAATGTGTCCTAATGGGACAAAGGACTTTTTATTGATAGCACATTGATTTTGAATGACTCTCTATGTAGAAGCTGGGGCAGACCAACACAATGTGAAAGACGACCAGACTGAGAAGGCCAGATGGACTGCCTGGCCTGAGGATGCAGACCAGATTTCACCCTTACAGAAGGGGTTAAAACCAGGCTAGAAAGGCTGCATTTAGCATTTTGTTAAGAAGTTCTGTAACTATAGTGTGCTTTAAAGTTAAAGTGTCTGTGGTTATGCTTGCATTCCTTCCTTTCCTGCCACATTGTCTCTAGAAACCAAATCTTTCACAGCCTAGTGTGAATGTGATAAAATACTGGGGACGCCAAAGGTCTGTGGCGCTGCTTCTGGGGTCTAAAGCAGTCACACTGTGGCTTTCCATGGCCAAAAAAAGGTGTCAGAAACTGGGAGTGCACCATGGAGTATGCTTAGTGACCCAGATTTGGGAACAGTGATCAGCCACTACCCAGATCCTGGGGCTCTTAGAATCACATTGAATCTACTCACAGCAGACTAGTGACCATTCACAGAAGAATACCGAGTCAGGTTGTGGCAGACCCCATGGGAAATGGATTTACATGGGACATCCTTACCAAAAATGTGCAAGATGCTGCAGTTACAATAGCAGCTGCTCACTGGTTGAATGGATGAATGTGACCACTCCAGAACACTCTACACTTCATGAGCATATGCTACGATAACTGAGGTGTTATTTAGGTGAAGTGAATTTCATCTCAACTGAATTGTGTGGTACATACTACAGACCAGGCAGCAGTTTAAAGATGTTCAGTGGCAGAACAGGGTAATGATAAATCACAATATAAAGAGTATTGAGGAGAGGGTAGAAGGAGGGTTGGATACCTTGAGGTGAAAAAGGATATCCATAGGGTTTCATGTGAATTTGTATTTGGACTGGTTTTATTTTATCATTCTTAATTTTCTGAAAGAAAGGGTAAAAACAGCACATTAATTTAGCATCAACTGAAAATATAATTAAGAGTTCCAAACGCACTTCACTATCAGTTTTTATGAGTGACATTTCTTTTTTTTATAGAGTTATAATGAGGCACATTTCGACCCTTCCCCATACTTTTCTTGTGAAATACAATCTACTGAGTTCAAGAAAAATGTTGACAAGATTATAAATGTCCTTCATACAGAAGCAATTTTGAACTACATACAAGAAAGTCAGGAATACAGGTGTATTCTATTAGCATATTTATATTAAAAATAAATAATTCTTCAGGTTAAAAAGCCTACCCCATTTTAACAAGGGTGGGATAATCAAAAGCGACAAAGGGAGCTTCATGCCCAAATTCTATTGAAAATTAGTGGTAGGTGATAGCCTTACTTTTTCCTTAGATAATTTTGAAAACCCATCACAATATTATTATATCACAGAATATTAGTACTTACTGTCAAGCAATGGACTAACTAGGAAACTAACAGCTATTATAGTGAAAGTCCACTTCATTCAAAATATTTTCAGCTGGATTCCTGCATTCCTCTTACATATTAGGCATAAATTATGTTTTCAGATACGTGCAGAGTCCCTACTGACGTAACATATGAAGCCAAGGGCAGAATTTGATTCAGTAATAAAAATCAATATTTATTATTTTTATTAATTATTATAAATAATTCCTTGATGACATAAATTGTGATTCATAATTATTCTGTAACAAAATGTACTTGTTTTAAAACGATCTGTATCTAACAAATAAGTATAAATCTCTAGTTTAATTCTCATTTGCAAAATTACATTTTAAAACACCTAGTATTAAGATCATACAATAATTAACTTAATCCATAAGTTTACAAAAACTTTTTTAATTGTTTTACAGCTGTGATGTTGCCATCTATATGATTTTATAAAAAAAATTAATAAGTGAATATGATGTAACTGAAATATGCTTTATGCAAAAGGTCTTTTGTAAGGTATCATTACAAAGCTTATTATCTACTGAGTGTGATCATCCTATTTGTATAAATGTACCACTCTTGTATCTAAAACTAGAAATATGAAATATAACAGGGATTATTGTAATTATGCAAAGTGTGGGCCATTAATAGTGGTTTGAAATCTTGATGACTCTTGTTAACCAGGACAATTGTCTGCAGATGGGTGTGTTTTACCTGAAAATCTTCCTGCATATGTGTGTGCTGGCAAGTGGGTCTTACAGTGACATGTAATTATGTCACATGAACTGAAATTCATTTTTAACCTGGTGCTTGTCCAATGAGAGGGGGTGGAAAGAGAGAGACAAAGGATTCCAACCTTATGCAAAAGATATATATAGGGGTAAAACAGAACAAAGAGGAGAGGAGCCATCATGAAGAATCCCCGAGCTACTACCTAATCTGGAAAAAGAGCTATACCAGGGAAAGAATAGTCCCCAGGCCTGGAAGGTGTCCAGTCTTAGCAAAAAAAAAAACTTACTAAAGCATTTCTAAAGGTAAGATTATCTGTATTCAGTTTAATTAAAATAGATTTGTGCATTTTATTTTATTTTGCTTGGTAACTTACCTTGTTCTGTCTGTTACTACTTGGAACCACTTAAATCCTACTTTCTGTATTTTATAAAATCATTTTACTTAATTAACTCAGGGTATGTATTAATACCTGGGGGAGCAAACAACCGTGCACATTTCTCTATCAGCATTATAGAGGGTGAACAATTTGTGAGTTTACCCTGCATAAGCTTTATACAGGATAAAATAGATTTATCTGGGTTTAGACCCCACTGGGAGTTGGGCATCTAAGTATTAAAAACAGGAAGACTTCTGTTAGCTGCTTTCAGGTGAACCTGCAGCTTTGGGGCAAGTAATTCAGACCCTGGGTCTTTGCTGGAGGAGATGGGAGTGTCTGGCTCAGCAAGACAGGGTGCTGAAGTCCCAAGCTGGCAGAAAAAGCAGGGGGCAGAAGTAGTCTTAGCAAATCAGGTGGCAGGTCCCAATGGGTTTCTGTGATCCAACCCATCATAAGAGCAACTCCATCTTACAGTAGCTAATACCATATTCACATCTATGCCTGTCTTAATTGCATTGGATACAGAAGTGCCTCTGAAAAACCAAGCATCACATTTTTCAATGTAAATATCAACCTCACTCTCCATGAACTTAATTGATGGTATAATTCTATTAACCTTGGCTTGTTTTACTAGTCCAGCAGAACATATACAACTTTTTCCTCCTGTCTTTAGATCTCTGTGTATACATATCCAAATTTGATGGGAAATAAAAAAATCTTTCACATTAACATATGCAATTTAATAAAGCCAGAGACTCAATAGTCTGAGATTTTACAAACAGGCATCCAGAAAAAAACTTAACGTCCCTCTGTGTTTCCCTTTATCCTGAATCTGAAGATCTAATCTTACTTTAAATGTATATATTACTGAACATGATAAAGCCAATAAGTACAGCAGGCTATTTTTACAGACCCCTTAATATAATTATTCATTTCATTTTTTTTCCCAAATGATAAAAAATATTCGCAAATTCAATATATTTAGGTTTTACTTGGATCAATGTTCAAAGTGTAATAATTTCTTTATAATTATTGACAATAGGAAACACAGATGTCAGAGCTAATGTTCATGATTTGATAATACAAGTACCATCAAATGATTTGATACTAGGAGTACAGTTTTAAACTAAAAATTCAATAAACAACAATTAAATTTAATCAAAAATACTTTTACTTCTGGATTCTGCTCAAGAGACAATCTCTACAATGTGTTCAATGGGTCTGGTAAACAACTTTTTAGAAATTCATTATATTAATATTTCTCCAAATCTTAGTGATAAAAATTAGATGAAACTTTCATGAAAATTATTACTTCAATGCAGCTACAGAAGCATGTGATCTTAACTCACCTTCTTTCACCAAGCACTTTCTTCTTTCATTATCTCCTGGCTATGTTATTCAACAAAAGACATTTGGACCAGCTCAGTAGACTCTTTTATCTAGAGTAACTATTACCACATTTAGTTGAAAGATGAACAGTTCGTAATAAAGTAGTAATGTCACTTTTCTTGCTGCTCAGAATTAGCTTAATTTTTGTCTTTCTTGATCAGTCAAATGAAAACAAATGAGTACAGTTTTAGCTGGGTAAGGTCTTCACCTCAGTCCAGTAAGTTAGAGTTGCTTCACTAGCAAATCTCATAAAGGTTTATATCCTAACATAAGCACAGAAAGCAAGACTTACCAACCGAGTACCATATCAGAGAGACTGGGCCTTGTCAGCGGTTCAGGAAACCACAGGTCTTCAGACTGTAACCTCACAGAAGTAGAGGTTGGGAACCACTGATGAGGTGTGACCAATAAATCATCATAAGACAACCAGCAATCTCCGACTAAAACCAGTACAACTGTTTTACCAGCCTACCAAGATATAGGTGATAAGCTGTAAAGTCTCAGAGGCCTGGAAGCTAAATGTGCTGAACAGGGAACCCTTAGAGACCTTTGCCTTGACATCTTCTCATAAAACTATGAATACTGAGCCAATAAACCAGGGGTCAGCAACCTCTGGCTTGCCATGGTAAGCACCCTGGCAGGCCGGGCCAGTTTGTTTACCTGCTGCAACAGCAGGTTTGGCTAATTGCGGCTCCCACTGGCCACGGTTCGCCATCCCAGGCCAATGGGGATGGCAGAAAGATGCTGCCAGCACATCCCTCGTCCTGCACCGCTTCCTGCCACGACCCTCATTGGCCTGGGACAGCGAACCATGGCCTGTGGGAGCCGCAGTTGGTGGAACATGCCGATATGGAAGCTAAACAAACTGGCCTGGCCTGCCAGGGCACTTAACCTGGCGAACCGAGTGCCAGAGGTTGCTGACCCTTGCAGTAAACTCACGGAGGCCTAAGTATCAACAGCCCCTGCAGCTTAGCATTTCACTGATTATATTTTTGTTTTCTCTATCTCTCTGATTCCATTATATTTTTGTCTATATAACACAATTCCAGGAATATCAGTGTGAAACCTGGAATGTCTGAGCTTGTGTGAAGTGGCTATTGAGAGCTCTTTTGGTCAGAAAACCACCAAGTTCAATCATTACCAGGATTCATGGTCTGTTATCATCCAATCTTAAAGTTCTCAGACATTTTGACTTTACAAATTACACCATGTGACAGCAAGGCCTGCATCTATGCCATGCCAGTCCAAATTAAACCATTGTGATATCAGAGGTAACTCAACCAATCACCAACCGTGCTCTACAGGTAATTTCTATACAACAATTTCAATGATTGTATCAGGGAGACTATGCTCATGGTGGATTACTTAGCCCAACTGCCAAGCAACAATATACATCCCTTATAGCATCACACCCATCATTCACCACCCATACAAATCAGCACAACACAACTCACAAAACACAGTAACCCAAATATCACTCTGAAGCCTGACATCTCTGATTTAGTGTGAAGTGATGGAATCAGATACAAGAAGGGCTTGACAGCTCTTTATGCTTAGAATATCGCCAGGTTAAATAATCCCTGGGATACATGGTTTGTTACTGTCCCATTTTGGCTTATTTTTTTTCTAAATACACCCAACTTTAGGAACTACATATTTGCAAGAGCACAGGATTACAGATACTAATTAAGAATAAGAACTGTGGCTATCACCCACAGGATATAGCTGCCTGAACCAATTATTCCAAGGGAGGAAGGGATGAAGTCCATCTACATTAACCCCCACAATCTATCCTCACTCCAAAATAAAATTATAGAAGTTAGCTTTTTAAATGGATAAACCTATAATAAAAAGTCTCTTCCTAAAGAAAAGTATTATAATGGAATCAAAACAGCTCTCTGACTCTGAGTGGAGAAGAGAACTTGACACACAAATCTCTCAAGGCAGACAAAGGAAAGAAGAATCAATCAGCAGCAAAGGCAGATATCAAAGAGTTATTGGCAGAGGAGAAAGCCCATGGGAGCTGATATTAACTCTATGATATTGGCTTTAAATACAGAACAAAGCAACATTTCCTCTACCATGGAGAAAAGAATGAGAGAACAATCTGAAGCAGGAGCTAATTTAAAAAAAAACCTGAAAGCAGTGGGGAAAAAAGAAATGCAACTAAAATAGGATGACATTGAAAAAAGGAGGGGAGGAATAATATATTAATTAAAAGGCTGACCAGGGAATTCTGAGAATGATAATCCCATTGGGTTTATTCAGCACATACTAGAAGAGCTTCTTGATCAACAAAATGCAGAAAAAAGTAATTGACAGAGCACTCTATATTCACTGTAGTGCTGGCAACAGGCCAAGTTATTTCCTAGTGAGGTTCCATTATTATCACCAAGAGGAAGCTATCATGAGAAAAAAAATAAAAAAAAATAGGGAACTGAGTGAGAAAAGTTTTCAAGGTCATACAAGAGAAAGTGATTAAGATTTTTCTGCCTTGATCCTAAGACTGGGTAGGGCATTAAATGAAATAACAGAAGAATTGAAAGGAACAGAAATCCATTGGGGATTTTCCTTCAGCATTATTTCACATAGTGTGGACAATCATAAAAGATTTACACAAAGGGAGAAAACTCCTGAAATTGCTGGGATTAATATGTAGAAACAAAAATGCAGTCAAAGGATCAGTGGAAAGATTCAGAAGAAAATTCAAATGCAATAGCAAAGGTCTGTCAGCTGTTAAAATTTAATAGTCTAATCTAAAAAATTATGTTGAAGAAGAAAGCTCAGAGGCAGAGTGTGTTGGAATGATTGTTGAAGTTCTTATTTGAAATTAACAAATAAATACAAAGAACATGGGATTTGCCATAATGAATCAGAACACTGGTTATCCTGTCTCTGGCAGTGACCAGCTCTGGATGCTTCTGAGATAGGGGCAAGAAACCCTACAGGGTATATGCAACAATCTACCTCTCAGCGATGTCACCTCCTAATCCCAATTAGTTAGAGATTTGTTTATACCTTGAAGCTGGAGATTTTATAACCTGTGACAGAGTAGAAGTAACCTAAGGCTGACTCACCATTCTGGGCACTCCATAAACTTCCCCACAGAGGCCAAACTGAGAAGCTAATTGATTAAGGACAGGGTGATAAACCAGCAAAGAATCCTGTGGCACCTTATAGACTAACAGACGTTTTGGAGCATGAGCTTTCGTGGGTGAATACCCACTTCCTCAGATGCATGTAATGGAAATTTCCAGGGGCAGGTATATATATGCTAGCAAGCAAGCTAGAGATAACGAGGTCAGTTCAATCAGGGAGGATGAGGCCCTGTTCTAGCAGTTGAGGTGTGAAAACCAAGAGAGGAGAAACTGGTTCTGTAATTGGCAAGCCATTCACAGTCTTTGTTCAATCCTGAGCTGATGGTGTCAAATTTGCAGATGAACTGAAGCTCAGCAGTTTCTCTTTGAAGTCTGGTCCTGAGGTTTTTTTGCTGCAGGATGGCCACCTTAAGGTCTGCTATATACATGCATCTGAGGAAGTGGGTATTCACCCACGGAAGCTCATGCTCCAAAACGTCTGTTAGTTTATAAGGTGCCACAGGATTCTTTGCTGCTTTTACAGATCCAGACTAACACGGCTACCCCTCTGATAGGTGATAAACCAGTTAACAAGGGAATTTAGCACCCCAGCTAGGTCTGGTTAAAAGGGAGAGGAGTGGGCTGGAAGAAGGAAAAAAAAAGCCAAGGAGCTCAGAGAGGTGACCTCTTCCCCCGCCCCCCCCTCCGTCTCCTTGCTCTGTGCTTAGGGAGTAGGTATAAGCTTAGGGGAAGCCTTATGTTGTTGGGGCAAACCTATATTGGACATTGTAAATAAAACACCCAATGTTGAACCTTCAGTCCTTACCCACTCCCAATTGTCAAAGTGAAACACATAGGAAGGGAGAGCTCACCCTGTGAAAAGTGGGGATTTGTCCAGGATTTCTCCTTCCAGTGTGGAAGAAAGGCCAGAGAGGGATATCAGTAAGAAGGCACGGCACACTGGGTAGCATGGACAAACTTGTGCACTGAGTAGTTGAACAGCAAAATGAGTTATAGGAAATCATATGAGAGTTTCAATGCCCACAGTGACAGGAGAGACAGTCCTTGTTATCTTGTCAAGAAGAGCAACAGCAAAACCTATGACCATACCAGACTGGATGCAGCCAATCTCATAAGCTAAACTGAACCAGGCATATCTAGTAATTGGATCGTAGATCACCTGAGAATTCCAGCTGTTGTAGCAACTTGGCATGGGGTGGGTCCTCCTCTCTGCTTTTTCAGCAGTCCTTATACACAGTCCCAGGGAGGTTAAACACTGTGTTTATTTACAGGTTTGTGTGCCTACAACATAAAGTCTTCTGCAAGTTTCTACCTATGCCCTCAGCAGAGGGCAAGAGTGGGGAAAGAAGTCATCCCTTCCAGCCCCATCCCATCTCCCTTTAATGTAATCAAACCTACCTGAGGAGTTGAATTTCCTTGTTAACCTGCTATTCTTCCTGTCCTATTCAATGATGTGCTAATTTGGCCCATGTGGGGAAGCTTACAGCTGGTGAACCAGCCTTTGGCTGCTCTAACTCTGTTACACTAACACTTACGAAATATTTACTACTATAACTCTGGTTATTCTTGTTGTCCATAGAAGACTCCAATTCTTTTTAATCTTTCTAAATTCTTAGCCTCAGAGACATCCTCAGACCTGCCATCCCTTTGGATTTTCCCCATAAGATTTCCCATACCCTTGTATATATCTTCAGGGCCAATCTCTGGAAATCCACTGTCCTTTCCTCCTGTCACTTGCCTCCTGAAGATAATGGGCCAATTAAAGCTGCTACACAGGCTGATGGACAGTCCTGTGCCTCAGCCTGTTTAGCTAACAGAAGTGAGCTCTGGTGAAGAACTCAGTTGGTTGGGGAGCAGCAGTGGTTGGGAGTTTTTACCATCACACGGACAAGCAAAACCCACCCATGGATGGAACTACGGGGCCTGGAGTGTGTTGGAGCTATTTGAAGTCAGTGCCTGAAAAGAGGCCCTGATAAGCAGAGGAAGCTGCACATCCTACCCTGATGATCCCTGTGAACTATTTTTTGTGTTGATCAAGAAGAAAGGAGCTATCTCCTGAAGACTGGAGATGTGGAAACAGCCATCATCTCCTGAAACTACATAAGAGTACCCAGTGAGCCCCTCCCAAAAGACACCCAAGGTAAGAGGGGGAACCAAACCGTGGGGTTTAGGATTGAGGGTCAGAGGCATATGAAGAGGGATCAGGGATGTATGAGGGAGGTTGTAGGGGTTAGAGGCATTGATGCATAATTATGCCAGTTAGAATCTACCAGGGATGGGGCAGGAGTTGTAAATATTGGCAGGTATGGATCCTGTGCCAGAGAGTTCCAGAGCCTGACTGCGCTGAGTTAAAAAAAGTTTTGAATTTGTCATCTGTTTCATTGAATGTACTCTTGTTCTTTTAGTAGTGCAAATGGACATAAGTGTTGTGGCTATCCCCTAACATTCCCTGATTGCCAATCATGGCACTGAAGGCACACTCTGCCTTCAGTTTCCTTCGCTGGAGTAGATTTGCCTGGCTTTCCAGACACTGATCTATTCTGGGGACATGGCTTAGACCTGCAGCCAAATCAGAAACAATCTTACCCTTTTTTGGAGTTGCAAGAGTCCAAATTAGAACTTCTTCCATCAAAACAGTTATTCTGCCCTTCCAGAGTTTCTCTTCAAGCTGGATCCTGATCCCAGCCCCTTTCTGGGCTACATTTGCAAGTCTTTCTGGCCCCAGGATACAGCACTGCCCTCCAAGTTGCTTCCCCTGGAACACAGGGAAATCTTATAAAATAAATGCCATTTTTGTGGCACTTTCAGTATGGCAAACAGTAGCCATAAATGTCGGGGACTGCTTAATGAAAACAATATTCCCACAAATACTCTCATTTTCTTGCCACATCACTCTTTTTTGTCCACACTGAAAATAGAAACCTGGATGTTTGCAGCTTTCTGATCTAGCTAAGCCTAAGAATCACAGACCTCACATTCAGATTTTCTAAATGCTTCCATCTTTCCCAAGTCTTTATCTATTTTTTTCACTAGTACATTTCTTGAATAATAAAGCTAGATTATATATCTTTAAGCAATGGTTTGAGAGTTAGGGTGGCTAGTGGATTTGTTATAAGCAAAATTATGTTACTCAGTAGAAGAAAGAAAAACACTTTATTTTACTGCAATGCCCTGATTTATCAGTGATCTTGAATACATAGCAATATCTATTTTAATGAACTAGATTGCAGAGTCCAGATATGAAAAACATAAGGTAGAATCTAATATAATCCTTCTATCTTAATATTTATTCACATCTGGGTGCAGCAAAAAAATTGACAAATACAGAAAATGATCCCTGAAATACAATTAATTTTTCTATTAAAAATAATAACTTATAATAATCTACAATAATCTATTTTTAAATTGGCTGAAATGCCCTTAAAATAGGCAGCCAGCACATCTCTTGGCCCGCACCACTTCCTGAAACCCCCATTGGCTTGGAGCAGCGAACCGTGGCCAGTGGGAGCTGTGATTGGCCAAACCTGCCGATGTGGCAGGTAAACAAACTGTCCCGGCCTGCCAGGGTGCTTACCCTGGTGAGCCGCGTGCCAGAGGTTGCCAACCCCTGTTCTAAGCTTTGATCTTGTTAAGCCTTTTCTTGTAGAACAAAGAGATCTCTGTTCTATGTCTTCCCCATATAGGTCTATCAAGTCACATCTTAACTCATTTTGGGCTATGGTAATTAGATGGAGCTTCTTAAGCCTTTCACTATAAGGTGTGTATTCAAGACCTTAGATTGTTCCTATTGCTTTTTCTGAACCCTTTCTAGCTTTCCTACATCCTTTTTGACACGTTAAGCCCACAACTGAACATAATATTTCAGTAATGGTCCAACTAATATCATATATAGAGCTAATACTCCCCACTCCCATTCCAGCTTGGTATTCCTCTAATTTCACATCTGAGGATTGTGTCACCTTCTTTCTCCATTAACAGTAAACTGACTGAAAAGTGAAAATGCTTCAATTTCTCACTAAGAGGCCTTATCCTGAGAGTTCTCAACTCCTGCTGACTGCAATGGAAGCTGAGGATGCTCAACATTACTTGTGAGGTACTCGGTTTATAATCCACTGCTCCAATCAGAAAGTACTCCAGCATAATTCCCTTGGGCCTTTTATGACTCAGAACTCTACAAAAGTAACTCAAAATGAAATGAGGCTTTCATTAAACTCTTTTCTTTTTAAGTATGAAAATAGAAGCCAAACAGATTTTTATACAAATGTAAGTGAGCACATGGAAGCTAAATACTCTTCCCATGTAGCTCAGCATTTCTAGTTATCACCCTAAGTGTTTCTATGACATATACAATGTTGAATTATTATAATTAAAACAAAAGCTATATTCACATTTGAAGTTGAATTTCATTCTTATTGTTATATTCAAAGATCTGTGTTATTCAGGTCCTCATTTATATGTATTTTTTGTACACTTTGTGCTAGCAAAATATGCTATTGTGACTGAATGCTTGTCATAAACAGATAGCTAAGGGTTAATGTCTCTGGAAAGGGGTAACAAACAACACCTGACCAGAGGACTAATCAGGAAACAAGACTTATTAAAATCTGGGTGGAGGGAAGTTTTGGGTGTGAGTCCCTTCTTTTTGGTCTGTTCTCTTTCTGGGCTCTGAGAGTGACCACAGGAATCTCCAGGCTTTCTAATCTTCTGTTTCCAAGTTGTAAGTACAAGGATAGTAAGACAATAGGTTTATATTGTTTTTTTTGTATTTACATGTGTGTAGTTGCTGGAATGTGTTAAATTGTATTCTTTTTGGATAAGGCTGTTTATTCATTTTTTCCTTTAAGCAATTGACCCTGTATATTGTCACCTTGATACAGAGACCAATTTTATGTCCTTTTTCTTTCTTTTTACATAAAGCTTTCTTTTTAACACCTGTTTGAGTGTGTTTCACTGGTTAAGGCTAAGAAACGAAGGGAGGGGGAAAATCTCTTTGTGTTAGATTTACTAAGCCTGACTTTACATACCCTCTAGGTGAAGGGGGAGAGAGATTTGATCTCTCGGTACTTGTGTTTCAAGGACTTGAAGCAGGGAATCTCCTAGAGTAACCAGGGCGGGGAAATCTGGGGGCAGGTAAAGAGGGTGGAATCCCTTTGTTTAGATTCACGGATCTTGAATCTGTATATCTCTCCAGGAACCTGGAGGGGAAGAGGGAGAAGGGAAGTGGGTTATTTCCCTTTGTGGTGAGACTCAAGGCATCTGAGTCTTGGGGGTTCCCAGGGAAGGTTTTGGGAAGACCAGAGTGAGCCAGACACTGGAATTTTTCTGGCTGGTGGCAGAGATATCAGATCCAAGCTGGTAATTAAGTTTGGAGGTTTCATGCTAGCTTCTCATGTTCTGAACTCTAAGGTTCAGATCCGAGTAGGACAGTTATGACAGTGCTGTATGCTTACACATTAACTAAAAAACTTATTAGAAAATGTCCCAAGGCTTGAGAACTCATTTATTCCTTTCTTATACAGGTAACATGGAACAAAACAGGCTGTCACTAAAACAATACCTTAGAGTTCCAATCCTCTTTTTTTCTTGTTCCTAATAGGCAATGAGCAGCAGGACTAATTAGCTCACTCTCTTGCACTGGGCTGATATTGCAGAAGACAGATGGTTCTCACAAATTGTCAGTCTCACACAGTAGATTTAAAAAGCAGCAAAGAGTCCTGTGGCACTTTATAGACTAACAGACGTTTTGGAGCATGAGCTTTCGTGGGTGAATACCCACTTCATCAGATGCATGTCACATGCATGCATCTGACAAAGTGGGTATTCACCCACGAAAGCTCATGCTCCAAAACATCTGTTAGTCTATAAAGTGCCACAGGACTCTTTGCTGCTTTTACAGATCCAGACTAACACGGCTACCATGTTGATACATATCTGATACATCATCTGATACAGTAGATTTTATTTTTCTCCTGGAGGCTGCAAAGGATTTACCAGACTCTGTGACAGAGAGAGAGAGTTAAATACCATCCTGATAACAGAATGACTAGAGAGATGGCAGGTACCTCACAGCAAATAGTTGCTGCCTACTGCACTCAGAACAGAAAGGGTGTTCCTATCTGTCATGGGAAATGCTGCTTAGAGGTGTAGAGGAGTCTTACCACCCCAGATTTACTTTGTGATATTAGTGATGCAGGATATAAGACACCATGCAGAAAGAAGAGTGACAGACTGCTTCCTGACAGTGCTCTGACACTGCCTTCACTTTTATCTCCTCCTAAGGCTCTGAAGAAGCCCGCTGGACCAATCTGCTGCCTCAGTTGTGTCCGCTGCTTTAAATAGCAGTACAGTGCCAGGGGGCAGAGAGATCATAGGAACTGTCACAGGAAAAGGGGAGAGATCACCAAAAAAAACCCAAACAAACAGAGAGAGAGACACTACAGACTAATTGAGAAATGCAAAATGGGGAGAGAGAGAAACTGAATATAAAAGGTATAGGAGATAATGGATGAAGATAAAGGAAATGCTATGACTATATGTGAGGAAAAATGTAATTTCAGTTCAAAGGAAGATAAAATAGATACAAAGGGCCTGATTCCTCACAGTTTTGCAGATTCTGCAGTCATTTACAGCTATGCACATAAGGTGTAAAATACTATAGATCAGAATACATCAGTCCAGACAAAGGAAAAAAAAAGAAAGAAAAAAAATGTGTGGGAACTAATTCTTCACAAAAAAAGGAGAAAATAAGATTGGAAGAGGAGTTCTGGGGCAAGTAGGAGTGAGGAAATGGTGACATAAAAAGAAAAAATGAAAACTAGAAGAGACATTTGGTTTTAGATAAACATATTTTAAATAAATAAAGGAACATTGTAATATTTAAATGCTCCTAAATATCTTTCTTAAAGTAATGAAATTCCTATCTGGCACCCTGTACAGTAGAACACTGTAGAATGCATGTTTGTGTTTTTTGGTTTTTTTTAAATAGTTATGTATCATTTGGCTTTGTTACAATGACTAACTGCTGAAGACTCAAATTTTATGTATATAAATACAATGAACTACTAACTGTCATTCTCCTGTAACACTGGTCTACAATTTTTGAGAAGTCGTCTGCTTCAGAGATAAAATGTGATATTTATTATGTATTTTGATATGCTGAATTCAAATATGACAATTAAAACAACTGATTGGCTACTGTTTCTAAGATATTTCAGTTTTTACATTTGATGTCTAGGTATATTGTGTAGATAGTAGAGTTTTAATCATCAGTTGTAAACCTAGGTCTTTTCATGTGTTTATGGTTGCTTTACTTGATAATATTTCACCTGTCCTGTTTATGTAACACTTTAAAAATCAGCAAAAGGGTTATAGAAATAAAATTTATTATGAAACAAAAGGCAAAAAAGCTATGATGTACATAATTTAGTCCTATTCAGTGTCTACTCGAAGCTTCTTAGCTTGTCTCCTGTATTCATTAAATGGAGCATCTCTTGTCACTGTCCAGCAATAGTCTGCAAGCATTGATAGGCTCCATTTGCCCTGTTAGCCTGCCAGGAGATTCCACTGCTGTAGTCTGGAGCCCAACAGCTCTGCCTTACTTTTGGGTAGTTCCAAATCCCTGACAAGGTCATTCAGTTCAACTTGTGTTATGAGGGGTGGTTCAGAGGAGGAGGATGGGAGAAAATGTGGGTCCTGTGACATTGATGGTTCAGGACTAGAAGTTTCATCCTCTTCCTCGTCTGACTCAAGTGAGAATGATTCTGGTGCATCAGGAACTGGCAGTCCTTCTCCATGGGGTACTGGGCGTATAGCTGATGGAATGTTTGGATAATGCACAGTCCACTTTTTCTTCTTTCACACACCTTTCCCAACTGGAGGCACCATGAAGAAGTAACAATTGCTAGTATGATCTATTGGCTCTCTCCAAATCATTAGCACTTCAAAAGGCATAGATTTCCTTTTCCTGTTCAACCACTGGCCAAGATTTGTTGCACAAGTGTTGCAGCATATGTGTGGGGCCCACCTCTTGTCTTGATCTCCAATTTTGCAGCCAAAATAAAGGTGATAGGCTTTCTTAACCATAGTGGTTATACTGCGCTTTTGTGATGCAAAAGTCACTTCACCACAAACATAGCAGAAGTTATCTGCACTGTTCACACAAGTACGAGGCATTTCTGCTCACTTTGGCTAAACAGAAATGTGTCCCTTTGCAAAATCCAACACTGACAAAGAAGAGAGCATGACACTGTATGATTTCTAGAGCTGATATAGGGCAATTTCTTCAGCAGAGTGATGTAAGCTTCATTATGATTGCATCATCCATGACTTCTAGGAATAACATGATGCAATTCATATCATGTATGATGCAATACCAGCTTCAGATTGCAGCATTCATTGTTTTGCCTCAAAAGCAAGTACTGTCCAAACCCAGTCATAGATTTATTCATAGATCCAGTCAAAGATGTAGTTTAGTCATTTCTGGTTTAAATTGAGATCCCTTCCCTTTATAACTCACTTATCCTCCGCCATTCCCCAGTCAAGGGTCGTATATACTGACCCAATAGCATATCTTGAAAACTAGAGCCAATCAACAATTTTAAGCATCATTTTCGTTCTCAGTGACCCAGAATTAGTAAAGTTGGACTACATTTATTTCAGAAGCATTTTGGCTGTAGAGCAGTGTAATTACAGGAGAGGTGTTCCGCAGGATGCAGGTTGGTATTTAATTGTCATGAAAGCATATATTTTGAACTTAAATAGGTTGACAGTATTGTAGAGCGCACTCACCACCAGAGCCTCCTCTCTTCCCCCAGCATCATTGCAAGGGTCTTCATCTACAGACCCCTGTAGGCCATCTGCTACTGTGCACACCTCAACCTTGCAGTTGAGTAGCATCTAATTCAGATCCCTTTGAGGGCAACAAACACTCAAAAAAATGGCTACAATCTCATCAAATCAGCTTTTCCCCTGGGATCTGTCTTCAGTCTCCTTTCATAATCAGTCTGGAGTTGTTTTTTCCAGGTCTGGAGTGAACACTGCCCCCACCCACCACCCCCAGGCTGAATTTCTGAGGTGTTTGTTCATCTGTAATTGCTAGCTCAATCTGTTAGCCAAATAGGCTCGTTTCCCCCTGGAGCTACTCAATTACCCCAAGGAGGCACGGAAGACAGGAAGACGGGTACCAAACTTTTATTCTCGGTCAGCTGATCGGGTGTTTCTCCTCGGCTAGTGCCAGAGAAGAAGACACACCTTACTGGCTTGGAACAGCCTTTATATACTAGGTTACAAACATCTTTACGTGCAAAACTTCTGTTAGTCCATATATTTCTTGAATTCCTTTTTCAGATAAGTTGGATCTGTTTAACATGTTCCTCCTAGGTATTTTGCCTACGTGCATTTAAGAAGGGCTACATACGTGCAAAGATTAACTGGGATGATAAGCAGAGGATTGCTATAAGCAAAGAGTTAACAAATTCCTTTTGCTCTTACAGCTCCCCCCTTAAAAGCATTTTGAGAGCTTTAAACCCCCCAGTCCTTAGTTTCTATTGGCTGATACAGCGCCATCATTCGTTGATATACAATTTGATTAGCCATACGTTTGAATAGTGCCACTAAACAGGGAGCAAAGCAAGCTAGGGTTAATAGGGTCACAATAAAAAATACAGCAAAGAGGAAACTCCTTCGGAGCCAACCTATTTGTGGTAACCAGGAGGTAAACTAGTCCGTGTTCCACCCCCCCCCATGTTTGGACCAGGACGTGGGCTAACTTTCTAATTTCTCTTGTTAGCTGTTTCACCACCTTTCCATTATCGTCTATTTGTAAGCAGCAATTGGACTCATTCAATTTTGCACAACCTCCTCCTTCTTCTGCTAACAAATAATCGAGGACCATCTGGTGCTGGTAAATTGCGTTTCTCATTTGAGTTGATTGGTCAGCCAAAAGGTCGAGGGCTGTGGCTGTCTGGTTAGTGACTATCTCCAAAACAGCCTGTAGCCTAATTATTCGATTTAGGTTATAGATAGGCTCCCTGGCCCCAGACAATAGCTCACTAGGGTTCCATGTGACCGGTCCATAATGTTCTATGATTCTTTCAGGAGGCCACTCCTGAGCTCCCCACTTTTGGGAGCTCCCGGCTGTCAAGGAGGAGTCCACGAACCGCTTTTCCCTAATTAGATCATCATATACTTTGATTCCCAATTTACCTCCCAATATTTGGGGTAGTAGAAAGAACAGGGGCCTAATATACCCAACATAACATATGCCTGTCCAATTTGGAGGCAGCCTTCTGTAAGCATATTGGCCACAGACCCAATAGTGACCTTTTAGGGCCCAAGTCCCATTAGCAAAGGGTCCATCCCAGGTCTCAGAATCTTCCACTGTCGTGTCAAAATACAAAGAATTACTGACTCGGAAGGGTGCCCCCATAACGGTTGGTTCACCCTCAGAGTCACAGTAGTGGCATTTCCATGCTCCGGCCCCTGCCTTCCAAACACAGTTACAGCCTAATCTGGGCTTGTCGGTGTTAGACCAAAAATGTTTGAAGAAAGTCCGAGTTCCATTATGATGCTGCCATGCCCATTGGTGCCACCGTACCACATGATCCTTTTACTAGTGGTATTGTCCCTCTGGCAACTTAGAAAGATAGCATCAAAGAACCCGTCCAATCCTACTGCCTTGCAACCCTCGCCCGTATGATGCTGGTAGGAACATCTCACCCAGCTATTATTAGAGAGTTTTACATGGGTGTGGTTCCATCGCCCCTGGTATTTGGAACAATCATACGTGTTACAGTTGGAATCATAGCAATCATATCCTAAGGATAGAGTCCAATCACATTTGCTATTCCCTAAGTGTACTCCTCCCCCGCCTTGTCCGGTTAAGGCAAAAGCTGCCTATTCCGGAAGAATAGAGTCGCCAGGGACTACTATCCTCGGTCCATATTACCATTCCATCGTGTACTATACTTAAGTTACTAACCCACCATTTGGGTTGCACTGGTTGGGCTACTCAGGGCCACTCGGTTAAATCCCCTGGTCCTCCACATACCCAACACTTACTAAGATTAAAAGAACTTGCCACTGTTTCCCCTAATTGTATAAACCTATTTTCCCAACCATAGCAGTAGTAGGGGTACATAAGCAGAAATATTATGGATAGCTCCATCATTTCTTTCTTTTAAACAGTCCTTTTAGTCCATCTAGTCCTTGATACTCCCAGATGGAGTCTTCGCCTGTGCCACCCTGGGCTTCCGGTGCCGGGGCGGACAGAGGGCTGTTATCCTCTTCTGTTGACTCGGTCATCTGGCTAGGGTCCAAAAACCTCTTTACCCGCGTATGGTGCGTCCACTTGTCTCTCCCCAGGATTTTAACCGCAGCTTGGCTGATGAGTGAAACAGTATGTGGGCTGTCCCACCACGGTGTGAGGGGGTCACGCTTTCACTTCCTGATCAGAACCTGGTCACCAATCTGGAACGGATGTACGGGCTGATCCAAGGGAAGGGCCTGGAAAGGCGCCGTGTATCGATGTAGCTGTAACAAGACAGATTGCAGCCCAGACACCTGCTTCCATAAGGAATCATTCCCCATTTCCCAGTTTACATTCTCCCGGAACCCCGGGATGAGTATTCGGGGAGGGAACCCAAAGACCAGTTCAAAGGATGAAAGTTGGAGACCCTTGCGTGGGGCCCTTCGAATGCGGGTAAGGGCGAGTGGCAAAGCATCAAGCCACTTCAAGTTAGATTCTGTACATATTTTAGTAAGAGTATCTTTGAGAGTCCTATTCATTCTTTCTACCTGACCCGAGCTTTGTGGCCTCCAGGTTGTATGCAATTTCCACTGTATACCAAGGGCCTGAGAAACCTGTTGAACCACTTGCGAGGTAAAGTGGCTTCCCTGATCAGACTCAATTACCTCGGGGAGATGGAAACGAGGAAGTATCTCATGTAACAAAGCTTTGGTGACAGCCCGGGCCTGACAATACCGGGTGGGGTAGCATTCTACCCATCCGGTGAGCTGATCAACAAACACAAGTAGATATTTATAGCCCCTGCAAGGGGGCACCTCGGCGAAATCAACTTGTCATCTTTGAAACGGGAAGGCGGCCCAGGGTCGTCCTCCCATTGGGGCAGGAGGGCTGCACCCCTTTTGATTTGTTTGCTGACAGACCGGGCAGTTATTAACAATCCTTTGGGCTTCCGTGTGCATGCCTAGCCCCTTAAGGGATCGAGCAGCCAAATCAACCATTGCTCCTGACCCCATATGTCCCTCTTTATGCAAAAGCCAAAAAATTTCCTGAAGCACTGGTCGAGGAACAAAGAACTCCCCCCCAGGTAATTTCCACCACCCAGAGGAAACCTGCCTGGCTCCCGCAGCCTGCGCGTGGCAAACTTCCTCATCTGTATACTGGGGAGGAGGGGTCTGAGCTTCTGTATCCTGAACCACCAGAAGCCAAGAGGCCCCGTCTTGGGCGGCCTCCTTCGCAGCCTGATCAGCTAGTTGATTATACCTACGCTGCTCGCCCTCAGGGGCTTTTCCATGGGCACGCACATGTATCACGGCAACCCGGAGGGGAAGCATCAGGGCCTCAAGAAGCACTTTAATGAGGCTTCCATGTGCAATCTTTTAGCCTGAAGCGGTAATGAATCCCCTTTCTCTCCACAGGGTCCCGTGAGCATGTACCACCATATAAGCATAACGACTGTCAGTATATAGGTTAAGAGTTTTCCCGGTTCCCAATCGGAGAGCCTCTATAAGGGCCACTAGCTCTGCTGCCTGAGAAGACAGATTAGGGCTGAGTTTAAACTTGTGTACCCCTATATCCTTAATCACTACCGCCGCCCCAGTAAACCGTTTGCCATCTTCCACATAACTGGACCCGTCAACGTAGCCTTCGATATCGGGGTTGGGCCAAGGCAAGTCCAGAAGATCAGGGCGGGGTTTGGTTTCTTGTTGCAACACCTCAATACAGTCGTGAGTAGGGCTGGCCTCATGAGAAGCCTGGGGATCAGGCAGTAGGGTGGCTGGGTGGAGGGAGCTAACCATCCTAAAGGTTAGATTAGGGGCTAGCAAGAGCCCCACCTCATATCTGGTATGTCGACTGGGATTTAGATGCTTTTCCTCTGCGCCTGTTCCTAGTATTTGAGGCACCCCGTGGGGGACCACAACCTCAGTGTCCCCACCCAGGGTTAACTTTTCAGCTTCCTGGACGAGAAGGGCAGTTGCTGCAATGGCTCGTAAACAGGCAGGCCATCCCTTGGCGACAGGATCCAACACTTTTGAGTAATTTCCAATGGGTCGCCAGGTTGGTCCCGACCTTTGACACAGGACTCCAGCTGCCACCCCTCCCCTCTCATGAACGTATAGGGTGAATGGTCTCCGGGGTTCTGGGAGGGCTAGAGCGGGAGGCTGAACCAAGGATTCTCTAAGCTCTCAAAATGCTTTTTCCATTTCCCTGGTCTATGTCCAGTGGAGCAGACTTTCCTTGGTTAGGGATTCATATAATGGTTTAGCCTTCCCTCCGTAATCTGGGATCCAGAGTCGACAAAAGCCAGTCAGTCCCAGGAAGGCCCTTAACTCTCGAGGGCTCCAGGGTTGAGGGCTATCAAGTATAACCTGGATTCTTTCCTTGCCCAAACTACGACTCCCTTGACACAGATGATATCCGAGAAAAGTAACCTACTGCTTAACCAATTGAACCTTTTCCCTTGAAACTTTATACCCCTGTGCCCCAAGGTAATTAAGGAGTTCTACAGTCTGCTCTTTGCAGACTGTCTCTGTCTCAGTACTTAAAAGCAGATCATCGCAATACTGGACTATATTGCATGAGGGATGGCTAGCCAAGAATGGGGCAAGGTCTCTTTTCAATTGGCTGCCAAAAATCTCGGGTGCACAGGTAAGTCCCTGTGGGACAACAGTCCAGAGATACTGAGCCTTGTAGTGGGTATCTGGGTCTTCCCATTCAAAGGCAAACAGCTTTTGAGATTCCCGATCAAGGGGTATAGAAAAGAAGGCATCCTTTAAATCTATTACAGAGAACCAGCTGTGGTTTTTAGGAACCTGTCCCAAGGTAGCATGGGGGTTTGGGACTACTGGGTAGGGGGCTTCTATTAATCTGTTAATTTGCCTCAGATCCTGGACCAATCGATACTGTCCATTAGGCTTAGGCACTCCCATTATCGGAGTATTGTACGGGGACGTGCCTTCCCTGAGCCACCCACACTGCAGAAACTTTTGAATCAGAGGTTTTAACCCGATTCGAGTGTTTAGCTTGAGGGGGTATTGTCGGATTCGGACCAGGCTGCTCCCCTCCTTAAGGAAAATATGCACCGGAGCGGCATTCCGGGCTCGAGCAATGCCTCCTTCCTCTGCCCAAACCTTGAGGTTGACCCCTAGTAGCTGGTTATCCTCACCCCCACGGCATTCCGGAGAAAGATTTCTAGCACTTACAAGGGCCATCTGGTAATTAGAGGCTTGTTGCTTAGGAAGCCTGACCTCCATAGTTCCATTGTCAAACGAGATTTCTGCCTGCAATTTAGTAAGAATGTCCCGTCCAAGAAGTGCTATGGGACAGGAGGGGCTACAAACAAACTGGTGGGAAATCTGATGGTCCCCAATTTTTACGAGAAGAGGCAGAGTTTTTTCCAAAGTTGTAGTTTGTCTCTCAATCCCCTGGACTATGGCACATCCCCGAGCTCTACCTCGGGGAGCCTTATTAAGGGGGAGCAGACTGAGGGTAGCCCCAGTATCAATAAGGGCTTCAATTTGGTGGCCCTCCACTTTAATTTTTACCGTGGGATCCAGACTGGCAGCTTTTGCTGCCAGGAGGGGCCACTGGGTCCCCCGGCCTCCCTATGGGGAAGGTCCCTCCCCCGAAAATCCTGTACTGTTATAGAGGATGGGACGGGGCGGGGTTCTATCTTTGTACTCCTTTCCAGTGGCCTGTCGCTGGGGGCATTCATTCTTCCAGTGTCCCTCCTCCTTACAGATAGCACACTGATTCCAACCCAGACGGGGGCCTTTTCCCTTCCCCGTTGGCCCTGACTGTCCCTTGACTTTGTCCCCCCTTTCCTCATATCCTTCCCTTAGGGCCATGGCCAAAACGCAGGCCCCTTTCTTCCATTCCTCATCATCCCTTCGATCATAAACCTTCATGGCAATTGCTAACAGTTCCTCTATATTTTTGCCCGATGCCCCCTCCAACTTCTGCAACTTTTTCCTAATGTCCTCATAAGATTGTCCAATAAATAGGGGGATTAATACCCGTTTCCCATTAGTGTCCTCAGGATCGAGGTCTGTATATCTTTTACAAGTAGTACAGAGCCGTTCATAAAAAGCAGCTGGGTTTTCATTCTTTTCCTGTCTTATACTATACAGTTTGGCCCAATTTGGGATTTTTCTTATACAGCGTTTCATTCCCTGTACTATGGCACTGGCATATTCGCTATGCTGAGGATGGCCTTGTTTATTCTGTGGCCAGTCGGGGGGGCTCTCAGGCAATTGTGCAGTTACCTCGTTCGAGGTTTTCCCAATCTCGGTTAACCACTCGCGGGCCTTTGAGAGAACTAGGCGTCTCTCCTCCGCGGTCAATAGAGTGTTAAGAGCAACCCTCATGTCGCCCCAGGTAGGGTTATGGGCCGTAATTAAGGTTTCAAATACTGCTGTTAGTGGGGGGGGATCTTCCAAAAATGGGGGATTTTGTTGCTTCCAATTATATAAATCACTAGTAGTGAAGGGAACATATACCATAGTGAGATCACCATTGGGGGCTACAACTTCTCGAAGGGGCATATTATGTACCGGGCTCTTTTCTTGCCCGCTGGACTAATAAATTTTATTTTTACTTCCCCAGGCTTATAGGTAGACGCTATGTTCCAATCCTGAGATGTCGAGGGGCCAGTCTGGCACTTGGCCCTCGTGCGGTCAGATACCGGGGAGTCCTGAGGAGTCAGAGTGGACTCCTGTTCGGAGGAGCTTAGATCACTTGACTCATCCCTTGCCTGGTCACTTGATTCCTCCCCTATTCTTACAGCTGAAGTGCCATCCGAAGGGGGGGGGGTGAACTGTCAATCTGGGCTTGAAGAACTGGAAGCCCAGGATACAAAGGGGCAGGAGGCATAGGATCAGGGGCAGAGGGAATTACAGCTGGTGGACAGGATTTCTTAACAGGGGGACAGAGTTTCTTAACTGGGGCTCGGGCCAGTAAAGTTTTAATAGTTTGTGATTTACATTTTTGCAGCCATGGGGGAGGATTGGCCACAAGGTCCTGCCAAATATCTATATAGGGATATTGGTCCCAATGCCCGTCCCTGATCACGATACCATGTACTGCCTGTACAATTTCTGGCCTAAGCGTCCCCCCCTCGGGCCATTCTACCCCAAACGTTGTCCATTCTAGAGTACAGAATTTTACAAGATTATCTTTACACAACGCAATTCCATAATCAGCCTGGCGTCTAAACGCCTTCCAGTTATTTATCATACATCCCAAGGGTGTCTCGGGAAAAGTGCTCAGTCCGGACCCCATTGTGCTCTTTCCCAATTTTCGAAATAAAGAAAAGATAGGGATATAGCTCTATTTTAAATATACACTTGGTCCTGAGGTTCGGCTGACCCCCCTTGCAATCAAGATATCCTGGTCACCGGGTTTCCCCTCGCAGGAGTCTTGGGGTGGCTGGAGTCAGCTTAAGCCTCAGACCTGATTCGCAGTACTTATTTACCTTTCAAACTGAGTTTTCAGCTAATTATAATTTAGGTTTACAATACATCATCAAGATGAAGTACAGGAATACCCCCACTAGGAACAAAAGCAATCCTTGGGGCTGTTCTAAGTCCCAATAGTTGTTCAGAACGGCCCACGGACTCGTAGAGTTAGTGGAATTATGCATGGGCCGTTCCTTATTTACTTAATAACATAATAACAAGACATGTATAAAACAAAACAATGTCAAAATACCTTCCCTTTCACAGGCTGCCTAGAGGGTATCCACCATCCAACCCACACTTCGGGGGTGTTATTCCTCGAACCCAAGAGGTAAACGCACTTACCGCCCGAAGTGGCCGTGTCCGGCCGTCGAATTTCCCCTTCTTCTGGAGCCGTCTTGTTTCCGTGTCTTTTGGAGTTCTCTTTAAAGGGGACGCAGCCACCATGGCAGAATGTGACGACCCGGAGCCCAAGCAAACCAACGCTCAGGGTGGCCACTCCTCGGAATCGCCCTCGGCCGACGGTCAGCGCCCCCTACAGGGAGAGAAGTCCCATCTGGGTCGCCATTTGTTAGCCAAATAGGCTCGTTTCCCCCTGGAGCTACTCAATTACCCCAAGGAGGCACGGAAGACAGGAAGACGGGTACCAAACTTTTATTCTCGGTCAGCTGATTGGGTGTTTCTCCTTGGCTAGTGCCAGAGAAGAAGACACACCTTACTGGCTTGGAACAGCCTTTATATACTAGGTTACAAACATCTTTACGTGCAAAACTTCTGTTAGTCCATACATTTCTTGAATTCCTTTTTCAGATAAGTTGGATCTGTTTAACATGTTCCTCCTAGGTATTTTGCCTACGTGCATTTAAGAAGGGTTACATACGTGCAAAGATTAACTGGGATGATACTGGGATGATAAGCAGAGGATTGCCATAAGGAAAGAGTTAACAAATTCCTTTTGCTCTTACAAATCCCTTCACAATTTTTTTTTTTTATTTTCTGTGCTCCTCCCTTCAGACGGAACTTTGTCCCTTTTGTGAGGCTCAGGAATTTATTAAGTTATCACATAATGTCTCCTAGTACTGCCCCTCTGGATGAGATGTAATTAATTAATTATGGCACAGGTACAGCACATGCAATTTATTGGCTTTTAGCCCTTTCTAGCCCATGATAGGGTTTCATCCATCACAAATTCTCTTCCATGTTTCTGTATTTTATTTCATTTTATTTACTGGCAAATGGCCAATTTCAAACACAAGCAGAGTGAGGGGCTGTTTGGGAGGAGTCACCTGATTGTTTGGGGTCCTCAATCCAAGAAGACGCTATAGTTCAGGACTAGTCTGATTTCCCTTTCTTTGACTTTGCTGAAGTTACACAAGACACTGATTTGGTTGTGTATGATTGTTACAACTCCAAAGTGTAATTGATTATTCAGTTCTTCTGTATGTAATTCGGCTGCACCCCAGTTTGAGGGTATGTCAGCACCTTTTCCAGATATCAAGGTTCTGTAAATACACTTGTGTAACAAATTATATATGTGATGTGTGTTTTATGCTTCAAAGTTAAAATCTGTTTTTAGCTGAACCTACTGAAGTCACTGGGACTGAATGGGTGTAAATGAGGATGGAATTGTGCTACATGGTGCAGCAATGCACACCAGAGGGATGTAGATTCTAATTCACACCAATCCTTTGCACCCTAAGTGGCCTTTGTAGACCCTGACACTAGGAAACTTTTAGTCTGTGCCAGCAGGGTCTATGTAGGGCTGTTAGTATGCGACATGTTGGTGCGCATTAGAATTCATGCCCCTTTAGTGCAGGTTGCAGCACTGTGTAGATAAGCCTTGAGCTCACTGCTTCAAAATTAATGTGTGTATATTTTGCATTGAAGTGTTTTTATGTTACTGTAATAAAATCCTTGATCCTCTCAATATCAACTTTTATATTTTGTATTGCCAAGTTACTGAATTCATATCAGCCTCTTAAACTTGTACTTAAAAATAGCTTAGGCAATTAACAAGACAAAGTAGAGCTTCTACAAAGCAATCAAAAACATATTAGAAAATATTCCAAGGATTTCAAAACTCATTTTACGTATTAAAAAAGAGTTAGCTATTTCAAAAGTCTGGTAAAACAAGACAAAATTTGGGCTACTTTGCCCCCTTATCTACTGTTTGTATTTCAGAGCTCCCATGTATGGTTTATGAACCCAAATTATCCTTCATTGCTTCCTTTTTAACTATGCTATTTCTGCTGAACATACCAGATCCTGTCTTTTGTACCTAATTAATGTGTTAATATTCTAGCAAAGACATTTCAGAAAATGCTCTAAAACAAAGACATTGCACAGTCTGGGCAAGCTCCATCAGTTTAATGTGGTCAGTTCCATACTTTATCCTTTCATAGTCTTGCACTTATCACAGCATTATGTGGCTGAGCTGCTCTTTTTCTAACTTTCTTCATTTCCACAGTCAAATGTATTGCATCAGTTCCTGAGTAACACTGACTTACATCATCAGTGACTGAGCACATTGAAGACAAAGCAAGAGAAAAAGTAACATTTAGGCCTGAGGACCACCTGAATATTTTATGAACTATTGAGAATCCAAATATCAGAGATTGTGATTAAAATATGGAAACCCTTCATGTGTCTTTTTGGTTTTTTCAGTGTGGTGCTTTGATAAAAATATACATAACTATCTTTTAAAATGCATCTTTTCAGTCTCGTTGGAAAAAAAAGTGTTTTTAGTGATTTTAAATTTAACACACACCAATAATTCCCTGAGATCTTCCAAACAAGAAAGGAGCTTGACCAGCCCCCTTAAGTACTTTGAATAAGGAGCAATTTCAAAGGCATCCATTGACAAGAAAGTTGTGGGTGATTTTCAGTAAAACAAGTTTATTACTTAGTTCCTATTCATTTGATCAAGAATCCTCTTTTGTACTGAGTGACTCAGGGGCAAAAATCTGCTCTAGGTTAGTATATGTGGGAAGCTGAAATATTAATCCTGATCATGGACCTTCTATAATAGAAGACAGGAGAAAAGTGAGCCTGATTTTTTACCTCCTTGCAGTTGGTGGTAGAACTTGTATCTGTGCAAAGTGGATGCAAAAATTACAAAATCAAAATGGTGGCATTTTTCATTTATGTTGATGAAGGAGAATCAAGCCTGTTGTGTTTATACATGAAAAGTATCAGACACCAGGCCTACCTGGCATACTCAGACTCTACAGAATCTAGTCCTTCATTGTTTTGTGACACGAACCTTCAAAATATGAAGTGAAGTACACTGTTGTCTTCCTTAGTCTGCAGATAGTACTAAAACAATGACTCTGGGATACATGAACTCATGAGCTCCTATTAATCTAATTAGCAGGGTTGACCCTGAAGACTAGTGGTAGCCTTTTATGTGCCATAATTTAGTTATTTCATTGGCGATGATTTTATCAGATGGGATGAGTTAGCGGGAAGGAAGTGGAATTGGAAGTTGATGTACCAAGGGAAATGCAGAGGAAAGAGGAGTGATAGAAACATAGACATGTGGAAGAAACAGAGAAGAAAGAGGGGGAAGGAGAAGAAGAGAAAAAACACCAGGCAGAAGCAGTGGTGATCCTGAAGGTGAGAATATATTGCCCCCTTCTCCAAGTAACGCTAAGTGCAGCTTTACATGCAGACCATTGCCTTTGTGCAAATTTCCTGCTGCCAGCTACAGGCCCTTCATTTATGTCCTCGCTCATGAACCATAATTAAAAATATAATTGTGTTGGACCATTGGCTCATTTCTTGAAAGGCCAGATTGCCAGGTGAGGCTTTTCTGTGATGCTCAGAGCAGTACTAATGGTCTTCAGATGAAAAAGGGCTGATACACTGAAGGATGTTTGTGAAAGAAGAGGAACAAAAAGAGAAAGATAAAAATCTTGGACAGAACCTGAAAAAAAGTATTTTCAGTCCCTGTTAAATTGAGTTTAGAAATATGTATATGGGCTGTGCATTGGAAATGAAGTCCCAAAAATATTTTAATAGCCACTAAACTGACATCTATTGGACTCAGTGTAATTTAATGTTTAAAACCTTGTTTTGGGGAAGTAAGTCCATTGGGCAATCAAAAAGAAACATTTGAAAGAAATATTTCCTACACACTTCAGGTAATAATCATATGGACTATCACCCAGCATAATTTTATCCTGAACCAATGAATGACTGATTTCTTTATATCTGTTTAATATTATTTCCTGTGAATCAGTATTAGAAATGAGAGAAATTAGAGTGTTAAATTGTGGGTATTACCAGCTTGCTTTTGGAGACTTACCAAAGGTCTGAGTATCTGATTTAATGTCAAATAGCAGAACCATCAGTATAAACAAAGTTATACAAATTTGGGAGTGATTTCCGAAAAAAAAGATAGAAAGTGGATGCCATATATGGAATAAATCAGTCCACTATAGGAAGATGTACAAATAATTTTTTAATCTGTTCTCAAGAGTTTCAAGGAAACAATTATTTCCTAACTAGGGCTGGTAGGAAAAAAAATCCTTCTTATAAAGAAATTAGAGCTTTACAATTTGGTTGTGCTCCATATCAGTGTGAAATCAAGTTGATCTTTTGAAAATTTTCACAAAAATGCACAATAGAGTCCAAGCCACAACTTCCATTCCAGAGTAACCAAAAGCCCAATGGTTAGGACACTCACTTGGGATGTGGGATACCTAAATTCAAGTCTCTGTTCTTCTTAAATTATACTAGGGACTTGAGCAGGTCTCTCACTTCCCAGGTGACTCTCTTTCTCTCTCCAGAAATTCTATCCCAGGCATATGGGAGTTTTGATGAACCCAGTATGTCTCCACAAAGAAAAAAAAATGGTTTGGACAAATTGGACAACGGGAAAAAATGTTTCTTCGACAATTTCCCACCCAGTCTACTCTTAGGCCATAAAGAAATGAGTCATTTGTATGATTGGCCTCAATTTCTTTTTTCCTACTTCATATGAATCTCATCTTAATCAATTGCAAACTGAGAGACAAAACTGTTGTAACATCTTCCCAAGGCTCTTTTGTTAAATTTTTAAGCACCAAAGAGATAATTATTGTCTCATATTTATTTAAACAATAGTTCTGATAGATTAAATTAATGCCTCATTATGCTAACCTACAGCAATATTAATGTAACACTAATGTTAAACATGTTACTGCTATCCAAAACTTTCATAATTAAATACAGATAATTAAATCGCTGATGTAGAAATATCTGTCCTATTGTGTTGCTCGAAGTCAATTATAAGAGCCTGTTTTTGACTTCTTTCAGTCCTGTGTGTACCTGACTGTTTTTCTCAGAACATCGATGCTGACATGATTCATTCCAGGCTAATTATGTTGTAGCTTCAACCAGGTGCTATTTGAACTTAACTTTGATGATGCTGGAGTGTGTGTGTGTGTGTGAGAGTGTGTGTGTGTGTGTGTTTGTGTGTAGTAATTCGTACAGATGCTCACATCTATTGACTGTGGAATTTATTTTTTTCACTATTTCTCTTCTACATCAACAGGTCTGCTATATCCCAGATAAGCATCCTAACCAGTGGACTAAAATTTTTGTGCCCCCTTCACCTCTGTTTTGTGAATGAAACCTTTCATTTCCTTTGCTCTTATTAAAAATACAAGAAATTCAACATTTGAATCAAACCAAATGTTTCATTCTGCTGCTGGAGAACCATGTAATTAGTTATTGATCCAGCTCTGCATCCCAGTTTCCCACTGTAAGACAGTCTATCTTTGGCCCAAGTGCCAGTAGCCCCATGTATTTTTTCCCTTCCACTCTTTAAGTGCTTTCTAGTGGTGGATACCCCTGACATTTAACTGGTATTATCAGCTGTGAAGATGGCCCTGTTATTAACACCATCGATCATTCTAACAGCTTTGTAGGATGCAAAACTGTTTCCAGATAGCAGCAGGAGATGTGAAATTCCCTTCCTAGGTTCACAAGAATGAAGTGTGTACTTCAGAATTATGCCTGAGTTACCTCAATGGGATGTTAGCCCCTCTGAAGCTAAACCCATGAGCTTATTCCACCAACATTCCACCTCTTTTTTCTACATTTGGCTAGATTCTGTATAATTTCCGGTTCTGACAGAGGGGGTCCAATTCCATCTAACACATACATAACTTCTTATTGTACCTTGTCTTTGACCTGGTTCTTCATTCTTTTTTAAAGGTTTATACATGGTGAAAATTCTAGAATATACTGAGTGGTATTGCTCTATTGCAGTGTATATAATAACATGAATTAGTTCCTGGGATAAACTTTACTGAATTATTTCAATACAGCTGAAGCTGTTAGAATGATTATGTAATCATTAACATGGTCACATAATCCAGTGCAGCTGTGTTACATAAATTGGAGATGCCACATGATTTAGCTCTAACATGGCACATAGCAGAAGCATTTTTGATGGTAACTCTTACCTGGGGTTATTTCAATCCAAAACTCTTGGTAACTTTTATTCTGTGTGAGGTAGCGTCAGGAAATAAGTCAGGGGAGACACGGCCATCCAACCGATAGATGGCTGGCACAAACAGGACAACACAAGAGTGCTTTCACTTAAAGTTAAATTTTACTTATTCTCACGCACCTACACACGTCCGCAACAGATTAATGAAACACCTCCAACCCCTGATAATTACCAAAGCTGTGTGTGGCTCTCATGTGACACAGCAGCAAGCTTCCGGTGGCCAAAACTTTCGTCTGCTGGTGGGGACTGCAAGATGTATCCAGAGGGAGAGTTCAAAAAGAGTCCAAAAGAATCCAACTACCTCAAACTTTTCCCCCTTATTTATACGTTAGTAATAGAATGACATGTCCCTTAAAGAAAACTTGTTAAGTAAGCAGTTTCAATGGACAAGCAAGAGGTTCCTTCTGATTATTGATTAACCAGGTGTGGGCTTTTCCAGAGTTTGCAGCCTTGAGACCTCAATATGCATTCCTGGGGCACATCCTGCTCTTTTAAAATGCACGCATCGGTAGCTTCAACACAATCCTTATCAGGAAGGATGTGGGGTCAAGCTGCCCTTTCTGTGGCACCCCAATCCCCCCTCCCCTCCTGCCTTGGTCAAGCTGAGACTGCTTAATATGTTGCTTTTAACAAAAAGCCATAGTGGTTTCAGGCAATTTATTGGTTTGCCTAAATCTCCCTATATAGTAACCAATATATCTCATCACTCCCCCTGCTTCCCTAGTCTCAGCTCTCAGTTTTTGATTATCTAGAGAACAGTTAAATGAAGATAAAGATGATTTAATCCACTGTATATTAACTTTGACTCCTCAAAAAAATTTTTTTCATGATTGCTTTTTTTCTTCCTCTTCTTGCTAAGCAAATAGAAGAAATGGAAGAAGAACAGATACAATTTTTGTAGGTTTCTTATCTGTTGTCTTTCTTCTTGTGACATGTTTCTGCCCTACAACACTTTAGAGATAAATACTCTCCACTGAAATGAAGTTATGAACACCCTGCCATGAGAAGTCAGCTGTAGGCTCCTGTCCTTTGCTGTTTTGCTTAACAGACAAAGTCTTTTGCCTTCTTTAGCTTCAAAAACGGTAACTGATTGGTCTTAGTATGGCTATTTCCTTCTTCCCCCAGTCCCCTGAAAAACAAAGAAAGAAACAAACAAAAAGTACATTGATGGACTTTTTGGGTAATAAACATGTTCTGTGAAGTTCCAAGGTATTTTTTTTTGTACATATAAATCAGGCTACAATAAATCATTCTTTTGGTGGAGGCTATAGATATATACCATATCATTTATTAATAAATCATATGATTTGCTCTCACAATGCCTGTGGGTTTCTGACTTGAGTGTCCACCACAAGTATATACTTTAGATGACATATGTCAAAATGCATTGCTGTTAGAATCTAGAATGGAAATCTACCATACAAAAGAAATAATAGTAATAATAATTAGGGCTCCATGTCTGTTGCAGAAGTCACAGATTCCGTGACTTTCCATGACCTCCGTGACTTCTGCAGTGGCGAGTGTGGCTGACCCCAGAGCTGCCCAGGCAGCTGGCTCTGGCGCCAGCTACTCAGGTGGTTCCAGGGACAGCTACACAAGCCATTAGTGAAGCAGACCTGGGGATGGCCACACCAGCTGCATTTTGTGCCCTGGGCAGCAGTCCTAGGATGGCCAGCGCAGCCATGATCTGCAGCCCTGGGCAGCTGTTGCCACTGGCCTCAGTCGCTCCTCCCAGCAGCATCCCCCCCCCAGTCATCCCTAGCAGAACCCTCATGCCCCTCCAGTGCCACCCGCCTCTGTCCCCCAAGATTTAATCATGAGTATTTTTAGTATAAGTCGTGGACAGGTCATGGGTCGTGAATTTTCGTTTATTGCCCGTGACCTGTCAGTGACTTTTCCTAAATATACTTATGCCTAAATTGTAGCCTTAATAATAATAACAGTTTAATCAGTTTGCCAGCCTATATTGTATATTTATTAAGACTGGTGAGCAGCTGCTCATCAAGTTTCCTTATTTCATCATCACTGAAAAGCCCTAACACTTATGGTTGTCAGTAGTTCATTCAGCTGTTATCTGTTGGCCGCCAAAAGTTCTGGACATTGATCAGAATAAATATTGTCCTAGATAAACACTTCTATTTTTCTAACTTGCATTTATAAAAGATGATTAAACCTTCAGTGAGCAACTTATTTTCCAGTTGACTTCCCAAAAATTTTCTCTAGAACCTTTGGCTGGATGATGTTTAAATGAACAATGCAATTTTACTTATCTAAATTGAAAAAACATAACTGCACGGAATAAAATTGGACCACATTCTCCATTATTAATGTAGCTCACCAGAATCATCTCAAAGGCATGAACAAAAGTGACATATTATGTATAATGGTGCCAGTGAATGGGAAAAATATCCTAGATTGCTTATTACTACAACTTACATAAAGTGCTGAGGCCCATTAGTACAATATAGCTCCTTGCTGCATTATCAGTACTTTATCTTATATCTATCTGATGCCCGAGATAACTTAGGGCCAAACTCTGCTCTTCAAAAGTTCTATTCACTTCGGTGGGAGTCTAACATCTCACTGGAATTGTCATGGTGCATGCATTGCAAAACAAGCTATCTTCCCCGTTGCCTGAGGCCATTTCTGCTTGAGTCACATGGTGATGTATCTAGCTGAGGTTGTAAATGACTAGGAGCAGGGCCCTTAGCTTTAATCTGAATGCAAGGTACACCAATGGTGCTCTCTGTAAATATTAAAGTAGGCAATATCTGAATGGAGTTTGGTCCCTAGTATTACTTTTGCTTTAGGAAAAATCTTTGACCTGGTATATACTATAAAGTTAAGTCAACATAAGTCACTTTGTGTCGACCTAGTTGTGAGTGTGTCTGCACTTAAATTTCTGTCCCACCAATGTAAGAGCCCCATTACAGCAAAGCAGTCACCACCATCTCCCTGGGAAACATTGAGCCATGCTCCATGTACTGGGGTTGAAGCACTGTGAGGGTAGAAACTGTGTTATGTTGACTCTAACAGTTTTTAACCAGCTGTCCCACAATGCCTTACACTGGCCACTCTGGTAACAATTGTGAACTCCACGGCCCCAGGGTCACAGAGACCAGAAAGCTCCACTCCCCTTTAAAGCCCTGCAAATTTTTGAAATTCCTCTTCCTGATTACCCAGCTTGGTGAGCACACTTAGCTGCTCTCCACTGTTGTGTGCAACTGCCCAGCTGACCATGTCAGTTACATGCTCCAGATGTACTCAGGCTTGGAATAGACAGGAGATATTGGATCTCCTGGTCCCGTGGGGAGAAGAGAATGTGCCTACACAGCTACAGACCTGCCAGAGAAATGTGAACATCTGTGAGCACATTGCATTGGGGATATAGGAGAAGGGCTACGATTGGGACCAGAGCTAGTGCTGCATACAGGTGAAGAAACTGTGTTAGGCATATTAGGAGACTAGGGAGCCCAACAGTCAGTCCAGAGCCAAGTCACTGGTCTGACACTTTTACAAAGAGCTGCAGACATACTTGGTGAAGATCCCACTACCACCCTGCAGACTACAATGGATACCTCAGAGAAGCCCAAGTTGCAGGCTACTGACATGAACAGTAAGGATGAGAAGGAGGTAAAGAAAGAAGAGGGGGAAGACAGGGGACATGTGACTCAGGAGTGCAGCTATGCCACCTGTGTGGACATCTTTGAGACTTCACCACAAGCCAGTCAGTGCCAACAGATGCGCACAGGTGAACTCGATGTAGGGGAAGGAACTTATTCGACAAGTGTGTTATTGTATTCCCATTACAATTACATACTGATTGTAGCCCCAACTTTTCAGGACACAGTTATCAACTTTTCATTAATTTACCTGTACCAGAACAGGTAGTGATACAAGAGAAATAGCATTATTATCTGCTTTTCATTCCCTTGTAGAGTTAGGCAAGACGGATCATATGGATAAGTTTGTTTATGTATGCAGAGACATTCCCTGAATCCTCCTGAGAGATCTCTATGAGCTTTCTGGAAGGTACTCTGCAATCCTCTCATGAAGATTTCTAGGGATGGCAGCCTTATTTCTTCCTCCACAGGAGGGCACTTTCCCATGTCACTCAGTGATCACTTAGGCAGGCACCATTGCAGTACATAAGCTAGTAGTGTATGGGCCTGGGCTTCTCTGGGATCTGAAAAACCAGCAAAGAATCCTGTGGCACCTTATAGACTAACAGACGTTTTGGAGCATGAGCTTTCGTGGGTGAATACCCACTTCCTCAGATGCATGTAATGGAAATATCCAGGGGCAGGTATATATATGTGTGCTAGCAAGCAAGCTAGAGATAACGCTAGCACACATATATATACCTGCCCCTGGATATTTCCATTACATGCATCTGAGGAAGTGGGTATTCACCCACGAAAGCTCATGCTCCAAAACGTCTGTTAGTCTATAAGGTGCCACAGGATTCTTTGCTGGTTTTACAGATCCAGACTAACACGGCTACCCTCTGATACTTGATTCTGGGATCTGAGTAGCAGCTGTACTCTCTGTGCCTTATTTACCTCTGGAGTGAGATAGCAGCTAAAATCTCCTGCGCCTATGGAAAATGGTGCCAGTATTCAGTGCTATTTCCCTATACACTTAGTTTCAAGCAACTCGGCAATTCCTGCCTCATTTCCCTCACTCCTGGTGTGCCATATTCAACATAGTTAGTGCTGTGAGTGGTGCCCTGCACAAGCACTCCAAAGAGGAAGTGTCAATAAGCAGGTGTTATGTAAAACTTTAGGGGAGCAAGGCAAGGGAGTTCTGAATTTTCACTTTCACTTTTACTTTCCTTTGTCTTTACAAGGAGTCAGCAACCTTCAGCATGAGGCCCATCAGGGTAATCTGGACCTAATGGTTCAACAATCAGTGCCTTGCCTCCTTTTGCCTCCATGGAGAACTCCTTGACAGCACTTCCCTACACTCCCCCCTCCTCAATATTCCACAGCCCTAACACTACCACTCCACACCAGGGGACATTAAGGACAACCGCAGCTTCACATATAGTGACCTGTGAAAACCTCGGTTGCTGGATGTGTAGGTAAAATAGACATGAATGTTCTTTTCCCATGTTAAGGTATGTTCCATTAATTTATTAAGATAGTAATGTATTTGCTTTTAAATTGCACAGATGTTTCTTTGCACTGCTTTTCTTACAGAATAAAATTCTATTTGGAAAATATTTCATCTTAATTAGTTCACAACATATGAAGTGGAATGTCTAGCTCTGAAAGCACCAAGTTGCTTGTTAAAATACAGTGTAAAACAACTCACAGGTTCAGTAACAAACACTGTAATAATCATAGATGTACACCACACACCACATAATTCCTAAAAGGATCCAAAACAGCAGAGCCAACTAGAAAACAGTACATGACAATTCATTAGTATGACTCCCTGTTAAAATGCTCTTTCAAAGTCTCCCTGAGCTGTATAGCTCTGTAGCAAGATGCTGCTGCAAAAGCACCTAATTATCCCCTGCCCAGTCAGCTCTAATCAGGGGAAACAGATTGGGGCTGATGTAAAAGTTCTGATGCTGGCTTGAGGATTGGCAACACCTGTTGGCCTGACAAGACAAGGGCAGTAAAGGCTGGGAGGGAGCCAGAAGGCAGAGGCGGCAGCTAGGGAGAAGTCAGTCAGGAAGGGAACTGGAGGCCTTTTAGCTGAAGGATGACTCTGCCAGTAAAAGAGGTGACTAATCCTGTAAAGGTTGTATATAGATAGACAGTGGTGATGGGACAACCTTAAGGAAATAAAGACATGGGTGTTGCACAACCCTGAATCCTCTTTGAGCCTTACTGGGGACAGCAAGCAGGTGGATCATGAATCCTGTTACAAGCTCCACTTAGATTTCTTCGAATAATCCTTTTGTCTGGCTGTTAAACTTTAGCAGACACCATTCCATCTCTGTCCTGCACCCCAGAGGCAACTTTTTACTCTTTGCTTCACAGATGTCATGCATGACACAGCAGGCAGCTGCAATCAGGTGAATGTTTGTTTGTTTTTTCTCACTGTGATCCAATCTTGTGAGTGAAGACCAGCATCCCTTCAGTTTACCAAAAGTACATTCAACTGTCTTTCTGCACCTGCTGAGCCAATGGTTGAATCTTTCCTTGGTGTTGTCGAGGTTTGCAAAGTACAGCTTCCTGAGCCAGGGGAACAAGGGATAGACTGGGTCCTCTGGTGTCACTTTGGTCATTTCAGGATCACCAACGGTAATCCTCCAGTCAGGAAAGAAAGTTCCTGCTTGTAGCTTTTTGAACAGTGCAACATTCTTAAAGATGAATGCAAGTGTCATGCATCTTCCCAGACCAGTCAACACTGATTGGTGCAGTATGCCCTGTGAGCCAGCATAATCATAGAATATAGCCCTTTTCTGTTGATCTACTCATGTACTCTGTTGATCTACTTGATGTACACAAAGTAGTTTGGTGCCAAAATAGGAGTATGTGTGCTGTCTATCGCTCCAGCACAGTTTGGGAACCCCACTGCTGCAAATGCATCCTCTATGTCCTGCACATTGCTGAGTTACAGACCTGTGCAGCAGGAGACTATTAATAGCCCTACACACTTGCATGACAACATGCAACAAACCTCCATGCCAACTCTGTCCACACATCTACACCAGCAACACCATCACAGGACCTAACCAGATCAGCTACAACATCACCGGTTCATTCACCTGCACGTCCACTAATGTTATATACACCATCATGTGCCAGCAATGCCCCTCTGCTATGTACATCAGCCAGACTGGACAGTCCCTACGTAAAAGGATAAATGGACAGAAGTCAGATATTAGGAATGGCAATATACAAAAACCTGTAGGAGAACACTTCAACCTTCCTGGCCACATAATAGCAGATTTTAAGGTAGCCATCCTACAGCAAAAAAACTTTAGGACCAGACTTCAAAGAGAAACTGCTGAGCTTCAGTTCATTTGCAAATTTGAAGCCACCAGCTCAGGATTAAGACTGTGAATGGCTAGCCAACTACAAAAGCAGTTTCTCACCCCTTGGTGTTCATGCCTTAACTGCTAGAAGATATTTATACTTGCCTCTGGAAATGTCCATTACATGTGTCTGACGAAGTGGGTATTTCAGGGCCGCCCAGAGGATTCAGTGGGCCTGGTGTAAAGCAATTTTGAGGTTCCTTTCCATAAAAAAAATTGCAATACTATACAATACTATATTCTCATGGGGGCCCCTGCGGGGCCCGGCCCAAATTGCCCCACTTGCTCCCCCCTCCACAGGCAGCCCTGGAAAAAATAAACCTTCTGCATCTCGGCACAAACCCAGTTTTGAGAAAACTTCTTTACAAGGTATCACTGGATCTCTGCATCAGCTAATGCTAAAAGGCACTAAAGCTTATTAAAACAGATGGACAAATATTTTCCGTCAAAACTTTTTCTGGATCTAAAACTAGGGGTTTTTAAAAAGCAGAAAAAAATCGTGAACAATGTCTTCTTTCCTTCAAAATTTGTGGTGTTTTTTTTAATTGAAAAGCTGAAATTAGATTGCCAAAACCTGAATATGGTTTAGGGATTTCATATGGGTGTGGCCAAATATTTGCTGCTTGCTGTGTGTGATTGTTTAAAGAAACAATAACAAAATTCTGCTTAGAAAAAATCCAAAACTTTTGAACTACCTCAGCTTGTGATGAAACGCCTAAGCCCATTCAGTCAGATTTTTCCAGGTTTCTGATACTCTGCTGGCTTCCTTGACTCATATCTGTCTCCATAATTTTGGGTTCATTTAGGTTAGACCATAAGAACAGTTATATTGGGTCAAACCAAAGGTACATCCAGCCTAGTATCCTGTCTACCGACAATGGCCAATGCCAACTGCCCCAGAGGGAGTAAACCTAACAGGTAATGATCAAATGATTTCTCTCCTACTATCCATCTCCACCCTCTGACAAACAGAGACTAGGAACAGGGCCGGCACTACCATTTAGGCAACCTAGGCAATGGCCTAGGGCGCCAGAATTTTTTGGGGGGCGCTATTTTGCCGGAGGGGCAGCATGCGGGTCCAGTGGACCTACCGCAGTCATGCCAGCGGATGGTCCGCTGCTGGAAAGGCTCCGCTGGAGCTGCCACAGTCATTTCGACGGACGGTGCGCTGGTCTAAAGGCTCCAGCGGACCTACCGCAGTCGTCCACCGGAGCCTTTAGACCAGCGGACCGCCCACCGGCATCACTGCGGCAGCTCCACCAGAGCCTTTCCAGCAGTGGACCGTCTGCCGGCATGACTGCAGTAGGTCCACTGGACCCGCGGGAGGCGGCGAAATGGCCGTCCGCCTAGGGTGTCAGAAACCCTGGCGCCGCTTCTGGCTAGGAACACCATTCCTTACCCATCCTGGCTAATAGCCATTAATGGACTTAACCTCCATGCATTTACCTGTTTCCTAGAGACTGGATCCATGGGGTCCCTCACAAACTGGAGACGGTTACTGTGGGTTTGTCTTTAGTATAGATTATGTACATACTCCATGAACTGAGCATTTGAGCTTGTTCCAGAATCTGGGATGAGCCTATGTTGTGAAAACTTAAATGCTCAAAATAGCACATGCATGTGAATGGACAAAGGGAGATAAAATTAAATTAACCCAGGAGTTCTCAAACTGGGGGTCGGACCCCTCAGGGATCATGAGGTTATTACTGGGGGTCATGAGCTGTCTGCTCCACCTCAAACCCAGCTTTGCCTCCGGCTTTTATAATAATGTTAAATATATAAAAAGGTATTTTTAATTTATAAGCGAGGGGTTGCACTCAGAGGTTTGCTATGTGAAGGGGGTCACCAGTATAAAAGTTTGAAACCCACTGAATTAACCCCTCTGGAGCCTCAGGGAATTTAGTAGGGGGGTCTCCCTTGGTAGGGTTGGGAAGGATATTGCTCTTCTCATGTGATCCCTCCCCCAGTGGCTAATTTTAAATGAAGCTACCCTCTCCTGACATGAATCTCCCTATGGCACTGAAATTCAATGTAGACTATAATTTGGCATTTGAGAAGCGAAAGGGATGGTAGCCCTAATGGAAAAGCTAACAGCTTGGCTCTTCTGCAAGCCTCAAACTGCTGAATAAGCTTTAGGGCAGGGAAGGCTGTGCCTCCCAAACAGCCTGGCCCTGCCCCGTATCCAACCCCCACCCACTTCGTGCCCCCCTGACTGCCCACCCCCCCTCAGAATCCCCGACCCATCCTGCTCCTTGTCCTCTCACCATCCCCCGGAGACCCCACTACCACCACCTCCACCCTGGAACTCCACCCCTGCGTCCTGTCTCCTGACTGCCCCAACCCCTATCCACCACTGTGCTGTGTCCTGACAGACTCCCGGAACACTCACAATCCAACCACCCCATTCCCTGTCCCCTGACCGCCCCCCCACCTCTGCCCTGACTGTCCCCGGGACTCCCTACCCCTTATCCAATCCCCCAGCCCGGCTCCTCCCTCACCCGGAGCCTCAGCCCATCCAGGACTGTCCCTGAACAGCTGCAGTGTGGCTCAGGCAGGGCCTGAGCCCCTCCCCGCTCAGAGCCACGTGGTAAGGGGAGGAGCTGCTTGGCCCGGAGCTCGCAGCCCCGCCCCCTTACACACGGCTCTGAGCAGGGCGGGGCTCAGGGTCCCCGCTGGAGCCATGCTGCCGCTGTTCACAGACTCTGCTGGATGCGCTGAAACTCTGGGAGAAGGGCAGAGATGGGGTCGGGTCGGATGGGGCCGGGGAGGGAGCCTCAGCCATTCTCATGTGGGGCCTTTGCGGAACCCAGGGCCTGGGGCAAATTGCCCCACTTGCCCCCCCGGGCGGCCCTGTGGTATTTACCCACGAAAGCTTATACTGCAATAGATATGTTAGTTTTCACTTTGTCCCACAGCAATTCGTCCTCCAAGAAATAGTCATGTTCTCCTCTGATTCAATTCTTCTTATATCTCTGCAAATACTGTCTGTTCATGCGTCTTGTGCTTCCTATACTCATGACAGTAGTGAAGAGGTATGCAGGCTCCATACTTCTGTCAGAGATGGTGGACAGTGAGGAGGGTCATGTGGGTTCGGTGAGATGGACTGTTGCAGATTGTACACTGATATAGCTACTCACTGTGCATCTCACTGTTCATTTACAAAAGCACTCCTGGTGAGTACACACAACACTGACTCAAGGAGCCAAGTATGCACACACACATGTACTCTACTAACTGTGGCGGCTTTATGCCAACATAATTTGAATCAACCACAGTTTGTAGTGTAGACATGGCTTTTGTTGGTTGTTGGCAAACATGAACCCTGTACTTGGCCTTAGGTATTGGGGCGGGTGTGTTTCTACACTTTCATTATGTTTTTTTATCCCTTGTTATGAGATATGTGACATAACATGATGTGACACTGAAATCAAAGGAGCCAAGGTTTTATTATTCATCAGATACACTCTAGCTCTTATTGCCTAGCCTTTTTTGTGAATATTTGATAGATCAGGAATGCATTTAACCCCAAATGCAAGCATTTGAAGATACTCTTATTTCAGCATGCATATCTACAATGATTACTTTGATTTTGTTCTCTAATCTCTCTATTTGGAAATAAATAAACAGAGATGAGAGCATGCTTCAAAAAGATTACAAAATTCTATGATTATTTGTATAAAAACATTCACTTCAACTGTGTCTGTAACATTTTTTGTTTCTGTGACCATTTGTGTCAGTTAGTTTTACTATCACAAATATTAATGACAGTCCAATTTTTAACATTGCATTTTAAAGTGCTGAAGGAATGCAACATTTAAATTAACTGTATTTATACCAGAAATATTATTCTTAGAATTGGAGTTATCCAGTCAGGGAACAGAAACAATGCCAGGTGATTTACGTGACCAACTACAGCTAAGTCATACAGCTCACATTTTGGTTTGAAAATTCCAAAGAGCATGCCATATAATAAAGGATATTCACTAATAATAATAGGTTTTAGAACATATCATTTTGTTCACAGTAATTAATGGCACAGATTATCAGGAGGTATTTAGGTGCCTAATTCCCACTGCATTCTGTGACATTCCCCTCTGGTGTTATCTGACCTGCCAGGTCACTCCAGTCTTTGACTCTGGGAGCCAGCTTTACCCTGCTCTGCTTGTGAGAACCCCCTCTCCTGGGCTATTCACACACAGCCTCTGACATGTAAGCTGCTCCCAGCTACTTGCAGCCAAATGACACTAGCCAGTATCTCCAGTTCCAGAAACAATCCTAGGAACCTCTGACTTGCAATGTCCAGTTATGCCTGCTGGACGGTGCAAGCTTATATAAGTTTGTCAATTTAACAAAGAAATTGATATGTACCAGGCTTGTTAGCCTAAGGGGAGTCTCTGTCATGCTTCACACCAAACATATTGCTTCAGGTAGAATAACCATGTTAGAGATGAAAAGGAGCAGGAGGACCCAGAGATGGATTGAGTAAACAGACTTCTTTATTACGGTACTGGTTCCCTTCAACCCAATTGTCGAGTAAGCCCCAACCTAGTCACATCACACTCTTTTTATCTGAGTTAATATGTAAATACCCACATTTACTACAACACCTCCAAAATCGTTATTTAGTAATATGAATTCCCATATGATGAATATTAATAGCTATATACTGAATATAATTATACCAGACCCAGTTTATTGTTTACAGCATTAAACATATTATACAGACATTTTTATCTTGAAAATACACGTCATTGCAGTAATTGTAGCCACAAGTTCCCTTAATCAGCAGTTCACAGGGGACAGGGGAAGAAGCCATGGCCCCGAGCTTGTTTGTGGGTACGTCTACACTACAGGATTATTCCGATTTTACATAAACTGGTCTTGTAAAACAGATTGTATAAAGTCGAATGCATGCGGCCACACAAAGAACAATAATTCAGTGGTGTCTGTCCATGTACCCAGGCTAGCTTCGATTTCTGGAGCGTTGCACTGTGGGTAGCTATCCCATAGCTATCTCATAGTTCCCACAGTTGCCCCTGCCCATTGGAATTCTGGGTTGAGATCCCAATGCATGATGGTGCAAAAACAGTGTCGCAGGTGATTCTGGGTAAATGTCGTCACTCATTCCTTCATCCTTGAAAGCAATGGCAGACAATCATTTTGCACCCTTTTTCCCTGGATTGCACTGGCAGACGCCATAGCATGGCAACTATGAAGCCCGTTTTGCCTTTTGTCACTGTCACCATATGTGTACTGGATGCCGCTGACAGAAGCGGTAGTGCAGCGCTACACAGCAGCATTCATTTGCCTTTGCAAGGTAGCAGAGATGGTTACCAGTTGTTCTGTACCGTCTGCTGTGCTATTGTAAATTGGTGATGAGATGACGGTTATCAGTCATTCTGTACCATCTGCTGCTGCCATGGGTGCTCCTGGCTGATTTTCGCTGAGGTCGGCCTGGGGCACAAAGACAAAAATGGGAATGATCCCCTGGGTCATTCCCTCCTTTATGTTGTATCTAAAAATAGAGTTAGTCCTGCCTAGACTATGGGGCAAGTGTACTAGAGAACCAGTGTATCAGAGAACCAGAGAGCACAGCCGCTCCGCGTCAGATCCCACAGAAATGATGAGCTGCATGCTATTCACAGGGGCTGCCCCTGCAACAACCCCACCCATTGATTTCATTCTCCCCCAACCTTTCTGGGCTACCATGGCAGTGTCCCCCATTTGTGTGATGAAGTAATAAAGAATGTAGGAATAAGAAACACTGACTTTTTAGTGAGATAAAATGAGGGGGAGGCAGCTGCTATGATAGTCCAGGCAGCACATTAAAGGGTGGCAAAGGAGAGGAGCCCAGTATCCTGCTGCTATGATAGTCCAGGCAGTACAGAATCTTTTCTTTAGATATGAAAGGAGGGGGGCGTGATGGAACTCAGCCCCAGTTGCTATGATGAGGATGGTTACCAGCCATTCTGTACCATCTACCGGGAATGACCGGGAGTCATTCCTGTTTTTACCCAGGCGCCCTCGGCCGACCTCACCTGAGGCCAGACAGGAGCACTCATGGGCTGATGATGATGATGGATAGCAATCATATTGTACCATCTGCCACCGGGGAGGGGAAGGGAAAGGATTCTGCTGTTCATTGCCGCAGCACCGTGTCTACCAGCAGCATTTCTTGACTTTTTTATATGTCACCCTATGTCTATAGGGTGACATATAAAAAAGTCAAGAAATGATTTTTTCCCCTTTTCTTTCACGGGGCGGGATGGGGGGTACACTGACAACATATACCCTGAAACACCCCGGACGATGTGTTTGACCCTACAGGCATTGGGAGCTCAGCCAAGAATGCAAATGCTTTTCGGAGACTGCGGGGACTGTGGGAGAGCTGGAGTCCTCAGTACCCCCTCCCTCCCTCCATGAGTGTCCATTTGATTCTTTGGCTTTTCCTTAAACTTGTCACACAGCACTGTGCTGTGGCCTCTGTCTATCATAGCCTGGAGATTTTTTCAAATGCTTTCTCATTTCGTCTTCGTAACGGAGCTGTGATACAACAGATTTGTCTCCCCATACAGCGATCAGATCCAGTATCTCCTGTACGGCCCATGCTGGAGCTATTTCTGGTTTTGTGACTGCATCGCCAACCATGCCGATCAGAGCTCCACGCTGGGCAAACAGGAAATGAAATTCAAAAGTTCGGGGGGCTTTTCCTGTTTACCTGGCCAGTGCATCCGAGGTCGGATTGCTGTCCAGAGCTGTCACAATGGTGCACTGTGGGATACCGCCCGGAGGCCAATACCGTCGATTTGCGGCCACACTAACCCTAATCCGATACGGTAATACCGGTTTCAGCGCTACTCCTCTCGTTGGGGAGGAGTACAGAAACTGGTTTAAAGAGCCCTTTATAGCGATATAAAGGGCCTTGTGATGTGGACGGGTGCAGCGTTAAATTGGTTTAACGCTGCTAAAATCGGTTTAAACGCGTAGTGTAGACCAGGCCTATGTAGCTGGGAGAGGAAGCGAGGGGGAAGATAACACTTTTTCTCAGAAAGGGTATCCTTCATTGATATTTCTCATGCGGCTGCAACACTTATCTATCCTTAACAAGCAGAAGGGAAGAGAAAAAGGTGGTAACTTTATCTATCAAGTGAAGAAAGAGTGCCTGCCTGTGCCTTTTTCTCCCTATTACCATGATAGTGGTTACCCAAGTCTTTACTTAACCCTTATATACGCTAACACAATAAACAGATTTATTAACTATAAAGATAGATTTTACATGATTATAAGTCAAAATATAATATGTTCAATTTGGACAAATGAAATTAAAGCAAAACACATTCTAAGCTGATCTTAACACTATCAATGTCCTTACAAACTTAGATGCTTCTGACCACAGGCTGACTGGTTGCTCTTCAGCCAAGCTCTCCCCTTTGATCAATGCTTCAGTCGCTTGGTGTGGTGTCTGTAGATGTAGATGGAAGAGAGAGAGAGAGAGAGCATGGAAAATGTCTCTTCCTTTTATCATGTCCTTTCTTGCCTCTTGGCTTTTCCCCCCCACCTCACCCCCTCAGAGTCAGGTGAGCATTACCTCATTGCAGTTCCAAACTGATCAAAGGAAGAAGGGGTGACTAGAGCTCCCCACTCCCACTGCTAAAGGAACTCCCCCAGCCTAAGGGGAGGATTCACAGGGTCCAGGATCTCAATGAAGTACAGGGGACAACTAAAGATATAACAGGTACAGGAGTGATGTCACATGGCTAAACAAAGGGAACCTGATGGTGACATCGAGCAGAGAACCCCAGACAGCGCCCACTGCTCCTCGGAGGCATCAAAGGAACCATCAGATGCTGCCCAGATACATGAGTGGATGAGGATCAGAAATAGGCCCTACAGTTGCAGGAAACCCAGTCAGCCAGCCTCTTCTCTCTGGTCTTGTAGATGGCCATTTTGGCCAGTGCTAGGAGGAGGTTGACAAAGAGGTCCTGCGACTTTATGGGGCCACAGATAGGGAGTGCATAGACAAGGAAGTGGGGGTAAAAGTGCAGCCAAAAATGCAACAGGATGTCTTAGAGGAGCCAGAATAGGGAGCTGCAACCTGGCGCACTCCAGATACATGTGTGCCAGGGTCTTTTGCGCCCATTTCTTTTGTTGCTGCCTAGGCCAGCGTATTTTGTTCCTGTGAGGCTGGGCTGAGTTTGTCCCATACCTGCTCTGATGAGTTGTGAACTCCGTCTCTGCTCTTGGAGAGTTTTTGCCTCAGCTTATTTTAAGCCATGAGGATATGTTTTCAGCCTCATAACTACATATATGAAATTATAACCTATAACATTACTATAATGTTACTGTAACAATTACTATAACATCACTATAACAACCATGTTCAGTGCATCATAAGCCTTTTGAAGACACCCAACATGACAAACTTTGCATTAGATACCATGCAATCATTTTATAAAGGTGAACATGGAGGGGGGAAGTAGGGTGTACCTGAGGTACAGAGCGTCACATATTCCTTTGAGGATTTGGGCCTATTGTCATAACACCTAACTTTTAGGCACTTAAAAATATCACAGGAATGCACTGCAATTCACAAAGCCTGAATTAGGTCCCTAAGATCCATATACAAAGATGGGGGAGAGATAGATGCTCTAGATTGATTCACAAAAGCCATTATGCATGTAGCTGCCTAGCAATGGTGCTGTGTGGCTTAGTTGTACTTGGTCATGTAAATCATAGAACCATGGAACTATAGGATTAGAAATGACCACAAGGGTCATCTAGTCTAACCCACTGCTAAGATGCAGGATTTGTTGTGGCTAAACCTGGGATTGGCTACCTTCGGGATGCCGCCCATCGGGGTAATCCAATGGTGGGCCATGAGACATTTTGATGACATTGACCGTCTGCAGGCATGGCTCCCATCAGCTCCCAGTGGCCATGGTTTGCCGTTCCCACCCAATAGGAGCTGTGAGAAGTGGTGGTCAGCACATCCCTGCGACACACAACTTCTCGCAGCTCCCATTGACCGAGAACAGTAAACCATGGCTACTGGGAGCTGCAGGGAGCCGTGCCTACAGACGGTTAATGTCAGCAAAATATCTTTCAGCCTGCCAGCAGATTATCCTGATGGGCCGCATGCTGAAGGTTGCTGACCCCTGGTCTGAACCATCCAAGACAGATGGCTATTCAGCTATCTCCTGGTATTCTTTCTGTTCCTTCATTAGATACTGCAATTAAATGTTACCTAGCTCCTCCTTAGGAAAAATAAAAATCTCTGTCCTTCCTGACTGGGGTTTTTCCAGGCTGCACAGTTCCCCGCCCACACTCTGAAATCCCCAGAAATCCAGAATACCTAAACAGGCCAGTGTCTGCACTTTGCTTTCTCTCTGATGAGCTGTAATTGCCAGCAGTTATAAGTTACCACACAACTCTTTATAAAAAAGTACATGTATTCTTCAGATGAAGGCATTAGAGAGAAAAACATATTAAAACCAATACAAGAACTGACACACACGATAGAAAGCTTAACAAGGGCCACCCAAACTCCAGGAAGGGCTCCAGTAAGAGTCAATCCTTCAAACCTCACACAGTTTTTTTCCTCCTGTGGATTCAAGTTTGTAACAGACTTAGCTCAGAACCAGCACCCAGTGAATAGTTCAGTCTTTCTTTTATAGAGCTTGGGCTTTTGATCTCCAGTCTCCAGGAACAGGTGATCAGTGGTCGCTTCTAAAAGGTATAGCTTCAGAAGGTTGTTTTTTGCCAGAGGTAGGTATTTGCATTCACCTCCCCCTTGAGTGGTTTCATAAAAATTCCCATCCACACTACTCAAACCGTCCATTTAATACAATGCACCCCAAAGATATTTAAATTTAATTCAATAAAGCTTCCCAAGGAAATTGCCCTGTCTGTCAACGGTTAATTCACATGCAGGGCCCAATCTGGTAGGTGTGCTCAGACGCTGTCTATCTATACAAAACTGAGAATGACAATCTCCCTTTATAATCTTTGTCCCTGGGGTTAGGCACTCATCCAGGATATAGGAGAGCCCAAGTTCAAATTCCCCTACTTCCTGATTAGGAGAAGGGATCTGAATGGGAATCTGTCACCTCTTCAGGTGCATATCCTAACCTCAGGCTATGGGATAGTTTAATATGGGGATCTCTCAATCTCTCCTATCAAAGCTGTTCCACTTTAATTAAATACTAAATGGTCCACAGAGTGAAAGTTATGCTGTAGTTTACTGGTCAGAGCACTAACTGAGAGGTAACAGATCATTGTTCAAGTCTTTGCTCATCAGGTAGAGGGCGGACATACATTGAGAGTCTCCTACATCCCAGGTGAGTTCCCTGACCATGGGATTAATAGTTATAAGAGAGCTCCTCCTCCAGTTTTGTGTGGAACTAGGCAGCTTCTGAGCATGTCTACTGGATTGGGCTCCCACATGCAACTTAGGTGGCCAAATGATCTTGGGGCTCATTAAATAAAAAACTAGTAAATGAGAAAAAATATAATAAAACAAACTGAGGAGTGTCTCTGGTAAACTGTTGCACACAGCCATGCAGTATTCCCAACCCCAGGCTCCAGGGCACATCTCCAAATTCCTATGTGCATAACACTGTCCCTTATGAAGGAACATCTGTAAATTATAATAGTCTACATACATATCTCTACAATCCCCTGGTTAGTGTGCTGAAAGCAGAGATAAGCCTGTGCTGTAATTGCCAGATGTCATGAGAGGGCAGACCCTTCTCCTGAGCATCTCCCATTGGCTCGCTTAGGTAGATTCCCACTTAGTGTGCTTGGCTTTGTGGATATCATTCTGAGGCACCTATCCCCATTCATTGTAAAGGTAGTCTAGGCACTTAGTTCAGGTTTTGTACATTGTAGTGTTGCTCCTATGATTTCCTAGATGCCTAAAAGTTAAATTTTGGAATGCTTAGTGTTCTAACATCTAAATCCTCAGTCTCCACACTAAGATAAAGTTTGCACTTTTCTCCGTGATAAGTCAAATGTGAGTTTGACAAACAGGAGGGCAAGGGTCATAGAGGAAAAGGGTGACAAAATAAATTACCATGGTTACCTAGGTTAGGTATTGCATGTAATGCACTCAAGGTTTTTGATGGTTTGGTCATTTATCATGCCAATTTTCTTTGTGTGTAATTCCTACTTCTGGAGTATCAAATTGAGGACTGCATTAGAAGTTTTCCAAATGTGTGAAGACTTCATGTATACAAAATAAAACTAACTGTATCTCCTCACATACTTAATATGATCGTATAGCCAAAGACTGCTTAAACCCAGCATTCAATGCTCCCTGCTAATATGCGCGTTCTCTCTGGTCTCCAGAGCATCATACTGAGTTCAGAGGGGTCTGTGTGCTGAAGAGTGGAATTTCTGGGTCACAATTTAGCCAACTCACTTGTACCTCAAAGTAAGAGGGATCAGCTGTAGGGTATAAATTGGAAAAAAATACAAGCAAACAATTATAAATTCTGCATTCTTACATTATTTCTTCATTTACTCTCTAATTATTGAGAATATTAGCCCCATGTGAAAGAAAAAAAAAGTGAAATGTGGACTGTAAACACATTTGGAATCTCTGCTGTTATCAGTACCACAGTAAACAGACAACAAATAAAAACCAATATTTCATTACAAGGAAGAGTTGCTTATTAGAATAATAAAAGAGAATATTATTTTTTCCAAACATCTGGCATTCAACCATGTAAATTAGGAAGAAATAATGTAAATGAGAATCAATAAAAGTAAGAAGACTATAAGAAGCAACATATTTTAAAGCAAGAAACTTTCAGCATAAAGGCACTTAAAAAAGACAACAATTTAGTTATTTCCCTATTGATTTCTTTTAAACCAAGTTTTAGAAAAACAATCATTATTGTATTCATTAAATAGTAAAATAATGCCCTTCCATGATATCTTTTCCCCCAGCTATGCAAGAGATGTACAGTTGCGGGTATAGAATATGGCTAATACCGAGCAATTATATAGTATGTTCTTAACGGACTCTAATGTAGCATCTTTTCTGTCAGTAGAAAACAGTTTCTTTTTTAAAAACTGGTGTGAATATAGTTCTTCTGAAAAGCATGAGCAAAGAATGGAGACTGAAGTTCACTGAGTAAATACAGAATGGGCAGTGGGAAAACAAGTTTCCCAATGGTGCTTCGCCATTGTGCCTCATCCCTGAACTGAATATATTGCCTTTGGTCATGAGAAGCTACAGTTTTCTAAGTCTCCATTTTCATTTAGTCCTCATCATTCCTGCAGAGTCTGCTACAAAGGTTATTAATTAATGTTGTTCATGAAGATGGCTCTAGTCATGTTACCTACCTGTTCACTAGGATCTTGGAGAAGACCTAATTTCACATAGGCCATTGAATATTTATGAGGAACAATGGATCAGCATTCACAACACATCCCCCATAAGTTCCCAACTGGTCTGCCATTTGGAGAAATGGATGCTCCATCTAGCAGATCAAATTCAAGGATTACCACAAATCTCAGTCAACTGGTCAAACAGGTTCCAGACTATGATTTTCTCATCATAGGTCCAGCACTTAAGGTCTCCAGCTGAATGTTCCAAGTGGGAACTTATTGGTATTCTGGCAAAGGAAGTTCTAGCTGACCTCATTTATCTAAAAGAAACTAACATCATGCTGAATGAAGCACGTTGGTTGAGATCATTAGTTTCTATATGTTAAGAAATGATCTTCATGTGAAACCTGGTTGAACTATGTACCTCCACAGTGGTATATTGGATGCTGTCCATATTGAATCTTCATCCTTTTGTGACAATTGAAGTTGGTGGGTTTCAAATCACAAATATATGTAAGCCATCAGGTGAAACATGGGGTCCACAAGTTCTCCCAAGGCTTACGCATATGACAGCGTATGCTGGCGACTCTAATAGTCATCATATCAAGTGGGATTATGTGACTGAAGACCCGAACAGTGAACAATTGTAGGAGTAGGAAACAAATAATGATCTCCTACTGGTCCATGATCCTAAGCAGCGTGGTACCTTCCATTCATCATGTTGCAACAGAGACCACCATCCAGACCTGTGCTGGGTCATACTTTCTGCCAATCAACAGCAGCCAGTGGCATGACTGTACTTAATGATTTTCCACACAGTCAGCTTCATCTCTTGTTGATTATGATTGGAATGTGTTTTCAGATTATAAGGAGCATACTAAAGACTAAATGGAACTTCTTGAAGGCATATTGGGGTTCCTTTACATTTATTTAGAGTATTTAGAATGGAGCATTATAACCATCCTGTTAAACATAATCTCATGGAAGATGGAAACCATCATTTCTGTTGCACCATTTTTAAAGCTGAAAGTGCCATAATTCCACACATTTTCCAACTAGCATACATTTAATCTTTGAACAAAGATTCTGCAGACTTCTTGAGGCAGTATGAGCAGTCAGGTGATCCGGAGATTGTGTACCATCTAATAGAATTGTTGGATATTGCTTGCGGGGCTTGATTAGACAAAGTGACAGTGGTGCTTGACTTTATGCGGTCAAGCCAGAAAAGCTGGAGCTAAATTCATCAACTAGGTGCGGCCCAATGTTCATGTGCACAAGGCAAGCTGGCAGTTACTCCAAATCAGATTGCCAGTCATCTGTTGAAGGTTGCCAAAGCTCCTGTTGACAGAGTTGTCAAATGACAGGTACATGACGAGTAGCAGTGTTTCTTAAGGAGTAAGTCAGCCAACAGTAAGATAGAGCCATTCACTAGTCTGGAATTGGATAAAGTATGGAATCATTTAAAAATGTGTGCAGCCCCCAGATATGATAGAATTGAACCTGAATTTATGAAACATCTGGGTCCATGTTTTCGGGAATATCTCATTTGTTTTTTCAACAGAGTTCTGCATAAATCCCTACTGCCTAGAATCTGACACCAAATGAAGGTCATTGGCTTTCTGAAACCTGGGAAAAACCCAATTTTGCCTTTGAGCTACAAACCAATTTCATTTCCAAGTGTCTGCTTTAAAATGCTTGAGTATCTGATTTTGCAAAGAATTTCAGCATCTGTTGAAGGCATGCTGGCACCACAGTAATGTGGTTTTCATTGTGTCATAGTACATGTGATCAAATGCTGGCTCTTACAACTTTAATCAAAAATGGATTCCAATACAAATCGAAGACTGGTTCTGTTTTCTTTAACCTGACCACAGAATAGATACAATTTGGCTTATGGGTCTTTGGGTGAAATTGTCTCGCACTATGCCAAGTTGGTTAGTATGTGCAATGGGTCTGCTTTTGAGAAATCTCCTTTTACCTATGCATATTGGTGGTGGAATAAGTTCCTGGAGGGACCAAAAGAACTGCCTCTCATAAGGATCAATATTATTTCGAACATTACCAGTCTTGCAAGTTTGTTTATATATGTCTCTTCTCTTAGTTACGCTCTTTTGACATACTTGAGAGTGTTCTGAATGCAGCTATGGCAGCTATGATTGATTATTGTTGTTGGTGACATCTAATACCAAGTTAGATAGAACTCTCACAGATCATGACCATCTTACAAAGACATTGACTAAGGTCAAATGTGCAACAACCTGCTCAGAAAACTGGCCAGAATGACATGGGGCACCAAAACATTATGCATTTCACCTTTGGCACTCGGTTATTCAGGCACAGAGTATTGCGTTCCAGTATGGGCTCACTTGTCTCACACAAAGATGATTGATAAACAACTTAATTCCACCCTGCATATTATTTCAGGCACACTTAACATCTACTCCTCTGTAATATTGCTCTGTCCAGTGTTCGCAGAGAGGAAAATGTAGCAAAGCTCATGATGAAATTGTGTGATATGCCAGATCTACCTTTAATTAAATACTTGTTTAATCCACCTTATGATTGTATGCCCTCATGTTCTCCTTTGTGGATAAGTTTCCTGGGTGGGAGATTTACATTAGAGGATGTGTGGCAAGCTTCACGGTCTGCAAAGAAAGGACAAATAATTGTCTTGGACTCCACTCAACGTCAACCCGGGTTTGATTTACCACAAGACAATGGAGCCTTCTGAGCTGGTTTCTTATAGACATGGAATTTGTGCTTCGGTGTAATTACAGTGGTGTTTTAGAGACAGTCCACTATGTGAATGTGGGCAGCCACAAATCATGACACGTATTGCTGAGGACTGCAAAATTACCCAACTTCTTGGAGGTCTTCATGCCTCGAACACTGTTGATATGAATTCTGTCGCTTGGCTTGACCAGATAGCATATGGCAAATAATAAATAGGCCACTAAAAATGTTATTTTTAATTATCTTGATATCCAACATACTCCGTTATAGTTAAGGTTCTGACAGTGTTTATGTCATAAACCCTATCTGTAATGAATCTCAGATATAAAAATCCACTCTAGGCTTATACTTGGAATGTAAATTCTGGAAGACAAATTGTTTTGTAATCATAACATTTTTTTATTTAAGAAATATTTATTATTAAGAAATATCAAATGTCTTTGGGTGGTCCTATAACTAAAAATGACACTATTTTAAATTAAATGTTATAACTACAGATATTAAGATAGACTAGGCCCTTCTAATATTGGAAAAAAATATCAATTTATTATAACTCTAACTACTGCCCCAGGAGCATTATAAATATTCATAGCTGACATGTATACACAGGTTAAGAGAAGAATATGTTGTCTGTTTGGCGGAAACAAAGTATGGAAGCAAAATTAAAGTTGTGTATTTATACTTTGAAGGAGATTAATGTGTGTAGCATGTTTCTTTATCTGCTGGAGGCAGAAAGAAGTTTAAATTGAAGTTGTGGAATCTGTCAGTAAATTGTGCTATGGGGAAATTAAGATACTCTATTTAAGAGATGTCCCATAATTTGTTACTTCCTTTCTGTTAGATGTCACACTTACCAACCTTAATCCTATTTAAACAAGATGTTGTTTATGGATTAACTGAGTTTAATTCTCTCGTGCAATGATGAGTATATACTTGTATCTTCTATATTACTTCAGTGATTTTTTTTTTTTTACTGGCTCATTTATTTTCATGCATAGCAAAGGACACATAATCAGTCTCCACAGTGACTGTTTCATTATCAATATTAGGCCATGGCTACACTAGAGAGTTGCAGCGCTGTGAGGGGGTTACAGCGCTGCAACTTAGGATGTGGCCACACTTGCAAAGCACGGTCAGCGCTGCAACTCCCTGGTTGCAGCGCTGGCTGTACACCTGGTCGAGCCTCGGGTGTAGGGATTCCAGCACTGGTGATCCAGCGCCGGTCAGCAAGTGTGGATGCCCACCAGCGCTTTTATTGACCTCCGGGGTATAAGGAGGTATCCCAGCATACCTTAGAAGCCTCTCTGGTAATCATGCACACTCCACTACCCTGGGCTCAGCTGACCCCACCTTTAAATGCCCCGGGAATTTTAAAAATCCCCTTCCTGTTTGCTCAGCCAGGTGTGGAGTGCAATCAATCATTCAATCAATCAGCGACCATGCCTCCACGCCCCAGACGAGCCCCAGCATGGAAAAGTTCCGAGCTGCAGGACCTCATCAGTGTTTGGGGTGAGGAAGCTGTGCAAGCACAGCTGCTCTCCAGCCGGAGAAATTATGATACCTATGGGCAGATATCACAGTCCTTGCTGAGAAGGGGCCATGAACGGGACGCATCGCAGTGCAGGGTCAAAATAAAAGAGCTGAGGAGTGCTTACTGCAAAGCCCATGAGGGAAATCGCCGCTCAGGAGCTGCCCCCACAACCTGCCGTTTTTACAAGGAGCTGGATGCCATACTTGGGTGTGACCCCACTGCCAATCCTAGGAGCACGATGGAGAGTTCAGAGCAGGGAGAAGTGGGGGAGGGTGTAGAGGAAGCCGAGAGTGAGGCTACTGGGGTGGAGGGAGACACCCCGGAGTCCCAGGAGGCATGCAGCCAGGAGCTCTTCTCAAGCCAGGAGGAGGCTAGCCAGTCGCAGCAGCGGGAAGTTGCTGGTGAAGAAGAAGCAGAGGAGCGTGCTCGGGGTAAGCAGATTTTATGTTTTGGGAGAGGACGGTTTGGGTTATGGCTACCTGCATGCATGCCTAAACGTGGAATAGCCCATTGATTTGCTCTATCACGTCTCTGTAATCTGCCTCGGTAATCTCTTGAAAAGTTGCAGCCAGAGCGTGGGCAATGTGCTTTCGCAAGTTTATAGGGAGAGCCACCGTGGTCCTTGTCCCGGTCAGGCTAACTCGTCCGATCCACTGTGCAGCGAGGGGTGGGGGGACCATGGCTGCACACAGGCAAGCTGCATAGGGGCCAGGGCGGAATCCACATTGCTGTAGAAGACCCTCCCTCTCTTCCCAGGTAACACGCAGCAGTGATATATCTGGCAGTAGGAAACCCTGTTGAGAATTTAGGGATACTTGAGTGCAGGGCGCCAGGTTCGCGGTCCCCCCTCAGCCCCGCGGTGCGTTCCGGTCTCCCCCCCTCCTTTCCAGCAGGCAGCCAGCCCCGCGGTGGGCTCCAGTCTCCACCCCCCCCCTTCCAGCAGTCAGCCAGCCCCGCGGTGCGCTCCGGTCTCCACCCCCTCTTTCCAGCAGGCAACCAGCCCCACGGTGCGCTCCGGTCTCCACCCCTCCTTTCCAGCAGGCAGCCAGCCCCGCGGTGCGCTCCGGTCTCCACCCCCCCTTTCCAGCAGTCAGCCAGCCCCACGGTGCGCTCCAGTTTCCCCCCCCCCCGTCCTTTCCAGCAGGCAGCCAGCCCCGCGATGCGTTCCGGTCTCCACCCCCTCTTTCCAGCAGGCAGCCAGCCCCGCGGTGCACTCCGGTCTCCACCCCTCCTTTCCAGCAGTCAGCCAGCCCCGCGGTGCGTTCCGGTCTCCACGCCCTCTTTCCAGCAGGCAGCCAGCCCCGCGGTGCGCTCCGGTTTCCCCCCCCTCCTTTCCAGCAGGCAGCCAGCTCCGTGGTGTGTTTCCCCCCCCACCACCAGCAGGCTGGCATTTACGAGGACCGCCCCTCCCCCTGCCAGCAGCTCGCCACCTTCCTGTTCACTACTGTCCCCTGGCCAGGACACCAGCTACCTCCTGTACCCAGTGCAGATAAACCCCAGTGACCCATCGGTCAGTTCCCCCTCCCAGGTGCAGTTGGGGCAGAAACACTCACCCCATTGCTCGCCATGCCTTCGCTTCCCTGGTCTCTCTGTGTTATGTTAGGTATGTGGGAAGGATGCTACAAAAAGTCTAAAAACTCCTTCACTGTGTGATAATAAACAATGTAGCCTCTGTGTATTACATGTTTCTATCTATGTTTTTTTTAGTGACCTTGACTAATGCAGCCGGATCACCGGCCTCACGTCGCTTGCAGAACTTGAGAAAAAATCAGCGAAAATCAAAAGAAGAATTGATCAAAGCAGTTATGATTTACTACAACAGAGAAAGTAGGAAGACGCAGGAATGGAGAGAGAAAAAGTATGAGTGGAGGCAAACAGAAAGCAGGAGAAAGGAATTGGCTACCAAAAAAACCTCAAAGCACCTGATAAGCCTCCTGGCTCGCCAAACTGACTCTTTCGAGTCCCTCGTAGTCATGCAGGCAGATCTGTACCGTGGTAACCCACACCCCACCCAAAGCTCTCTTTCTTGTTCCCCAATATTTGCACAAAACACCTTTCTCCAGCAGCCAGTTTCTTATTACCCCCAGCTGCCCCCAACACTTGTACGATCACCCACCAGCCCTGATAACTACAATTCTTACCCTGTGCACTCCACCCTCATTACTCTGCAGCATAGTAATCCTGAAGTGCAGCAGACATTGAACAGTAATCCAAACAGGACATATTCAAACCTCTGAATGTACAGTCCACCACCCTAACCCCCCTGGCCTTTTATGTACTGTACTTTGAATAAAGGATTTTATGGCTTTTACAATACGTTTTATTATTGCAGGAAGTGGTAAATATTGTACCCCAAGGTAGAAAGGAGCACAGCAAAGGCACCAAACATTACTGTTGGCTCTCAGCATCAAATTGCTCCCTTAAGGCATCCCTAATCCTTGAAGCCCTTTCCTGGGTCTCTCTAGTAGCCCTGCTCTCTGGCTGTGCAAATTCATCCTCTAGGCGTCGAACCTCGGAGGTCCATTCCTCACTGAATCTTTCACCCTTCCCTTCACAAATATTATGGAGGGTACAGCACGCGGATATTATAGCGGAGATGCTGCTTTCCCCCAAATCTAGCTTCCCATAAAGACACCTCCAGCGCCCTTTCAAACGGCCAAAAGCACACTTCACAGTCATTCTGCCCGGCTCAGCCTGTAGTTGAACCGGTCCTTGCTCCTATCAAGCTTCCCTGTATACGGTTTCATGAGCCATGGCATTAAGGGGTAAGCGGGGTCTCCAAGGATCACAGTGGGCATTTCGACGTCCCCTACTGTGATCTTGCGGTCTGGGAAAAAAGTCCCGGCCCTCAGCTTCCTGAACAGGGCACTGTTCCGAAAGATGTGTGCATCATGCACCTTTCCAGGCCATCCTGAGTAAATCTCAGTTAAACGCCCACGGTGATCCACAAGCGCTTGCAGAACCATAGAGAAATACCCCTTGTGATTAACGTACTCTGATGCCAGGTGGGGTGGGGACAGAATAGGAATATGCATCCCATCTATTGCCCCTCCACAGTTAGGGAAACCCATTTGTGCAAAGCCATCCACAATGTCCTGCACGTTCCCCAGAGTCACAGTTCTTCTTAGCAGGGTGCGATTAATGGCTGTGCAAACTTGCATCAGCACCATTCCAACAGTGGACTTTCCCACTCCAAACTAGTTCGCCACCGATCGGTAGCTGTCTGGAGTTGCCAGCTTCCAGATTGCAATAGCCACCCGCTTCTCCACTGGCAGGGCAGCTCTCAATCTCGTATCCCTGCACCGCAGGGTAGGGGCGAGCTCAGCACACAGTCTCATGAAAGTGGTTTTTCTCATCCGAAAGTTCTGCAGCCACTGCTCGTCATCCCATGCTTGCAGGATGATGTGATCCTACCACTGAGTGCTGGTTTCCCGAGCCCAAAGGCGCCGTTCTACGGTGCTAAGCACGTCTGTTACTGCCACAAGCAATTGAGTGTCTTGAGCGTCAGGCGTTTCAATATCATCGTCTGACTCCTCACTGTCACTTTGCAGCTGAAGGAATAGCTCCATTGCCATGCGTGATGTGCTGGCAACATTCATCAGCAAGGTCCTCAGCAGCTCAGGCTCCATTTGTAACAAAAATCTCATAAATCGCGCTGCAGACTCACAATGCCGCCAAACTGCTCAAAATGTGTAGCAAAGCACCACGGGGCATTGGAACAGGAAGCGGAAAGACCCGCACACTTCCTTCCCCTTCCCACAAGCCACAGCGCCAAAATGGGACGAGGTGCTCTGTGGGATAGCTGCCCACAATGCACCACTCCCAACAGCGCTGCAAGTGCTGCAAATGTGGCCACACTGCAGCGCTGGCCCTATACAGCTGTACGAACACAGCTGTCACTACCAGCACTGCAAAACTGTAAGTGTAGACATGGCCTTATGCTCATAGCTCTCAGAAGCACAATAAGTGCTATCCATGGAAGCAGGTGTAGGTTTGAGTGGATGCCATTGCCACAATAGTTCAGAAGTGTGCTTGAAGTGAAAACTGATCAGCAACCCCAGTCCCCTGCTGGCTTTAAATCCACTTGTACAAAAAAATGAAATGCTTGAAGTCACCTGGGGCTCTTCTACTTCCTATGAGAAGAAAAAATAACCTTGTTTCAGCCAGAAATTTCTTGCTGTGCACTTGTCACTTTAAATCTGAGAAAACCATTAACTGTGTTTTACACAGGTGCCAAATACTGCTCACTTTGTATTGTCAACTATTTTTACCTAAATTCAGAGTATGGTGCTAATGCAACATGTTATATTTTTTTGGTGCAGACTTATTACATTGATACCATGAGAATGGTAATACATTGGCAGTATTATGCTTCCTGATACAGTTTAATCTGATCTCTTGCCCCATTCAAGTAATTTCTCAGAGTAAGTCTGAGAGTACAAAATTAGGTCGATTTTATTTAAGTAAACATTGAGCCTCCGATTTAAGTAAATCAATTCTGCATGTCTCCACTATGCACATTGTGTCAGTGGAGTGCATCCTCACTAGCAGGGCTTGCAGCAACTCACGAGCACCGCACTGTCGGTTGCAATCCCACAGTGCATGGAGCCTCGTGAAATGTTGGGTTGAGCTTGCAGTGCCTCCTGGAACCAAAATATTTGCATGGGTTGTTATGGGAACATGACACTAGCCTCCCATGATGCATTTACCTCCTTCCCTCTCTCTCACCTTGAAATCAACAGCAAACAAACCAAGCCTTTTTCACTCCTTTTTTCATAAGCTTGGGTTACCCATGCAGATGCCATAGCATGGCAAACACGGATCTTACTCAGCTGTACACTGATGTTGTGAGCATTACAAAAGCCTCACACCTTATCCTTCAGTATTTGCTCAACTGAAGCAGGAGCTGCTGTGCGGAACAATGTGATGCCACACAAGAAGCCCCGCTGAAAGCCATGGAGTGGAGTAATTTGCAGATGCTGGTAACAATCGCACATCACCTTGTCATGGTAGAATGCCACTACTGGGTCTAAGAAACAAGCACTGACTGGTGCGACCACATAGTTATGCAGCTATGGGATGATGAGTAGTGGCTGCAGAACATTCGAGTGCATAAGACCACTTTCATGGAACTATGCAAAGAGCTTTACCCAGCCCTGAAGTGCAGCAATACTAAAATGAGAGCTGCTCTGACAGCTGAGAAGCGAGAGGCGATAGCTCTGTGGAAGCCTGCAACTCCAGACTGCTACCAGTCAGTGGGAAATCAATTCGGAGTGAGTATATCTACTGTGGGGTTTGCTGTGATCCAGGTTGCCAGGGCAATGAATAGACTTCTGCTAAGAAGGGCAGTGACTCTGGGAAACATGCAGGACATAGTGGATGGTTTTACCGCAATGGGGTTCCCTAACTGGAGTGGGGCGATAGACAGAACACATATCCCTATCTTTGTGCCAGACCACCTTGCCATAGTACCTGCAAAACAAAAGGAGAAAAGTTTCCAGTGAGGTGGGGGGTTAAGGCAGATTGCGTAGAAGCCAATTTTGAACAGCCAGACACCAGGACAATAAGAAGAGCACATTGAGGCATCCTGCGTCTCTGTGAGGCTTTGAAAACTAGTTTTATCAATGACCCACAGTAATGTCACACTTGTGCGTGTTGTTCCTTACCAAGCTGTCCCCTTCATTGCATGTACTCCCCTGTAAACTACACTTTCGCTAACCACAGTTTCTCTGAATGAATAAAGACCCTTTTCTCCTCAATCTGTTGTTTTATTATGCTCACAAACACATAATGATGGAAAGAAAAGTAAGATAACCTAGGGTAAAAGGGCTGACAACACTTGTGTGTGTGTGTGTGGGCGGGGAGGGAAAGGAGTGATTGCTTACAATTGCATTGCAATAACAATCAAAGGTGTGGAGAGGGGCACCATCTGGTCCTTGTACCCTTCCCTGGAGTTGAGTGTAAGGGATACTGGACTCTACCTCTCCCTCCCCACACACATCCTAGGATGTCTGGAAGAGGAGGATGTTGATCTTGGCGATAATGGCAGCAAATTCAGTATAGGCTGCACAGTGACACTAGTGTACAGCTGTCTTTCTTGGACCTCAACCAGATTCTTCAACATGTCTGTTTGCTCCTTCATAATCCACACCATCTCATCCTGCATGTCACACTCATTTTCTCTACATGCTCTCCTGTCTTTGTGGTCATTGTGCAGGCTGTCTGTCTTGTCATACTCTGAGGCGTGCTACAACTCATTGAACATATCCTCCTGGGTCTTCTTTTTCTGCCTTCTAATATGGAAAAGTCTCTATCCCCACATGGAGGCTGCACTGATGGACAAAATTTCAGCTGTAAAGAATATAAAGCACAAGGGTAGCATTGACAGTGCATATCTTGTTTCTGATGCAAGGTTAAATCTTTTTATAAAAGAAACAGCCCTCAATGCACTTCCTTGCAAGCCACAAGGTAAGCAGGACCATTGGCTACTGCAAGAGGCAGTTTGCTGCTACAGCAATGATGAGTAAAAAGTCCATGAGGCATGGATGAGATGTCTTGGACTACAGCTTTTGTTAAGTCATCCATGGGATCAAAGGTTGCAACCTCAGTATAACCCCCTTTCTACTAGTAACCTGGCAGGTGCTTGAGGACAGGTTCCAGTGTAAAGCCCCACAAATAGTTTGATTGTTACAAAAATGGAACCAGGTTGGGGTGGGAGGTTAATGAAAAGGAGGCATCATCCTTCACTCCTATTTTAAATGCTGGCTGCAATATGTGGTGATCCCTTCTAACCACAACCAGGGCACACTCAGGAAAGCGTGTTTGTGTGACCCAGAATTCACCAAACAGGGATGGATTACTTATCAGTTATTACTTGTTTTCAGTTTAAGGGCTAGCATTTAAAACTTCCCCCATTTCTCTTATGTGATCATATGCAATATCATGCTCTTGGTGGTAACAAAGATGGAAAGAGAGCAGATGCTGCAAGCGTTTGGGTATAGACCTGGTCTTTATGCTGCAATGCTACCTGTCACAATGATGTCAGAAGAGTTAATACTGGAGTGGCTTGGGAAAGTGTCCTACCATGGTGGACGTAATAAGGCAGCCTTTCCCAGAAACGTTCTTCAAAGGATTGCAGAGTACCTCCATAAAAGCTTCCTAGAGATCTCAAAGGAGGATTCCTGTGCCATCCTTGGGCACATAAACAGTATTTTTTTTGGAAAGCACTCTCTGCATAGCTGGAGGGGCTGTCGATAACTATGATCCCAACTTTTTTTATTCAGAGTTAACATTAAAAATTATAGCATGTAACCCCTAGAGTTTGCCAGTATAGACGTGTCCATACAAAAAGCAATGAAAAGGCTGTGAGAGAAATACTTAAACCCATGGGATCAGAATGACCAAATTAGGGAAACTCCCCTAGCCTCATTTGCATTGAAGATGAGATAAGGAGGCATCTCTAGTAGCATACAGAATGGAGAAAAAAGATTCCAAGGCAAGAACCACATTGAACTCTGGGACCAGAAAAGCAGGGAAGCACTGCATAATAGGGGATCTCTACTTTAGATCTTAATGAACTCATGCCTGTACACACCCAGGTCAGTAGTTATCAGACCAATTCTAGCAATACATCCTTTATTGGTATCCAAAATAGTGAAGCTCCCTAACTGCACTGTGAACTCCCTCCAAGGAACACAGCCCATAGCCAGGAATGATCAGCTTCCATGGTCTAGCCTGAACAAAACAACTTTGGTATACTCCCTTGTTTACACATAAACAAATCTAGTGTTCTTTCTTGAACCATTGTTTCTCTACAAAAAGCCCTATTCATGCTCAAGTAAGTGCTCTGATGACTGGATCCAAAATCTGCAGCAATTCCATTGGGACTTCATCTTCTCCTGACTGATCATGCTGGGGGCTCTGTGTGTCTCCAGCACTCCGTACCCAGAGCTACCACCACTACCTGGGACCCCCAATCGATTCAAGCTTCACGGAGTGCTGAGAACCGCCCCCCCCTCTATATAGCCTTATGATCCTGACTTGTGTGATCAGTTATAGTTATCTACAACCTGACTTTTATAATCAAGTTTAAGTTAGATTTAATATTATAACTGTTTCGTTTGTTTGGCTCCTTTATGGTTATTACCTGGCAATAAATAACTTTCATGATTAATCTAGTTGCTTTCCTCTCTCTCTCTCCCGCTCCAACTCCTGGGGTGATTTTTTTTTTTTTTTTTGGTTTCCCCATTCGCTCTGCAGCAACACTCCTTATACCCAAGGTAAAAGATTCTTGCAGTGTTCAAAAATCCTGTGGGGTTTGTTCATCAAGTGGGTTACTACCAGAACAATTGTAACTTGAAAGTGGGGAAAGAGACATGCTGAACCTGGGACATATGAGGCTGGCAGCTTGGAAGTGCTGCTCGACCCAGTCTGCTGAGTCCAGGGGCATATGATGGTGGCAGATTAAAAGCGCTGCTTGACCAAGCCTGCTCAATCATGCTCTATTCCGGTGCGGTGCCCAAGGCATATGAGGATGATAGCTTGGAAGTGTTCTTTGACCCAGCCTACTGAGTCTAGAGACATATAAGGGATCAGCTTGGGAGTGCTGATTAACTCAGTCCTCTGAGACATGCTTTGTTAAAATGTGTTTGTGTGTGTGTGTGTGATTCTGGGGCTGGAAGAACCCAGCCCTGCAGAACCTAGGTCGTGAACGATAGCTCCATTGGGAGGGAACTTGCAGCAGGCAGAAGTAGAGCTTTGTATGAGAACACAAGTGACACAAGCAGTACATTGATAGAAAATACAGACCCCACCCTAATAAATGAACATAGGCGAAAGCTGGTAACGTTGGCCAGGCTACATCTTACAGGATCCTCTACCCTCACTGTGGCTGAGGTGCTGTGGGTGAATCATGGGACTCTTACTTTATGCCCCATGGTGATGTCAATGGGTTTACACTTAATCACACTAAGGAGTCCAACTCTGAAATAAATGATTAGGAAACATCCTTAATTTCCTTGAAATGAATTCCACACTCTTAAATAATCAGTCTGGCATGTAGTTTCTTAAAATGGGAGAAAACATGAATCCTCTGTAAAGCTTAGCCACTAACATAATCTTCCAAATTTTCTACCTTGTTTAAATGAAAAAAAATATAAATGTGAGGTAGATACACAGTTTTTAGCTTATGTCAGTCTTATACATTTTTAGTTCTGAGAACAAATTTGTGTAGATACTCTATCTTTTGACTTGTGTGGTGTATGATTTTTCGTGTAGCAGACAATATACCTGTGAAATGAATGGCATTGTATACGTTCCAGATGGGCTGAGCAATTTCAACACTAGTCATTCTAGCAATACGACAAGCTTAGCTGAATAAAATTCATGGACCTTTTAAACAATGTATTTAAACAATTCCCTTGATAACAACTTCTGTTCTTAATTATGCTTGTTAGATTCTTATTCCATTTAGTGACTACTTAAAATATAATCAAGAACTTAAATTAGTACATGCAGACTTCCACAATAATCATTCCCTCTGCTTGTGCAAATAAAGGGAAAGAACTCTCTCAGTTGTGTTGTGCCACATACATAGCATTGCTCCTTCTTTCCTAGGACATCAAAAGAGCTCCTCCCTCAGAACTTGAGGTTGCATGTCACAATATTTTGGACTGGAATAGGATATGGTGAAGAAAGGGGTAAATGTGACTCAGACTTGCATTAGAAGAGATGATCAGGTGCTATTGCTGGCTGAAGTAGTATTTAATGCCTGGTAGGCTCCCTTGCAGATCCCACAGTATAGCCACTGGGAGTGAGGGACATATTCAGTGGTAGCACACTTCCTTTACGGGACTTGTTGCCAAGGCACTCAGTGGTCTAGTAAAAAAGTCAGCTGTCTGTGGGGACAATTCTGCATCCTATGGGAACAGGACGGCTAGAATTGGAAGGCTACATCCTCAGCATATCCCTTCCTACCCGACAGTATATTTTCATGAAAATGTTGTAAGAGTTCATGGAGCTTCTTTGTCCATTCTCCCATCCCCCTTTCCTCCCCCCCCCATTCCTAACCAACGGATCTACCAGGAAGGTGGTGATGTATTCTCAGGTTTGTTTTTAAATCATTCTTCTCTGTTCAAGATAGCAGCTGTAAAATAATTGGTCTTTTAAATAAGCAGTCCCTCCATCAGAATCTAACAATTCCTTATCCTGCATAAAAGCACATAAGAACATAAGAATTGCCATACTGGGTCGGACCAAAGGTCTATCCAGCCCAGTATCCTGTCTATCGACAATGGCCAATGCCAGCTGTGCCAGGTGCCCCAGGGGGAATGAATCTAACAGGTAATGATCAAGTGATCTCTCTCCTGCCGTCCATCACCACCCTCTGACAAACAGAGGCTAGGGACACCATTCCTTATCCTGGCTAATAGCCATTAATGGACAACCTCCACGAATTTATCCAGTTATTTTTTAAACCCTGTTATAGTCCTAGCCTTCACAACCTCCTCAGGCAAGGAGTTCCACAAGTTGACTGTGGCTTTTTGTGATGAAGAAATTCCTTTTATTTGTTTTAAACCTTCTGCCCATTAATTTAATTTGGTGGCCCCTGATTCTTATATTATGGGCATAAGTAATTAACTTTTCCTTATTCACTTTCTTCACATTATTCATGATTTTATATACCTCTATCATATCCCCCCTTAGTCTTCTCTTTTCCAAACTGAAAAGTCCTAGCCTCTTTAATCTCTTCTCATATGGGACCTATTCCAAACCCCTAATCATTTTAGATGCCCTTTTCTGAATCTTTTCTAATGCCAGTATATCTTTTTTGAGATGAGGAGACCACATCTTTATGAAGTATTCAAGATGTGGGTGTACCATGGATTTATATAAAGGGCAATAAGATATTCTCTGTCTTATTCTCTATCCCTTTTTTAATGATTCCTAACATCCTGTTTGCTTTGCGTGGACGTCTTCAGAGAACTATCCATGATGACTCCAAGATCTTTGTCCTGATTAGTTGTAGCTAAACTAGCCCCCATCATAGCCCCCATCATATTATATGTATAATTGGGGTTATTTTTCCCAATGCGCATTACTTTACATTTATCCACATTAAACTTCATTTGCCATTTTGTTGCCCAACCACTTAGTTTTATGAGATCTTTTTGAAATTCTTCACAGTCTGCTTTGGTCTTAACTATCTTGAGCAGTTTAGCATCATCTGCAAACTTTGCAGCCTCATTGTTTACCCCTTTCTCCAGATCATTTATGAGTAAGTTGAATAGGATTGGTCCTAGGACTGACCCTTGGAGAACACCACTAGTTACCCCTCTCCATTCTGAGAATTTTCCATTAATTCCTACCCTTTGTTCCCTGTCTTTTAACCAGTTCTCAATCCATGAAAGGACCTTCCCTTTTATCCCATGACAGCTTAATTTACGTAACAGCCTTTGGTGAGGGACCTCGTCAAAGGCTTTCTGGAAATCTAAGTATACCATGTCCACTGGATCCCCCCTTGTCCACATGTTTGTTGACCCCTTCAAAGAACTCTAATAGATTCGTAAGACACAATTTCCCTTTACAGAAACCATGTTGACTTTTGCCCAACAATTTATGTTTTTCTACGTGTCTGACAATTTTATTCTTTACTATTGTTTCAACTAATTTGCCCAGTTCTGCCATTAGACTTTCCTGTCTGTAATTGCCAGGACCACCTCTAGAGTCCTTTTTAAATATTGGTGTTACATTAACTATCTTCCAGTCACTGGGTACAGAAGCTGATTTAAAGGACAGGTTACAAATCATAGTTAGTAGTTCAGCAATTCCACATTTGAGTTCTTTCAGAACTCTTGGGTGAATGCCATCTGGTCCCCGTGACTTGTAACTGTTAAGTTTATCAATTAACTCCAAAACCTCCTCTAGTGACACCTCAATCTGTGACAATTCCTCAGATTTTTCACCTACAAAAGCTGGCTCAGGTTTGGGAATCTCCCTAACATCCTCAGCCATGAAGACTGAAGCAAATAATTCATTTAGTTTCTCCGCAATGACTTTATCGTCTTTTAGTGCTCCTTTTGTATCTCGGTCATCCAGAGGCCCCACTGGTTGTTTAGCAGGCTTCCTGCTTCTGATGTACTTAAGAAACATTTTGTTATTTCCTTTTGAATTTTTGGCTAGCTGTTCTTCAAACTCCTTTTTAGCTTTTCTTATTACATTTTTACATGTAATTTGGCAAAGTTTATGCTCCTTTCTATTTACCTCACTAGGATTTGACTTCCACTTTTTAAAAGATGCCTTTTTATCTCTCACTGTTTCTTTTACATCAGGGGTTGGCAACCTCTGGCAAGTGGCTCACCAGGGTAAGCACCCTGGCGGGCCAGGCCAGTTTGTTTACCTGCCGCATCCACAGGTTCAGCGGATCACAGCTCCCACTGTCCGCAGTTCGCAGTCCCAGGCCAATGGGGGCGGCGGGAATTGGCGCAGGCGAGGGATATGCTGGCCGCGGCTTCCCTCCTCCTGCATTGGCCTGGGATGGTGAACCGCAGCCAGTGGAAGCTGCGGTCCACTGAACCTGCCAATGCGGTAGATAAACAAACTGGCCCGGCCTGCCAAGGTGCTTACCCTGGCGAGCTGCATGCCAGAGGTTGCCAACCCCTGTTTTACATGGTTGCTGAGCCACAGTGGCTCTTTTTCAATTCTTTTACCGTGTTTTTTAATTTGGGGTATACATTTAAGTTGGACCTCTATTATGGTGTCTTTGAAAAGTGTCCATGCAGCTTGCAGGGATTTCATTCTAGTCATTGTACCTTTTAATTTCTGTTTAAGCACAGCATACTCCTTTACATGACAGCATTTTCTTTTCATTTCATGAATTTCTTATTTCCACCATGGAATTCATAGAAAAAAATGCTGACTGTATTTGATCCAACATAGGATTTGTTTGTTTTTTTTTAAAGTAGCATTGGAAAGGAAGAAAAAACTTTGTACATAGTGTCTAATAATGATTTAAAAAACAACATTAGACTAATTATTTGATAACACTTTTACTGTAAAAGACTTCAGGTTGCTTCTGCTCACAACACATTGGTAAAAACAGAAACACGTTTGTGACATTACACTTATATTCATCCTAGTAATATTATTATAATATGATTATGGCATAATTATTATGGACTTTATACAAGATGGTTCATGTAAGGTTTTATTGGAAAAGTTATGATTTGCTGAATGCAATTATCCTATTTGTATGCATGTTTCATTTTTGTATCTAAAGTTATGAATATTGACTATGTATCTGTATTTCAAATGTAGTTACACCTGGGTGACACCCACTAGGCAAGATGCTTCCACTCTAGACAGCTGGTTGTGAAGAGCCTATTCAGGGTTATGAGCTATTAGGAAAAAACAATTGGCTTTAGGAGAAGTTTATTTCGCCACCTGGTGAGTCTTCCTGAGAATGCTTCAGACAGCCTGTAAGTAATGGCTGCTATGATTCAGCAGGGGACACAAGGGCATGTGACCAGACCACACAACACTGGGTACTTGTATTTTGGATACCTGTATTTTTCCACAAACTGGACTTGGAACTGTTTTTTTTTTAAAAAAAGGGTTCTCACCATATATTAAAGCTATACAAGACATCATCTGTTGTTTTTCGGTCTCCACACAACTGAACACCTCAGAGAAGCTCAGAAAGAAAAGGACTTGGAATGGGGGTGGGGATCCCAAACTGCAGTGAAAAGCAAGTGCAGCTTGTGCCTTGAGAATCTGCAAGACTGCTTGTATCATCGGTCAGGGTGAGAAACTGCTAAATCATATCCAGTCTTTCTAGTACTTTAGGCTTAGTTTGTGGTTTTGTTTATTTACTAGGTGATCTGTGTGATATTGCTTATAATCACTTAAAATTTATCTTTTTGTAGTTAATAAACTTGTTTTATATTTTAATCTAAACCAGTGTGTCTTTGACTGAAGTGTCCAGGGAAAATCTCAGCCTGGTTAACACAAGCGTATTGTGCATATTTCTCTCCACATTGAGGGAGAGGTGAACTGAGTAATACGTTTGTACTGGTGTCATAACCTAGTCCCAGATTTGTACCTTAGCGTCCAAAATATGGGGGTTAGCATGAAAACCTCCAAGCTTAGTTACCAGCTTGGACCTGGTAAAGCTGCCACCACCCAAAAAATTAGAGTGTTTTGGGGCACTCTAGTCCCCCAAAAAACCTTCCCTGGGGACCCCAAAACCCAAATCCCTTGAGTCTCACAACAAAGGGAAATAAACCTTTCCCTTCCCCCCTCCAGGTGTTCCTGGAGAGATACACAGAAGCAAGCTCCGTGAATCTAAACAGAGGGATTCCACCCTCTCTATTTCCAGTCCTGGAAACAGAAGTACTTCCCTCTTCACCCAGAGGGTATGCAAAGTCAGGCTAGTAAATCTAACACACACAGATTTCCCCCTGACTTCTTCCTCCCACCAATTCCCTGGTGAGCACAGACTCAATTCCCTGGAGTTCCCCACTAAAGAAAAACTCCAACAGGTCTTAAAAAGAAAACTGTATGTAAAAAGAAAAAAAAATACATAAAAATGGTCTCTCTGTATTAGGTGACAAATACAGGGTCAATTGCTTAAAAGAAATATGAATAAACAGCCTTATTCAAAAAGAATACAATTCAAAACATTCCAGCAACTACACACATGTAAATACAAAAAAAACCATATAAATCACTATCTGATCTTTTTTGTACTTACAACTGGGAAACAGAAGATTAGAAAGCAAGAGACAGAAATCCTCCCATAGCCGAGAGAGAGAGACAGGCCCAAGACCAAGAACAAAGGACTCACACACAAACTTCCCTCCACCCAGATTTGAAAAAGTCTTGTTTCCTGATTGGTCCTCTGGTCAGGTGTTTCAGGTTACTTCTTTCCAGGTGTAAGAGATATTAACTCTTAGCTATCTGTTTATGACATGCCCCCCAAATTGCAGACAGTGGGGAAGCTCACTGGCGGCGATTTCCTTCTAGAACTTTAAAATAAACAGATTAATACAACCCATGCACCTTTACATATACCACTAAGTATATAACTAACAGACTTCTACATTTTAAGAACACTTTTTAACTACTGGATTCTGGGAAACTCTCATGGGAGAGTGCATCAGCTACTTTGTTAGAAGCTCCTGAGATGTGCCTAATTTCAAAATCAAAATCTTGGAGAGCTAAACTCCAGCGAAGAAGTTTCTTGTTGTTCCCCTTGGCAGTATAAAGCCACTATAGTGCAGCATGGTCAGTTTGTAGCTGGAACCACCGTCCCCAAACATATGGGGGTAGCTTTTCCTTTTCACTGACTGACCAGTGACTTTCCCTCTCAGACAGTTTCTTGCTGAGAAACACGACAGGATGGAAGTTGTGATCCGTTGCTTCCTGCATGAGAACTGCTCCTATACCACTCTCAGATGCATCCGTGGTTACTAGGAATGGCTTGTCAAAATCCGGGGCCCTGAGCACAGGGTCAGACATGAGCGTCGCCTTAAGTTGGTTAAAGGCCTTTTGACACTCATCAGTCCACTTAACTCCATTTGGCTGGGTCTTTTTGGTCAGGTCGGTCAGTGGGGCAGCGATTTGGCTGTAGTGTGGTGCAAATCACCTTTAGTACCCGGCCAAGCCTAAGAAGGATTGGACCTGTTTCTTTGACCTTGGGACAGGCCACTTTTGGATAGCATCCACCTTGGCCTGTAGGGGGTTTATGGTTCCTCGACCCACCTGGTGTCCCAGGTAAGTCACTCTGTTTTGGCCTATTTGACACTTTTTGGCCTTAACAGTTAGTCCGGCCTGCCTGATGCGCTCAAAGACCTTTTCCAGGTGTAGTAGGTGTTCGGGCCAGGAGTCTGAAAAAATGGCCACATCATCGAGGTAGGCAACTGCATATTCTCCCAGTCCTGCTAGTAGACCATGTACCAGCCTCTGGAAGGTGGCGGGTGCATTTCGAAGCCCGAAAGGAAGGACATTGAATTCATACACCCCCGCATGGGTGACGAATGCTGACCTTTCCTTGGCAGGTTCATCTAGCGGTACTTGCCAGTACCCCTTGGTTAAGTCTATTGTAGAGAAGAACTGGGCACGTCCCAACTTCTCCAATAGCTCATCGGTGCGTGGCATTGGATAGTTGTCTGGACGAGTTACCGCATTTAGCTTACGGTAGTCCACGCAAAAGCGTATTTCCCCATCTGGTTTGGGTACCAGAACCACTGGAGATGCCCATGCACTGGTAGATGAGCGGATTATACCCATCTGTAGCATGTTCTGGATCTCCCGTTCTATAGCAGCTTGGGCATGAGGAGACACCCGGTAGGGTGGGGTTCTAATTGGGTGAGCATCACCTGTGTCAATGGAGTGGTATGCCTGTTCAGTTCGTCCTGGGGTGGCTGAGAACAATGGGGCGAAGCTAGTGCACAGCTCCTTGATTTGTCGCTGCTGCAGACGTTCCAGGGTGGTTGAGAGGTTCACCTCTTCCACGCCACTGTCTTTTTTCCCGTCGTAGTAGACACCGTCAGGCCACTCAGCATCATCTCCCTGGACTGTAAACTGACAAACCTGTAAGTCTCTGGAATAGAAAGGCTTGAGAGAATTAACATGGTACACTCTGGGCTTTAGTGAGGAATTGGGAAATGCTATGAGGTAGTTCACAGTTCCCAGGTGCTCTTGGACCGTGAATGGCCCTTCCCATGATGCTTCCATCTTATGGGCCTGTTGCGCCTTCAAGACCATAACCTGGTCTCCTACCTTGAAGGAACGTTCTCTGGTATGTTTGTCATACCAGGCCTTTTGCTCTTCCTGAGCATCCTTTAGGTTTTCTTTAGCAAGGGCTAAAGAGTGTCGGAGGGTGCTTTGTAGGTGTTTATGACAACTGGGCAGGGTTTTGACCAGGAAAGGATGGAACAGCTCTGGGGCCCTACACTGGGAAGCTGGGGGTTATTTTGGCTGCAGCCTCTCTATTGTGGATTCATGCAGTGACTGACCAAAGCCTGCATATAACTGCAGCTGGACGTGTCCCTGCCTGTGCAAGAACTGGTGGAAGTCTAGGACTTGGAGCAGTCTACACCTTATCATAGCAGCACAGTGTGAGAGGGAGCCCTAGCTGGTAATTCAGAGGGCTCAGTGGAACCCCAGTTCCAGATGGCACACCAGGGGGAACCCATCACTGTGTTATTTTAGTTGTGGGAAAAAACCAAATGACACTTCTAATAATATCTCTGTAACCCACTGGTAAATATGTATTACTGCTAACCCTTTGTTCTGACCCACAGAGTATATGATTTGAGCAGCATGGGAGACAAATAACAGGAAGTTTGGCAGCCCAAGGAACAGGCCAAAAATTCTCTCTTGGTTCTCCTGAAATGGAATTTTTTCAGTCCCCCCCAACCCCCCACTGTGGGAAAAAAATAAACTTTAGTTTTGGAACTTTCTTCCTTATTTATGATGAAAGGTGGTTTTGTTTTGTTTGGTTTTGTTTTTTAATTTGCAATTTTTCTTGGGAGAGACAGATTGTGTTCCTACCAGTTCTACTAGCAATACTTATGGAATAGATGGGTGAACACTGATAGTTGTGTTGGAAGAAGTGAATTTTAAAGAGGAACTTTAATGCAAAGAGGTTAATTGCTCTTTTAACAGAGAGCTGGAAGGAAGCTCTGGGGAACACTTCAGTTGGAAGGGGGGATTTTTCAGAAAGCTTTGAGAATGTGAAAAGAGATAATGAAAGTTCAGATAATATTTGCCTCTGGCAGGTTCTTCCCATGAAAACTGCTGTGAATATTTTTTCTTAATAAGTAGGTTCCAGTAGTGGAATGTTTTCTTTATGGGAAACCATCATTCACTAGACAGTCATACAGAGTAATATGAACTTACACAAAGTCTTCCCCCATTTTTTATCATCTTCTGACACAGAGAATTCTAACCTAATCACAGAAGTGTCACAAGATTTTGCACTTGACTAATAAATGAAGAATAATTCTGAATTCATAAGTAAATCAATCCTCAACTAATTTTTCCCCAGGGCAACAGATTATCATAAGTGTATAACTATTAGAGGTTTTTCTGAAGCACCTCATCAAGTTAATGTCTGGGTGATTTCTCAACAGAACAGTTATTTTGCTTGCTTTATTGTGCCCAACTAGAAGGTGACATATTAGAAATTAAAAAAATAAAAATAAAAAAAAATAATAAAACCTCTCCTACAGAATTCACTCAGTACCTTGCCACTTACTTTTTCAAACTGCCACCCTTGAGCCTGGAGGCTGCAGTTTTCATCTGTCCTCCAATGCCTACCCTTCTCCCCATAGTGCACTATCACTCTTCCTTACTCTGGCTTCTGTCTTGCACTCCCTGTCTCCCGCATATCTGTCCCATAGTCACACAAACTGAAAGGCTTCTTCCAAGCTGTCAATGTCACACCCTCTCTTTCCCTTCTTTAGTACAGCACCTGTAGTGACTTCTGCATTGAAATGCTGGCCTGTAGAAGGCTGTCAAATTACTGTTTCCTGTCCCTCATCTCCTGATAGGCACATGAGTGACTCCATCCTTGCCTCAACTCCTGCTTTGCTGCCCTCTAAGCAACCAGAGGGAGAAGGACATGGCACTCATTAGACCTTCTTTTGGCTTTCATTTCCTTGTTCCCTCCCTATACCCTCACCCTTTGCCAGATAGTTACTCTTCTGGGCTCCCAAGCTTAGCAAAGACCATAGAGTGTGAGTTTCCATAAGGTAAATGTAATAATTCAGAGGTTTTATTTGTGAAGCAATTCTGAGGTCAGCCAGTATCTCATCATCAATACTTCTGCCACAGCAGTATAATCAGGAGAGAGAGAGAGAGAGAAACAGAACCTCTATAGCACAAATATCAGCATCAGCCTTTCAGAGCCACCCTAGAGCATTAGGATCAATAAAAAGGGTAAAGGGCTTTTGTAGAAAATGAAATCTATATATTCTGATAAATATCTATGGCCTTTTTTTAAAAAACACATTTGTTTGGACACCCACTCTCTGACAGGGAGTTCCTTCTTTTGTCACTTGATGCAAAACTGCTGAGAACTATACTCCAAAAAGAAACAAGCATACAAAAACAAAGAAAAACCCTTGCTTTTAAAAGTCAGCCAAGTTTGCCAAGTGATCACAGTTTAGTTAGCTATCACATCATTTACAAAACCTAACCTCTTGAAAGCAGGGAAAGAATAATCAGGCCATCTTACTTTGCCCACGTAATAATCAAGCAAGTTAGTTGTATCTAGGATAAGAATGCACATTTCATCACTAATACTTAAAAAGCCAGGGAAAACAAATGAGCTCTGTAGAATGTGTTGAAGGGCAAACTCTGTTGTTGCAGGAATGAATGGTCCCTTCGATGAACGGAGAAGATATAATCCATCGTTTCATTTGGATGTTCCCTCAATCTATCAGCCTCACTTGTTTTATCCAGACTGAGCCTTAGGCAGCTCACCGTCTTCAAGCTCCTCGGCAGAGGCAATCAACTGCATCAGTCAGGTCTGATTAAATATTGTAGAGCTATGAATGTTCTGCATATTCTAGGGTCCAAAACACTTAGGGGATGTTCATAAACTACTTAACATATTAGAGGGTATCTAGGACCTTAATTCTGTGTGTATCAGTGTTCAGGTGGGGGGAGTAGGATGGAGGTCTTCAAAAATAACCAAAAAAATTGTTACACAATTTATGAACAGCTCCTTATTACTGAACTTTCTCTCCTCAGGAGAAATGCTTGGGATGAATAAGTAATTGTTCCAAATTCCCTCTGAAAGTAAAGAATGGATGTTCTATCTATTCCACCATGACCAATAAAACTTAGGGACTTTTGCCTCGTCCTTGAAAAGGGGCACAGAAGGAGCTTTCCCATTCAATATGAGGGCCACACACAATAGCAGAGGGACTGATCCTTGCTCTTAATCTTCTGGAGTCTTAGCCGCCTCTCTCAAACAGGTGGAAAAATGCATGACAGTTAGCCACAGAGGGGAGAACACCTTACACCATCCTAAGGAATGATACATTAAGCACACTCCTTCAGCCCACCGGGAACCCCTTCCTGCAGCTCTCATTGGCCGGGAACGGTGAATTGTAGCCACTGGGAGCTGTGGGGGGTCATGTTTGCAGACAGTCAAAGTCAGCATAATGTCTCACGGCCCGCAATCAGATTACCCTGATGGGCCACATGCGGCCTGCGGGCTGCAGGTTGCCCATCACTGCCTTATGCCATCCTATGATAGGGTGTATCAATCCCGCACTGGGCCACAGGGGGAAAGACCAATCATTGTGAGACCGGGCAGCCATGCCCCCTTTCCTCTGCTGTACATGCTCTAGGTGGAGAATCCAGATAAAAGTAGGCTGCCCAGCTCAGTTGGGGCAGGTGACAGAGGAGGAAGGACGTACACTGCTGGTGCCTGCGATGTTCCTGGTGGTAGAGTCCAAAGACCCGGACTATGATCCAAGTGATTCACAGATGGTATTTGGGTATTTTTTCTTTGTGTAACTAAATTTGTGCCCAGGGGAACATCCTCTGTGTTTGGAATCTGTTGTCTATGAGAGTAGCTGGTATGCTAATCTCTCCCAGAGGGTTTTCTTTCACCTTTCTTTTCTTTAATTAAAAGCCTTTTTTCTTATTTTCTTTTTCTTATACCTGATTGATTTTTTCCTTGTTTTTTGTTTGTTTTTTTTTTATCCAAAGGGATTGGATCAGGACTCACCAGGGATTGGTGGGGGGAGAGGAGGAGGGATGGTTAATTTCTCCTTGTTTTAAGATCCAAGGGGGTTGGATCTGTGTTCACCAGGAAATTGGTGGAGTCCCTCAAGGCACTCCAGGGAGGGGAAAGTTTTGGGGGGACAGGGAGTGCTCCAGACACTAAAATTCTGGATGGTGGCAGTGTTACCAGATCTAAGCTTGTAATTAAGCTTAGAAGTGTCCATGCAGGTCCCTACATCTGTACCCTAAAGTTCAGAATGGGGAAGGAACCTTGACATGGTGAGCAGCGGTGAGGGATTTTTTAGGAACCAAAAGCCAGATTTTTTTTTTCCTCCTTTGAGATGCTGGGGAATCAGTGAAGGAGAGATACCCTGAAGGTAAACAGATAAAGGTTTTTCTAACAAGGCTTTGTTAGAAAGGATTCCAGCTGGGCTTAGCTGGAGGGTAATTAACAGTTTGAAAAAGACAAGTTACAAACCAGTTTTTCTGGTTTCTTCTCATTCTGAGAAGTCCAGTTAAAAGCTGTGGGGTTTTTTAGGTTTTTTTTTTGCCTCGCAAACCAAGATAGCTCAGGCAGAGCAGGGAAAAATGTCAGGCAAAGAAAAAAAAACCATCCAACAGCAGCTGGAGTTAGCCAAACTCCAGGCTGAGGAGAGCCAAAAGGAACATGACAGACAGATGGCCAGAGATGAGGCTGCCTACCAAAGAGAAGAGAAAGCCAAGGAGGCTGCCCACAAAAGAGCTATGGAGGAGAAACAAAAAGAGATGGAGGCGAGAGAAAGAGAAGAGAAAGCCAAAGAGGCTGACCACCAGAGGGCTATGGAGATCCGGAGGGAGGCCCACAAGCAAGCCCTGGAACTGGCGAGGGTTAAGGAGGATGTACCAGCCAACCCTAACAACCCTTCTCCAGGTACTGTTTCCCATCCCAGGAAATTTCCCACCTACAAGGCAGGTGATGATACTGAGGCCTTCTTAGAAAATTTCGAAAGGGCCTGCCATAGGTACAGCATCCCTACAGACCAGTACATGATAGAGCTGAGGCCACAGCTCAGTGGACCCTTAGCAGAAGTGGCTGCTGAAATGCCTAAGAAACACATGAACGATTATAAACTTTTTCAAACCAAGGCCAGAATCAGAACGGGGCTAACACCTGAGCATGCCCGTCGGCGGTTCAGAGCCCTAAGGTGGAAACCAGATGTGTTGTTTGCCTGACACGCCTACCACATTGGAAAGAATTGGAATGCCTGGATATCAGGAGCAAGTGCTAACTCTCTGGAAGAGCTGTCCTTCCTAATGCAAATGGAGCAGTTCTTAGAGGGTGTTCCTGAGGAAATAGAAAGGTACATCCTAGATGGGAAGCCCAAAACTGTAACCGAGGATGGGAAGATTGGAGCCAAATGGATGGAGGTGGCAGAAAAGAAAAAAACTACTAGCAGTTGGAGCGAATATCAGAGGGGGCAAACCGAAACTAAACCCTATCACTGGGGGCAACTCAAGGCCCCACCTACAACCCAAGGAAAGCCCCAGATGCCTTATTGTCCCACCTCACCAGTCTCCAGCAACCCACCTCAGCCTAGTGACCAGTCAGCTGAGCGATGTTTTAAATGTAATGAACTGGGACACATAAAGGCACACTGCCCCAAGAATCCCAACTGATTACAGTTCATTACACCACAATCACACGAAAGATCCCCAGGCCCAGATGCCTCTCAAATACCCTTGGAGAGAAGGGAAAACTTGAGAGTGGGTGGAAAGAAGATTATCACGTGGATAGACATAGGGGCACAAGTGTCAGCTATCCACTAATCCTTAGTGGACCCCAAATTCATCAGCCCAAAGGCCCAAGTGACAATTTACCCTTTCATGTCACAAGCTGTAGACTTACCTACAGCTGAACTGCCTGTCCAGTACAAAGGCTGGTCAGGAATGTGAACTTTTGCAGTCTATGACAATTATCCCATCCCCATGCTACTGGGGGAAGACTTGGCCAACCAGATAAAGCGGGCTAAGAGGGTGGGAATGGTTACACGCAGCCAAGCCAGGCAAGCCTCCAGACCCATGCCTGTTCCTGAACCGTTCACAGAGGCCCCGTCTGTGTTAGCAGATACCCAGACAGAGGTAGTGGACCCAGATCCCCTGCCAACGATTGCAACAGCCCTAGTGCATCCAGTCCAGAACCAGAACTGGAAAAGCAACCAGCACCAGAATTGTTGCCAGCACTGACTCCAGCGCTTGCAAACCCATCTACAACTCCAGTGCTAGAGGGCACTAGCAGGCCTGAACTGACAGAAGCAGTGGACACCCTTACCCAAGAGGCTCAGCCAGAGCCTGAAATATCACATAGTACACCAGCAGAAAGCGGTTCACAATCGAAGACAGCAAACCCCGTATCCTACATCTCTTTCAGAGGGACCAAGCCCAAGTCCACAGTCTAAGGAGGAACTGACATCTCCAGCATCAAGGGAACAGTTCCAGGCTGAGCAGGAAGCAGATGACAGCCTTCAGAAAGCTTGGGTGGCGGCACGGAGCATCCAACTGCCTCTCAGCTCTTCTAACCGATCCCGGTTTGTTGTAGAACAAGGACTTTTATACAAGGAGACTCTTTCTGGTGGACACCAGGAAGACTGGCATCCCCAAAGACAGTTGGTAGTTCCAACTAAGTACCGAGGAAAACTCTTGAGCTTATCCCATAATCATCCTAGTGGTCATTCTGGGGTGAACAGAACCAAGGACGGGTTGGGGAAGTCCTTCCACTGGGAGGGAATGGGCAAGGACATTGCAAATTATGTCGGTCTTGTGAGGTGTGCCAATGGGTGGGAAAGCACCAAGACCAGGTCAAAGCCCCTCTCCAGCCACTCCCCATAATTGAGGTCCCATTTCAGCGAGTAGCTGTGGATATTCTGGGTCCTTTCCCAAAAAAGACCCCTAAAGGAAAGCAGTGCATACTGACTTTCATGGATTTTGCTACCTGATGGTGGGAAGCAGTAGCTGTAAGCAACACCAGAGCTAAAACTGTGTGCCAGGCCTTAGCAGACATTTTTGCCAGGGTAGGTAGGCCCTCTGACATCCTTACAGATTCAGGAACTAACTTCCTGGTAGAGACCATGAAAAACCTGTGGGAAGCTCATGGGGTGAATCACTTGGTTGCCACCCCTTACCACCATCAAACCAATGGCCTGGTGGAGAGGTTTACTGGAACTTTGGGGGCCATGATACGTAAATTCGTAAATGAACACTCCAATGATTGAGACCTATGTTGCAGCAGTTGCTTTTTGCCTACAGGGCTGTACCATATCCCAGTTTAGGGTTTTCACCATTCGAACTTGTGTATGGCCACGAAGTTAAGGGGCCATTACAGTTGGTGAAGCAGCAATGAGAGGGGTTTACACCTTCTCCAGGAACTAACATTCTAGACTTTGTAAGCAATCTACAAAGAACCCTCCAACACTCTTTAGCCCTTGCTAAAGAAAATATAAAGGATGCTCAGGAAGAGCAAAAGGCCAGGTATGATAAACATTCCTTCAAAGTAGGGGACCAGGGTATGGTCTTGAAGGCGCAACAGACCCATAAGATGGAAGCGTCATGGGAAGGGCCATTCACAGTCCAAGAGCGCCCGGGAGCTGTTAACTATCTCATAGCATTCCCCACCTCAGCCGTAAAGCCTAAAGTGTACCATGTTAATTCTCTAAAGCCCTTTTATTCCAGAGAATTAAAGGTTTGTCAGTTTACAGCCCAGGTAGAAGATGACCCTGAGTGGCCTGAAGGTGTCTACTACGAAGGAAAAAGTGACGGTGGCGTGGAAGAGGTGAACCTCTCCACAATCCTGGAATGTCTGTAGCGGCAACAGATCAAGGAGCTGTGCACTAGCTTTGCACCAATGTTCTCAGCCACCCCAGGATGGACTGAATGGGCATCCCACTCCATTGACACAGGTAATGCTCACCCAATTAGAATCCCACCCTACCGGTTGTCTCCTCATGCCCAAGCTGCTATAGAACGGGAAATCCAAAACATGCTACAGATGGGTATAATCCGCCCCTCTAACAGTGCATGGGCATCTCCCGTGGTTCTAGTTCCCAAACCAGATGGGGAAATACACTTTTGCGTGGACTACCATAAGCTAAATGTTGTAACTCGTCCCAACAACTATCTAATGCCACTCACTGATGAGCTATTGGAGAAATTGGGAAGTGCCCAGTTCATCTCTACATTAGACTTAACCAAGGGGTACTGGCAAGTACCGCTAGATGAACCCACCAAGGAAAGGTCAGCCTTCATCACCCATGCAGGGGTGTATGAATTTAATGTGCTATCTTTCGGGCTGCGAAATGCACCCACACCTTCCAAAGACTTGTGGATGGTCTCCTAGCAGGATTGGGAGAATCTGCAGTTGCCTACCTCGATAATGTGTCCATTTTTTCTGATTCACGGGCAGAACACTTGGAGCACCTGGAAAAATTCTTTGAGGGCATCAGGCAGGCAGGACTAAGGCTAAAAAGTGTCAAATAGGCCAAAACAGAGTGACTTACCTGGGACACCAGGTGGGTCAGGGAATGATAAACCCCCTACAGGCCAAGGTGGATGCTATCCAAAAGTGGCCTGTCCCAAAGTCAAAGAAACAGGTCCAATCCTTCTTAGGCTTGGCCTGATATTACAGGCAATTTGTACCACACTACAGTCAAATCGCTGCCCCACTAACAGTCCTGACCAGAAACACCCAGCCAAATGCAGTTAAGTGGACTGATGAGTGTCAGAAGGCCTTTATCCAGCTTAAGACAACACTCATGTCTGACCCTGTGCTAAGGGCCCCAGACTTTGACAAATCATGTAACCACAGATGCATCTGAGCTTGGTGAAGAGTGGTTTTAATGCAGGAAGGACCGGATCAAGAATTTCATTCTGAAGTGTTTATCAGCAAGAAACTGTCTGAGAGGGAAAACCACTGGTCAATCAGTGAAAAAGAATGCTACACCATTGTGTATGCCCTGGAAAAGCTACGCCCATACGTTTGGGGACTGCGTTTCCAGCTTCAAACCGACCATGTTGCGCTAAAGTGGCTTCATACTGCCCAGGGAAGCACCAAAAAACTTCTTTGATGGAGTTTAGCTCTCCAAGATTTTGATTTTGAAATTCAACACATTTCAGGAGCTTCTAACAAAGTAGCTGATGCACTCTCCTGTGAAAGTTTCCCGGAGTTAACTAGTTAAATTGTCCTTGGAATGTAAAAGATCTTGTAGTTTTACATAATTAGTAATATATGTAAAGGTGCATGTGTTTTATTAATCTGTTTATTCTGAAGTTCTAGGAAGAAATCACCGCCACTGTGGTTCCACACTGTCTGAAATTTGGGGGGCGTGTCATAAACAGATGGTTAAGGGTTAATGCCTCTTTTACCTGTAAAGGGTTAAAAAGTTCACCTAGCCTAGCTGACATCTGACCAGAGGAACCAATGGGGGAACAAGATGTTTCAAAAGAAGGGAGGGAAGTTTTTCCTTTCTTTGAAGAGTTTCAGTTTCAGCCGGAGTGAAAAAGATCAAGGAACCAGCCTCTTAGCAGAGTAGTAAGTTTTAGAAAGGGATAAATATGTTTATGTTTATTTTCTTTGTAACTTGTCTTGGTATTATTAAGGGAATTATCAAAAATTGGGTATTTGGGTATTTTTTCTTTGTGAAATTCTGGATGGTAGCAGTATTACCAGATCTAAGCTTGTAATTAAGCTTAGAAGTGTCCACCCAGGTCCCCACATCTGTACCCTAAAGTTCAGAGTGGGGAAGGAACCTTGACACAGGTCCACTGTTGTAAACATGGGATATAAGTGAGAGCAGAATCAGACTGAAAATACTTGCATTTTTAACTCAAGTTAAGAGATCAAAATTAATGTTTTAGTTCACTCTAAGGCTGTCTGAATTGATGTTTTTTTGAGAACCTACTCCCAAAGCCTAGAGAACTGTTTTCGATTTAATCTTCCAGTTATTATGCATTGTTTATTTTTTGCTTGACCTTTTATGGTGTCACCTATTAAATATATTTGTGACCTTTCAACTGATAGTGTATAGATCTCCTACAGTGCTGTTCCTGCAGAGTGCGGTGAACCTCCTGCCAGCTGCTGAATGCCCTCTATGAACCTGATTTCAGTGGGAGCAGAGCCTTCTCTGAAACAGCCAGGATAGTGCCTATGTTCCACATGATCTTATTTTTTTGTGTCATCAAATTCAGGCAGATGTGCATTCCCACTAGGATTAAATTAGGAGAGTGTGACCAATGCCTCACAGATACATTCAGACTCTAAAGGATCCTTTCCAAACATATTTGCTATGCTTTGTCATTTCAGTGTCATAGTGCCCCACTGGTACATTATTTGCCCTTCTCACCAAAAGCATTAAAGTACATATTTTGATAAGAAATTCAAATGGGTTAAAGTGAAAGTATTCTCATTTAGGCCATAAATAATTTATCTTTAATAATCTATGTCAAATGAACTCCTGTTGGCCCATATTTTCCTCTCTGCAAGGGAGCATGGAGGCGTGCAGGTTGTTCTAACAAGAGAAACATGCAGCATACCCCCTACCCAGGTTACAAATGCCTAAGCAGCATGCTACCATCATGAGGAACAGAGAATAAGAGCAGCAGCTCAAGACATAAAGCTTCTATATAAATAAACAAAATGTGACAGTACATATAGGGGGACAATGAAGGGTGTGGGAGGGAAGACATATAAAGGTGAAGCAGAGCAAAAATTAGATGTGCTGCATGGTTTGAAAGCAGCTAGAATGACTGAATTAAAAAAAAAGGCAGATTACTGTGGCACTGCAGAAACTGAGAAGCAAAATAAACAGATTGATCAAGTTCTTCGCTGTACAATAAGAAAGCAATTTAGTGTTATTTCTATGCCAGCAGAGAATTTGGCCCACTGTGCACAAGGCATTTCACAATTAATTAAAAATAAGTGGGCTCCACCCCAACGAGTTTACCATCTTGTTGTAGCCATGATGTAATAAGGCAGGGTAACACCAAAAAGTGTGTGTATGTATGTGTGGGGGATAAAGTGGCTAGGTAAAGAAGGGCAAGAGTTACCATGAAAAAATCACACAGCTACTTAATTATGGCATATGCATGTATCTTGAGGGATCTGTTAAATGTGTACATTTTGTGTGTTTGAATTAATTCAATTTTTACAGCTGCCGGGGCAAAAGTGATTTGGGATTCAAACAAAGGAATATTCATGAAGAGAATAAGGTAGCTATTCTGCACCAAGAGAGCAACAGAGAAGAAGGCACAGAGACAGGAGTGGAAGAAGAAACTATTACTGGGAGATTACAGAAAGCAGGGATTAAAAGAGGAGAAAAAGTCATAGATACAGGCCAGGGCAGGATAAGGCTTTGAAAGTGAGAATAATAAGAAAAAAATGGGGAAAAATAATGTCTGCAAGAGTTAACAACATGAAAAATTGTGGGTTGAAGAGAAAGTGGCTCATCAACACTACTGTTAAATTTTCTAACAATGGTAACTGGATGGATGAGGATATCATAAATTGTGAGAGAGGAAAGAGTCCGAATTTTTGCCTTGGTCATACTTGATTTAAGGAGGAAATTGATTGTCATCAAATAGGAAATGGAGGCCAATAAGGTAGAAACAGGATACAAAATAGCATCTATATACAAATAATGTAGCAAGCTGAAAGTGGATAACTCATTACAAAGATGGAGAGTGTAAGAAGAAAAGAACAGGCACCTAAGAGGTACCCTCTGAGACAAGATGAAAGGATGACATATTCTTACTGAAGACAGGTAGGAAAAAAAACTATACATCTTGGGTCCAAAAATGAATGAATAAATAAATAAATAAATAAAAATATACAATACAAGGCAATGGGGGCCTGATCCTCCAAATTGCCTAGTCATTCCTACAAGGTACTGAACATTTTCCACGATCAGCACCTTTGCTGGAGCAGACAATAAAGAAGATTAGAGCAGAGGTTCCCAGACTTGTTCCGCTGCTTGTGCAGGGAAAGCCACTGGCGGGCAGGGCTGGTTTGTGTACCTGTCGCTTCTGCAGGTTCGGCGATTGTGAGTCCCACTGGCTGCAGTTCGCTGCCACTTCCAGCAGTTCCCATTGGCCTGGAGCAGTGAACCGCGGCCACTGGGAGTTGTGATTGGCCGAACCTGTGACCAAAACCTTTGAAAATTTGTGGTAATAGAGGGAGGTCCCAGACAATTGGCAACAGGCAAATATAGTGCCCATATTTTAAAGAAAGAGAACCCGGGGAACTACAGACTGGTCAGCTTCACTTCAGTCCCTGGTAAAATCATGGAGTAGGTACTCAAGGAATCTATTTTGAAGCACTTGGAGGAGAAAAAGGTGATCAGGAACAGTTAACATGGATTCACCAAGGGCAAGTCATGCCTGACCAACCTGATTGCCTTCTATGATGAGATAATTGGCTCTGTGGATATGGGGAAAGTGGTGGATGTGATCTATCTTGACTTTAGCAAAGCTTTTGATATGGTCTCCCACAGTATTCTTGGCAGCAAGTTAAAGAAGTATGGGCCAGATAAATGAACTATAAAGTGGATAGAAATCTGGCTCAACGGGTAGTGATCAATGGCTTGATGTCTAGTTGGCAGTTGGTATCAAGTGGAGTGCCCCAGAGGTCAGTCCTGGGGATGGCTTTGTTCAACATATTTATTAATGATCTGGATGATGGGATGAATTGCACTGTCAGCAAGTTTGCAGATAGGGGAAGAGGTAGATACACTGGAGGGTAGGGATAGGGTCCAGAGTGACCTAGACAAATTGGAGAATTCGGCCAAAAGAAATCTGATGAGGTCCAATAAGAACAAGTGCACAGTCCTGCACGTAGGAAGGAAGAATCCCATGCACCGCTACAGGCTGGGGACCCACTGGCTTAGCAGCAGTTCTTTAGAAAAGGACCTGGGGATTACAATGAACGAGAAGCTAGATATGAGTCAGCAATGTGTCCTTGTTGCCAAGAAGGTCTATAAGGCTGCATTAATAGGAGCATTGCCGGCAGATCAAGGGAAGTGATTATTCCCCTCTATTCAGCACTGGTGAGACCACATCTGGAGTATTGTGTCCAGTTTTGGTCCTTCCACTACAGAAATGATGTGAGTAAATTGAAGAGAGTCCAGAGGAGAGCAATGAAAATTTTTAGGGGGCTGGGGCATATGACTTACAAGGAGAAGCTGAGGGAACTGGGGTTATTTAGTCTGAAGAAGAGAAGAGTAAGAGGGGATTTGATACCAGCCATCAACTACCTGAAGGAGGGTTCCAAAGAGGATGGAGCTAGACTGTCCTCAGTGGTGGCAGATGACAGAAGAAGGAGCAATGGTCTCAAGTTGCAGTGGGGGAGGTCTAGATTGGATATCAAGAAACACTATTTCACTAGGAGGGTGGTGAAGCACTGGAGTAGGTTACCTAGGGAGTTGGTGGAATCTCTATCCTTGGAGGTTTTTAAGGCCTGGCTTGACAAAGCCTTGGCTGGGATGATTTAGTTGGTGTTGGTCCTGCTTTGAGCAGGGGATTGGACTAGATGACCTCCTGAGGTCTTTTTCAACCCTGATATTCTATGATTCTGCAATTCTAAACTACCTAGAAGAGGCAAAGAAGGCTTACAAATAGCATGAGGACTGTTATCAACAGGAAGCTTAGATGTTCACAGTAAGCCAGAAAGTGGGACTTGCTGCTAAGCATCTCTGGACCAGTTGACTTTACTAGAAACTGGACCATCAGTACCTGGATCCATTCAGAAATGCCAAATGGTTACCTTTAAACTACAGCTTCCCCAGTCCCTCAGATTACACCCCATTTGTCATCTTTCTCTTTCTCAGGCAGAACCACATCAGCACTTCCACCAGTTGAAATTCAGGGTCACAAGCAGTATTCCCTCTAATTTTCCCCACACAAGTGCGGAATTAATTTAGTTCATTTGTCTAACATACCAAAATTAATGTGGTGGAGGTGGGGCTGAGGGGTTTGGAGTGTAGGAGGGGGCTCAGGACTGGTTGATAGAATTGAAGTTCATGGGGGTGAGGGCTCTGAATGGAGGTGCAGGCTCTAGGGTGGGGCAAGAGATGAGGGGCTCAGGCCTGGAGGAGAGTTGGAGTGTGGGAGGGTGTGAAAGCTCCATCTGGGGGTATGGGCTCTGGAGTAGAGCCGGGGATGAGGAGTTTGGGGTTCAGGATGCCCTAGAGCTATCGTAGGGAGAGAGGACTCCCTTCAGCTCTCTCTCCCCGCAGCAGCACATCGGCTGGGCGGGGGAGAGGCACCTCTCCCCCCTGTGGCAGCTCCGGGGCTAGGGGGGAGAGGCGCCTGTCTTGCAGCATCATCACGTCCGGGCCAGAACTGGGTTGAGGCACCTTTCCCCCAACTGTCACAGGGCCATTTCATGTTGGGGCTTGGGAAGGGATACCTTCCCCCTGGCCGTGATGGGTCCATATGCAGTCAGGGCACTACTGACTGTCCACAGCTTGGGCTCCTCAGGAAGCCTGAAGTGGCAAACCATCTGTCCATCACTGGCAGTCAGGAGGAGCAGCAACAGCTGTGGGCTCCTTTCTGCCCCACCCCGCATCACTGGCAGGCAGCCGGCAGACTACCACTGGGCTGCAGTGCAAATGAAGTAGTGCGCCGGGCCGAGCTGTTGTTGTCCCTGCTTATCATGGGCCTGTCCATATTATAAACCCAGTACTGTCTGGGCCGGGCTGGATTGGGGCCAGGAGAGAGGTGCCTCTCCCCACCGTGGCAGGTCCAGGACTGGAGGAGAGGCATTGCTCCCTGTCACAGCCCTGAGCACTTGCACGGTGCTTAATAGGCTGCTGTGTGGCTTAACGGGAACTTAGGTCACGAGAAGTGCATGCATTCTTGATTTCTAACAGACACTTGTACTATCTGATGGTCTGGGAAGGCTATGGCTCCACAGAGTGCACTTGGGAACATACTTCCTAGGTCAATGCCTCTGACCTGTGATACCCAATGAAGCTAGACACTGCAGAAAGCATTGCCCAGCAGAGCCTGAGTGGCAGCCTTTTGAAACCCACAATTCATAGAATATTAAAGCTGGAAGGGACCTGAGGATGTCATCTAGTCCAACTCCCTGCTCAAACCAGGACCAATCCCCAGTCAGATGTTTGCCCTAGATCCATAAATGCCCCCCTCAAGGATTGAGCTCACAACCCTGGGTTTATCAGGCCAATGCTCAAACCACTGAGCTATCTCTCTCTCCCCACAAAAATATATGGAGATATACCTATCTCATAGAACTGGAAGGGATCCCAAAGGGTCATTGAGTCCAGACTCCTGCCTTCACTAGCAGAACTAAGTACTGACTTTTGCCACAAATCCCTAAGTGGCCCCCTCAGGGATTGGGCTCACAACCCTAGGTTTAGCAGGTCAATGCTCAAACCACAGAGTTATCCTTCTTCCCTGTATATAACCCAGGAAGCCATCATGCGGAGCTGTCTGAACAGAGATGCAGATTACCTGCTTGCTCCTGCTCCAGGCCTTGCCTTGCTGTGATCCTTAGACTCCAGCTTCTCACCTCAGCTTGTCCCTGACTCCACTGGTTGTCTCTGCTCTGTAATCTTGTGACAGATCCTGACTCAGCTTGATCCCAATTCCACGACTTGCGTCTTTACTGCAACCTGGTAACTGGACAGTGCACACAGACTGCTCAAGGCCTCGCCATAACACAGTTCACATATTAGCATCATTATTAAATCCATTTCCTTACAAAGCAGTAAAGAGTCCTGTGGCACCTTATAAACTAACAGACTTATTGGAGCATGAGCTTTCGTGGGTGAATACCCACTTCATAGGATGCATGACAACTTACAAGAAACTTTAAAATGATTTGCTTACTTAACCTGCATTTTCACAGATTTCAAAATTCAAAAGGAGAGAAACAAAATAAAACAAATTATTTTTTGTTATTGGCCAGCTCCTCAACTGTTATAAACTGGCATAGCTGCATTAAATTCAATGGAGCTGCACCAATTTATAACAGCTGAGCATCTGATTCAATAATATGAGCCATTCTTGCTGAAGTCAATGGGAATTGTCCGCGTATTTGAGAACAGAATTTGGGTTTCTACCTTTTGATCCACATTTAATATGCTCACACATGGATGCATCTTTTTCAGTATGGTTCACAATACACATTTTCTTCATTTTCCTAGCATTTAAAGGATCACTATGTTTTCTCATAGTGCTAAGTAGGGCTTTCTCAATTATATGAAAATGATTTGGAGAGAATGATACCAGAGTTGAAAGAAATTGGCAGAAAAAAACCTGATTACAACCCCCCTTCCCAATCAATCCAAAATGTATATGGATTTTTTATTTTTGGCTGTTGTTATTTTGGGGGAAAAGTCAATATTTCTTGGCATTTTTGTCTTTTGTGGAAAATTTGAAAAAATGTTGGCTAGCTCCTGATGTACATATTAGTGATATGAGCTGTACAAAAAGTCAAACTATCCCAGACATAATCATTCATCAGATTACACCTCAAGAAGTAATTTTGGGTTAATTGTGGTAACTAATTGAATGTGTCATTTATAAGGAAAACCCCAAAGTAGTGCACAATTCAAATCAAAACACTAGTTGTCATTGCCTTGGAATATTGTGATAGTTTTCTTTGCTTGCTTTCCATCAACTAATCCTCTTCATTGTGTATAGTGTACTACTTTTCCACTCAAATAAATCTCTTTAATTTGTTCTTTTTTGGTTCACTGCATTTATGTTCATTTATGTTTTGCTTTCTGGGGTAATACATCAGGTGAGCAAATCAGTTCAGAAACATTCTGTTACAGCTGCTGTTGTGGTTTTAAATAATAATGGGAGAATATTTTGAAATAGATAATTGAAATGACATATTGCTTAGTTTATACCAATGTTATAAACATCTATTTAGCATATTGACCTTGTTGCTAGGCTTCAAAGGAACTAAAATGCCCCTTTCTTTCAAGGAGACCTCACAGTCTTCTTCATAAATCAAGTGTTAGATTTAAAAACACCACCACCACTCTGGCTAAAAGATAGCACTAAGCACAATGTTTAAATTATGTCCAAGCCTTGTTATTCCACTTTGACTGAATATAATTTGCTTGTTACTTGGCAAAGCTTTCTATCTTTCTGAGGTTTGCCTCTTCCCCTCTAACACTGCAGTGGTATTTACAGAAAAGAATATAGTGGTACAGTGTTGATGCAACTCCAGAAGGAAACATATTTCAGTTTCATGCATGACGGATTGTATAGGTTAACTTTTTAAACAGTAGTTTAAAACTATTCTATAAAGTAGTAACAACTGTGATAAGTAAAGGTTACTCAGTAAATGCTTTGTGCAAATTAGTAGGGGAGTGTGTGTGTGTGTGTGTGTGTGTGAGAGAGAGAGAGAGAGAGAGAGTGTGGAGTTATTTTAGTTTAGTAAAATATGCTGTAAACTCTCCAAACTGTTTAATCATAGAACATTGGGTTTGGAAGGGACCTCAGGAGTCATCTAGTCCAACATCCTGCTCAAAGCAGGACCAGTCCCCAACTAAATCATCCCAGCCTGGGCTTTGTCAAGCCTGACCTTAAAAACCTTTAAGGAAGGAGATTCCACCACCTCCTTAGGTAACCCATTCCAGTGTTTCAGCCACCTTCCTCGTGAAAACATTTTTCCTAATATCCAACCTAAACCTCCCTCTCTGCAACTTGAGACCATTACTCCTTGTTCTGTCATCTGCTACCACTGAGAACAGTCTAGATCCATCCTCTTTAGAACCCTCTTTCAGGTAGTTGAAAGCAGCTATCAAATCCCCTCTCATTTTTCTCTTCTGCAGACTAAATAATCCCAGTTCCCACAGCCTTGTCTCATAAGTCATGTCCTCCAGCCCCCCAATCATTTTTGTTGCCCTCCACTAGACTCTTTCCAATTTTTTCCACATCCTTCTTGTAGTGTGGTGCCCAAAACTAGACACAGTACTCCAAATGAGGCCTTACCAATGCTGAATGGAGGGGAATGATCACATCTCTCGATCTGCTGGCAATGCTCCTACTTATACAGCCCAAAATGTTAGCCTTCTTGGCAACAAGGGCACATTGTTGACTCATATCCATCTCTCAACCAGGACCTCTCCTGGGTCCTTTTCTGCAGAACTGCTGTGTCATAAACAGACAGTCCATGGTTAATTCCTCTTTTACCTGTAAAGGGCTAAGAAGTTCACATAGCCTAGCTGACACCTGGCCAGAGGAACCAGTGAGGGGACATGATGTTTTCAAAGAGAGAGGAAGGAAATCAGTCATTGTCTGTTCAGAAAAAGTTTGTGCCAGAGTGAAGGATCCAGGAATCAGCCATCTAACATTTTTTGAAAGTAGTAAATGTTTAGAGAAGGAAAGTATTAGATTATGTTTATTTTCTTTTGTGACTTTGTTTTGCATAGAGGGAGAATCAAATTGGGTTTCTTTGTGTAACTAAGGTTTTTGCCCAGAGGGATATTATCTGTGTTTGAATATGTTGTCTGTGAGAGTAGCTTGCATGCTAATCTCACAGAGGTATTCCTTTCACCCTTTTTCTTTAATTAAAAGTCTTCTTTTAAGAACCTGATTAATTTTTCCTTGTTTTAAGATCCAAAGCTTTTTTGGATCTGGGCTCACCAGGAATTGGTAGGAGGTGACTCAATCTCAATTCTGACAGGAAATATGGGATAAAGACTGGGGAAATATTTGGGGGGAATGTAGAACTGATAAATGAAATTGTTTTTAATTTATTAATGTAACTTCTGTTCACCATCCACACTACACTTGCCTACACTGTAACTTCTGTTCCATATTGTAATTCAAACCCCATTTTAAAACACTCACTCCATTTTGTAAAAGCTTCCTCCAACCTTCATTTTTGCAAACCCTGCTGTAATCTTATTAGTTTAGTTTAGATGTGTGAATGAGGTATGTATGAATGACGGAATCAACCTCCAGCCCCAGCCTGTCCTGATGAGATAAAGTTCAAATACCAATGGCTGAAGACCTAGACAACAACCCTAAACAAAGTAAGAAGCATCCACCCTAAAAAGAAAAGGATAACAGAACAACAGAAGGAAGATCAAAGCCAGGTTCAAGGCTGAAAGTCAGGCCTGCAATTGATGGGTGATCACTCTAAACCCAGAGGCAGCGTGACACAGCAAGACCTATAGACTTTGAATCCAAACGAAAAGCCTATAAAAAAGAAGGGTGAGATGAGAGTCTCTGGGTAACATTCTGCTGCCAACATGGAAGGACATCAGTGCCTGCCCAACAGAGATCCAGCTTGTCCTTGTGCCTGGCTTTCCTGGCCAGTTAGCCGCCACAAGCTACGAACCCAAGCTACTAAAATCAAGCTATGAACTTAAGCTATCTTCAGGACTGGTAACTATGCAGCAGCTGCAGAACATCTGATGGATGTGTGTGTGTGTGAATATATGTGTGTGTGTGTGAATGTGTGTGCGTGTGTGTGTGAATAGGTATTAGGTATAATGCGTGTGTATAAGAATAAAGATATTAGTTATTAGTCATAAATCAAATTGTTATCATAATAAATGTGGCATCTTTGTCTTGTCCCCTTTAATAAGATCCTGCTGGTTTTTACTGATCTAATATAATTGGTATAACAGGAAGACAGAGTTTCCAAATGACTCTCCCATAAACACTTGTTTAAACAACTTGGTGGTGGCAGCTACTAGATCTAAGCTAGTATATAAGCTTAGGGGTTATCTGATACAGGTCCCCACATCTGTACCCTAAGATTCAGAGTGGGAGTGACACCTTGACATGCTGCCTAGCCACTCGGTCCCTAGTCCATAGCAGTGCATGGGATTCTTTCGCCCTAAGTGCAGGATTCTGCATTTGTCCTTGTTGAATCTCTTCAGATTTCTTTTGGCCCAATCCTCTCATATTCCTCTATATCCTATCTCTACCCTCCAGCATATCTTCAGCAAGTTTGCAGATGATGCAATCCATGCCATCCTCTAGATCGTTAATGAAGATATTGAACAGAACCAGACCCAGTACTGACCCTTGGGGCACTCTGCTTGATACAGGCTTCCAACTAGACACGGAGCCATTGATCACTACCTGTTGAACCTGATAATCTAGCCAGCTTTCTATCCACCTTATAGTCCATTCATCCAGCCCATGCTCTTTTAACTTGCTGGCAAGAATACTGTGGGAGACTGTATCAAAAGCTTTGCTAAAGTCAAGGAATCAGAGGCAGCTCCAGGCCCCAGCATGCCAAGCGCGTGGTTGGGGCGTCAAGCCGCAGGGGGCGCTCTGCTGGTGCCGCGGAGGGCGGCAGGTGGGCTGCCTTTGGAGGCTTGCCTGAGGAGGGTCCGCTGGTCCTGCGGCTTCGGAGGACCTCCTGCAGGCATGCCTCCACTGAAGCCACGGGACCAGAGGACCCTGCACAGGTAAGCCCCCGAAGGCAGCCTGCCTGCCGTGCTTGGGGCGGCAAAATGCTTAGAGCTGCCTCTGCAAGGAATAACATGTCCACTGCTTTCCCGTCATCCACACAGCCAGTTAACTCATCATAGAAGGCAATTAGGTTAGTCAGGCATGACTTGCCTTTGGTGAATCCATGCTGACTGTTCCTGATTACTTTCCTCTCCTCTAAGTACTTCAAAACTGATTCCTTGAGGACAAGCTCCATGATTTTTCCAAGGGCTGAGGTAAGGCTGACTGACCTGTAGGTTAGCAGATCCTACTTCTTCGCTTTGTTAAAGACAGGCACTACATTAGCCTTTTTCCAGTCATCCATGACCTCTCTCGATCACCATGAGTTTTCAAAGATAATGGCCAATGGCTCTGCAACCACATCCACCAACTTCTTTAGCACCCTTGAATGGAGTCCATCTTGCTCCATGGACTTGTGCTCGTCCAGCTTTTCTAAATAGTCCTGAACCTGTTCTTTCACCACTGAGGCCTGATCACCTCCTCCCCATACTGTGCTGCTCAGTGCAACAGTCTGGGAGCTGACCTTTTTCGTGAAGACTGAGGCAAAAAAAGCATTGAGTACATTAGCTTTTTCCACATCCTCTGTCACTAGTTTGCCTCCCCCATTCAGTAATGGGCCCACAGTTTCCCTGATTTTCTTCTTGTTGCTAGCATACTTGTAGAAACCCTTCTTGTTTCTCTTTACATCTCTTGCTAGCTGCAACTCCAAGTGTGATTTGGCCTTCCTGATTTCACTCCTGCATGCCTCAGTAATATTTTTATATCCTCCCTGATCATTTGTCCAACCTTCCACTTCTTGTAAACTTCTTTTTTTGTGGTTAAGATCAGAACGGATTTCACTGTTAAGTCAAGTTGGTCACCTGCCATACTTACTATTTTTTCTACACATTGGGATGGTTTGTTCCTGCAACCTCAATAAGGATTCTTTAACATACAGCCAGCTCTCCTGGACTCTTTTCCCCCTCATGCTATTCTCGCAGGGGATCCTGCCCATCAGTTCTCTGAGGGAGTCAAAGTCTGCTTTTCTGAAGTCCAGGGTCCGTATTCTGCTGCTCTCCTTTCTTCCTTGTGTCAGGATCCTGAACTCGACCATCTCATGGTCACTGACTCCCAGGTTCCCATCCCCTTTTGCTTCCCCTACTAATTCTTCCCTGTTTGTGAGCAGCAGGTCACGAAGAGCTCTGCCCCTAATTGGTTCCTCCAGCACTTGCACAAGGAAATTGTCCCCTACACTTTCCAAAAACTTCCTGTCTGTGCACTGCTGTAGTGCTCTCCTAGCAGATATCGGGGTGATTGCAGTTCTCCATGAGAACCAGGGCTTGTGATCTAGTAACTTCTGTTAGCTGCCTGAAGAAAGCCTCACTGACCTCATCCCCCTGGTCTGGTGGTCTATAGCAGACTCCCACCATTACATCCCCCTTGTTGCTCACACTTCTAAACTTAATCCAGAGACTCTCAGGTTTTTCTGCAGTTTTATAGTGGAGCTCTGAGCAGTCATACTGTTCTCTTGCATACAATGGAACTCCCCCACCTTTTCTGCCCTGCCTGTCCTTCCTGAACAGTTTATATCCACCCATGACAGCACTCCAGTCATGTGAGTTATCCCACCGAGTCTCTGTTATTCCAATCACATCATAATTTCTTGACTGTGCCAGGAACTTCCAGTTCTCCCTGCTTGTTTCCCAAGCTTCTTGCATTTGTGTTTAGGCACTTAAGATAACTTGATGATTATCCTGCTTTTTCAGTGTGAGGCCGGAGTCCTCCTCTCTTGCGCTCTCCTGCTTGTGCTTCCTCCTGGTGTCCCACTTCACCACTTACCTCAGGGCTTTGGTCTCCTTCCCTCAGTGAACCTAGTTCAAAGCCCTCCTCACTCCACCAGCCTGCTTGTGAAGATGCTCTTCCTTTTCTTTGTTAGGTGGAGCTTATTTCTGCATAGCACTCCTTGTTCTTGGAACAACATCTCATGGTCAAAGAATCCAAAGCCCTCTCTCCGGCTCCACTTGTGTGGACATTCGTTGACCTTCACAATTCAATGGTCTCTACCTGGGCCTTTTCCTTCCACAGGGAGGATGGACAATAACACTACTTGCACCTCAAACTCCACTGCTTAAGCCCAGTGTCCATATTCTGACTTTTAATTCATTAAATTATACATCAATTTTAAACAGAAATTAGTTTCAGTGACTTAATTCCTGCAACTATATCTTTAATAGAGACTTTCAGATATTATAAGTGAATGCATTTTAGAAATTAAATGGTATGTGTGCAGCTTTTAAAGTCAGTTTAGAAATTATAATCTTGTTTGCATATCTCAGTCTGCCAAACAGCAAGTCATGATGTGTAAAAACAACAAGGAGTCCTTGTGGCACCTTAGACGTTAACAAATTTATTTGGGTATAAGTTTTCATGGGCTAGAACCCACTTCATCAGATGCACAAAGTGGAAAATACAGGAGCAGGTATAAATACATGAACAGATGTGAGTTGCCTTACCAACTGTGAGGTCAGTCTAATAGACAATTCAATTGACAGCGGGATACTAAGGGAAGAAAACTAACTTATGAAGTGGTAACGAGAGTTGTCCATTTCAGACAGTTGACAAGAAAGTGTGCATAACAGTAGAGGGAAATTAGTATTTGAGAAATTAGGTTTAGCTTTCGTAATGACCCAACTGCTCCCAGTCTTCATTCAGGCCTAATCTGATGGTGTCCAGTTTGCAAATTAATTCCAGTTCTGCAGTTGCTCATTGGAGTCTGTCTTTGCATTTATTTTTGTTGAAGAATTGACACTTTTATGTCTGTTATTGAGTTACCAGGGAGATTGAATCAGAGGGGTAGCCGTGTTACTCTGGATATGTAAAACCAGCAAAGAGTCCTGTGGCACTGTATAGACTAACAGACGTATTGGAGCATGAGCTTTTGTGGGTGAATGAATCCGACAAAGTGGGTATTTGTCTGTTAGTCTATAAGGTGCAACAGGACTCTTTGCTGCTTTTACAGGGAAATTGAAGTGTTCTTCTACTGGTTTTTGAATGTTATGATTCCTGATGCCAGATTTGTGACATTTATTCTTTTGCTTACAGACTGTCTAGTTTGGCCAATTACATGGCAGAGCAGCATTGCTGGAACATGATGGTATATATCACATTGGTAGATGTGCAGGTGAACGAGCTCCTGATGGTATGGCTGATGTGGTTAGGTCCTATGATGGTATTCCTTGAATAGATATGTGAACAGAGTTGGCACCAGGGCTTGTTGCAGGGTTTGGTTCCTGGTTTAGCGTTTCTGTTATGTGGTGTGTAGTTGCTGGTGAGTATTTGATTCTGGTGGAGGGGCTGTCTGTAAGTGAGGACTGGCCCAAGGTCTGTAAGAGTGAGGGATTGTCCTTCAGGATAGGTTGCAGATCCTTGATGAGGTGCTTGAAAGTTTTAGTTGGGGGCTGTAGGTGATGGCTAGTGGTATTCTGTTACTTTCTTTGTTGGGCCTGTCTTGTAGTACGTGACATCTGGGTACCCTTCTGGCTCTGTCAATCTGTTTCTTCACATCAGCAGGTGGTTATTGTAGTTTTAAGAATGCTTAATAGAGATCCTGTAGGTGTTTGTCTCTGTCTGAGGGATTGGAGCAAATGCAGTTGTATCTTAGAGCTTGGCTGTAGACAACGGATCATGTGATGTGGTCTGGATGAAAGCTGGAGCCATGTAAGTAAGTATAGCGGTCAGTACGTTTCCAGTATAGGGTGGTATTTATGTGACCATCAGTTATTAGTGCTGTAGTGTCTAGGAAGTGACCTCTTGTGTGAGTCTGAGGTTGATGGTGGGCTGGAAATTGTTGAAATCTTGGTGGAATTCCTCAAGGGCCTCCTTCCATGAGTCTAGATGATGAAGATGTCATCAATGTAGTGCAAATAGAGGAGGGGCATTAGGGGACAAGAACTGAGGAAGCATTGTTCTAAGTCAACCATAAAATTGTTGGCATACTGTGGGGTCATGTGGGTACCCAAAGCAGTCCCGCTGACTTGAAGGTATAAATTATCTCCAAATCTGAAGTAGTTGTGGGTGAGGAAAAAGTCATAAAGTTCAGCCACCAGGTTTGCCATGGTGGAATCGGAGATGCTATTTCTGATGGCTTGTAGTCCATCTTTGTATGGAATGTTCATGCAGAGAGCTTCTACATCCATAGTGGCTAGGATGGTGTTTTCTGGAAGATCAGCAAAGGATTACAGTTTCCTCAGGAAGTCAGTGGTGTCTCGAAGATAGCTGGGAGTGCTGGTAGCGTTAGGCCTGAGGAGAGAGTCTACATAGCCAGATAATCCTGCTGTCAGGGTGCCAATGACTGAGATGATGGGGCATCCAGGATTCCCAGGTTTATGGATTTTGGGGCATCAGACAGAATACCCCTGGTCGGGGCTCTAGGGGTGTGTCAGCGTAGATTTGATCCTGTGCTCCTTCTGGGATTTTCTTGAGCATATGATGTAGTTTCTTTTGGTAACCCTCAGTGGGGTCAAAGGGTAATGGACTGTAGAATGTGGTGTCAGAGTGTTGTCTAGCAGCCTCTTGTTCATATTCCAACCTATTCATGATGACTACAGCACCTCCTTTGTCAGCCTTTTTTATTATGATATCAGAGTTGTTTCTGAGGTGGTGGATGGCGTTCTGTGTTCTGCATGACTGAGGTTATGGGGCTAGTGATGCTGCTTTTCCACAATTTTAGCCCATGCACATTGACGGACGCACTCTATGTAGAAGTCCAGTCTGTTGTTTTGAACTTCAGGAGGAAGTCCACGTAGAATCCTTCTTTTTGTAGTGTTGGTAGGAAGCTTTCTGTGGATTAGTGTACTGTTCAGTGGTGGGCTGGAAATGTTCCTTGAGTCGGAGTTGTCAAAAGTAGGATTCTAGGTCACCACAGAACGGTATCATGTTTGACAGTGGGGCAGAAGGAGAGGCCCCAAGATAGGACAGACTGTTCTGCCGGGCTAAGAGTATAGCTGGATAGATTAACAATATTGTTGGGTGAGTTAAGGGAACCACTTGTGGAAGTGAAAAAAGAGATAAAGGGAATTTGAACGCAGATATCTTAGTTTCTAGGAATAGAGCAAGAGTCAGGCTAACACTCTAATAATGCTTTGGGAGATGATTTATCAGAATATTAAATAAGGTTGGGCTGATAACAATTCCCTGTGGTATACCACTTATAATATTTGGCATAACTTTCCCAATTCTGACCTGCATGATCCTTTTACTGAAAAAAGTGTCTAATCCACACTATGAATTCTTCTCCTTATCCCTAGTGCACATAATTTGTATAGTAAGCCTTCCTGCCACAGCATGTCATATGACTTTTCAATATATAGAAAGTAGGGCTGTCAGTTAATTGCAGTTAACTTATGCGATTAATGCAAAAAAATTAATTATGATTTTTTAAAAATCATGATAAATCAGTTTTAACAGCACTGTTGAGCAATAGAAATCCTATTGAAATTTATTAAATATTTTAATGTTTTTCTATTTTTTCTAATATATTGACTTCAGTCATAACACAGAATGCAAAGTGCACAGTGTTCATTTTATACTATTATTTCTGATTACAAATATTTGCACTGTAAAAATTATAAACAAAAGTATTTTTCAAGTCACCTTATACAAGTACTGAAGTGCAATCTCTTTATTATGAAAGTGAAACTTACAAATGTAGATTATTTTTGTTAAATATCTGCGCTCAAAAACAAAATAATATAAAACTTTGGAGCCTAGAAGTCCACTCAGTCCTACTTCTTGTTCAGTCAACTGCTAAGACAAACAAGTTTGTTTTTATTTACTGGCGATAACACTGCCCACTTCTTATTTGCAGTGTCGCCTGAAAGTGAGCACAGGCATTTGCATGGAACTTTTGTAGCCAGCATTGCAAGTTATTTATATGCCAAACATGCTAAACATTCATATGGCCCTTCATGCTTTGGCCACCATTCCAGAGGACATGCTTCCATGCTGATGATGCTCATTAAGAAAATAATATGTTAATTAGATTTGTGACAGAACTCCTTGGGGGAGAATTGTATGCCTACTACTCTGTTATACCTGCATTCTGCCATATATTTCATGTTATAGCAGACTCAGATGATGACTCAGCACATGTTGTTCATTTTAAGAACACTTTCACTGCAGATCTGAGAAAACGCAAAGAAGGTATCAATGTGAGATTTCTAAGGATAGATACAGCACTCATTCCAAGGTTTAAGAGTCTGTAGTGCCTTCCAAAATCTGAGAGGGACAAGGTGTGGGAGCATGTTTTCAGATGTTTTAAAAGAGCAACACTTCGATGCAGAAATTACAAAACTATAGCCACCAAAAAAAAAATCGGTCTTCTGCTGGTGACATCTGACTCAGATGATGAAAATGAACACGTATTTGGTCTGCACTGTTGTGAATCGTTATCAAGCAGAACCTGTCATCAGCATTGACGTATGTCCTCTGGAATGGTGACTGAAGCATGAAGGGATATGAATCTTTAGAGCATCTGGTACATAAATATCTTGCAACACCAGTTACTACAGTGCCATGTGAATGCTGTTCTCACTTTCAGGTGATATTGTAAACAAGAAGGGGGCAGCATTATCACCTGCAAATGAAAACACATTTGTTTGTCTGGGTGATTGGCTGAACAAGTAGTAGGACTGAGTGAACTTGTAAGCTTTAAAGTTTTACATTATATTATTTCTGAATGCAGTTATTTTGTGTACAGAACTCAATTTGTAAGTTCAACTTCCATGATAAAGACATTGCACTACAATACTTGTAAAGGGAGAATTGAAAAATACTAATTATTTTTTTTTAGAGTGCAAATATTTGTAATAAAAATAAATATAAAGTGAACGCTGTACATTTTGTACTTTGTGTTCTAACTGAAATCAATATATGTATGAATACATGAATATGTAATATATGAATATGTATATATGAGAATGTAGAAAATATCGAAAATATTTAAATAAATGGTTTTATATTGTTTAACAGCCGTGCGATTAATCGTGATTCTTTTTTAATCACTTGACCGCCCTAATAGAAAGACATCTACCAGGAAACTATTGTGCCTCATACTTTTTTGTACTTCAGTTTCTAATTTAGCATCATGATCTATGGTGCACCTTCCTCTCCTAAAACCATGGTGCACCTTATCTGAAATGCCATGAAGTGTTAAATAATTCCAAGATAACTCTCTCTGAAAGCAGTGTGAGGGTTATCTAAACATGTTACACCTATTATCTTTACCTGATGATGTATTCTTGCTCATAACCATAGCTTTCTCAAGTTCTTGCAAACAAAAACATTCATTCTTTAGAGTATCTTCTTGTTTACCTCCATCACATAATAAATCATGATTCTCTTCAATTAACTGTCTTTTAAATTGATGGATAACTTCAGTTTGGTTTTCATCATTACTCACTGGAAGATTTTCTGCTAAACCTTCTGCTTTCTCATTATCAGAATTTCTAATTATTGTCAGTCCCAATAAGAGCTGGGATATGTCTTAGTCTGAATTCTGTTCATTCTTCTAATGTGCCTGTATATGTCTGATGTCTTGGTATCTTTGTTTATTCATCCACAGCACTTCCTCCATTTCTTTTTCTTTGATTATATATATGTACGATTGCCTTACTATTTTGTACTTCATTAGATCTTCAATATTCATTTGTTTTCTTTTTAATAGGCTTTGTTCCTTTCTTTAACTCCATTTGCACTCCTCATTCCACCACAGAAGTGACTTTTTAGTTTGGGGGTAGATCAATATCCAGTAGATGCTGCTATTAATCCCTTGGTTGCATTATCATTAAATTCTTTGTCATCATTCACGCAATGTTTATTCACAAATTCATCACATATACTTGTAAATAGCTCCCAGCTAGCTTTCTTGACATTCTAGGTGGGTAATTTTCCATTACCCTCAACCTTAATTATTACTTTTCAAGGGGAATGGATAGGGGAATAATCACTCCTCATTCTTCTTCTTTATCTATTTCCCAGTTGCATTTACTTGTAATATCTGCTTTTACAATTCTGAGGTCTAGGTAGGAAAAATCTACTATCTTCGGCATTAAGTCTCAGTGGGTGCCATCATTTCAAACCACTAGATTATTTTCATCAATAAATTTCTGTAAGCATGAACAATTTTTATCATTTGTCTTACTTCCCCATAATTTATTATGACTATTTAGATCACTGCATATAATATATAATCTTTTAGCATTCTTCACAATTTCTTGTATGGCAAACTTTCTAATTTTCCCAATGGGTTATAAATATTATAAATCTTAAAAGAAATATTTCTTTTGCACTGGGATCTCCACAGAGGTTGCCAACCCCTGGTTCAAGACATTTAAAATAATTTACAAGTATACTACATTAAGAATCTCCTGAAGAAGTATGCTCTTGTTTGCATATCTCATTCTGACATTTGTAATTCAAAATTTATATATATTCAGGATGTGGTTTGGAATGGGTTTAGTTGCATAGATTTAAAAAATTGGAAGTCTACTTATTGTAGTTTAACAAATAGTCGTAGTGCTGCATTTATAATCAACTTATCCACTGTATATGTCTTACTAGACTTTGTTTCCCCAGGAATTAAATTCATATTTCTAACAATAAAACTGAGTAAGCTGTGTAGGTAAGACAGTTTTGTCTATTAAATAGCATAAACAATTTGATTGGATTAAATGGGATAACATTGTCGAAAAATTACAGTTTCTTTCCCACCATGGAAATGTCTTTGGAGAAATTGTATTGTGAGGTTTTATATAACACTAATAGTTTCTCTCTGGAGGAATGTATCATGTCTCTGTGATATGTAATGGAGGTTACCATGGTAGTCATATTTTTTCTGAGAGAAAAGTTGTCTTCTTTTCCTTTATTTCATAATAATTTAAAAAAGAACCAAGCATTGCAGATCATAATGCTGGTCTGAGGTGTTCGAACACCCAACTCTTGTAAGGAAACCATAATTAGTGCTCCAAGTTCTCACAAAATTCTGCTCTATATGACAAGCAAATCTGAAATAGCACCCTAGATATTTATTTGTTTTGTATATACCTTTTTCTTCCCTGATAGTCAGGATCTTGCCCAATCATGTTAGTTCTTCACCTCTAACCTCTTTAAATACTATGTTGTATACTGTAGGCATGTCTACACTTCATGTTGCTGGCCTCGATCAGCTGACTCAGGCTTGCAGGGCTTGGGCTCTGGAGATATAAAATTTCAATGTAGAGGTTTGGGCTACAGTCCAGGCCCTGGGACACTCCAGGTCATCCCCCCACCTGCACCACCTGCAGCTGTGTGGCAAGTTTTTTATCACAGTGTTTGCATATCCTGGAGAATCTCTTAATCAATAACAGGCTCAGCCACTATCTGCTTTGGTTATACAGAGCACACGTGGGGCTACTGCAGGGGGAACTATTTTTCTACTTCATCTCCATAGCCTATTAAATCCTGACTCTGGCCTCTGTCAGTGCTCCTAATTAGGCACATGTTAACAGTGTGGTTATCACAATATAATGCCACAAATGGTTGCTTTACATTTTCCTTGGGGTGTTTTCACATTTTGAAAACCCTGAGGACTTTGAAACAGGGTTGAGGGGTAATTATATCTCTCAACACTTCACATGCAATCTAGCATGTTTTCTTATTTCTAAATCTGCACAGTGAGTGTGCTAAGGAAAGAAACATGGAACAGATATTAAGCTAGTATAAGCTGTCATTGTTCTATTGAAGTCTGCTGGCATAATTGTCCACTGAAGTCACTACTTATGTATCTTAATGAATTTTCTTTACTTTAGAATAAATTTCGTAATTTGATCAATGAAATTGAATAAGCTGTATAGCTGAGACATGGCTTTTTCCATTGCTAAGCATTAATACAGTTTGGTGTATATGTGTATAAAATCCATTGTAAGCATAATGCTTTCTCTGTTTAAGTTCTGAGTCAGCATCCATTTAAGTTATTGAAGTATTTTCCTGTGAAAGAATATACTAGTTAACTCTTCCATGCTGTTTTAATTGTTTGCGGGGGGCAGCGTGATTTAGTAGAGAACATATACTAGCCCAGGAATTCTGAGACCTGTGTTCTATTTACGGTTTGGAAGGTGGGTAACCTTGGGTCAATCACTCTCCAACAGAGATAATGATATTGATAAGAGTTGGATGAAATTTCTTGAATAAATAGTTTATTTGAATAATAGAGTTTCAGTTGACTTGAAACTATTCATCAACTTGACATGAATTCACTCTATAGCAGGTAGTTATGGCACATGTCTAAGAGGCGGAAGATCCAAGTTAAAGTGCCTGCCTCCCAACGAATGTTAAATTAGTTATACAAAGTAGAACAGATTCACTAAGAGAGATTGACCAAAGCCTACCAAAGTAGCCCATAGTGCAGTGGTTAGGACACCCTTTTCTACATCAGATAGAGGGAGAACTGAACCTGCGTCCTCTCCATCCCCCCAGTAAGTGCTCTCATGACTGCAATAAATGATACAAGGAGATCAATAACACCTCCTCCTTCTATGTTACGAATCTAGCCATTTACAGATGCTTGAAAAAATCCATTTTGGGTTGAAACCCAAAATAGATTTTATTTGCTGAATTTTTTAAACATTTTTTAGATTCAATTTGACCTAAATCCAATGTATTTTTTTTCAAAAGTGTCAACAAACTGAAAAATTAGTTATTTGTCCAGCTCTAATTCTTTACAAAGTGGATCATTTTGTACCCTACTGGTGAAAAGTGCTATCACAGAGCTAGATATTTAAGATTATGTGTTATCAAAATATCAAAACTTTAAAATGACAACTAAGCAAGATAATACTGCTAATGATTTTGTCATTGTACTCTTATTTACAAAAACTGAAATGATTCTGCAATACTGCAAAAGTGTTCAATTGAAGTATACACAATTCAAATCCTCCTAAATCTCTGAGTTCTTATCACCCACATCACTTATTAATGTCCCCCAATTATAAACCAAATCCAGATTAATGATTTCTGTCACCACACGCATACTGTTTTGAAAAGAACACAGCATGAAATTGTCTGGAACCATTTAATTATCATAAATATAAAATATTTTATACAACAGGCATTTAAAGCTCAAATATCTGTTTGAATGAAAGACAAGAATCAGCTAATGAGTGGATCAGGGATGGCAGTCACTCTCCTCACATGATATTTGCAGACAGGATGTTACCAAATATACCACACCACTGGCTACAAAACCACAAGTCTGACTTATAACAGGGATCATCAACCTTTGGCACGCGGCCCACCAGGGTAAGCACCATTCGCGGGCCAGGTTGGTTTGTTTACCTGCCACGTCCGCAGGTACGGCTGATCGCTGCTCGTACTGGGTGCAGTTCACCACTCCAGGCCAATGGGGGCTGTGGGAAGCGGCACAGGCCGAGGGATGTGCTGGCTGCCTCTTCCCCCCACCCCCGTTGGCCTGAAGCGGCGAACCATGGCCAGTGGGAGCCGCGCTCAGCCGAACCTGCGGAAGTGGCAGGTAAACAAACTGGCCCGGCCCACCAGGGTGCTTACCCTGGTGGGCTGCATGCCAAAGGTTGCCAATCCCAGACTTATAACACTATCTGCAAGCACAGGTTAAAGCTAAAACAAGTTCTTGAGCTTTTTTCAGTCTGAGTTATAATGTTCAAGGCCAGAAGAGATGACTACATCATCTAGTCTGACTTATTCCACATCTCAGGCCACCAACACAATCCAGTATCCACACATTGAACCCAACCATCAAAATTAGACCAAAATATTATAGCCCATGGGAGATGATTTTTTTTTTAATGTACCAAAGGTAGAGAGTAGCAGAGATAGAGCTGCAACAATGCAATGACAGGGAACTGATTAAGTAAGAGAGATTGAAATGTGAGGGGATCTTCATGGTACAACCTGAAACTGGGGTACTGCTGTGCCCCTTTAGCTCTTCAGCCTAGACTGTGTATCATAATGTTTTGCTATTGACAAGCAGCACACCCCTTCAGATGCTGTTAGCATGTGGAGTCCCACACCCATCTAGATTGCACGAATGCTTGCAAAGCCACTCACAAATCACACAGCAAAAGGCACCAACCAATTCCCACCAGTTCCCCAGCTTTGCATCCCAGAGCTGTACCTCCTTGCCCTGGTGAGAAGACAGACCGGTATAAATTTATGACCCAGTCTGCCCTTTCGTCAATGTGGAAAGGACATGTATCAGCCTTTGTACAAAGCAAATCAAACAAACCACACTGTTTTAGGTAAAATATAAAACAAGTTTACTAATTACAGAAAGATAGATTCTAAGTGGTAGGCATAAGAAGTCAGGGATAGTTACCAAAGAAAATAAAAGATAAATGCACTTAAACCTTACTATACTAGGCAATATTTAGATTAAGCAATTTTCTCATCCCACTGGATGTTACACTACTTAATACATAGGCGTCTCCTAATCCTGGACCAGTCTCCTCAGTTCAAGTTTTAATCTTCTCCATGTTCTTCTTGCTTCCAGCATAGGTGGGGGAGGAGAAAGGCAAAATATGATACCTCAGTTTCCTATTTTATATCCTTAGTTCATGTGCCTAGACGACACTACCAGACATGTCCTGGTGGGCTTCGCTGAGTCAGTGGGCTGTGCAATCCCCCTGCTGTGGTCTTGTGCAACTGAGTCATAGAGTTGAGGAAAGCCCGCACTGAATTGCAAATCCCTGCTGTTTAATGTTCACTGAGCACCTTCCTGGGAGTGATTTGCCTTTTTTGTCTGTTGCTAACAAATTTACAGCATATTTCAGTAACAAACATACAGCAAAATCTCATAAGTTCATATGTACTAATGATATATATACTTGACAGAACAATAGATTTCAGGAGATCATGACCTTTCATAAAATATTACATGATATGATAGTGTATGAAATATCACAACTATATATGAATGAAGAATATGGGTGTTGCAATGTGCTATTTTGAGATACAGTGTGTCATACCAGGCAAGTGACCTGTACCCTGAGTTTTAGAAGAAGGCAAAAAAACCCCTAAACTTCCTGGGAAACTGCCCATCTGACCTGGGAGAAAATTCTTTCCTGACCCCAGATGTGGTGATCAGTTAGACCCTGAGCACATAAGCAAGAACCAGACAGCCAAGCACCTGAATGAGAGAATGTTCGGTGATATCTTAGAGCCATGGATGTCGGGTATTGTAGTCCAGGGAGGCTCAGCCTCCTTTGGTACTGCTACTACTGCTGGTCCCCTAGTTACGGGATTTGGTAGGGGAAGTTTTTGCTTTATTATGCCCCATGCAGGTTCCAGGGTGGCTAACTAGTCAGTAAGTTCTATTCAGCTTCTCAGGTTCATCACTAATCTCCCTGGACTCCAGAGAGAATACTGATCAGCTCAGGAAACCTAGTAACAAATATCACCTCCTCAGCCACCCCAGAACCTGTATGGGGCATATCAAAAGATTTTTCTTAGGAGACGCTTTTCTCTGGGGCAGTTTGGTGTCGGGGAGGCACAACGCAGCTTCAGCTGGTCCGGTGCTCCTCTGGCCAATGTGTGGGGGATGGATGCTCAGGCCTCTAGCCAGCCTGGGTCTCCTTCAGCCAAGGGGGATGGGACACTCATGGCTCCTCCAGATGGTGATGGTGGGACTCATGGTTTTGGGAGCAAGGAGCCACGGGACCCCAGCTGCGGGAGACGTGGGCAGAAGGGGCAGAGCCAGGGTCTAGCCTCTCCAAAGGGGGGCTCCACCTGCAGCACACGCTTAGAGCCCTGGCCCTTCCTGCCCTATTTCCCATCTCCAGCAATGGGTATCCTTGATGACTCAGAGGAAGGAGATTTAAAAAAAAATACAAAATCCCAGCATACAGTGAGGAAAAGAACCTCTTCCTTTCAGTGGTGGGCAACCTGCGACCCACTTCCTGCAGCTCCCATTGGCTGTGAACGGTGAACCACGGCCACTGGGAGCTGCAAACAGCCATGCCTATAGACTGTCAATGTAAACACTATCTCACGGTCCGCCAGCGGATTACCCTTATGGGCCGCTGGTTGCCCACCACTGCTTCCTGTCCTCCTCAGGTAGCTGGCTGAAACCCCAAAGCATGAGTTTTAGGAACATAAGATATAAAGCAGAGGTGAATTTGAGGTCTGTTGAATGTTACCATCACTTCATACAATTGCACTCATCAGTTCATCCAGCTCTCTCTTAAATCTAATTAAGTTGCTTGCCCCCACAACTCCTATTTGGAGGCTGTTCCAGAACCTCATCCTCACCTCATCCCTTCTTCTAATTTTCAGCCTGCATTTGTTCATGGCTAATTTAAATACATTTGTTCTTGTGCCAACATTGTCTTTTATCTTAAATATTTCTTCAATCCCTGACAATTACCACCTGTTATAGTTACAGAGTAATCAGCCTCTCTCCGAGTTCCTTTTGCTGGATTAAACAAGCTAACATGTTCAAGTCTCCTCTCATAAGATAAGCCCTCTATTCCCCTGATCATCCTAGCAGCTCTCCTCTTCATGTGCTTCAGTTTAAATTCAACTTTTTTTCAATGTGGGTGACAATATTCCACTTGATGTCCTACCAGTGCAGTGCCTTGTATATATGATTTCCTATTCCCTTAACAGTGTTTAGAATTAATTGTGCAAAAATGTTTTAAGCACCAGTTCATAGTATATGGAATATGAAAAATGTAATGGGCCTATAAAATAGAGAACATCAAAATGGAACCAATGTGACATTTCTCCAAACCCCAAACTTCAGGGGTTAACACTGCACAACATATTACAGCTTGTTTAAAAACCTTAGGCTTAAATCTTGCACTTATGCAAGTGTATAACTTTACACATATGGACCCTAATTCAGCAAAACTCTTAAAGGTGTGCTTCAATCCTGCTTAAGTCAATGGGATTAAAGAACACAATTAAAGAGTTTGCTGAATCAAGAACAGGGGAACTGATTTAAAAGTAAAAACACAAGAACATAAGAAAGTCACACATTCACTTCAGTTAGCTTTGGATCAGACTCTAGAATAGTTCCATTAACATCAATGGAACAACACACTTATACAAAGTGATATATATATGTAAATAATTGAAGATTTTGAGAATATAGCATGACTGCATTTAACAAGATGTGATGCAACCAGGTGAGAAATGATGGTGAAGCAATGATATTTGTGTTTTAGTCCTATGCCTTATTAAAAAACAAAAGCAAGAGAGTTTCAAATAAAGTACTAGAATGAAAATGCAGGTTAAAGTTAATCACATAGTCAAGCTCTGAATCCACCAGTGTTTAGTCCCAGAGAGAAGTAGGACTTCCTTTGCTGATAAAACTTTGCCTAGCCATCTAACATTTGCCATAAATGAAAACTTACACCAGAATATTCATTTTACTTTTTACCACTCTAACAAATGCTTAATTGCAAAAGATATATAAAAATAATCTAGAACTTTAGGTGCCTTTTCTCCATTATGAAATGTCAATATCTTCCCAGTGTGGTTAGGATTAACTGCTGATGGGTATTTCATCTAATGTTTCATTATCATATGCAAAGGAACTACTAAACTATTTTTTTGGCATAACTTTGTTGTCTTCAGTTGAATAACAGTAGAGATGAATTTTACCCAGTGACTAATTCTTTTTGGCAACAAATAATAAGAAAGAACCAGATTTTACAACGGGAAAGAGGAAAATTTATGTAGAATGTAGATTTCCTACTCCCTCCTGAATTCTTTGAGACAATATCGAATTTATATTACTGAACCGCAAGTCCGGTTTGAATATTTAACGATGATTCTGAATTTTAACTTCAATATTTGGATTATGTTGACTGGAAGAGGATAAAAATGAAATGGAAAACCAGCTTTCTTTGTGGAAATTTGTGAGACCACTAGACCAAAGAGTTAAGTGGCGATTTAAAAAAATGGAGCAAATTGCAGTGAAATTAAATGAAATCTTTAGCTCAAATTTGGCTCCTAGAAATCCTGAGAAAATCACTATCCTGAGACTATTTCTGAAAGGTAATAAAGGTATATCACTTTCAGAGATCAAAGATAGAGTTCTCTTGGGATGAGATGTTTGAACAACAAGAGAATTTTAGTAGCACAAAATCTATAGGCCTGGAGAAAAATGTCCAAGAAGAATTCAGGAGGAGCTAGAAAAACAAAGTAGCAGATCAGTTAAAAAAAATCATGATTCTGTGGTTCTTAAGGAGGTGTCTTTTCTAGGCTATTTAGCATAAGTAGATGAAGCAGTACCTTCAGGGATGGATTATGGTATTCTAAAGCCCTAAACTACATCAAGTGCAAGGGGCCTCATACCATAAAAAATAATCTATTATTTTCATAGAAAGGACATTGAATATATAAACATGAAAGCTTTATAGTTGCATATATACAAAGACGGAGTTGTAAAAATTGAATAATAATCTAACCAAAACACATCTTGCAATATGCCTGCTTGCATTATAAAATAGTTTAAAATTAATATATTTTTACTACGATTTCTTTATTAGCAGACATGAAAACTTTATATCTAAAGCAATACAAAAGCAGTGGCAGTTACACAGACCAGCTTACCTAATGGAAGCAGTACAACTTGCAGTATGTCTCTTTATTCATCACATTACTTTGAAGACTGAAATGTAAAACATTTCCTTTCATGATTTTTGGAGAGCAAAATCATTGATGATGTCCTCAGATGATAAGCTGAAGAGTTTGTCACTTTCAATGCACAGAATGTTTAGTGCAAATAGCTTTTCTTGCAGTATTTTCTAAGCAATCTTTCTTCACGTTTGCTTCTCTATCCTGTCTCTTCCAGGACCACTAATTAATCTCAAGCAAACACCTTGGATACCAAGAGTGACAACAAGCTATATGTGCTAAGGAGACAGAAAGAATTTACCAGAAAAAAGACTGGCAATCTCTAGACAGGCATTGAGAAGTGAGAAAAACAAGCATATATTCAAGCAAATAAAATGAATATTATAGCCTATAATAGCCTATAAATCATATATGCACATAGTTTGAAATAACTTGATCACCAAGTACTCAGAATATTTTGATATATATCAGAGGGTAGCCGTGTTAGTCTGGATCTGTAAAAGCAGCAAAGAATCCTGTGGCACCTTATAGACTAACAGACGTTTTGGAGCATGAGCTTTCGTGGGTGAATACCCACTTCCTCAGATGCATGTAATGGAAATATCCAGGGGCAGGTATATATATGTGTGCTAGCAAGCAAGCTAGAGATAACGAGGTCAGTTCAATCAGGGAGGATGAGGCCCTGTTCTAGCAGTTGAGGTGTGAAAACCAAGAGAGGAGAAACTGGTTCTGTAATTGGCAAGCCATTCACAGTCTTTGTTCAATCCTGAGCTGATGGTGTCAAATTTGCAGAACAAAGACTGTGAATGGCTTGCCAATTACAGAACCAGTTTCTCCTCTCTTGGTTTTCACACCTCAACTGCTAGAACAGGGCCTCATCCTCCCTGATTGAACTGACCTCGTTATCTCTAGCTTGCTTGCTAGCACACATATATATACCTGCCCCTGGATATTTCCATTACATGCATCTGAGGAAGTGGGTATTCACCCACGAAAGCTCATGCTCCAAAACGTCTGTTAGTCTATAAGGTGCCACAGGATTCTTTGCTTTTTTTGATATATATGTACATCTTTCATCACTTCTCTCAAAACCCTTTATCCTTTCATCAGCACCCTCTGATATTTACAGTGAAGGTTCCTGAAACTGATGGAGAGAAGCCAACAAAAATTTATCCTCCTCAAATCCATTTGACCCAAGTCCATAAGACGATCACCTACAAACTCAATCATGTGAAGCACGGATAGTGCATGAAGCAGAAAGCAGCTTGCACACTAAAATACACAATTATATGTACATACAAAAGAAGAAAGAACACATGAACACTTAAGAAAACAATGAAAAACAGGAGCAAAGGCACTATATGATTGAGTGAGCTGGACCGTAAAGAAAAGGTGGAGGCCTTCTGGCTATTAGCAGCCAAGGGTGACACTATACAAGCCTTCACTCCAGTGCCAAGTCCCATAGGAATATGTGCTTGGTAGGATTGCCTCACAACACTGCTGTCTCTGACCTCACATTTTTCCTGATTTTTATCGGCAGTGAGATTATTTATTTAAATATGTTACGAAGACATTGTCAGAATTTTACCAGTAGCAGCTGGCCATTTGAACGAAAATGTTTATATTTAGAGAGAATCTTCTTTTTCCCATATGTCTTTTATTTATTAACAGATTTTGATAAAAATTGAAATGGAGTCCATTTTTTTCTTTTTTAGAGGCCCTGAGTACTAGTCCAGCCCTGAGTACTAGTCATAGAAATGGTGTGGAATCATAGAAAAATAAGCTTACTGCAGAGAAGATCAAAACAGATCAAAACAGGCTAATATTCCATTGACTTTAGTAGACCCTTAATCTGCAAAATATAAAGACTGCAACGTCAGACTCAAAATATATAATATTTGTGTGAAAGCGTTTGTATATCCAGAATCCTCCCAGTAAGTAGAAGGATTAACTATCTCTATTCAAGGAGAGAGAAAGCCCACTGCACCAAGAGGTCTGTATGCATTTTGCCAATCATGGAGGGAGGAGCAGACACCTAAACCTCATTAAAGGTGGATATAAAAAGAGAATCACGGCAGTAAGGGGAGTCCTTTGTAATAAGAGACTCTTCTATTTGCATGGGAGCATCTTCTAGGGCCCAATGACCTGCAGCAAAAGACTATTGAGTCTCTCCACTGAGGCGTGAAAAGACTGCTTTGCCTGAGAAAGGCAAAGGACTATTGAGTTCCTGCACAAAAGAGAAAATGTCTGTTTACTTTTGTAGCCTTCTCAGCAGAGTAAAGCTGAATCACAGAAATGGGGTAAATGAGGTATGGCTGTTCTTGAATGACAGATGGGTAGGCTGTCTGGGAAATGATTGTTTTTCCCATGAACTGTAGGTGAACATGAAATAGTCTTGTAAAAAATATTTTTGGTCAAAAAAATTGTCTTGGTAGCTTAAAATGCAAAACACTTTAGAATTAAGTTGTTTCTTTAAAAAAAACATTTTGCTAAAATTTCCACTTTTTAATAAAAAAAATTATTTGACTACATGCGTGTGTTATACCAATTATATTAGACCAGTAGCAGGATCTTATTAAAGGGGACAAGACAAAGATGCCACATTTATTATGATAACAATTTGATTTGTGACTAATAACTAATATCTTTATTCTTATACACACACACACACATTATACCTAATACCTATACACACACACACACACATATTCACACACACACACCCACATTCATCAGGTGTTCTGCAGCTGCTGCATAGTTACCAGTCTTGAAGATAGCTTAAGTTCATGGCTTGATTTTGCAGCTTGGGTTGGTAGCTTGTGGCGGCTAACTGGCCAGGAAAGCCAGGCACAAGGACAAGCTGGATCTCTGTTGGGCAGGCACTGATGTCCTTCCATGTTGGCAGCAGAATGTTACCCAGAGACTCTCATCTCACCCTTCTTTTTTATAGGCTTTTCGTTTGGATTCAAAGTCTATAGGTCTTGCTGTGTCACGCTGCCTCTGGGTTTAGAGTGATCACCCATCAATTGCAGGCGTGACTTTCAGCCTTGAACCTGGCTTTGATCTTCCTTCTGTTGTTCTGTTGTTCTTTTCTTTTTAGGGTGGATGCTTCTTACTTTGTTTAGGGCTGTTGTCTAGGTCTTCAGCCATTGGTATTTGAACTTTATCTCATCAGGACAGGCTGGGGCTGGAGGTTGATTCCGTCATTCATACATACCTCATTCACACATCTAAACTAAACTAATAAGATTACGGCAGGGTTTGCAAAAATAAAGGTTGGAGGAAGCTTTTACAAAATGGAGTGAGTGTTTTAAAATGGGGTTTGAATTACAATATGGAACAGAAGTTACAGTGTAGGCAAGTGTAGTGAATGGTGAACAGAAGTTACATTAATAAAGTGAACAATTAAAAACAATTTTATTTATCAGTTCTACACATGAAGTAAGTGAACACTCACTAGATTTTTAAAAAAAAATCATTTCTTTCTTATGCCTGTGCGTTCAACATAGCGCCCATCTTTAAAATTAATTTTAAGACTTATTCTGGAATCTTGTCTACCTCTGTTCTTGTAGCCAAAATTTCATCTAAACTTATACTCACGTCTGGTTTCCTTGGAAATCAGCTTGACAAATGAAATGTTTGTTTCCAAGTGATAAGAAAATTAAATCACAACCTCAGGTAATCATCGGGGGTGGGGCTTCTCTGACTAGGGGTCCTATAAAGCTAGCCAGCTGCAGTGGTACAGAAGCCAGCAAGCAGAGCTGTAAACAGGAGAGTTTGGGGTAAGATTAAGAGAGGCAGGCGGAGGAACACACAGGCTACTGAAAGGAGTGTGCAGTGTTCTAGCAGTGTCTTGGTGCTTGTTGGGAGTTTGTTTTGCTGTGCTTGATGGTGTTTTGGCTTGGTTTGCATTTCCCAGATTTACAGGATTTAGGTGAGAAGCCTATGACAGACACAAAGACAGCAGTTGTAGTGACCCAAGCAGTGGAAGACACAATGAGGATGATAATGTGAAATCTGCGGCATGTACATGATCCTGGAGGGGGTACTTGATAAAAGTTTCATCTTCATGAAGTGCCCCCTGATAGAGCTGATGGGAGAAAAGATCCGAGTATTGGAGATGCAGGTGGAAACTCTGGCTGAGTTTAGAAGGGGGTTCAAGTGGATGATAGAGCAAAGACATGAGGAGTCTGAATGGAAAAGCTCAGACTTGCAGATGGAAGCAGGACCAAAGAACTCTGAGGGGAGACTGCTGGGTGAGGAAAGTGGACAGTGGAAGCATGTGACTAAGAGAACCAGGCAGAGGAAAAGACGGGTCAGTGAAGGAGAAATAGAGCTCAGGAACAGGTTTAGGGAGTTGGAAAATGAAGAAGGGGCACAGCAGGTCACTGACAGTGAGAGGGCAAGGAAGAAGAGAAGAGCAGCTAGTCCTATATGAAGAGGGCAAGAGTCAATGGAGATAACAACACCAAATATGAGCCCCAGGAGGATAGCAAGGGTTAATAGGAATCGAGAGAACTTGCTGCCAGAGGGAATAGAGGATAGACCAGAGAATCGCACCTTCACCAGGAAAAGGCAGTTTTATGTAATTAGGAACTCCTTACTGAGAAGAATAGAAAGGCTTGTCACCAGAGCTGATCCAGAGAACAGAAAGTTGTGCTGTCTGCCAGGTGCTAAGATATGGGAGGTGGACCTGAGGCTGAAGAGGATCCTAATGGGAGCAAGGAAGAATCCACTGATTGTCCTTCATGTGGGAATGAATGATATGGCTAGATTCCCCCCTGGAAAGTATCCCTGTGCCAGGCTAGGGAAGACGCTTAAGGAAATTGAGGCTCAGGTGATTTTCAGTGCAATTCTGCCTGTTCCTAGAGAAAGGCAACAAAGGTGTGAAAGATTATGATGATCAACAGATGGCTCAGGCAGTGGTGCTATAAGGAGCGCTTTGGGATGTATGGCCACTGGGAGGCATTAATGGACAGAGGAGTGTTCTCTCGGGATGGACTTCACCTGAGTAGGGAGGGAAATAGCCTTCTAGGATGGAGTCTGGCACAACTGATTAAGAGAGCTTTAAACTAGGAATTGGGGGGAGATGGCTTGGAGATGTCCAGGTAGGGCCGGCTCTGGCTTTTTTGCCGCCCCAAGTGGGAAAAAAGAGGAGTGGCCAGAGTGGCAAAGCAGGGGGGAAAAATGTAGAATAATTTTTAGAATTCCAGCTTTTATCCATTTTATTAGGAACTTTTACCTGATCAAAGAAAAAAGTAACCAAAAACTTTAAATCAGGCCATCTAAGAACTAACTTTTCAGATTGACAGTTTGTGGAGGGGAAACTAGATTAAGCATGAATTTAAATTTTAGCAGTTATCCTCCCTTATGTATTCACTTGTATCCAGTTATAAAATTTTGATTGAATCATCTAGCTGGAGAAATCTTGTTCACCTTTCTCATAAAATAGTTCATTTCCATCAGATTCTCATTTTATTTACACTGGTATAAAACTAAAAGTAATACTACTGGCTCAAAATTGACTTGAAGAGAAATTGAGAAAGACAGCAAGACAAGGTGAAGTAGTGACTGCAAGATTATAGTGAAGAGGTGTCAATTAGGCATGAGGGAAACTTTCATGTTGAATGACTTTGAGATGATTATCATTCATACTTGCACTAAATGCCTTCTTTTAAATGAATTTACTGTAATCTCTTCCCTCGTTCTTGATAGGTGAGAAAGATCACTCTAGTTTTTCAACAGCACAAATTATTAGACTCAAATATGAATGTGGACTCTAACCCTATGTTACGCTCTTTCCAAAGAAAGCTCTCCATCCACTTGGCTACTGTGTCTGTGTCCAGCCCTAACTGAATGATCTAATTGCTATAACTCAAGGGATATTGATTACTATTAATGATAAAATACTGCTGCCCCGCCTTGTAAATATAGCAAGGGTTAATAGAAATGACCTAGAGCAGCTTCAATCTCTCTTCTCAGACTTTACCACAACTTACATCATAGGTAATGAGAACAGGAGTACTTGTGGCACCTTAGAGACTAACAAATTTATTTGAGCATAAGCTTTCATGGGCTATGGCCCATTTCATCAGATGCATAGAATGGAACATATAAGAAGAGTATATATATACATACAGAGAAGATGCCATACCAGTTCTAAGAAGCTAATTAATTAAGATGACCTATTATCAGCAGGAAAAAAAAAAACTTTTGCAGTGATAATCAAGATGGTTAATTACAGACAGTTGACAAGAGGTGTAAGGATAGTTATCATAGTTATCAGTTTTCCTGCTGATAATGGGTCATCTTAATTAATTAGTCTCTTAGAGCTGGTATGGCATTTGCTCTATATGTATATATATACTCTTCTTATATGTTACATTCTATGCATCCAATGAAGTGGGCTGTAGCCCATGAAAGCTTATGCTCAAATAAATTTGTCAGTCTCTAAGGTGCCACAATTACTCCTGTTCTTTTTACGGACACAGACTAACATGGCTGCTACTCTGAAACCTGTCATCATAGGTAATGTCTTGCTTGCCTTTAGTCTCATTAGCCTGGCACCCCTATACAAAAACAAGTCTCTACTCATTTGCAGTAACACTTGGAGGCCCAAACTACTAATAAAAATAACTTCATCTGTGTTTCCTGGAACATAGGATTGCTCCCTCCATGTATGTCCTATGGTTTGAACAGGGAGGAAGCAATTCCAGGGTTACCCACCTCCACACTCTGGCTGTTATAACTGGGCAGGAGCACAGATGGAGTAAGTTCTATTCACTGAAGGAGGGCAGGAGCAAGTGCTGCTCAAAGCTTGGAGGAGGAATTTTGACTTGAACACAAAACTTCTGCAAAATGCCTCCTGAGAAGTTCAGCTTTCTCCCAACAAAAGGCTTTGTTTTAAAGGCACACGTAATCATACAAGGTTTCAAATCTGTTTGTAATGGTGAGAGTAAATTTTGGCTGACTTTTAAACTCAAATATCTATCTGACAATCTGTCTGTCCCTTTTGAAAATTTGGTAAGCTGTGAAGATAAAATTGTTACCCTGATCAGAAACAAGCAGTGGGATTGGACTTTCAGCTTTTAGTTTGTGTTGTTTTCATTATTGATCTGCTCTATACAGAAAATGTTCTTGTTTCCAATGAACTACATTCTGAATGTGGATAGGGGTTTTGTATAACAAACATCAAGTACAGATCATGAATAGCTTTTTATAGAGAAAATTGCTTAGACATTTAGAACAGAATTGAATTTCATTTGGTTATGTGCAAAATTACTGTACTGTGGATGCAAAGCATAACATTCCACAGGCACTTAGATCAATTTCACACATTAGCAGTTGTTGAAATGTACTTAAGATGAGGCCAGATCTAAAAGCTGCTGATTCAACATACACAGTGGAATGGCAATGGAAAAACTAGTTTAACTCCAATTCTCCAACCTACCTAACTTCTAATTAAATTTTGTAAAGTTGATAAGGAAAGAATGTTAGGATCTTGTCATTAGAAAATCCAGCATGATTCAGAATTAATTAAAGAAATTTCCTGCCAACTTTTGATAAGTGACTTTTTTAAACATAGCAAAACCCTAGAAAAGAAGAAGATATCCTTCACAAGACTCATCCATATATTGTCAGCCCTGCTGAGCACAGGACATGATTCTAGTCATGTACTAATGAAGATGATGTCTTCACAATTAACAAACGTTGTGTAGCAGGTTCCACAAAGAAAATTGCTGCCCTGGTTGCACACTTACACCTGAAACAATCAGTTAATGAAGGGAACTTCACTGCAACAGTGGTGGGAAAAAAAAGGCTTTGATTAGTTGACTATCTGTAATTAATGCACTGAGAGTGCCTTTTTTCCTGGGACTAATAATAATGTATCTTTTAAATGTTTGTTAAACAATTTTTGGATGATTTTAAATTTAATTGAGCTATGAATTAGTATTTACTCAAGTCAGGGCACAAAATAGCAAAATTTCCACAATAGACTGATGGAGAGCTAAAGATTAGATTAGATTCACTTTGCTGCATCTCTGGAACTCAAAGTAAATTCTTCTCTTTCTCCAAAGAGTACAGGACAGAGTTTTAGAATTGCACCATAATGAGGCCCAGTCTTCTCTATATCTCTCCTAAAATTTCCTTTTCTTTGTTTAATAAGTTTCCAATTTTCCTTTAAGTGGAAAACATGCATGATTTTGCCATATAATGGGTTGACTTTTATCCATTTTTTACGAAATCATCCTTTCAGCTAAAAGAAAAATTGGGGAGAAACTCTCTCTTTAAATATTTTTATGGTTATTTTAAATGATACTTTCATTTTCACCTGCCTCTTTGGAAATAAACTGCACTTTTTGCACAAATATGATTTATTGTCTAGCACTATTGTTACATTACCAATCAAGACTTTATAAAACATAGTAAGGAATTCAAACTATAAGGGGAAGAGGGTGGATAGAGAGAGAAAGAGATTAATAGTCAAATAGTAATAATGCCTCTAATTAGGTAATTTTTTTAACTTGCTCTTGACTGCCTTGTGCAGTCAAAACTCTAATGAGGGAGCCCCTTATGAAAACTTTTCAACTCAGCTGTACCCAGGGAATCCCACTAGTATCTCCCTCACATGTATAATCTTCTCATCCCTTCCCCACAACCCAAAGAACAAACAAACAAAACACTGTCAAAACTTTATTTCCATTTCCTCCTCACAGGTCTTCCCTGGCTAATAGAAAGGGAGCATGTCCCATGGCTTGTATAAGTCGGGGAAGTCGCCATTCAATGGGTTTCTCTTTGCTGTTGGAAGTGATTTGAAGTGATTGGATATCTCATGAGCATTCGACAGAAGAATGCAGCATTGTTTTGCGACAGTGGGGCTTCTAAAATTTAACCTGGGATGTGCATAGCATCTCTTCCCTCCCAGACCTAAACAATATGATATGCTTATGTACAATCAAAAAATGTATGCAGTAGGTTCATCAAATTTGAAAGATAAGGGATGTATATGCCTGGGATGTACATGCAAGTTCGGGAAGGTGAAGAGGTGGTCTGCAGTAGGTGCAGTGTTTGCACATTTGTAGTTTAGTCCCACTTCCTTCTCCTCCTCCTCCTCAAGTGCTCTTGCTGTGGCTGACAATGGAGGTAGTTAGTGCACAGTACTGATGAGAGACATTTGCGGAAGTTCTCCTTACATCAACTGCTATGGCAATATGGTGTGACAGATGAGAGCGGCTGGATCTCTTCAGCCTCAGAACAATGTGTATATTAATGAGTGGCACTGGCCTTGGCATTTGAGAAGGCTTGTTAAACAATTATCTGGATCCCTTCTTCCTCCTACTCCCAAATTAATTGATTTTAGTCCATTGTGGTGACTATCATATGGCTTCTGCAAAGGACCCAACCCACTGTAATGTGAAAAAAACTAGTGGATAAAGAAACATTAGTTCATATAATTAATTTGGACATTCAAAAAGCCTTTGACAGAGTTCCTCATGAGGAGCACTTGCAGAAACCACCTGATCAAAGTTCTGTAATGGCTAAGAGATGGGAAATTAAATAAAGAACAAATGGTTAATATTTTGTTCATAGAAAGAAGTTAACAGTGGGATTCCAAAAGGATCCAGTGATACTTAGTGATCCTTTTCCAGATTGTCATAAACAGATAGTTAAGGGTTAATAGAACAGGAGTACTTCATGTCTCTTTTGACTGTAAAGGGTTAACAAGTTCAGTGAGCCTGGTTGTCACCTGACCAGAGGACCAATCAGGGGACAGGATACTTTCAAATCTTGAGGGAGGGAAGTTTTTGTGTGTGCTGTTAGTTTTTGGTTGTTGTTCTCTCTGGATTCTGAGAGTGACCAGACGTGCAACCAGGTTTCTCTCCAATCTCTCTGATACAATCTCTTATATGTCCAGAATAGTAAGTACTAGGTAGATAAAGCGAGGTAGGCTCATGTTTGTTTTCTTTATTTGCAAATATGTATTTGGCTGGAAGGAGTTCAGATTTGTATTTTGCTGAAAGGATTTTAATTTGTACTCGTATACTTAGGCTGGGAGGGTATTCCCAGTGTCTGTAGCTGAAAGACCCTGTAACATATCCCATTTAAAATTTACAAAGATAATTTTTACTGTTTTTTCTTTCTTTAATTAAAAGCTTTTCTTGTTTAAGAACCTGATTTTTTTTATTCTGGTGAGACCCTAGGGGACTGGGTCTGGATCCACCAGGGAATTGGTGAGGAGAAAGGAGGGAAGGAGGAGAGAAAGGTTTATTTTCTCTCTGTGTTAGGATTATTTTCTCTCTCAGGGAGAGTCTGGGAGGGGGAAAGAGAAGGTGAATTTTCCTCTCTGTTTAAAGATTCAAGGAGTTTGAATCACAGTAATCTTCCATGGTAACCCAGGGAGGGGAAGCCTGGGAGAGGCAATGGTGAGGGAAAGGGTTTACTTTCCTTGTGTTAAGATCCAGAGGGTCTGGGTCTTGGGGGTCCCCGGGCAAGGTTTTGGGGGGACCAGAGTGTACCAGGCACTGGAATTCCTGGTTGGTGGCAGTGCTACAAGTACTAAGCTGGTAATTGAGCTTAGAGGAATTCATGCTGGTACCCCATCTTTTGGATGCTAAGGTTCAGAGTGGGGAATTATACCATGACACAGATCATTAAAGTTCTGGTGATAATTATTTAGTTTAGTCAAGACTAGGTAAAACAGTGAGGGACCTAATAAAATTAGACAAACAGGAAGATGATGGCAGACTAAATTTGGTGTAGATCAGTGATCCCCAACCTTTTTTTCTTGTCATGACCCACCCTTACCTGCAATGGACATTGTCCATATCTCCACTGGGAGCCAGGGCTGGAAGGAGAGCCAAGGTTGGGGCAGGAGCTGGGGGCTGAAGCTAGGGTTGGAGCTGCAGCTGGAGTCAGCATTGGAGCCACAGTGGGAAGGGGTTGGGAGTGCATTCAGGAGCAGAGATGGAATGGAGCTGGGGCAAGAGTGGAGCTGGGTGGCACTCCCTTCCCTGTCTCCTGTGACTGTTCCACCCCATCTCCCTAGGGAAGTGCACCCCACAGCTTGGGGACCACTGGTGTAATGTAATTCACAATGGAAGAAGAACTTGAACCAGCTGATGGGTTCTAAATTAAATGCAACTGCTCAGAAAGAAGAGCTGAGTCCCACGGGACAACTCAGCAAAGACCTCTGTCCAGTGCCCAGTAATAAGGAAAGAATGTTAGAAATACAATACAGTCTCTGATTAGATGATCACATACTCTTTTTTCACTTTGTCCTTGACTCATTCAGTATAGGGAGGGTTATGGACTGAATGAGGTTAGGCTATGGAGGGTTAATGATGTCTTCAGTGCAGAAAATAGTTGTTGTGTAATGAATTAAAAGATGGGCCCCAGAATTCCTACTTCATTTAGGCCCAAATTCAGCAAAATGCTTAAGCATATGTTTAACTTTAAGCACATGCTTATGTCTCATTTATACTAATGATGTGAATAAAGATGGACTCAAATATCTGCTGAAGTGCTCTGCTCAATCAGGGCCTCAGATTATGTGTTGCAGAGTGGAGAATCACTCCCTACACACACACCCTGCCCCTAGTCTTCCATGGGGTAAGTAGTACAGTTTTCTACTGAAACTCATTCTTAAGTGGTATATTTCCATGTGACTTGCCTATTGAGTGAAATGAGGTTTGAAGTTCTCAGCCAAATGGAAAGTTAACCATTAGATAAACAAAACCCAAAATTTTATTTCAACACTACATAATAATGTGGTGGATCTAATGCTTGTATAGGCATTTGTCTCTGTATAGTTCGTATTATTTGCATTTGTTCTCAGGGCACTCTACATGTCATACAGAGTTATATATTCACAAGGAATGCAATAAAGTACTTCAGCATTTATCTTAAATCTGAATGTATTATTCTTGTTGATAGTACATAAGGAAATATAGAAACATTTGCTGAAGAGGAATAATTTGAAATTTGCATGGCAAATCATAATTCTCATGTGAAATGGAAAAGCCCCAGGCTTCCTGCCAGTGTCTTTTTGTTTTGTTTTGTTTTGTTTTTAAAGAAACCCAGGAAACCTACAGATTTCCCTTGAAAATGTATTATGTATATTTTTATAAACCATATGCGTAGGGAGGGAAGCTATTTTATGTTTTGCATCACAAATAAGTAATTTAAATCAATCTCTGTCTTTCAGTACAGTTCCCAGTGCTGAATAATGCAAAATTGGATATTGAATGGTGCACTTTAACTTGGATCAGCTGGATTCTTTTTGAAGATAATAATATTTATATTCTCTGGTTCTTATTTCCAAACTCCCAACACAGTTTTTCACCCTTTCCTTCCAGGATTCTAGATTTGTATCTTTATTCCATGCCTCAAGCATCAGCACACCATCTTCTTTTCTACCAGTTTCTCTCCCCCAATCCAGCATGTTACATACTACAGTTAAGGTTGTCTGAGAGCCTCAATCTTATATTTCCATATTTAACATCTCCAGATTTCTTTAAAATGTAACCTTAACTCTGAATTTACTAGGATATAAATACTTGTTTTATAATTACAACATCCTTTTAACATGTTTTTCCACCCTAAATAACCCATATGTCCTCTCAACCATAACTCTATATTAATGTAGTTTATGACTGGGAATTTTCATGATTTACAGCTTCTCTGCACCACTAGGCAGCCTTAATATATGCCAGTTTTTCCTTCTTGTAATTTATGGACGACAGCAAACCTGAAATCTTATCTGTCAGTACAGGCTAGTGTAGAAAATTTTGCTTTAAAGAAACTCATGAAGAATAAACATTGAGTCAAGAATAAATCAAGTCAAAAACAATCTGTAAATGTGGGCTATGCATAACATTTTGGTGAGTTTTAATTATATGGTAAATTTGAAGAGTCAATTATTACTGAGATATTCTGAGACAATGAAAACCTTGGTGCCAAGTACCAAAGTTCTTAAATCCATTATTTAAAAAAAAATAGTCCGTAAGCATAATATATTGATAAAGTCTCAAAAAATTCATTCTGTGCCCAAAGAGTAAGTGTGGTATTCTGTGTTCTTTGGATAAATATGAAAGGGGATCAATTTTAGGAATCTGCCAATGTGCCAGTTTTATTTCAGTTTTTAAATCTATAAAATTAGATATGCCGATATTAGAATGAAATCTAATGAAGTGATTCCGTTTGAAATAGAATCCAGGGAGTCTTAGTTTACTAATTTAATGCTAGGTTCTTTTCAGATTAACTTTGAACTTGAACAGGATTATTCATATTAGAACACTTGGTCCTGGGTGAATTAGTAAATTGTTGATTGGATAAGAAAAAACACGTTAGTATTAAAATCACCAGTTCTTTAATCAAGTGTAGACACACTCAATATTCTAGACAAGTACTGAACATGCAATATGGTCTTGCAAGCAATTGTCATAGACTGGAGGGGGGGCCTGCAGTTACACCAAGGAACAATGCAAATCACCAAGATTTTGTCTTACATTTATTCATTATTATTGTTTGTTTAGTAACTGACACATTTATCACACTTCCAACATTTCACCAAGAAGTAAGAATACACTTGTTTTTAAAGAATTCTTAAGACTATGGTCCTTTCGATTTGAATGCATGGGTCAAAAAGCTACAAGTTTAGCATATCTAAAGCAATTGCTTATAGTTATTCACATTTCTTAGGCCAATTTGCTTGGATTTATATAGGAGAGCATGCATATAGTACCAGTTAAAATATAAAATATAGGTCTGTGATGTCTCATTCAGCATGATCACCTACAGTTATTTATGTTAAAGAACTGAAGCAGAAATATGATATTTGAAAAGAAACATTACTATCCTGTAAACCTTGGAATAAGGAAGAATCCTTTCCACTTGGCAAACATTTGTACAACTGGGGATTCTTCAGTTTCTTCACGGGTTCAATTAACTATTGTTAGTTCTGTGACCCAGAATGAAGTAGATGTTGTTTACCATGCAAAGGGTCAGCAAGCTCTCCTTAAACTCTTCTGAAAAAAAAAAAACTTTCTGGGATTACCACATGGTAACTTTACTTTCATATACCCAGATTTCATGGGTTTTCTGTGTTAAGTGGCCCATTGCATCCTGTTAGTGGATACAGTGATAGGTAGGAAATCTCCAATTTATATTGAACACATACCATCTGAGGGTATGGCTAAACTTGCAGATGTAGAGTGATTTTAATTAAACCAGCCTTCGTAGAGTGCAGTAGAGAAAGCGCTGCAATCTGTCCACACTGACAGCTGCAAGCGCGCTGGTGTGGCAACATTAGCAGCTCTTGCAATGGACACAGAGAGTAGTGCATTGTGGAAGCTATCCCAGCATCAAGTGGCTGCAACGTGCTTTTCAAATGGGAGGGATGGGGTGGAGTGTGACAGAGAGTGTATTGTGTGTATGTGGGGGGAGAGAAAGTGGGTTTTTGGGAGTCTGAGAGCATGTCAGCATGCTGTCTTGTAAGTTCAGACAGCAGCAAACCCCCTCTCCCCTGCGCCTCTCTCTGTCACACACAGCATTCCACAGTAATGGTTGCTTTGTCTCGGAGCAAATAAGCATACTAGTTGTCAGAAACGGAGCTTTCAAAGGGCATATCCTCGTTCCTGCAGTGATTCCAAAACAATTGCAAGAGTGGCCACTTGACTTAAGGGGATTGTGAGATGTTTCCAGAGGCTGATCAGAGTGCAGTAATGCAACACCTTGTTCACACTGATGCCTGGGTGTTTCAGCCAATGTGCCGAGGTGGAGTACCAGGAGAGCTCTAGCCCTGGAGTCGGAGCGCGGTATGTGCTGTGACAGTGTGGATGGGTAGTGAGCTAGGGTGCCTGGGGCTGCTTTAATGCGCTCTAACTCGCAAGTGTAACCAAGCCCTGAGTGTTTAGTTCAGTATTATCACACACTTTTATTTAAAATTTTCCAATTTTAAGCAATTTATTTTAATAATAAAAAAAAATCCTTGTTTATATCTTTCAAAATTTGTTCTTCCTTACACCATACAAGTTCTATTGCTTCTAGAGTACAACAGTTACAATGAAAATTAAAAAAAAAATCCCTAATGCAGTTCTAGTATAAAAAGTGATTCTAAAATGCTATCTTTACAGTTCCATGTTTGTCTTCTAGCCAGATCCTCAGCTGGTATAAGTCATTATAATTCCATCATCTTCCGTGGTGTCAGAGCAGTTTATAGCAGCTGAGAATCAGCACTTTTGTGTCTGTTCTAATTATTGAGCACCAAATCATACCTGCTTGCTTTAGAGACAAATTATGTACTTTCTATTTAATCACTGCTGATATTGCAGAACCAGTAGTTATTGGCAAGTAAACCTGGATTCTTCCCTTCTGAATGCATTGTCAACAACACTGTTTATTAAGTGCAATTTGAAAGAACTTATTTTTCCTCTGGTAAAATCTGACCTGCAGAATTTGAATTACTAGTGATGTATGAGATGTGAGGAAGATCTGACAGTTAAGGAA